>NC_064571.1:17197500-17822500 GCF_937001465.1 Orcinus orca
CATATGTTTATTTTATTCTTAATTTGTACTATAAATTCAGGGATGTTTTCAGAGTGGCACTATATCTGGTTAAGTAGAAAAACATCATACAGTGCTCAAACCAAGAAAAAATTTGAAAATCGTGAATCCCAGGTATCTCCGGAATCAACATAAAAATCAAATACCTCAAAATATGTTGTTTTGATCCCTACTGCATACACAAATTCTGCTAGATTAGAATGTAGTAGGAAAGCACCATTTCTCTACTTTCAAAGTATTAATGATAGGGCAAAAACATACTCATGAACACAATTATATCAGCATAAGGGACAGGCTATGATAAATAATGTAACTGACATAAAATAATACTGTTATCAGCAAAGGGGTACTGAAAAATGCATGCCAAATGGAAAGAGACAGAGGAACTAATATCTGCTGTGTATGTTATGTATGTTGATTTATATTTGTAGGTGCGTCTTATTACATATGTTGCTTTACACATGTAAGTGGGAGACCAAACACTATTCAATACCCTGTACTGTCCTAGATGGGAAAAGATTCTAAAAAACAGTGGATATATGTATATGTATAACTGATTCACTTTGTTATATACCTGAAACAAACACAACAATGTAAATCAACTATACTCCAATGAAAAATTTGTAAAAATGAGATAGATGTTACGATCTCATTGTACTTAATATATTTTATGCTGGAAATCAAACACTAAACCAATATTTATCGCAAACATTCTTTTTAGTTCTCTTCTGCTCAGCAATACTTCTGCTTTTATTTTAAAACATCTTTATTGGAGTATAATTGCTTTACAATGGTGTGTTAGCTTCTGCTTTATAACAAAGTGAATTAGTTATACATATACATATGTCACCATATCTCTTTCCTGTTGCTTCTCCTTCCCTCCCACCCTTCCTCTCCTACCCATCTGGGTGGTCACAAAGCACAGAGCTGATCTCCCTGTGCTATGCGGCTGCTTCCCACTAGCTATCTATTTTACGTTTGGTAGTGTATATATGTACAGGCCACTCTCTCATTTTGTCCCAGCTTACCCTCCCCTTCCCTGTATCCTCAAGTCCATTCTCTAGTAGGTCTGTGTCATTATTCCCATCTTGCCCCTAGGTTCTTCATGAACATTTTTTTTTCTTAGATGCCATATATATGTGTTAACATACGGTATTTCTTTTTCTCTTTCTGACTTACTTCACTCTGTATGACAGACTCTAGATGCATCCACCACACTACAGATAACTCAATTTCATTTTGTTTTAGGGCTGAGTAATATTCCATTGTATATATGTGCCACATCCTCTTTATCCATTCATCTGTTGATGGACAATTAGGTTGCTTCTATTTCCTGGCTATTGTAAATAGAGCTGCAGTGAACATTGTGGTACATGACTCTTGTTGAATTATGGTTTTCTCAGGGTATATGCTAAGTAGTGGGATTGCTGGGTCGTATGGTAGTTCTAGTGTTAGTTTTTTAAGGAACATCCATACTGTTCTCCATAGTGGCTGTATCAATTTACATTCCCACCAACAGTGCAAGAGGGTTCCCTTTTCTCCACACCCTCTCCAGCATTTACTGTTTGAAGATTTTTTGATGATGGCCATTCTTACCGGTGTGAGAAGATATCTCATTGTGGTTTTGATTTACATTTCTCTAATGATTAATGATGTTGAGCATTCTTTCATGTGTTTGTTGGCAATCTGTAAATTTTCTTTGGAGAAATGTCTATTTAGGTCTTCTGCCCATTTTGGGATTAGGTTGTTTGTTTATTGATATTGAGCTGCATGAGCTGCTTGTAAATTTTGGAGATTAATCCTTTGTCAGTTGCTTCATTTACAAATATTCTCTCCCATTTGAGGGTTGTCTTTTCATAATGTTTATTGTTTCCTTTGCAGTGCAAAAGCATTTAAGTTTCATTAGGTCCCATTTGTTTATTTTTGTTTTGATTTCCATTTCTCTAGGAGTTGGGTTTAAAAGGATCTTGCTGCGATTTAGTTCATAGAGTGTTCTGCCTATGTTTTCCTCTAAAAGTTTTAGAGTGTCTGGTGTTATATTTAGGTCTTTAATTAATTTTGAGTTTATTTTTGTATATGGTGTTAGAGAGTGTTCTAATTTCATTCTTTTACATGTAGCTATCCAGTTTTCACAGCACCATTTACTGAAGAGGCTGTCTTTTGCCACTGTATATTCTTGCCTCTTTTATCAAAGATAACGTGACCATATGGGCATACGCTTTCTATCTCTGGGTTTTCTATCCTGTTCCATTGATCTATTTTTCTGTTTTTGTGCCAGTACCATACTGCCTTGATTACTGTAGCTTTGTAGTATAGTCTGAAATAAGGGAGCCTGATTCATCCACCTTTGTTTTTCATTCTCAAGATTGCTATGTCTATTCAGGGTCTTTTGTGTTTCCATACAAATTGTGAAATTTTTTGTTCTAGTTCTGTGAAAAATGCCATTGGTAGTTCCATAGGGATTGTGCTGAATCTGTAGATTGCTTTGCATAGTGTAGTAAATTTCAGAATGTTGATTATTCTAATCCAAGAAAATGGTATCTTCTTCAATTACTTTCATCAGTGTATTATAATTTTCTGCATACAGGTCTTTTGTCTCCTTAGGTAGGTTTATTCCTAGGTAT
This sequence comes from Orcinus orca, assembly GCF_937001465.1. Classification (NCBI taxonomy): domain Eukaryota; kingdom Metazoa; phylum Chordata; class Mammalia; order Artiodactyla; family Delphinidae; genus Orcinus; species Orcinus orca. The sequence continues at coordinate 17,200,143 of NC_064571.1, forward strand.
TTTATTCCTTTTGTTGCAATAGTAAATAGGAGTGTTTTCTTAATTTCACTTCCAGATTTTCATCATTAGTGTATAGGAATGCAAGAGATTTCTGTGCATTAATTTTTTATCCTGCTGCTTTACCAAACTCATTGATTAGCTCTAGTAGATTTCTGGTACCATCTTTAGGATTTTCTATGTATAGTATTAAGTCATCTGCAAACAGTGACAGCTTTACTTCTTTTCCAATTTGGATTCCTTTTATTTATTTTTCTTCTCTGATTGCTGTGGCTAGAACTTCCAAAACTATGTTCAATAGGAGTGGTGACAGTGGGCAACCTTGTCTTTTTCCTGATCTTAGTGGAAATGGTTTCAGTTTTTCACCATTAAGAATGATACTGGCTGTGGGTTTGTCATATGTGGTCTTTGTTATGTTGAGGAAAGTTCCCTCTATGGCTACTTTCTGGAGGATTTTTATCATAAAAGGGTGTTGAATTTTATTGAAAGCTTTCTTTGCATGTGTTGAAATGATCATATGGTTTTTCTCCTTCAATTTGTTAATATGGTATATCACATTGATTGATGTGCATATATTGAAGAATCCTTGCATTCCTGGGAAAAACCCCACTTGATCATTGTGCATGATCCTTTTAATGTGCTGTTGGATTCTGTTTGCTAGTATTTTGTTAAGGATCTTTGCATCTATGTTCATCAGTGATTTTGGCATATAGTTTTCTTTCTTTTTAACATCTTTGTCTGGTTTCGGTGTCAGGGTGAGCGTGGCCGCGTAGAATGAGTTTGGGAGAGTTCCTCCCTCTGCTCTATTTTGCAAGAGTTTGAGAAGGATAGGTGTTAGCTCTTCTCTAAATGTTTGATAGAATTGGCCTGTGATGCGATCTGATCTGGGCTTTTGCTTGTTGGAAGATTTTTAATCACAGTTTCAATCTCAGTGCTTGTGATTGGTCTGTTCAGATTTTCTGTTTCTTCCTGGTTTAGTTTCTGAAGGTTGTGCATTTCTAAGAGTTTGTCCCTTTCTTCCAGATTGGCCATTTTATTGACATATAGTTGCTTGTGTTAATCTCTCATGATCCTTTGTGTTTCTGCAGTGTCAGTTGTTACTTCTTTTTCATTTCTAATTCTATTGATGTGAGTCTTTTCCCTTTTTTCTTAATGACTCTGGCTAATGGTTTATCAATTTTGTTTATCTTCTCAAAGAACCAGTTTTAGTTTTATTGATATTTGCTATTGTTTCCTATATTTCTTTTGCATTTAATTCTGATCTGATCTTTTCGATTTATTTCCTTTTGCTGTCCCTGGGGTTTTCTTGTTCTTCCTTCTCTAGTTACTTTAGGTGTAAGGTTAGGTTGTTTATTTGAGATGTTTCTTAAGGTAAGATTATATTGCTATAAACTTCCCTCTTAGAACTGCCTTTGATGCATCCCATAGATTTTGGGTCACTGTGTTTTCATTGTCATTTGTTTCTAGGTATTTTTTGAGTTCCTCTTTGACTTCTTCAGTGATCTCTTGGTTATTATGTAGTGTATTGTTTAGCCTCCGTGTCTTTGTATTTTTTACAGATTTTTCCCTGTAATTGATATCTTGTCTCAAAGTGTTGTGGTCAGAAAAGATACTTGATAAAATTTCAATTTTCTTAAATTTACCAAGGCTTGATTTGTGACCCACAATATGATCTATCCTGGACAATGTTCCATGCGCACTTGAGAAAAATGTGTATTCTGTTTTTTTTTGGATGGAATGTCCTATAAGTATCAATTAAGTCCATCTTGTTTAATGTATCATTTAAAGCTTGTGTTTCCTTATTTATTTTCATTTTGGATGATCTGTCCATTGGTGAAAGTGGGGTGTTAAAGTCCCCTACTATGATTGTGTTACTCTCAATTTCCCATTTTATTGGTGTTCATATTTGCCTTATGTATTGCGTTGCTCCTCTGTTAGGTGCATAAATATTTACAATTGTTATATCTTCTTGGATTGATCTCTTGATCATTATGCAGTGTCCTTCTCTGTCTCTTGTAAAAGTCTTTGTTTTAAAGTCTATTTTGTCTGATATGAGAATTGTTACTCCAAATTTCTTCTGATTTTCATTTGCATGGAATATCTTTTTCCATTCCCTCACTTTCAGTGTGTATGTGTCTGAAATGGGTCTCTTGTAGACAACATATATAAAGGTCTTGTGTTTGTATCCATTCAGCCAGTGTATGTCTTTTGGTTAGAGTATTCAATCCATTTACCTTTTAGGTAATTATCGATATGTATGTTCCTATTACCATTTTCATAATTGTTTAGCGTTTGTTATTGTAGGCCTTTTCCTTCTCTTGTGTTTCCTGCCAGGGAAGTTCCTTTAGCATTTGTTGTAAAGCTGGTTTTGTGGTGCTGAATTCTCTTAGGTTTTACTTGTCGTGAAGGTTTTAATTTCTCCATCAAATCTGAATGAGAGCCCTGTTGGGTAGAGTAATCTTGGTTGTAGTTTTTTCTCCTTCATCACTTTAAATATGTCCTGCCATTCCCTTCTGGCTTGCAGAGTTTCTGCTGAAAGGTCAGCTGTTAACCTTATGGGGATTCCCTTGTGTGTTATTTGTTGTTTTTCCCTTGCTGTTTTTAATATTTTTTCTTTGTATTTAATTTTTGATAGTTTGATTAATATGTGTCTTGGCATGTTTCTCCTTGGATTTATCCTGTACAGGACTATCTGTGCTTCCTGGACTTTATTAACTATATCTTTTCCCATATTAGGGAAGTTTTCAACTATAATCTCTTCAAATAATTTCTCAGTCCCTTTCTTTTTCTCTTCTTCTGCTGGCACCCCTATAATTCAAATGGTGCGTTTAATGTTGCCCCAGAGGTCTCTGAGACTGTCCTCAATTCTTTTCATTCTTTTTTTCTCTATTCTCCTCTGCAGTAGTTATTTCCACTATTTTATCTTCCAGGTCACTTATCTGTTCTTCTCCCTCAGTTATTCTGCTATTGATCACTTCTAGAGAATTTTTAATTTCATTTATTATGTTGTTCATCACTGTTTGTTTGCACTTTATTTCTTCTAGTTCCTTGTTATACATTTCTTGTGTTTTCTCCATTCTAATTCCAAGATTTTGGATCCTCTTTACTATCATTATTCTGAATTCTTTTTCAGGTAGACTGCCTATTTACTCTTCATTTGTTAGGTCTGGTGGGTTTTTGCCTTGCTCCTTCATCTGCTGTGTGTTTCTCTGTCTTCTCATTTTGTTTATCTTAGTATGTTTGGGGTCTCCTTTTCACAGGCTGCAGGCTTGTAGCTCCCATTGTTTTTGGTGTCTGTCCCCAGTGGTTAACGTTGGTTTAGTGGGTTGTGTCAGGTGCCTGGTGGAGGAGCCTAATACCTGTGCTCTGGTGGATGAGCCTGGATCTTGTCTTTCTGTTGGGCAAGTCCATGTCAGGTGGTGTGTTTTGGGGTGACTGTGGCCTTATTATTATTTTAGGCTGCCTCTCTACTAATGGATGGTGTGTGTTCCTGTCTTGCTAGTTGTTTGGCATAGGGTGTCCAGCACTGTAGTTTGCTGGTCGTTGAGTGGAGCTGGGTCTTGGCGTTGAGATGGAGATCTCTGGGAGATTTTCACTGTTTGATATTATGTGGAGCTGGGAGGTCTCTTGTAACTCAGTGTCCTGAAATTGGCTCTCCCCTGTCAGATGCATAGCCCTGTCACCTGGCTGGAGTACCAAGAACCTGTCATCAACATGGCTCAGAAGAAAAGGGAGAAAAGAAAGAAAGAAAGAAAGAAAGAAAGAAAGAAAGAAAGAAAGAAAGAAGATAAAATAAAATAAAGTAGGATAAAATAAATTAAAGTTTTTTAAAAAATAATTATTAAAAAATTCTAAAGTAGTAATAAAAAAAAAAAGAAAGAAAGAAGGAAGAGAGCAACCAAACCAAAAAACATATCCACCAATAATAGCAAGTGTTAAAAACTATACTAAAAAAAAAAAAAAAAAAAAAACCGACAGACAGAACCCTAGGACAATGGTAAAAGCAAAGCTATACAGACAAAATCACTCACAGAAGCATGTACATACACACTCACAGAAAGAAAAATCGGGACAAAAAAATATATATCATTGCTCCCAAAGTCCACCTCCTCAATTTGGGATGATTCGTTGTCTATTAAGGCATTCCACAGATGCAGGGTACATCAAGTTTACTCTGGATATTTAATCCACTGCTCCTGAGGCTGCTGAGAGTGATTTCCCTTTCTCTTCTCTGTTCACACAGCTCCTGGCATTCAGCTTTTGATTTGGACCTGCCTCTGTGTGTAGGTCACCTGAGGCATCTGTTCTTCGCCCAGACAGGATACGGTCACAGTAGCAAGCTGATTTGGGGGCTCTGGCTCTCTCAGGCCAGCAGGGAGGGAGGGGTATGGAGTGTGGGGTGAGCCTCTGGCAGCAGAGTCTGGTGTGATGTCCACCAGCCTGAGGCATGCCATGTGCTCTTCCTAGGAAGTTGTCCCTGAATCATGGGACCCTGGTAGTGGCAGGCTGCACAGGCTCATGGGAGGTGAGGTGTGGATAGTGACCTGTGCTTGCACACAGGTTTCTTATTCACCACAGCAGCAGCCTTAGCATCTTATGACCGTCTCTGGGGTCCACGCTGTGAGCCCTGGCTCGTGCCTGTCTTTGGAGCTCCGTTAAGTGGCGCTCTTAATCCCCTCTCCTCTTGCACCGGGAAACAATGAGCCAAGAAAAAGTCTCTTGCCTCTTCGGCAGGTCCAGACTTTTTCCTAGACTCCCTCCTGGCTATCTGTGGCTCACTAGCCCCCTTCAAGCTGTGATCACACAGCCAACCCCAGTCTTCTCCCTGGGATCCAACCTCTGAAGCCCGAGCCTCAGCTCCCAGCCCCCTCCAGCCCCGGTGGGTAAGCAGACAAGCCTCTCGGGCTGGTGAGTGCTGGTCGACACCGATCCTCTGTGTGGGAATCTCTCTGTTTTGCCCTCCACACCCCTGTTGCTGCACTTTCCTCAGTGGCTTCAAAGCTTCCCCCCTTCACCACCCACAGTCTCCGCCCATGATGGGTCTTCCTAGTGTGTGGAAACATTTCCTCCTTCACAGCTCCCTCCCACTGGTGCAGGTCCCATCCTTATTCTTTTGTCTTTGTTTGTTTTTTTCTTTTGCCCTACCCTGGTACGTGGGGGTTTCTTGCCTTTTGGGAGGTCTGAAGTCTTCTGCCAGCATTCAGTAGGTGTTCTATAGGAGTTGTTCCACATGTATATGTATTTCTGATGTATTTATGGGGTGGAAGATGATCTCCATGTCTTACTCTTCTGTCATCTTGAAGTTCCACTCAATACTTCTGCTTTTGTAGATGATTTCACATTAAATTTAATCATTCCTACTAAGGGTAGTGTTTCTGTTTATATTTTTTCCAAGTGTATCTCTTAACTTTGTCTACACTGAGACTTTTCTTTTCATCCTCACTGATACCTTAGCTGAGTAGTAGCTACCTCACCTGTTGTCAGGCAGGTCATTGATATAGTAAAGTACCCTACAAAATTTCTTTTTCTCACTATGTTCATCAGTGACATCATCACCATCTCTATCATTTTCTCTTTTAATTTTCTTTTTCTTACCAGAAAGTCTGTCTTAATCTTTTTTTTTTTTTTTTGGATTTTTCTTACTATTTTTTTTCTATTTTGACCTTATTTACATTATCATTGCAGATCTATCATCTATCTCTCACAAATTAAGTTCATTCTTGTGTGTGTGTGTGTGTGTGTGTGTGTGTGTGTGTGTGTGTGTTTTATGTAATCCTACTGGTTCTGTTTATCTAGTGGAACCCTGACTGATGCAAATTTTGATAGAGTGGTTCAAGAAAATCTTGACAAGGGAAAGTTTTATGAACTGATCTTGGTTTCTGACATTGGTTATCTAATATGATTAGATTTAAAGGCACTGATGATTCTATTTCCAGTGGTAAATAAGGCACTGGTTTATCCATGTCATTACGTGGCAAGAAAAATATACAAAACATCACCACTAGATACTCCTTATCAAATATTTGTAAAGACTAAGTTTCCAGGAACTCAAGTATTTGATACCTTAGGACATATTGATATTAGTAAAACTAAGATGTATAAGCTGAGATTAGCTGATTATTTCTATTTGTGTGGATGAATTTGGGAAATAAAAATGATGAATTCAGGACTTCAAATTTCAAATTCCCAAATTTATGCCCACTCAAGGCATAAATTATCTGTAAGTCTGCCCTGAAAGAAACTATATCTTGTAGATAAAAGGCTAGAGTTTTTCTGAAGGCCAAACCCAGAGTCTCAACCTGCATGTGGTTGAAATATAATACAAATTGACTGGGAATTCCCTGGTAGTTCAGTGAAGTGAACTCCATGCTATCACTGCCTAGGGCCTGGATTTGATCCCTGGTTGGGGAACTGAGATCCCGCAAGCCATGCGGTGTTGCCAAAATGAATAAATAAATAAATAAAATGAGGAAAAAATTTAAAACAAAAACCAACTTGACCAACCTTGCAGAGTGTGTACTGTTAAAGTAAAGCATTGATTGGGACAAAAAGGTATCCTGGAAAATAGAATGAGGACATATGTGAAGATCCCAATGAAGCTGGGAATATAGAACTCCTAAATTCTGCTGAGTCTTCTTTCCCTACAGATGTAGCCTTTCCAACTCTGATTGAAGAGGTCGACTCTATTTTGTCTGAAGAACCTGTAATTGCTTCCCTTGAACTTTCCAGAGACTGCTGATTCTCTTCAGGACCCAATCTCATCACCTTTCTTTGCTTCTAGACTTATGTCTAAACTGAAGTACCAGCAGGACTCAAAGGGTGAGATAGGAAGTATAAGCTACAAGAAGTGTTGCTACACATGAAAACAACTACATGATGTTTCCAATTTATACGGAAAGAAATCTGGGTAATATATATGGGAATAGATATTAAGGATGTGGCATAATGGTGAAAGGAAAATAAAGTTGGATCAGGTCAATTCTATTTATGTAGGGACACTAAGCAGGAATTCTATATTCAAAGTTTTAGAAAGACAATTAGAAATGGTTCTAACTACTTATTTGGTTGGTTGGCTGAAACATGGACCTAAAATTTGTCTACACTAAATAAGGTTGAAATGCTAGAACTGCCTGGGTAAACTTTACAGGAAAGTATCCAAAGTGTTAGGGAGATTGGAATAGTACAGCAGATTTATTATATAAGACTTGCTTACACACTTCTGGAAATTCCCAAGGACATGCCTTTCAACATGGCTGTGAGAAATAAATTTGTGACGGAAGCCACCATCATCCTTGAAGAGATCTGTTGCCACTCTTCTTTTTGGTCAGAAACTACAGTGGAAACTTCTGCAATTCAGCTGACTTCCCCAAATTCAGTGGAGAAAATTGGATAGCAATTGTCAAGGGTCCAACTGGTAGCACTGAATCATCAAAGCCAAGATGATCATGCTTAGCATTCTGTAATGGATAGCTAAGTCAAGGTAGTTGTCAGAATAGTTCAAGTTACAGTGACCTATGCTGTTGGCTAGTGATTGTGGTGTTCCTATAAAAGAAATAGATGGACGGTATAATAATTGCTACTTATCTGTATAAGTATATGAATCTAGGCTAGATATAAGAAATCTAACTTGAAATAACAAAACAACCATGGTTCTTTTATCAATTCCCAGGCTTTAAGAAGTTTATAGACCCAAAACCCCTTAAATGAAGGAGAGGATGGGTCCCATTCATGATGCACTCTGCTATAATTTATATGTTAAAATTATTAAAAAGTTCCAAAGAGACCTGTCACCATTTATCAGGGTGATTGTTTACTCTGAAAAGGGAACTATTCATATTTTCAAGTTTTGGGGGATATTGCTAGACACTGACTCTGAATTGACACTGATTCAAAGAGACCCAAAACATCTCTGTGGTCCAACAGTAAAAGAAGAGGCTTATAGAAGTCAAATACTCAGAGTTTTAGCTCTGGTCCATCTCCCAGTGTATACGGTATATTGCCAAACCCATCCTGTGGTTACTTTCCCAATTCCAAGCATAAATGTAATAGATACATACACCAACTGGTAGAATGTTTACCTTTTTTGTCTGGCCTGTGGAGTGAACACTTATTTTTGGAAAGGATAAATGGAAGCAACTAGAACTGCCTCTACCTAAATAAAAATATAGTAAACCAAAGGCAATGACACATTCCTGAAGGGATTGCAGAGATTAGTGCCAGCATAAATGACTTGAGAGATGCACAGGTAGTGATTCCCCTAACTTCCCCATCCAATTTGCCTATTTGGCCTGTGCAGAAAACAGATGGATCTTGGAGAATGAGAATAGATTATCATACACTTAACCAGGAGTGACTGCAATTGCAGCTGCTTTCCAGATATGGATACATTGCTTGAGCAAATTAGCATATCCCCTGGTACCTAGTTTGCCGCTATTGATCTGAATTTTTTTTCTCAATACTTGTTAGTAAAAATCTCCAGAAACAGTTTTCTTTCAGATGATTAACTAACAATATACTTTTAGTGTAGTGTTCTACTTCAGAGGTATATCACTCTCCATCCCTATACCACAATTTAGTCTACAAGGAACTTCATCACCTATCCCTTCCAAATGACATCACACTGATATGTAGCATTGATGGTGTTATGCTGATTGGACTTAGTTAGCAAGAAGTAGCAACTATTCTAGACATAATGGGAAAACAATTGCATGTCAGAAAATGGGAAATAAATTATAGAAAAATTCAGAGAACTTTCACCTCAGTGGAATTTCTAGGGACCCAGTGGAGTGGAGTATCTTCAGAAATTTCTTCTGAGGTGAAGAATATAAAGAATAAGTCACTGCACTAGCCCTTCCTGTAACCAAAAATACTCACTCAGTAACTAGTGGACCTCTTTGGATTTTGGAAACAACATAATTCTCATTCAGGTGTGTTACTCCTGCCATAGTGGTCCAAAAAGCCACTAGTTTAGAGTGGGGCCCAGAAGATGGGAAGGCTCTGCAACCAGTTCAAACTGCTATGCAAGCTGATATGCCAATTGGGCCCTTTGATCCAGAAGATTCTATAGTACTTGAAATGTCGGTGGTAGATAGAGATTCTATTTGGATCCTTTAGCCTCCCCTATAGATGAGTCACAGCACAGCCTTCTTAGGATTTTGTAGCAAAGCCCTACCATTTTATGTGTAAAACTACTTTCCTTTAGAGAAGCAGCCTTTGGCTTGCTCCTGGCTTTAGTAGAGACTAAAAGCTTTACCACGAGTCTCCATGTTACCATGTGACCTGAGCTTGGTGTTTTCTGACCCATTAAGTCATAAATTTGGGCATGTACAGTAGCACTCCATTTTCAAATGGAAGTAGTATATAAAAGATCAGACTTAAGTAGGTCCTGAAGGCACAGCAAGGTACATGAGGAAGTGCCCTGTATGCCTAGGACCCCTACACCTGCTACATTATCTTCTCTCTCCCAGCCAATACCTATGTTCTCATTTAGAGTTCCCTATGACCAGTTGAGGAAGAGGAAATTTGGGCCTGATTTACAGGTAGATCTGCCTGATATGCAGGTACCACCCAAAAGTTGCCAGTGGTATTACTACAGCCTCTCTCTGTGACATCCTTAAAGGATATGGGTGAAGCAAAATCCTTCTAGTGAGCATAATTTGAGCAGTGCAGCTGTTCGTTTATTTTGCCTGGAAGGTAAAATGACCAAAGGTATGAGTTTACACTGACTCATGGCTGTGACCAAAAGTTTGGCTAGAAGGTCAAGGACTTGGAAGGAATATAATTAGTAAAGTGCCAACAAGGATATCTGTGAAAGAGGTATATTAATTGACATCTCTGAACGGGCCAAATTGTAAAGATATCTGTATCCCATGTGAATGATAACCAATGTGTGACCTCAGCAGAGCAGGATTTTAATAGTCAAGTGGATTAGATTAGTTGTCCTATAAAATTCAGTCAGTCTCCTTCCAGAGCCATTCTTTTCATTTCCCAATGTACTCATGGCTTCAATGATGAGCTCAGTAACATGAACTTCCACTCATCAAAGCTGATCTGGCTACAGTTACTGCCCAGTGCCCAATCTTTCTGCTTGTGCATTTTGTCTACCTTTTCTATTAAAGTCCTGAACATACGTATCATTATTATTTCAATTTCCTTGTCTGTTAACGTCATAATCTGTGTCATACCTCAGTTGGTTCTGATGCTTGTTTTGTCTTTCAGATTCTGTTTCATTCTTGAATTGGTGTGCTTTGTAATTCTGTTGTTGTTGTTCTTAAAAACCAGACATGTTGTATCAAGTAATAGGACCTTCTATTTAGGCTAGTACTTTGACTTTGTTTTATATTTGTTTTAGCTATAGTTTCCAGAGCACACAAAATCCTCTAGTGTCCTTGTTTTTGTCTCCTCTCTCTTTTTATTTTGTTTTTCTTTTTTTTTGTGGTATGCAGGCCTCTCACTGTTGTGGCCTCTCCCGTTGTGGAGCACAGGCTCCCGACGTGCAGGCTCAGTGGCCATGACTCATGGGCCCAGCCGCTCCGCGGCATGTGGGATCTTCCTGGACCGGGGCACGAACCCGTGTCCCCTGCATCGGCAGGGGACTCTCAACCACTGCACCACCAGGGAAGCCCTTGTCTCCTCTCTTGATTTGAGTTTTCTCAGTACTCCTCAGAGAGAGTCTGTGTCTTGAAATTCTTTAATCTGAAATCCACTATTATTATACTGGAATATGGTGGTAAGGTATGATAAGGGGAAGCATTCTATAATGTTCTAATTGAATCTCAAGCTTTTAACGAGCACCAGTCTCTGCCCTATGATTTTCACAATTATTTCTTATTTTATAGTTTCTTCCTTCTCCACTGATGAGAAAGGAAATCTAGAAGTTGCTAGAATGAGAGGAATGCCCTTCTCCCATAGCTCTTGGACAAGGCTCATTATGTGTTTACTTGGAGATTAGATCTTTGTGTTGGAGAATACTCCCTTCACCTTGCTGCCATAATCTGATTTTTCTTGGCTCTTCACCACAAGAAACTCCAAGAATCGTAGAGGTAAGGCCCATGAAAGTGTGAAGGCATCCCTAAAACTGTAGTTTCCAGGAGTTTCTCAGTCTCAATCTATTCTTCATTTAAGCTTCATCAATTTATCATTTAGGTGTGCCGACCAGTTGAAGGCTCCAGCAGTTTCTGCTCCAAGTAAGTATATTTTGGCTGTGACTCTCAGAATGCACCTGTCTATCCAGAGTTTGGGGAGGCAATTTACTCTGTAAACTCAGTTTTAAGATGGGTGCATGAAAGTTATTTACTTTTAACTTGTCTTTCTTGTTGTGAGGATGGAAATGATAACTTCCAAGCAATTCACGTGTCAAAACTGAAACTAAACATCAACACCTACACTTGGATAGTTGGTCTGTTCTGATGTAATTATACCTCAGTTGGATATCCCACTGTACCAATTGCCCATTTTACGCTCATTATCTACTTCCTGCAACATAGGAAGTGTATGTCCATGAAGGTCCTAAACATGCCATTTGGATAATCATAGTTTGGTCTATGCAATAGCAGAGTGACATTAATGGTGGAAAACCTCATAATTGCTTTTTATAATTGCTATTCTCTTGAATCCACCTTCTTAAAAGAGAACAAATGAAAGCTTGGAACTATCATTTTGTAAAATTCTCATTCCATGATTAGTTTTGAATATCAGGTTGCTGACCAGGAGAAGTGTTTATGTAAAGTATGTTACTGGGTAGTAAAAGAACAGCTTTTGGAGAGTGGTAGATAGAATATGAAGGGATAAAATGGGCTCATTAGTGCTGTGGAATATCTATGTGTGTTCATGCATGTATTTTCTTACAACTCAAAACATACTTGACAAACAGTAATTCATTTCATCCTCAGTGGGTTGAACCTTGTGAGAAAAATAGAGATATTACTTTCCCCAAATTTATACATTATGTATCTTACAATCTTAAAGAATATGTCTGTCAAAGACTCAAGGTGACTAAGTTTTAAGCAGTGCAGGAATGGTTCTTAGACAGGCTTGAACTCTCGATCTGTTGAGGGACGCTTCTAACTTTCACTTTGTGATTTCATACCAAATACAAAGTGCTGGGATTAGTTCATACCAATTTCTCTGGGAATTTACTGCATTGTTTTCTGTTTTATGTAACCATTAACATTTGTCTTTATTTTGTCTCTTGTCAAATTTTTATCAGTTACATCTTTTTTTGTTTGTTTGTTTTTGGCCACTATGCAGGCGTGCATTGGAAGTGAGATTTTTAATTCCCTGGCAATATCACTATTGATAGGTTCATTTTTCTCCAATGCTATAGTTTAAAATATCAGATAGACTTGGGTTTGAAATTTATCTTCTCCATCTACTTATTATGTGACCTGAGGCAAAGTATTTAATTTATTTAAACATCATTTTTTTTCAGCCATTTTATGGGAACTCCAACAGTATCTACTACCTAAGGCTATTGTAAAGACTGCAAAAATAACTCATTTAATGGGTTTAGGTTACTACCTGTCACAGTGTGTGAGCCAAATACAGCTGACCTAAGTTATTCTATACCCCATCTATTTAGTTTTCAGTAGTGGAAATTAGGCAGATTTTTAGATGGGACAATTTAATTTTTTTTTTAATTTTAGGGACCATTTGTAAGTAAATTGTTTATATGTCCAAATCCTGGTAAATTTAAACCAAATTCCTGATAGTTCATTGTCTTCTTAGTGTGAGCAGTCAGAGTGACACTGAAGAGGAACAAGTTAAGAAAAAACAAAAAATAAGGGACTAATCACAAGGTTAAATAAAAAATGCAAGAACAAACTTCAAAGCCATAATTTATAGAGGGCTCAAAGCAAACATGTAGAATTTATAAAAATGATATTTTTCCCCAACCAATTAATGGTGCAGGAAACATACATTTTTACTTTGGGGATAAATAAAATGGCCCACTTGTATACAAAGAACAATCATGCTCCCAATCAATTCAATTTCATCACTTAGTTTTCACTGGAAATGCATTTTTAGAATTGGTGGGAAATGTAGCTTGGGGGAGTTCATCAATTGAATTATATTTCAATAACACGGAACTCCATTACAGTGTCCTATGTCATCAATCCATGTAAAATTAAAACATATCTGGAGTAATAATATTACACAGTTTCATTTGTATTCCAATTAACATTTTGCATTTTGCTTTTAGATCTTTCATTACAAATGGATTGCCAAATTAAATGAGGTGGCAAGTTTTCTATATCTAGCACCATCTAGTTTTAATTTGTACTTTCCTGGCAAAAAAAATATGAACAACTGTCATCATTACTGAAAACTGAAAAGAATGGAGCAATATAAAAATTCCCCAATAGTTTACTTTCATCTTTCCTGACAAAAAACATTCTGCCTTCATTTGCCTCAATTACAGAGTCAATGTTTTAAACCTGATAGAAGCTTAAAGATACTCTTTTGACCCAGTGTAGGAAGACTTAAGCTTTTACATTTTAAAACTATTATATGAAAAATCTCATATCCATAGTCTTAAATATCCTCGAGTTAATAGAATGAAAATATATGTACTTTGTGATTTTAGTTCAGAAAGTTTTACTTATGGCATATATGGAGGTACAATAATATATTTGCTATAAGGATTAAATGAGACAATATCTATAAAAGGTTTAAGATGGTGCTTATAATATTGGATTATGTGTGTCTATTTTAGCACTACTAGCATTGTCTTTATCTTGCTTCTTTATTCTTAATTATTTATTTACATTATCTAGCACTCAATGTATTTTTCTGCTGAAGTAAATGTTATTAATATAGAAGGTAATAAAAAGACCATAATTTTTGCAAAATGTGGATGGACAAGAGAATGTGGATTGTATTACATCCCTTCAACTAGTTTAGTTATGAAAGATGGCAGATAGCATAATTCACTTTTTAATTTAACTTATTAATAAATTACTAAATTTTAATTCACATTTGTTTACATAGGAAAAAATATATAATTTAACTCAGAAGAACTTGAACTCATAATCATCTAGTGGCTCCAGAGTCACTTCCCTTCATCTTTTTTTTTTTTTTAATTTTTATTTATTTATTTATTTAGACTGTGTTGGGTCTTCGTTTCTGTGCGTGGGCTTTCCCTAGTTGCGTCAAACGGGGGCCCACTCTTCATCGCGGTGCGTGGGCCTCTCACTGTCGCGGCCTTTCTTGTTGTGGAGCACAAGCTCCAGACGCGCAGGCTCAGTAGTTGTGGCTCACGGGCCCAGTTGCTCGGCGGCATGTGGGATCTTCCCAGACCAGGGCTCGAACCCGTGTCCCCTGCATTGGCAAGCAGATTCTCAACCACTGCGCCACCAGGGAAGCCCTCTTCCCTTCATCTTTTAAAAAAATTATATCATATCTCATCTTTCTTCTTCCCAAAATTTCTATTGTAATTATTGATGATTTTAGTCTCCATGTAGATAATCTTTTCAGTAACCTGCTTTCTTGGTTCACTAACCTCTTCTCCTCCAATGATGATGCCCTTCACTCTAGTTCACCTACTCCATAATAGATAAGCCCTAGAATATGGCATTACCAACAGCTACAACACTACATTATCTTTATCTCAAGTATCCCGATTTGTGACCATCACAATTTTTCTTTCTCTCACTGATGTTCTGACTCTAATGACCTTTGAAATGACCACGATCAATTAGTCTGAGGAAGTTTTAGCTTTCTATCATTGCTTTCATGCCACATGCAATTTACATTTCATAGTCAATAATCGCAGTCACTGTCATACTTTCTAATTGCTCTCCTTCCTTTAATGTCAACTTAAAAGAGTTTATTCCTGTAGAGCAATGAGGGGTTGTGAAGTGTACAGAGTCAGACTCCTTAGCAGTGTACCACAATAATTCTTTTAATTTGAATTATAGATAAAAATTTTATATATTTTCTCATTTACATGCACAAGACTTTCCCTCCTTTGTATTGAGTGAAAGATGCTAACCATAGCACACACTCATTGCCAACATTATTATATACTGCCAAATTGTATTTTCTAAAGTTTATACACTCAATGCCAGTGTATGTGTTACTTTTCCTACACATATTAAAAGAATTGCTGGCTGTCAGAGTTTATAATGCTTTTGCAAATCTTATGCATTTGAAAGTTTTTGTTTGGCTTTATTTAGCATTTTTCTTACTACTAGTAATATGGAACATCTTTTGAAAGTTTGTTAAACATCATTGGTATTTCTTCTTGCATGATTTGCCTGTTGATAGATTCTGCCTCTTTTACAATTAGCTTGTTTATATTGCAGTCATTGATTTGTAGAGCTCCTATCTATCTGTCTATTATCTATTATCTGTCATTTATCCACCATTAAACACTCATGCTTTGTCAATTATATGCATTTTAAATATCTTTCCCTACTTCCTCCCAGTGTTAATTTTTACATATTTATATACTGCTTTTCGAAAAAAAAATAATTTAACCTAGTGTAATTATATATGTATGCATGTATTTATGTATAATATTTTTTGCTAATTTTTGTTTAACTAATTTTTCATATTCTCAAATTTCAGAAATATTTCTTATATTTTCATACAAATTTTAAATATTCCTTTCATATTCAGGTTTTTAATACGGCTGATTTTGTGTTGTGTTGTAAAGATTATATTTAATTTAATGGGCTTTTTTGAAATGGATGTCGATTGTACCAATACAATTTATTGAACAGTATATCTTTTTCCTCTTGATAAATAATAATACAGCTGTCATATATGATGTGTCCATTTATCTGTACATACATAGGGCTCTTTATTTTTAATGCCTTATCTATTTATCTGTGCCCCAGTCCCATAATACTAATAACTAATTTTGATATGTACAAGAACAAATCCTTTAACTTGTTTTAAAATTGGGAACTGCAACCTCCTGTGTGTTTTGAAATAGTTATATCAGTTTCGCAACAAATTTCCACCTGAATTTTGAAAGGACATGTATTGGATTTATATACTATTATTGAATATTGTGATATTTTATTTTTATTGAATTTTCATATCTATGAACTTTAATTTTTGTTTACTTAGATTTTTTCAACTGATTTTCAATAATGATTTATAAATTTTATCCAAAAGAATTATACTTAATATTTGTTCTTATTGTATGGATTTTATTGTTATCAGATAAATATACATATTCTAATAAAATATTGCTCTTATATGATTTTTTCAATTATTATTTTCCATTACATCTCTGCTACAATTTATATTCTGGCAGTTTACCTAGAAACGTATATTTTAAAAATTTTCAAGGCGACTTCTCTGGCCCCTTTCTCTCGGACCAGTGAACCTCCCCTGGGAGCGGTCCTTAATAAAGCTCACTTGAAGCTTTCCTCCGTTTCGCGGTGCCGTTTGTTAAGATCCGACCTTACATTTGGTGCCGAAACCCGGGAGGGGTACCAAGCCCCGCAGGTTACGGAACCTCTACTCATCTACCCGATCCGGCAGAAAACGGGCATCTCCACGCGGGGGGCAGGCCGACCCAACGGCATTACCACTCGAACTGCTGGGATTGGCTGACGACTGGACTCGAGGACCCCCATCACTCTTGCCGAGGCCAGGGTAACACTACAGGTAGCGGATTTTCCTGATATCTCTGGACTTTGGGAGCAGCGTCTTCCCTTCACAGAGGACAACGTAAAGAAATTACCTGAGAATTAAAAACGATTTTGCCGAGACTTCCGGGAAGATGGCGGAAGAGTAAGATGCGGAGATCACCTTCCTCTCCACAGATACACCAGAAATACATCTACGCGTGGAACAACTCCTACGGAGCACCTACTGAACGCTGGCAGAAGACCTCAGACCTCCCAAAAGGCAAGGAACCCCCCACGTACCTGGTTAGGGCAAAAGAAAAAACTAAACAGAGACAAAAGGATAGGGACGGGTCCTGCACCAGCGGGAGAGAACTGTGAAGGAGGAAAAGTGTCCACACACTAGGAAGCCCCTTCGCGGGTGGAGACTTCGGGAGGCGGAGTGGGGGAGCTTGGGAGCCGCGGAGGAGAGCACAGCAACAGGGGTGCGGAGGGCAAAGCGGACAGATTCCAGCGCAGAGGATCGGGCCGACCGGCACTCACCAGCCGAGAGGCTTGTCTGCTCGCCCGCCGGGGCGGGCGGGACTGGGAGCTGAGGCTCCGGCTTTTGTCGGAGCCGGGAGAGGACTGAGGTTGGCGGCGTGAACACAGCCTGCAGGGCGTTGGTGCGCCGCGGCTGGCCGGGAGAGAGTCCGGGGAGGGGTCTGGACCTGCCGAAGAGGCAAGAGACTTTTACGTCCCTCTTTGTTTCCTGGTGCACGAGGAGAGGGGATTAAGAACGCTGCTTGAGAGAGCTCCAGGGACGGGCGCGAGCTGCGGCTAAGAGTGCGGAGCCCAGAGACGGACATGGGACGCTAAGGCCACTGCTGCCGCCGCCGGGAGGCCTGTGTGCGAGTGCAGGTCTCTGGCCACGCGCCCTTCCGGGGAGCCTGTGCGGCCCGCCGCTGCCAGGGTCCCGGGATCCAGGGACGGCTCCCCCGGGAGAGCGCACGGCGCGCCTCAGGCTGCAGCGTCACGCCGGCCTCTGCCACTGCAGGCCCGCCCCGCACTCCGTGACCCTCCCTACCCCCCGGCCTGGGTGAGCCAGAGCCTCCGAATCAGCGGCTCCTATAACCCCGTCCTGTCTGAGCAAAGAACAGACGCCCTCCGGAGACCTACACGCACAGGCGGGGCCAAATCCAAAGCTGAGCCCCTGGGAACTGTCAGAACAAAGAAGAGAAAGGGAAATCTCTCCCAGCAGCCTCAGAAGCAGCGGATTAAAGCTCCACAATCAACTTGATATACCCTGCATCTGTGGAATACCTGAATAGACAACGAATCATCCCAAATTAAGGAGCTCTGTGGATGAAAGGCTCTTGGTGCTGCAGCCAGGACTCAGTGCTGTGCCTCTGAGGTGGGAGAGCCAACTTCAGGACACTGGTCCACAAGAGGCCTCCCAGCTGCACATAATATCAAACAGCAAAAATCTCCGAGAGATCTCCATCTCAACGCCAGCACCCAGCTTCACTCAACGACCAGCAAGCTACAGTGCTGGACATCCTATGCCAAACAACTAGCAAGACAGGAACACAACCCCACCCATTAGCAGAGAGGCTGCCCAAAATCATAGTAAGTCTACAGACACCCCAAAACACACCACCAGACGTGGACCTGCCCACCAGAAAGACAAGATCCAGCCTCATACACCAGAACACAGGCACTAGTACCCTCCACCAGGAAGCCTACACAACCCACTGAACCAACCTTAGCCACTGGGGACAGACACAAAAAACAACAGGAACTACGAACCTTCAGCCTGCAAAAAAGGAGACCCCAAACACAGTAAGATAAGCAAAATGAAAAGACAGAAAAACACACAGCAGATGAAGGACCAAGATAAAAACCCACCAGACCTAACAAATGAAGAGGAAATAGGCAGTCTACCTGAAAAAGAATTCAGAATAATGATAGTAAGGTTGATCCGAAATCTTGGAGATGGAATGGACAATAGAATGGACAAACTGCAAGAATCAGTTAACAAGGACCTAGAAGAACTAAAGATGAAACAAGCAATGATGAACAACACAATAAATGAAATTAAAAGTACTCTAGATGGGATCAATAGCAGAATAACTGAGGCAGAAGAACGGATAAGTGACCTGGAAGATAAAATAGTGGAAATAACTACTGCAGAGCAGAATAAAGAAAAAAGAATGAAAAGAACTGAGGACAGTCTCAGAGACCTCTGGGACAACATTAAACGCACCAACATTCGAATTATAGGGGTTCCAGAAGAAGAAGAGAAAAAGAAAGGGACTGAGAAAATATTTGAAGAGATTATAGTTGAAAACTTCCCTAATATGGGAAAAGAAATAGTTAATCAAGTCCAGGAAGCACAGAGAGTCCCATACAGGATAAATCTAAGGAGAACTACGCCAAGACACATATTAATCAAACTGTCAAAAATTAAATACAAAGAAAACATATTAAAAGCAGCAAGGGAAAAACAACAAATAACACACAAGGGAATCCCCATAAGGTTAACAGCTGATCTTTCAGCAGAAACTCTGCAAGCCAGAAGGGAGTGGCAGGACATATTGAAAGTGTTGAAGGAGAAAAACCTGCAACCAAGATTACTCTACCCAGCAAGGATCTCATTCAGATTTGATGGAGAAATTAAAACCTTTACAGACAAGCAAAAGCTGAGAGAGTTCAGCACCACCAAACCAGCTCTACAACAACTGCTAAAGGAACTTCTCTAGGCAAGAAACACAAAAGAAGGAAAGGACCTACAATAACGAACCCCAAACAATTAAGAAAATGGGAATAGGAACACACATATCGATAATTACCTTAAATGTAAATGGACTAAATGTTCCCACCAAAAGACACAGATTGGCTGAATGGATACAAAAACAAGACCCATATATTTGCTGTCTACAAGAGACCCACTTCAGACCTAGAGACACATACAGACTGAAAGTAAGGGGATGGAAAAAGGTATTTCATGCAAATGGAAACCAAAAGAAAGCTGGAGTAGCAATTCTCATATCAGACAAAATAGACTTTAAAACAAAGACTATTAGAAGAGACAAAGAAGGACACTACATAATGATCAAGGGATCGATCCAAGAGGAAGATATAACAATTGTAAATATTTATGCACCCAACATAGGTGCACCTCAATACATAAGGCAAATACTGACAACCATAAAAGGGGAAATCGACAGTAACACATTCATAGTACGGGACTTTAACACCCCACTTTCACCAATGGACAGATCATCCAAAATGAAAATAAATAAGGAAACACAAGCTTTAAATGATACATTAAACGAGATGGAGTTAATTGATATTTATAGGACATTCCATCCAAAAACAACAGAATACACATTTTTCTCAAGTGCTCATGGAACATTCTCCAGGATAGATCATATCTTGGGTCACAAATCAAGCCTTGGTAAATTTAAGAAAATTGAAATTGTATCAAGTATCTTTTCTGACCACAATGCCATGAGACTAGATATCAATTACAGGAAAAGATCTGTAAAAAATACAAACACATGGAGGCTAAACAATACACTACTTAATAATGAAGTGATTACTGAAGAAATCAAAGAGGAAATCAAAAAATACCTAGAAACAAATGACAATGGAGACACAACGACCCAAAACCTGTGGGATGCAGCAAAAGCAGTTCTAAGGGGGAAGTTTATAGCAATACAAGCCCACCTTAAGAAGCAGGAAACATCTCAAATAAACAACCTAACCTTGCACCTCAAGCAATTAGAGAAAGAAGAACAAAAAAACCCCAAAGCTAGCAGAAGGAAAGAAATCATAAAAATCAGATCAGAAATAAATGAAAAAGAAATGAAGGAAACAATAGCAAAGATCAATAAAACTAAAAGCTGGTTCTTTGAGAAGATAAACAAAATAGATAAACCACTAGCCAGACTCATCAAGAAAAAAAGGGAGAAGACTCAAATCAATAGAATTAGAAATGAAAAAGGAGAGGTAACAACTGACACTGCAGAAATAAAAGAGATCATGAGAGATTACTACAAGCAACTCTATGCCAATAAAATGGACAATCTGGAAGAAATGGACAAATTTTTAGAAATGCACAACCTGCCAAGACTGAATCAGGAAGAAATAGAAAATATGAACAGACCAATCACAAGCACTGAAATTGAAACTGTGATTAAAAATCTTCCAACAAAGAAAAGCCCAGGACCAGATGGCTTCACAGGCGAATTCTATCAAACATTTAGAGAAGAGCTAACACCTATCCTTCTCAAACTCTTCCAAAATATAGCAGAGGGAGGAACACTCCCAAACTCCTTCTACGAGGCCACCATCACCTTGATACCAAAACCAGGCAAGGATGTCACAAAGAAAGAAAACTACAGGCCAATATCACTGATGAACATAGATGCAAAAATCCTCAACAAAATACTAGCAAACAGAATCCAACAGCACATTAAAAGGATCATACACCATGATCAAGTGGGGTTTATTCCAGGAATGCAAGGATTCTTCAATATACGCAAATCTATCAATGTGATAAACCATATTAACAAATTGAAGGAGAAAAACCATATGATCATCTCAATAGATGCAGAGAAAGCTTTTGACAAAATTCAACACCCATTTATGATAAAAACCCTGCAGAAAGTAGGCATAGAGGGAACTTTCCTCAACATAATAAAGGCCATATATGACAAGCCCACAGCAAACATCATCCTCAATGGTGAAAAACTGAAAGCATTTCCACTAAGATCAGGAACAAGACAAGGTTGCCCACTCTCACCGCTCTTATTCAACATAGTTTTGGAAGTTTTAGCCACAGCAAGCAGAGAAGAAAAGGAAATAAAAGGAATCCAAATCGGAAAAGAAGAAGTAAAGCTGTCACTGTTTGCAGATGACATGATCCTATACATAGAGAACCCTAAAGATGCTACCAGAAAACTACTAGAGCTAATCAATGAATTTGGTAAAGTGGCAGGATACAAAATTAATGCACAGAAATCTCTGGCATTCCTATATACTAATGATGAAAAATCTGAAAGTGAAATCAAGAAAACACTCCCATTTACCATTGCAACAAAAAGAATAAAATATCTAGGAATAAACCTACCTAAGGAGACAAAAGATCTGTATGCAGAAAATTATAAGACACTGATGAAAGAAATTAAAGACGATACAAATAGATGGAGAGATATACCATGTTCTTGGATTGGAAGAATGAACATTGTGAAAATGACTCTACTACCGAAAGCAATCTATAGATTCAATGCAATCCCTATCAAACTACCACTGGCATTTTTCACAGAACTAGAACAAAAAATTTTGCAATTTGTATGGAAACACAAAAGACCCCGAATAGCCAAAGCAATCTTGAGAACGAAAGAAGGAACTGGAGGAATCAGGCTCCCAGACTTCAGACTATACTACAAAGCTACAGTTTTCAAGACGGTATGGTACTGGCACAAAAACAGAAAGATAGATCAATGGAACAGGATAGAAAGCCCAGAGATAAACCCACGCACATATGGTCACCTTATCTTTGACAAAGGAGGCAGAAATGTACAGTGGAGAAAGGACAGCCTATTCAATAAGTGGTGCTGGGAAAACTGGACAGCTACATGTAAAAGTATGAAATTAGATCACTCCCTAACACCATACACAAAAATAAACTCAAAATGGATTAAAGACCTAAATGTAAGGCCAGAAACTATCAAACTCTTAGAGGAAAACATAGGCAGAACACTCTATGACATAAATCACAGCAAGGTCCTTTTTGACCCACCTCCTAGAGAAATGGAAATAAAAACAAGAGTAAACAAATGGGACCTAATGAAACTTAAAAGCGTTTGCGCAGCAAAGGAAACCATAAAGAAGACCAAAAGACAACCCTCAGAATGGGAGAAAATATTTGCAAATGAAGCAACTGACAAAGGATTGATCTCCAAAATTTATAAGCAGCTCATGCAGCTTAATAACAAAAAAACAAACAACCCAATCCAAAAATGGGCAGAAGACCTAAATAGACATTTCTCCAAAGAAGATATACAGAGTGCCAACAAACACATGAAAGAATGCTCAACATCACTAATCATGAGAGAAATGCAAATCAAAACTACAATGAGATATCATCTCACACCAGTCAGAATGGCCATCATCAAAAAATCTAGAAACAATAAATGCTGGAGAGGGTGTGGAGAAAAGGGAACCCTCTTACACTGTTGGTGGGAATGTAAATTGATACAGCCACTGTGGAGAACAGTATGGAGGTTCCTTAAAAAGCTACAAATAGAACTACCATATGACCCAGCAATCCCACTACTGGGCATATACCCTGAGAAAACCATAATTCAAAAAGAGTCATGTACCAAAATGTTCATTGCAGCTCTATTTACAATAGCCCAGAGATGGAAACAACCTAAGTGTCCATCATCGGATGAATGGATAAAGAAGATGTGGCACATATATACAATGGAATATTACTCAGCCATAAAAAGAGACGAAATTGAGCTTTTTGTAACGAGGTGGATAGACCTAGAGTCTGTCATACAGAGTGAAGTAAGTCAGAAAGAGAGAGACAAATACCGTATGCTAACACATATATATGGAATTTAAGAAGAAAAAAAATGTCATGAAGAACCTAGGGGTAAGACAGGAATAAAGACACAGACCTACTGGAGTCCTGGAAAACAGGGTTGTGTACATTCATATCTCAATTTTTTTAACATATTTATTGGAGTATAATTGCTTTACAATGGTGTGTTAGTTTCTGCTTTATAAGAAAGTGAATCAGTTATACATATACATATGTTCCCATACCTCTTCCCTCTTGCATCTTCCTCCCTCCCACCCTCCCTATCCCACCCCTCTAGGTGGTCACAAAACACCGAGCTGATCTCCCTGTGTCATGCGGCTGCTTCCCACTAGCTATCTATTTTATGTTTGGTAGTGTATATATGTCCATGTCACTCTCTCACTTTGTCACAATTTTTTATAAGGATCAGGTTACAGTTATAAAAATATCTCCAGAAAATATTATTTTGGTATTCTTCCCACCCAGCGTCAAAAATGACTTAGTCAAATCTCTGTGCCCTCTTCTTTTATTGATGAGCATACATTTTCTAATTCTCTATTTCTCAAAGGCTGTAGGCGTCATACATGATTCTTTTACAATTAAGTCATCAGGAATGAGCCCAAGTGTCCATACTTATGCAATCATTAAAACCCAAGACACCATTTTTCCAGATTTTAGAATGCACTCTTTTCAGTAATACTTTAAGAGCTTTTTTTTAATCTCTCAGGAAATTTTATTTATAGCCTCCTTATAAAATCTGTATCCTAAGATTGCTCTTATTGTTTTGGGATATTAGCTACACATTGAAAAGTGATATTACCAGAGCTACAAAAATGATTTCTAGATGTTTTACAGCAGTAGGTGCAGTTTAGAATTTTGAGAAGTTTAAGTCTATATCCATTGATAAATTGCAATGAATCTACACAATGGAAACCAATGTGTTAATTCAAAATATGAAAAAGGGCTCTGTGATCTTTATTCTATTTATATGATAAAAGATAAATATGTTTTCAGATTCAGTTTGTGTAAAAGGGAACATGCGGGCTTCCCTGGTGGCGCAGTGGTTGAGAGTCCACCTGCCGATGCAGGGGACACGGGTTCGTGCCCTGGTCCGGAAAGATCCCACATGCCATGGAGCGGCTGGGCCCGTGAGCCATGGCCGCTACGCCTGTGCGTCTGGAGCCTGTGCTCCGCAACGGGAGAGGCCACAACAGTGAGAGGCCCATGTACCACAAAAAAAAAAAAAAAAAAGGAACATGCATAAAATATTCTAATCTGTGTATATTTTGCACAATATTACACCATAAAATATTTAGAGGGCTAAATATTTGTATCTGTGATTTAAACTCAGGAGGAATAGTAGGAATAGAGGAATGAAGAAGGAATTTTTTCACATTGCCTTCTTTTGTGATTATTTTTATATAAACGCACACACATTTTTAGTTTATCAATGAATTTCAATGTGCCATGATGGTTAAGATCATACATTATGAAACGTGACTCTACCATATACAGTGTTATTTGAAGTTATTCCTTTAATATTGCTGTGGATCACTTCATTATTTATAACGAAGAAGATAACAGTACCCTTATAATAGTACCGTATTCCATAGTGCTATGAAGGAGAGGAGATAATATATGTAAACAACTTGAAGGAGCCCAATTCCCACTGTCCTTTTCTCCTTCAATTTTTACTTAGGTAAATCAATTGTAGGTGATTTTTAAAATTACATTTGAGGCTAAATATAAGTGCGTGTCACGGGGGTAATGATTACAACAACAAAGAAAGGCAGTATTGAAAATTGACTGTTTTCCTCTAATGTGTCTAGAAGAGTTCAGGCTTATAGCCTCCCAATTATAGAGACTAGAACTAGTAATGTGTATAAGATTTGAAAATATAATTTGAATAATCAAAACTGTTCATTATAATCTCATATACATTAATTAGAGTAAGACAAAGGTCAAATAGTAATGCTGGGTAAGTGTTGGAGGCTCATCATCTCAATTGTATTATAATAAGTGATTCTGAAAGAACATAATATGTGACTAGGTAATTACAAATGATGGTATTTTAATTTTAAATGTCTATCCTATTTATCTTAAGAACTTCAGAAGCAATTTGCTATGCCAGGTTAAAAAGAAGTCATTGGAGGTCACAGAAAAGAAAGGAATTTTAATAAGAATGTTCTTACAATGTATACACTAGAATTAGCCTATATCATATTAATCATTAAAAGAAAAGAAATAATAATAATACCTAGAGCTACCTCAGTTTAAATTAGGAATCGCTGTGTTAAGTATTAATACTTGCCATTCCATTTTATTCTGTTCTGTTATTTTTTAATAAAAATTATATTTTAAGTGTACAACATTATATTTTTGTTTTGTTTTGTTTTGTTTTTGTGGTATGCAGGCCTCTCACTGTTGTGGCCTCTCCTTTTGCGAAGCACAGGCTCCGGATGCGCAGGCTAAGCGGCCATGGCTCATGGGCACAGCCACTCCGTGGCATGTGGGATCTTACCGGACAGGGGCACGAACCCCTGTCCCCTGCATCGGCAGGCGGACTCTCAACCACTGCACCACCAGGGAAGCCCCCAACATTATGTTTTGATGCACATACACGCAGTGAAATTATTACTAGTCTAGCTAATTAACATATCCATGTGCTCACATAGTATCTTTATTATTCATTCATTCACTCATTCATTCATTTATTGGTAAAGACACCTCAGATCTACTCTCAGCAAATTTCCAGTATACAATACAGCATTATTAAATATAGTCACCATGCTATACTCTAGAACTTATTCATTTTACATAACTGCAACTTTGTACTCTTTGACCAACATCTCCCTATTTCGCCCACCTCCCTGCCTCTGGTAACCACCATTCTACTTGGCTCCTATGTAGTCAGCTTTCTTAGATTACACACATAAGTGTGATAATTAAGTATTTTTCTTTCGGTGTCTGGCTTATTTCACTTAGCATGATGTCTTCCAAGTTCATCGATGTTGTTGTAAATGACAGGATCTCCTTTTTTTTAAAGGTAGAATTTTATACATATATATACATATATATATATGTGTATATATATATATATATATATATATATATATATATCACATCACATTTTCTTCATCCATTCATGCATAGGTGGACACCTTGGTTGTTTCCATATCTTGGCTGTTGTGAATAATGTTGCAATGAACACAGGAATTCAGGTATCTCTTCAAAGTACTGATTTATTTTTTTGTATATGTACCCAGAGAAGGATTCCTGGATCACACAGTAGTTCTATTTTTAAGTTTTTGAGGAACCTCCATATTGTTTTCCATAGTTGCTGTACCATTTTACATCCATGAACAGTACACAGGGTTCCCTTTTCTGTACATTCTCACCAACACTTATCATTTTATTTTTCAATAATAGCCAAACAATCCCTTCATGTTGTTTTCCTTCCACTAAAAGTTTCACTGAGCCCACAATATAGAAACCCGGAATATAGAAGTTGGTGAATAGTAATTCTTTACAGAGATATACTTTATTTATTGATTCTACCAAGATTAACTATGCACAGATTTAATCATTGAGGCAGAGGAAAATAAAGTTTTTTTTTTTTAATTTACTTGAAGACATGTTTAAAGAATACAAGCAATTCATAGAATTTCATATATTTGGCCTCATTTTGTGATTCTAAGATAAATAGAACTCAGTTTCTACCGAAATCCATTTGATTTAGTAAATTATTCTAATCATACAAACTGTTTCCTGACCAACAATTTTCACCACTTCAAAATAGTTTTCCAGGCACCATTGCAATGTGATCATGATTAAATAATAACCGTGTCTCAATAATGGCAGAGCATATTCCATGTTTTAGGAAGGTTTTCCTCATGTCTTCCTGGGTACTTAAAATTTGCATTACTGAACCTCTCGCATCTCATGAATTATCTTACCCCTTTGACCCCTCAAGGCAAAAACCTCTATCTAGGACTTATATAAAGGTTCTGCTCCCAGAACACCTAAAAGAAAACTCAATGTTTATATATTTTAGTAAAATATACTACATATTTTGGAGTAGGCAATATGATGACAACTGAACAGGCAATTGTCAAAGGGGAGAAAAATAACTATAGTGATGAAATGGATCTCTACCCTTTCAGTCCTAAATGGACATCTTGAAGGGATTTTTTTAAAATGTTGGCATAACAGCATGGTAACTCTTCCCACAGGATGTTTAAAGTACTATACATTCTTTGTTGTTGCTATTTTCTGAAATTATTGAAGCTAACATTTCAATTTAGAAGTTATTTGTAGTAATAAGTTCCAACTAAATTGTTTGTTGTAATTATTTGATGCTTTTATAGGCCTCATAATAAAGAAGACTTGGTACAAAATGAATCAAATGTATTATCTTACACAAGCTATTTTATTCTGATCATAAAAAGTAAGAACATCAAATTACCATGAATTAAACATAACATTATTAGTGTCATGTTTTATTTTGTTTTGCCTTTCTGAGAATAATATTACACTGCTGTCGTAACATTTGACAGCACAAGTAGGGGAAGTGAAACACTATGCAGTTACCCCAAAGTTATTTTTGTTTTCTGTACCAGAGCACTTAGGCATTACTGCTGTAATAAACATAGATGCTACCAAAATTCCAGGGTCATTGTCATGTTAGCTAATGTTTAGAGAGAAATGAGTAGATTTTCAGATATAGATGTTTTGGTTTACATCTCACCAATACTTTTATCATTTCAATTGTACATATGCTTCTATAATGAGTCATATATCCTCAGAGTTGGATCAAAAGTGAGGATAATTCTGTGCACCTAACACCCTAGATTTTTCTGTATTTTATTGTTTTATTCTTCATGTTCTTCCTATGTAGTGCCATATACATTGATGTCTTCATTTATTACCTATTTTAAGAGAAATCCAGACTCAAAAGCCTTCAAATGGGGTGATATTTCCAGGTCCATGACCAAGGCTGCATCCCTGTTTCTGTTATTCTCTCATCTCTTGTCTTTCAGACTAGATTTCCTCATGGTTACAAAGATGACAAATAACAGTTGTGAAAATTTGCTACCCTGTTCATGTGCAGAGGGGTAAGAGACAGGGTATCTCCATTAACTAAGGAATAAAACCTCTTCTAATCAATGTAACTGAGTCAATTTAGATTTCTCTGTATCCTAGCACCAATTATCTTTCCAAGGTAATACTATTAGCTGATTTCCTTAATTCTGAGCTCTGACATCTATCTGGGGTAAAGTGGCTGTGATTATCATGATTACTTTAGAAGTTTGGATTAACTGATACCTTTCCCAGGAACTAGAGATGGGTCAACTTTCACTGAGTTCCATGGGTTCTTTGGGGAAAGATGGATCCTTGAACTAGATTGTTGCTATGGTACGGTCTGAATAGGGGGCTGATGATGGTTAGACAACTTATAAAGTCCAGGGAGCCATCTATATGTTCAGAATATCTATGTTTGTGTATTTAGCCCGGGACTCTCTTCAGATCTCTCAGCAAAATTATCCAGTTGTTACTTTACATTTTCAATTGAGTGAAATAATTATAATATCTAAGAATCATTTGGCATTTTCTATACATCAACTACATTTATTAAATGTTTACTCTCCCATTCTATTTAAAAAATTAGTCATCTCTGTATCTCATTGTAGATTGGCAGCATAAATACTATTATCACCTGAAAAAACATTTTTTGACAATTAAAGTTCTTAAGAAAAGAGAAGGCTTGAAGCAATGATAAAATTTCTTGTTGAAATTGGGGCTGTAGGACAATTTTGTTTCTTCTCCAGAAGAAAATTTATCCTACACCGAATAGAGGAATGAGGAGGCTCCGATTGTCAGAATAAATATTTTCATAACCAAATCTGTTACTTTATTTCTCTTTTTAAATTATTTAATGGGTTTAATTGATCTTAGGGTGAAAATTGACTTCCTTAGTATAAGATATTTTGAGCTCCATATCATTTGATTTTCTATACAGCCTTGTTTCTCATTGCTCTCACCTTGTTTTTTTTGTTTGTTTGTTTGTGTTTTGCTTTCTAATCCAGTTATATTAACCTTTTAAACTTAAATGTCTTTTATGTACTATTTTATTTTTCACAAATGTTGTTTCTTGTGCCTGTAATTTTTCCTTTTTTATGAAGGAAACTGCATTCTTCCCAGGATTTACCTTATGCTTCAGTTTCAGGATCAGGGTCCCTGATTCATGAGATACAGATGGGAATATCTATATCTATATCCATATCTATATCTACAGACATATAAACATATATACACACCCACCATGTCCACATGTTCCTAACTGCCTTCTCTACAAGAATGAAAGCCCTGTGTTTTGTACTATATAACATATTTTAATAACCAGCATACAGTAAGAATGCAGGACTTGAACATAGCTTGTTTGGATCCATCTCTTGATTCTGATATTGACTGACTGTGATAGAGAATGACTTTATTTTCATCTAGTTCATTTTCTCTCCTTGCTTGACACTAGTCCCAGTTCTTGGCTGAATCATAGAAACCTATTGCTTATGGTCTTCTATGGCCTTTCTTTGTCCACCAGTTTGCTTATGATAACTGAAATGAACTTGGAACTCAGGATTTGAAGATAAGCTACAAGAAAGAAGAAACCTGTGTCCCTGAATCATTGTTTGAGGGAGCTACTCATCTAACTGAAGCAGTCATTTGGAGTTTACTTATGTGAGATATTAACTTCTACTGGGTACAATATATAGTACTCATTATACATGTTTGGTTTGTTTCTTGTAGCACTTATTCTTGTACTAACAGAACAACTCTTAACCTCTCTGTGATTCCAGTTTCTCCCATTTCTTATAGGAATAAGGAAAACACTAAATCACAGAATTTTGGAAACAACTGATTAAAAAAATATGTGTAAATCAATTATAACAAATGCTGACAGTATGTTCACTATTTGTTGAATGGATTAATTGTTTTAGTGCCTGTGATTAAGTAAATACAATTTGAAGATGTTCCAAAGTAGTGCTTCACAGGCTATATTTGGTTCATTGAGATATAATATATGACATATGTAGTGTTAGACTGTAAAATGTTAAACACATATACATTGGCTACTATCAAAAAATTTTAGATTTCTTATTAAAATCTAAATTTCTGGTATGACTTGAAAATATATGAGGAGCTGGCCAAAATTTGGTCTCAATTCCAACTTGATAACAACCAGGTGAAATACATAGCTGCCACTGTCTTTTGATGGGACACAAACTTTCCAACAACTTGTTCCTGTCTGCTTACTCTGAGGTTAACCAGTCATTTATTATTGTATTTAGGGTATGGCTATCAAAATTGGAAGAAACAACTAATGAACAAAGAGAGAGTTGAATGTTTCGAAAAATGGGTAGGGACATATCTCTTTAAAAGGTGAAAAGCCTATCACTCTTTAGGCTTTACCTCTGAAAGACAAACCGGCATGATCCTGTGAGTATTTCAGTGTTACTTCTGATACAGCAACCATTTATTGAATCAGCTTGTGTTTAAATAAGATGGTATTGCACAAAATCTATATTTAAAACACTTTTGTGAGTGGTAGAACTGTTCTTTATACCATGTAAGAGAAATAGCAAGATATCCTACTTTCATTATCAGAAGGTCTGTTGATAGTTGAAAATTGATGCGAATAGACAGAATGAAAGTGTTCTTTCTATAAGAGCAGCATAAGCAAAGGTATTTGTAAATGTACCTGAGATACACTCTAGTTTCATCACTCATGCTGATTCTCACTTTCTTTATATAGTAAATAAGAAAACTGTGATATGTTAAGGTTTTCAAACATTGTTGCATGAAGTTCTAGTGATAAAGGGACAACAGAGGTAGAATGAGTGGATAACTGGACAAGAGTCTTATCCCGGATTGCAACCTCAAATAGAGTATCTAGGTTGTATGCCTTATAAAGCATTAGAACTTAATGAAATATTTTTTTTAATGTTATATCTTTTCAATTTAAAGGTTTAGGTAACCAGTAGGATAAATGACAGCTATACTTCTTTCAGTTTCCTAAAAAGAAAAAACAAGCAAACTAATAATAATGATAATGATAAAGCAGAAAGCAACCTATTGGACTATTTTGAGGGTTTGGTTTTTCATGTTTATGATGCATAAAGCTATATAAACAACAAGAAAGTTATTTTCATCTGGTCATGTTCCCAGATACCACATAATATTATGTGAGGTTAAATAATTTCTCTTAACTCTAATATCAACATGTATCCCCTAACTAGTGAAATGAGTTAATTTCCTGGGCTACATGTCTTCATATAACTATGAAATAAGATTTGATAGATATATATTTGATTGTCTCAATATACAATGTTAATCTTATGAGTCCACAAATCTAATTTTCCTCTAAAAACATTCTTACTCTGATTTGTATGACTATGAGATCATGTTTAACACCAGGAGTAACTCTGTGGCCTGTTTCATCAGAAATAGACCCTTGGGTTATTAGGTTAAAAGCAGAGGAAATTCCAGCTCCATCTTTATTATTCGATGATAATACTATTCTGTCCATTTCTATTGTATTTCAATATTTTTGCAGTACCACAGAACTTAAGTAGAACTCAAGCTTTTGATTTTTTTCCTTTTATGAGAGAGAGGATAAGACGGAGAGAGAGGGAGGAAATTTTGAAATGTAAAGATTTAACCATGACTAATATTAGCAAATATTTAAGACAGATGAGTCTTCTCATAAATTTTAATGAAGAGAATATTTATAGATTTCAGTGGAGAAAGGAGATTTACTGAACAAGAGACTTTCTTGCCAGACTTATCTGGGCCAAGTATTCTAATGATAATCCACTTCAACTGAGAGAGGTAGACTCAAACATCAGGCATGTACATATTCCAATGAAATTCAGATTCTTTTAAAATATGCATTCACTGACAGTGTGATAAGGTTTTCTAAAGAGCAAAATCTGTTTACAACTGATTTGTATTGAAAACTTTAATAATCTCCTCCAATAGTTTTCTAAATCATGAAGATGTCAGATAAGTTTATCATGTCAGATAAGTTTTTCATGTCAACAGATTATTGACAAAACAGCCTGACACTGTTCAAGAAAAAAATGAAGCTCTTCTCTTATAGATTTTATTTTGATGATTACTTCTATCCATAAGTTCTACATAGGAAGAACTTATAGATAAATAAATTGGTAGTTGATAAATAAATAGAGAAATGTTTCAGATAGTCAAATGCATATCAAAAATTAGTCTAACTGGGGAGCCTATCAAGTTGTCATTTCTGATAAAGTAGAAGATTCATACCTACTATTCCTGGGCAATCTCATCAAGAACAAACACTATGTTGATTACTCCTAAATCTATCTTCAGCTCATATGTCCTACAGGGGGGCAGATTAATATCTTTGGATACCTGCTGAAGAGAAACACATTGCAAAACTATATGCTTAAAAAGACCCCGATAACATTATTCCAATATGTAGTATGTAGTCCCTCTCAGTTGTCTCACTACATGGCACTATATCCAACACATTCAGCCAAATGATTAGTTTAGACTTTTTCTCTGCTTTCCCTTCTTTATCATATCCCTCAAGTTACCTGCACTGGTATAAGTTCTAATTATTCTTTTTGAATATAAATTTAGAATATGGTACAATAATCTTCAGTTTCCCTTTTCAGGGGTTCATCATATTTTATCTGAACTGATTTCTTGCCTCTATAATCACCTCAATTCTACTTTTTTTTTTAACCCAAGAAGCAGAATTACATAATATATAAATCTAAATATCATTCTTAATTTAAAACATTATCTGTTAATAAGTCAGTCAATTTAAATCACAGTCATACAGAAAACTCTGCCCAACAAATACAGAGATTTGTCTTTTCAAAGTCCTTAAATATTTTAAAACATTTTAACAAAGATATAGTCTAGAGCAATTGGAGTGTTGGAGTAAATAGGGGATGAGAAGAGGAAGGGGGAGAGCATGGATCCTAACTCATTGAGCTGGCTTTACGGTTGGGTAGAGAATTCATAAGTCAACATATGTTCCTCTCAAATTATCATGGTCATTATTATCTATGTCTATGGCATTAAATTGTGAAGGAGGAGGAATATGATGCTCTCCTAAGTTTATTCCTTTCTACGTACGTTGATTTTTAGTCCCAGGATGATGGAGAAATTATTTCTTTCACAATGTGATTTATACTATGATATGAATAAAACTTCAAATCAAATCTTTCAGATACACTGCAAAATAATGTGAGCTATAAAATTACTTAATTTGTTGTTCAATTTAGAAATACATAACTGTAAAAAATGAGGGAAACTTTATATATAATACTGTGCAATGAGATAAGAAAAATCTGTAAATAAGTTTTCAAGACTGATGAAAAAAATAAAATAATTTTAAAAATTTAAAAAGCTACGTATGTTAAAATGCAGCACCAACAAACTCAAGGTACTTCTGAAAAATGTATTTGAAAATGAAGAAAATGATCCAAGAATGAAGTCTGAGATTCAAGAAAGAGGAAGAAGGAAGGAAAGAACGAATGAAGAAAAGAAGGGAGGAAAGGAGGGAGGAATGAAGGAAGAAAGGAAGGAAGGAAGAGAGAAAAGAAAGGAAAATGAAATAAGAACACACCTAATGCCCAGATCTTAGTTTCTAATACCATTCTTCATTAAAAGGAACTAGAGTTCCTTGGATGAATCCCAGATTCTAGGACCAGGGCAGAAATATATAAGATGAGTGTCATAATGTCAGAAAATAAGAATGTATCACACACACACACACACACACACACACACACACACACACACACACACATGCTCATACATAAATGGAGGTGTAGGATATATAAGTGGACACTTAGGTGTCAACTAAAAGAGCTCCCACTGGACAAAGCTGGAATAGTTTGACCAAAAAAACCAGAAACCTTTGCAGATACCAGTGCCAGGGTTAGAAAACCTGAAATTGAGGAATTGCTGAAGGCTCAGTGTGGGCAACTCTGATAGTTACATCATTCAGGGACCCCAGTCATAAGGGGATCCCCACAATTTTGTGAGATCTACCTCCAGAAGCTCAACCAAGTTCTCAGAATAAATATCTGAGAAAAATCCCCATTGGCTTCTGGTAGGGAAAAGGGGAAAGGAACCATTTTGAAATACCACAAAGCTCTGGGTTCTTTTTAGCAAGCCCTGCCCTCAGGTAAACTAATTAACTAGAGCCTAACATGCTGGGATATTAGCACAGCCTAATTAACTTAGCAGAAAGGAAATATCCCAATTCAGCTGAGACAAAAAACAAAAACAAAAGAACTGAGAAATACTTATGAAGTTCACAGTCCAGAGGCATACTCTTACTAAAAGACTGAGACCTAATTATAAGATTATAGAACACTTCCCTCCCACCACACCTCACCACCACATTACTATAAACCTATTTACAGCAGTCCCTTTACCTAGTACATTATGTCCTGCTTCCAAGGGAAAAAAAAATTACAAGGTATATCAAAAGGTAAAATAACAAAACAAACAAACAAATCGAAAAAAAAAAAAAACACACACACTTGAAGGGATAGAGCAAACATCAGAACAGACACAGCAGGAATATTGGAATTTTCAGACTGATAATTTAAAACAACTATGAGAAAGCCTTTGATGGGCTTCTTAGTACACAGGACATGGCTGAGGAAAGAATTTCTGAGCTAGAGGCTATATGACAAAACCATGAAAACCAGAAAGCAAAGAGAACAGAGACTGATAAAAACAGAGCAGACTATCCAAGGACTGTGGAACAGGTACAAAATGCATAATGGGACTATCAGAAGGAGAAGAAAGAAAAGAACAGAAGAAATACGAGAAATGATAATGACCAAGAATTTTCCCAAATTAAGATCAAACACAAAACCACAGATCCAGGAATCTTATAGAACATCAAGCACGATAAATGCCAAAAAAAAAAAAAAAAAAAAACTTACCAAAAGACACCAGATGGGAAAAATAAACACCTTATCTACAAAGGAGCAAATACAAGAATTGCATTTGACATTTCCTCAGAAACTGTGAACTGAAATAAAGTATTAGAAGAAAAAAAACCCACCAATGTACAATGTTGTACCCTGTGAAATTTTCCTTCAAAAGTGCAGGAGAAATAAAAACTTTTGCAGACAAACAAAATTGAGGGAATTTATTGCCAGTAGACTTAAGCTGCAAGAAATGTTATAAAAGGTGTTTTAGAGAGAAAGAAAATAACATGGGTCAGAAACTTGGATCAGTGTAAAGAAAGGAATAGCACCAAAGATTGAATAAGAAAAGTTAAAATAAAAACAGTTATTTTTCATATTATTAATTGATTATACAAGACTTTGTTAAGTATAATAATATCAAGAATGTATTTGATTATACATGTTTATATTTTATACATATATTACATATATGTATGCTTATGTAAATATATGTGAAATGAATGACAGCAATGAGGCAAGGGACAGGATGGAGAAACTGGGATTATTTTGTTATCATATGGTACTCACACTGCCTGAGATGTGTATAGTATTATTTGAAAGTGGACTTAGATTAGCTGAATATGTATATTGCAAACTCTAGGGCAAACACTAAAAAAAAGTTTAAAAACAAAAAAACAAAAACAACAACAACAAAAAAAAACTGCAGCCAGTTAAGCAGACCATGCTTTTTTCCTCATGGGGGTCCTGGTGTCTAATGGCTGCAAATAGTAGCCTATTTGGTAATGTATGTAAACTGTTGCTCATATGGGTTGCCCAAAGTGACATGGAGACAGCCCATTCTAGTAGACATTCATGTATGACCTCATATTGTCCCCAGCATAGGCTCCAGACAGGTATGGAGTGGTGGCTTCTAAAAGCCTGAGCTAGACAGGCCAAGGTCCACATTGGCCAAATCATAATGTCCATCTGCACCAAACTGAAGAACAAGAAGCATGTGATTGAGGCCCTATTCAGGGACAAGTTCAAGTTAGCTGGCTGCTAGAATGCTACATCTCCAAGAAGTAGGACTTTACCAAGTTTAATGCAGATGATTTTGAAGACATGGTAGCTGAAAAGCAGCTCATCCTAGATGGCTGTGGGGTAAAATACATTTCTAACAATAACCCCTGGACAAATGGTGAGACTTGCACTCATAAGAACTTCAGCACTGCCCTGTGTTTACTCACCAATAAATCCTACTTCCTGTCCAAAAAGAAAAATGAAAAACAACAACAATAACAAGTATAACTGATATATTAAGGAGAAAAAATGTAATCATATTTAATGCTCTTTTAAACCCACAAAAGGCAGAAAAAGAATGGAAATCAAAAATAGTAGCAAAAATAAGGGCAAAAATAGAGAACAGGAACAGATATAATCAATGCTAATTTCATCAAAATCACTCAGAATGTCAGTGGTCTAAATGGACCAATTAAATGATGCAAATTGTTAGCTTGTATCAAAAAACAAGACCCATCTATATGTTGTCTACAACACACCCAATTTAAATATAAAGACACATATTAATTACAAGTAAATGCATGAATAAAGATATACCATGTTAACACTAATCAGAAAAAGAGAAAAACTAGAGTAGCTATCTTAATTTCAGAATAAAGTAGAATTCAAAGCTCAAAATGATATCAGGGAAAAGAGGTGGTATTACATACTGAAAAAGGGGTTTATTCTCCAAGAAGACATAACAATTCTTATGCATCTAACAATACAGCATCAAAATACATGAAGAAAAACTATTAGAACAGCAAAGAGAAATAAATAAATTCACTATTTAAGTTAGAGCTTTCAACACCCCTCTTTCACCAATGAGCATATGTAGGAGGCAGAAAGTCAGTAAAGACCTAGTTGAACTAAATAACACTATCAACTGTACATAACTGATGTCTGTAAAGTATTTCACTCAACAACAGTGAAATACACAACTCTTTTCAAGCTCACATGGGACATTCACCACGACAGACCACATACTGGACCATAAAACACTCTAACAAATATAAAAAGGTAGATATCATACAACTGCTCTCAGACTACAAAGGAATTAAACTAGAGATCAAATAAGAGAAAGATAACTGGAAAATCCCAACTAAAACACATAGAGACTAAACATCATACTTCTAAATAAGACATGGATCAAAGTAGAAATTTCAAGACAAATTTTAAAAATATATTTATACCAGGTTAATATATACAAGTCAATGGCTCTCCTATATCCAATTAATAAACAAGTGAAATTTGAAATTAAATATGCAACACCATTTATATTAGCACACAAAAATATGTAATACCTAGGTATAAGTCAGCAAAACATGTACAAGATCTGCGTGATGAAAACTGAAAAACTCTGATAAATGAAATCAGAGAAAAATTAAATAAATGGATAGATAGTCCATGTTCATGGATAAGAAAAATCAATATTGTCAAGATGTCAGTTCTTCCTAACCTGATCTATAGATTTGACATAATTCTAATCAAAATTCTGCAAGTTATATTGTTGATATCAACAAACTGATAGAGTTTA
Organism: Orcinus orca; assembly: GCF_937001465.1. Classification (NCBI taxonomy): domain Eukaryota; kingdom Metazoa; phylum Chordata; class Mammalia; order Artiodactyla; family Delphinidae; genus Orcinus; species Orcinus orca. The sequence goes on from NC_064571.1 coordinate 17,237,874, forward strand.
TATGGAGAGGCAAAAGAGCCTGACAATGATGAAGGAGAAGAACGAAGTTTGAGAACTGACACTACCCTACTTCAAGAATTCTATAGTGCTGCAGTAATCAAGACAGTGTGGTATTGGTGAATGAATAGACAGATGAATGGAATAGAATAGGAGGCCCAGAAATAAACCCAGTAAATATGTAAGTCAACTGGTCTTTGACAAATGTAAGTCAACTGGTCTTTTACAAAGGTAATAAAATGGAGCAAAGATAGTCTTTTAAACAAATGGTGCTGGAACAACTGGACATCCACATTAAAAAATAAATAAAAAAGAATCTAGACCCAAATCTTACACCCTTCACAAAACTTAACTCAAAATGGATCACAGACTGACATATAAGACACAAATCTATAAAACTCTTTGAAGGTAACATAAGAGAAAACCTAAATAAGCTTTGGTATGATGATCACTTTTTAGATAAAACAACAAAGGCATGATCCATGAAATAAATAATTGATAAACTGGAATTCATTAAAATTTAAAACTTACATTCTGTGAAAGAGAATAAGACAAGCCTCAGATAGGGAGAAAATATTTGTTAAAGGCATATCTAATAAAGGACTGTTACCAAATATGTACAAAGAACTCTTAAAACTCAACAGTAAGGAAACAAAAAACAACAAAAAGCAATTAAAAAATGGACCAAAGACCTTAACAGACATCCCACCAAGAAAGATATATGCAGGGAAAAAAGCAATTGAGAAGATGTTCCACAACATACTGTTATCAGGGAAATGCAAATTTAAATAACAATGAGATGCCACTGCATACTTACCAGAGTAGCAAAAATCCATAACACTGACAACTGCAAATTCTGCAAGGATATGGAACAATTGGAAATCTCATTTGTTGCTTGGGGGGGAATAGAAAATTGTACAGCCACTTTGGAAGACAGTCTGGCAGTTTGTTACAAAACTAAACATACTTTTACCATATGATCCAGCAATAGCATTCCTAGGTATTTGGCCAAAAGAGTGGTAAAATTATGTCCACACAAAACCTAAACATGGATGTTTAAGCTATTTTCTTCATAACTGTCAAAACTTGAAAGAAGCCAAGAAGTTCTTCAGTAGAGGAATGGGTAAATAAAATGTGGCTCATCCAGACAATGGAACATTTTCAGCACTTAAAAGAAATGAGTTATCAAACCCATGAGACAATATGGAGGAAACGTAAAAGCATATTACTAAGTGAAAAAAATAGCCAATCTGAAAAAGGACACATACTGTATGATCCCAAATTTAGGACATTCTGTAAAAGGCATGACTATGGGGATATATATATAATCTCCAAACTAGTTTCCACACACTAAAGAATCTTTAAAATTAATATAAAAATTGTAAACTCTAATATAAAATTAGTAAGAGATATGAGAAGGGAATTCACCAAATAAAAAATAGAGGGTTAATACACAAGTGAAAAAATATCCAAATTTACATCTAATGAAATAAATATAACTTAAAACCATAAGTAACTAGGCTTTTATCTGTCAAATTAAAAACAAAATGTTACTATGTGTTCCTTTTGTTAGTGTAGCTGTTTTTATGATATTATCTGTGTTGACACTTGGCCAGACAAGCAGGAAATTTCAGGTGTGACTAGTTAAACCCAAAATTATTTAATATTTCCTAGTGTTAAGAGCATAACAGAAAACAAGAGCCCTGAAAGTTAACATGTCCTTTATTTCATCAATACCACTTGGGAACTTGAGAAACATTTTTTTTTTAATCAACAAATGTTTATTGGAAACCTACTAGTCCATTGGTGTTCAAACTTTACTATGTAAAGTACTTAAGTCTTTGGAGTATAATTTTTAATGATATGTGGGAAATTTTAATAAACCTAGGCTAATAAAGCTGAATATAAAATAGCATTCAGTATGTTCTAATTTTGTTAGTTACATTTGCATCTATGTATAAAATATACAGAAGCATATCTGCTAAAATCTTATGGATATTTATATGTATGTGTATCATTTTCTACACTGTACTCACTTTCTATTATAATGTATACTCCTGTTTTGCAAAATGAAGTTCTATCCTAAGATATGATGAAAATATACATTTTCCTCATAGAAAAGTTGAAAAGTGAGTTTGGTATCAGTACAAAAAATCCATACTCTCACAGAATACATTACTACTTAGGAAATTATAAGTTTTCTAAATTCTATATAATCATATATATGAAGGTTTATATTTATAATAACTTTATTAATTAATAAATTTTAACATCCTAAGGATGAAATGTGAATTTTAATGTATGCATGAAATATTAATAAACATAATTGTTAATAGCTGCATAATTCTACATAATTTTTCATAAATGCACACAGTCCCATTGTCCTGAAACCTATTTAGCTATTCCTGGACAATTATATTTCTTATATAAACATTATAAACAGTACTGAATTACATATTTATATGTATTTGCATGAGTTTTTAACTATATAAATATTGTTTCTTTTAACAGGTTTGTAGAATGGTATTGCTGTGTGAAAATGCCAAACTTTTTAATGGATCTTTGTATATAATGCAAAGTTTTTTTCTTTAGAAATTTTGATGTTCTTCAAACAGGTCACAGATTAATTGTAGAGATGTTAGCAGTTTAGTATTGATTATATCAATACTGTTCTCTAAATAAATGGCTAAAGCCTTAATTTAAAACATGATAATTTTGGAAAGAAGACTAATTTTAGGAAGGGTAGGACACAGAGTTAGTTGGTTTCATTAGGCAGACACTGAAAAACAGTGGATAATTTTTAGGAAAAAACAAGGAAGCCTGAGGTTGAGAAAAGCATAAAAGAAGGAAATGAATATGTATGGTAAGTAATCTTAACTACTTTTCCTGGCCCATACCAACTTGTACACACCTATTGTTTCAGTATTGAGCGATTGAATCCTGCTGTTTACCTCTTTTACAGACAGACATATGAAGAAGTAAAAGAAAGAAAAAATGATATTCAGTGGGGTTTAATATTCTTACAAAGCTGGAAATCAACTTTAAATTGCCTTTTTTGAACAAATTATGGAAATATGCGGCTGTCAGATTTGGGCTGCTACTTACACTGTGGTTGAGGATATCTGTCTCAGACAGGACTGGATGTGAATATTGAGTTTCCACTAAGAGATTAGAGGCTTCCTGTTGAGATTTCCTGACCAGTGTCTTGAACACTTTTGGAAGGAAAACAGCCAGTTTTGTTCACGGTGAAAGACAGAAAGACCACATATAAATCCCTGCACTATTGTTAGATTTTAACTTCTCTGCATCTTCAGGATACATGCTTTAGCTAAAAATTTCTATACTTCCTCTTAAGTCGTACTGACTAGGAACAGTTGGAAATATATATGTAACAATTTTCTTCACCTGGAAAGAAATTTTCTTTGGGAGACTATATTTAGAGTCTCTGTATTGAGATGAGATTTTTGTTTCTACTAATCGGTATTTTGAGAGCATTCCATAATACTCTATTGAGACACACTAGCATTACTCTCACATAGGATGTTCCCAAAAGCAGTAAAATACAAACGTACCAGAGCATTAACTAATCACCACAATCTGAGTAAAATTTAGTTTTAACCATGGAGTGGAAATCTAGCAAGGAAGTCCAGGCTGTTTGGAAAAGATGGACTTTACAGCCTGTGGGCAACAAGAAACAAATGCTGGGTTTTAGACTGGAAAAATAAAAACATAAGTGTTTGTAATTATTCATTCCTTTATTCATCAATTATTGAAAATTAACCACTGAAAATACAAGCAAGGTTAAGTAAGGTATGGTCACAGTCTCTATCTCCAAGGAACCAATGAGACAAGTTGCAGATATCTAAGAACTATTCAAACCTAATATTACTTTGAGGAATAGGATAAGTGATCTTGAAAGCAGAAAATCCAAATATGTGAGCAGCCTAAAACCCTGATTAAGGGATTTGTTCATTTCTAATTATAGAAATATGAGAAGAGATATAGACACATTTTAGATTTTTTTTAACATGGAAGAATATAAATAGAAGACTAAAATACACCTCGTATTTTATTACCTAATAACAACTATTTTTATTTCTGTGAATTGTTTTACCTTTAAAACAATTATAAAGAAAGAGTTTAGATAAAAAATGGTAATCAAATTCTATCTTCTTTCCACTCAAAAAGAAAATGGTAATCACCATCCAGAATGAGGGTTTTTATTATTCCTAATTATTTCTTTATATTTTAAATGTACTCAATATTCACAATGAATACATTAATTCCTATGTATAAATATTCAGAACCCAATTTTTTAATGTACATTATTTTAATTACCTTTCTATCTTCCTCCTTTTTATTTACTTATTTATTTACTTATTTATTTATTTATTATTTATTTTTGGCTGTGTTGGGTCTTCGTTGTGCGCGGGCTTTCTCTAGTTGTCGCGAGCAAGGGTTACTCTTCATTGCGGTGTGTGGACTTATAGCAGTGGCTTCTCTTGTTGTGGAGCATGGGCTCTAGGCATGCAGGCTTCAGTAGTTGTGGCATGTGGGCTCTAGACTGCAGGCTTAGTAGTTGTGGCACACGGGCTTAGTTGCTCCGTGGCATGTGGGATCTCCCCAGACCAGGGCTCGAACCCGTGTCCCCTCATTGGCAGACAGATTCTTAACCACTGCACCACCAGGGAAGTCCTATCTTCCTGCTTTAATTGTAATTCCACACATGCTTCAAAGTTTGCCTTAATGCTACCTCACCGTTTCCTTATACAATATCACTGGCACAAAATTTTCTTTATATGGGTCCATATTAAACATCAAGGAGGAATGAAGTGTTAAAGTCTAGGATGATGCGGAGGTAGTGGAACAAATCCAAAGCTCCATGCCAATTATTTCTGTTTCCCAAAATCTATTTGTTTTCAGTCAGTTTGGGTGGCTAAAACAAAATACCATAGACTGGGATGTTTAAACAACAAACACTTTTTCTTACGGTTCTGGAGGCTGAGACGTTACCCTCAAGTTGCAGGCAGATTCAGTGTTTGGTGAGAGCCAGTTTCCTGGCTCGTAGATTGTGGCCTTCTTGCTGTGTGCTCATATGGCCTTTCCTTTTTGCCTGTTCCTGTAGACAAAGTGCTCTCCTGTCTCTTTCTCTTCTTACAAGGGTATTAGTCTCATCGTGAGGACCCCACCCTAATGAACTAATTTAACTCTAATTACCTCCCAAAGGCTCCACCTCTAAATATTATTACATTGGACATTAGGGCTTGAACATAATGAATTGGGAAGAGGGGAGAAGGACACAAATATGCAGTCCATAACACCATTATAGTCTTTTAAAAGGCCTGTCTTTTACCACTGATTGACAATTCAGCTGTTCAAGTCTAGCATGATATCTGACACATATTTTTTAATCTAGTCTAGAATAGATCAGAAGACCAGGTGAGCATTTTTCACAGCTAGTATCTCTCTGTAATGCAAAGGGGTAGGATTGATATGTCTAGTGTAAACCTGTAAGGGTAGAGCCTTTTTCTACCAGTTAAATCTATGTGCTACTTATTTCCACCATTTACACAGTCCTCCACCTGTTTCCTCTATTTATTTATGTATCCTCTTACTGCTCTAGATAGACTTCAAACAAGTAGAGAGCAATAGTAATGCTCTTGCCTAGTGTGCTCATTGTAATGCATACATTATAATACATACAAATATAACATGTGAAGCCTTTAGATTGAATGCATTTCTCCATAGTCTCCCATAAGGACTGCTAGAGGGAGGAAGAGAAGAAGGTTAGGAGAGAAAATGAATTTCTGTAACTTCTTCAGTCCCTTTTCCATTCCTCTACTCCTAAACTATCAATCACAGAAACATTTATATGCTTGCTGAATTATCTATACACAGTCAAAAAACATCCTGCCACAGAAATTCACCTGCCTGGGAACACACCCCTGAATTTCAACTTTTTACCATGTTTCACAGAGCACTTGGACTATTTCACTGTTGTCAGCTCACTGTTGATGACAGAATATAGGTTATTCTGCTGTCTTTTTATGACTAAATAAATAAGTAATCAAAGTTATACTAACCAAAATGAGTTTAAACTGGTGGTAAGTTAAAGGAGTGAGCAGTATCTGGTTATCTGTTATATAAGGAAACAAATCATGTCCTTGGAAACAGGAATATTTGCCTGTGTTTCACAACTAGCTTCAAAGGGCTTATACTGGACCTAAGCCTCTTTTCCCAACTGCCACATTATCATGTTTATCAATATCTGAGTTTACTCTGTAACTGGACTCAACCCTTACATATTTGGAAACTTTCATAAGTGGGCTTGAAAATTGTAAATTTTCAGAGGCAGTGGATAGTCCTGAATGGCTTCAAGTCTATCAAAAACTTCATGTTTCCAGTTCTTCTGTCTTATAAATTCATCTATCTGTCCCCTCAAAGAAGTTATAAACCGAAGAAAGCCAATATCCACTTTATTCAGGCAAACAGAATAACAGCTCATTTTACCACCTTCTGAATAATTGAAAAATTTCTTCTATATTTTATCATTATCTGCAACAGCAATCATCAGATAAGGAGAACAAATAAATCTCTTCACCAATAACTATATTAACTTATGTTTTTCCTTACTGTTAAAAAATAATTAAAATGGTATACAAAATTAAATAAAATAATCAGAGCAAATGGAGGGGAGAGAATGAACAAGATTAAGTTTCTAGGCTCTTTTGCTTACCTGCTCTTACAACTTCACTGAGATTCTCTGTTTGGCTTATCAAACATAACGTTTTATTTTTGTTCACAAAAATGCATACTTCCCAGAGAAAGCACTATTTCACAGCAGTTTGAACCTTTAGGAAATTGGGGAATACATTAATATCTGTAGATGGTTTTAAGTGTAATTAAGGATCTAAGAAATTTCAAAATTCCACAGCAAAAATGTTGCTTTCCTTACAGGGCTCTATGACAAATGTGTTCATTTAGGCACCAGGATGACTTGCGTGGAGTGATAATGAGGGAGTCAATATTCCATGGTGACTTGATGTAGTAGGTGACAAATTACTCCCCTCACTATTCCCCACATTGTTCCTTAGGGCCAGCCTCATAAATAGATGGATTTAGCTGTTGCAGCTTTAGTAAGAACTGAGAAGTAGCAAGAGTCTGCACTCATAGTCAAATTAGATTCTTTTCTTTAGACTCACTAATGGAACAAGTAAGAAAGACTGCTTCCAGAATGCTGCTATCAAGATCACATACTTTAACTGAAAGAGGTCCTTTTTTTTTTTTTTTCTTTCATCTTCAGTAGCTCCTTATTTTAGTTTGATTGAGTAGTTTAATACCGGAAAATGACACCACTTTGATCTTGGTGCATATATAGTGCCTCTCTAAATCCCTAATCTTATATATATATTTGTCACTTTCCTTTCTAAGCCTCATTTTCATCAAGTACAAAATAAGGAAGGTTGACCAATTGTTTCCAATGGCTTATTCAGAAGAATGGCTTAATTCTCCCCAAATATTCATTGCAAATCTGTTATAGTACATTATTACTTCTAACTGCCACCTTGCAAGGCACAAAGAAGATAAAATCTAGCATGGGGATAAAACCTAGCATGGGGGGATTTCCAATGGAATCAACATTAATAGCATTGAACTCTGACCTTTCTCTCCAACCACCTTTCTGCAATGTTGGAATCTGTAGTAGATACTGCTGGTGCTCTGTCCAGAACCAGTCTACTACCCAGGAGCACACATTCCTTAACTGTTCTTTTGAGAATTGGCCGCAGCCTGCACAAGCCAAATTATCCGGAAATGCTTGGAAGGTAATGTCCTCATCTTTGGGGGTAACCCACAGCCAATGACAAACTCATAAAATGTATAATACAGTAAGTCCCTACATATCATTGAGGTCTGAGAGCACGTTCATCTAAGTCCAACAAAGTTAGCCTAGGTAACCCAACTAACACAATCGACTATACAGTACTCTACTGTAATAGGTTTATAATACTTTTTCACACAAATTAATATATTAATAAAACAAACACAAAAAATACAGAAAACACTTTTAATCTCACAGTACAGTACCTTGAAAAGTATAGTACTACAGTACAACAGCTTGCATACAGGGGCTGATATCGAGTGAACAGGCAAGAAGGGTTACTGACTGGAGGAGGGAAAGGAGGTGGGAGATGGTAGAGCTGAAGGATCGTCAGCAACAGGAGACAGAGGGCAAGCTGAAATTTCACTCACGCCTGACGTTGATGGATCACATGCTCGCATCTTTGAAAGTTTGCAACTTGAAGGTTTGTACGTGGGGGGCTTACAGTATTCTGGCCCTCCTGCTTCAAGCTGGTGGTTCACGATCGCCATTAATGATTCAGAGCTTCCTGTGGGATCAGACTTGAGCCTCAATTTCACCTGAACACAGTTCTTTGCTTGCTTTCTCCCTTGTCCTGTTTCGATTCCTTTACTCTCAAACAGGCTTCGTCAAAAAGTTCTTCCTCAACAAACCACCCACAAAAGAACCACTGTCTCATCTTATGCTTCTAAGAAATGTGACTTAAGACATATATCTTACCCAGTGGGGCAGGCTTCAGCTTATGCATAGCTAGCACTATGAGCTCACTTGCCCCTTTTGTGTGGCAACAACATATAAAAAGACACATCAGGGCAGCAACGTGAAATTTGACACTAAATCAAATCACAAAAGCTACCAGATTAACAGGATGGACTCCATAATTTTCCAGTCCTGGGTTCTGCTTTGGTGCAATAGTGCCTTCTCAGTAGAAGAGATGTGGCGATATGGAGACACATATATTTGGGTAATTTACAAGAGCCATGGGTTATGTGGGGGGTATGGTGTGAGGTGTGTGTGAGAGAGAGAGAGAGAGAGAGAGGAGAGCGGGAGGGAAAGAAAAAGAGAGAAAAGATCTAATACAGTGGTTCTAAAACTTTAGTATGCATGACAATTACCTTGAGGGCTTGTTATAACAGATTGCCTCTTCTTCCAACCCTAAATTTCTGATTTGGGATAGGGCCTGGGAATTTGCTTTTAAATGAGTTTGCAGGAAATGCTGATATTGCTGACCAAAGCCACACTTTGAGAACAACTGGTCTACAAAACCGATATGCCATAGAATACTTTGAGGTAATAGAACGTTATACAATCTCTGTAGTCACTAGCAAGTGGGTATCCCTAAGATGTCCCTAGATTGCAGGCTTATCTTTATTCATCTTAATTTCTAACCCAAGACTATATCCTTTCAAAGTCATTTATTTTCCATTATATTGGACCCAAACTTGATATCTTCCTCAAAGATGGAAATACTAACTTCACTTTTACTTACTACAAATTTTGTCTTTGCTTTTTCTTAATATAATGTTATTAAATAAGAAATCTCTGTAAGCAAGACACCTTGGAGCAGCACTTGCTAAGCCAGACTGTTTTGCTACATGGCAGATTTCCTACTGGTTCTTACCTGTCTTGCTTTCAGGTTATTCAGTATAAAACAATAAATTAACTGTTATCATTCATATCAATTTTGTTAGCCAGTTATGGACTTTTTTTCTATATCTTTCCACTTAATTTTCTTTCTGAGTTTACTGACTGACTTTATATCCACTCTTTAAATATATATTTCCTCCTTCCAGTATAGATTTATTTTCTGATCAATATTTTCCAAAACACTAGCCACCTCCTACTTGTTTTTCTAAATTACATATAATGCTATTAAAAAAATCTTGTTATGATTTTTTACTCCCCCCAAATTTACTTCCCATCAAATGTAACACCACCATTTCTTTTGATGTTTATAGCTGAAACAGTAATTGACTGTCCCTCATTTATTTCAGAAATATTTATGAATAATAAAATATGATCGGGGGTACAGTTTAAAACATTTTTGGATATTGTGCTTATGGAGCTTAAAGTTTAAAACAATTCAAGTATTTATTTTATAATGAGAACCATTATAATAAATACAAGTAATAAATAATAAATACAAGTAATAAAAATAAATACAAGTAACACTAGTGTGTAGGTTTTAACAGGAAGTACTAAAATCCATACAGGTACCAATCAGTATATGATGCCTTTTCTAATAAAGTCTCATTTCATATCTGGGAAGTCTCACCCAGCATGTTAATGGGAATGGAAGAGAGAAAATGGAAGCAGGTCCTGATGCAGGATGAAGCACACTTTTTATTTGGGCTATTTGTTTTCTTATTGTTAAATTTTGAGTTTATTTTTAATTTTGTGTAACACTCCTTTATCATACATGTGTTTTAAAAATATTTTCTCCTGGTGTGTGGTTTCTTCTCATTCTCTTGACTGTCACTTACACAACAGAAATGTTCATTTTAATAAAGTCCAGCTTATTAATTATTTCTTTCATGAATTGTGCCTTGGTGTTGAATGATAATTGAATTTTGTATGTTACTGTTGTATCCTGCAACGTTGCAGTAATTACGTATTAGTTCCTGAAGCTTTTTTGTTCTTGTTGTCATTTATTCTTTTGGATTTCCGACATAGACAATTATGTAATCTAAGAACAAAACAGTTTTATTTCCTCCTAGTCTGTATATATTTTCTTATCATGTCTTATTGCATTAGATAGGACTTCCAGTATGACGTTGAAAAGAAGTGGTGAAAGGGGATATTTTTCCTTGTTTCTGGCCTTAGTGGGAATGCTTTGATTTTCTCATGATTTAAGTATGATGTCAGCTATAGATTTTTTTAGATCAATAGATGTTTTTGCCAGACGTTTTCTTCAAGTTGAAGAAATTCCAACTGTATTCCTAGTTTGCTGGGATATTTTTATCATGAATGTGTGTTGAATTTTATCAATTTTTATGCATGTATTCATATAATCATGTAATTGTTCTTCTTTAACCTCCTTATGTGATGGATTAAATTCATTGACATTCTATGTCAAAATTACCTTGCATACATGGGAGAAATCCTACTTGGTCATGGTGTATATTTCTTTTTATACATTGTTGGATTTATACATTGTTGGATTTGATTTGCTAATATTTTTTGAGGATTCATTTCACCTATGTTCATGTGAGATATATATTTTTTTCTTGTAGTGTTTTGTCAGGTTTATAATTAAGGTAATGTTGGCTTCCTAGAATGAATGAGTAATTATTCCCTCTGTTTCTGTATTCTGAAAGTAATTGTGGAGAACTGGTATAATTTCTTCGGCACCTGGTGCTTTCTGTTTTAGAAGGTTATTGATTACTGATTTTATATGTTAGTAGCTATATCTCTATTCAAATTGCCTATTCCTTCTTTTGTGAATTTTTGATTGTGGTTTTCAAGGCGTTCATTCACTTTAAGTTATCAAATTTGTGGACATAGAATATTTCATATTATTCCTTTATTTTCATTTTAGTGTCCATGGGATCTATAATGATGTCCCCTCTTAATTTCTCACATTAGTAATTTGTAGCTTCTCCATTATTTTCTTAGTTAGCATGGCTAAAGTATTATCAATTTTATGGATCATTTCTAAGAATACACTTTGTTTTGTTGATTTTTTTTTATCTTTAACTGATTTTGGCTCATATATTTATTGTTTCCTTTTTTCTTCTTACTTTGGAATTTAATTTGCTCTTCTTTTTCTTGTTTCCTAAAGTGGAATCTTAGATTATTGGTTTTAGATTTTTTCTTCTTTTCTAATATATGCATTCAATTATGTAAATTTCCCTCTAAGACATTTTTGCTGCATCCCCAAGTTTTGATCAATTGTATTTTAGTTTTTGTTTTGTTCAAAATATTTCAATTTGTTTTACTATTTCTTCTTTATCCCATGTGTTGTTTTGAAATGTATTATTTAATCTCCAGGTATTTTGAGATTTTTCAGCTATATTTCTATTAATGATTTCTAGTTTAATTTATTTTTGGACTGATAGCAGAAGATATCATATGATTTCTTTTCTTTTAAATTTACTGAGGTGTTTTTGATGACCCAGAATTTGGCCAAATTTGGTGAATGTTCCATGTGAGCTTGAGAAGAGTTATTATTTTTCTGTTGTTGAATGAAGTACTTTATAGATGTCAATTATATCCAGTTCATAGATGATGTTATTGAGTTCAACTATGTCCTTACTGGCTTTCTGCTTCCTAGATCTGTCGACTTGTGATAGAAAGATATTTACATCTCCAACTTAGATAGTGGATTCATCCCTTTCTCTGCAGTTCTGTTAGTTTTTTTTCTCATGTATTTTGATGCTGTATTGTTAGGTGTATAAGGATTGTTATATCTTCTTGGATAATAAATCCCTTTTTCATTATGCAATATCCCCTCTTTATCTCTGATAACATTTTAACTCTGAATTTTGCTTTATTTGAAATCAATATTCCTATTCTGGTTTTTCTTTCTTTTTTTTTTTTTATTATTACTGGCATGGTATATAGTTATCCATTCATTTACTTTCAATTTATATGTGGTTTTATATTTAAATTGGTTTTGTTTAGATGACATTTAGATGGGTGTTGTTTTTGTTCTTACTCTAACAATCTTTGTGTTAAATTAGTGCATTAAGACCATTGACATCTAAATTGATTACTGATGTAATTAGATTAATAGATACCATATTTGTTACTGTTTGCTATTCCTCACCCTTGTTTTTGTTCCTCTTTTTGTCCTCCACTCTTTTCCTGTCTTTTATGTTTTTAATTGAGTCTTTTTATGATTCTGTTTTTCTCTTCTTTCGTAGTATATCAATTATTCTTCCTTTTTTTTTTTGAATTGTTGCCCTAGAATGAGAAATACACATTTACAACTAATTCAAGTCCACTTTCAAAAAACACTACACTGCTTCACAGTTAGTGCAAGTACCTGATAATAAAAAAAAAAGAATTCCCTCCTCCTGTCCCTTGTACTATTGCTGTCACTCCTTTCAATTATACATAAGCGTATATAAGTATACACACATGTATATGTAAGTATGCATAAATATTTGTTGTTATTATGAACAAAATTTATCTGTTAGATTAATTAAGAATAAGAAAAATAATGTTTTTATTTTACCTTCACTTATTTCTTCTCCAGTGCTTTTCTTGTTTCTTATGGATATCTGGGTGTCTTACACATCATTTTCCCTCTTTCTGAAGAACTTCTTTTAACATTTCTTGCAAGGCAGACCAACTGGAAACAAATTTCCTCAAATTTTGTTTTTGTGATAAAGCCTTTATTTCTCCTTCACCTCTGAAGGATAATTTCATAGAGTAAAGAATTCTAGGTTGGTGTTTTTTCTCTCAATACTGTAGATATTTCGTTCCATTCTCTTCTTTCTTACTTGGTTTCTCAAAAGTCAGACGTAATTCTTATCTTACTCTTGTAGAAGTAAAGATTTTGTCCGTTTTCTTTTTCCTAGCTTCAAGATTTTTTAAAATCTTTGATTTTCTGTAGTTAAAAAGTGATATGCCCAGGTGAAGGGTTTTGGAGGTTTTGTTTGTGTGTTTGTTTTTGGCATTTATCCTCTTGGTATTTTATGAGATTCCTGAATCTGTGGTTTTGTGTTTGACATTAATTTGGGGAAAATCTCAGATGTTATCATTATGTACATTTTTTTCTGTTTCTTTCTCTCTCTTCTCCTTCTGGTAGTCCCATTACATATATGTAACACTTTTTGATAGTTGTCCCATATTTCATGAATATTCTGCTCTTTTTTTCTCTATTCTTTCTTCTTTGATTTTCCATTTATTGTGTGTGTGTGTATGTATATATATATATATATATATATATATATATATATATATATATATATATATATATAAAATCAGAGAGTCTTTCCCTAGCCAAGTCCAGTACATTAATGAAGTCATTCTTCATTTATATTTTAGTGTGTTTAATTAGCTAGCATTTGTTTTTGAGTTTTCTTAGGATTTCCATCTCTCTCCTTACATTGCCAATTTGATTTTTCTGGTTTGTTTTATCCATTACAGCCCTTAGCATATTAATTATGGTTGTTTTAAACTCCTTTTCTGATGGTTCCAATGTTTCTGCCATTTCTGACTCTGGTTCTGATGCTTGATCTGTCTCATCAGTGTTTTTTAGTACATCTTTTTTTGTTGTTGAAAACCAAACATGAAGTACTGGTTCAAAGGAAATCTAGTATATAGACATTTTATTTGTATTGGTATTGTGGTAACTTGGTTAGGTGTGGGGGAACAAGAAGCAGTCTACAGTCCTATGATTAGGTCTCAATTTTGGGGTTTCTTTGAGCCTGTGCCCTGGGTTGTGAACTTCAAGAATACTTTTCAATTTCCCTTCTATTATCAGTGGAATAATTGTCTGTGGTGAGGACAGAGTTGGGTATTTATCTCGCCCCAGGTTTATTAGACTCTAAGAAAGAACCAGTAGGTTAGACTCCATTAAAATAATTTCTTTTGTGGGCAAGCATGTTATGAAGAATAGAACACTCTGGCGTATTTCAAAATGGTTTCTTTTCCCCTTTGCCTGCCAGAAGCACTAGGGAATTTTTCTCTGCTTTTCACCATGACAACCTAGTAAAGACCCCGAAAGTAAAGCTCACAAAGATCTGAGGGCCCTGTATGACTCCCCTCCACCACCTGGGAATTTTTAACTATCAGATTTGTCCACATTGACCTTCTAACAATTTGACTATTATGGTTTGTATTTTTCTACCCCGGAACTAGTTCCTTCAGAGGCTTCTTCTCTTGGGTTTCTGCCATAAGTTGTGATTATCTGTAACTCCCTGTGTGTGTTTCTAATTTGGGTGCAGCAGTTTACCTTATAATCTCACTTCCTTTATGGATCTAAGAGGAAATTTAGATTTGTTAGTTTGTTCAGCTTTTTATTTGTTGTCTTTATTTCTCAGCTTTTTAGTACGTTATCTCTTTGCATGATGGATTGGAAACTGGAAGTCACCAGTTTCAATTTCACACCTTCTATTTCTTTTGTGAAGTTTTCTGCTAATATGTTTGAAGGACATATGGGTAGGAGACTTTAAGAAGGTGGAGACATTCTGAAATAAACGTTGGAGGTAATGAAAAAGATAACTTTAAAAGATGAAATGTTTCCTGGACAATGTTAACACCTACTTAACATAGGAAACCAAGTCTGAAGTGGTAACAAACTCATAGAGACCCAGGGAAACATCAAAGCTCAAGCACAATATGGATAAAGCAATAGTTGAGTGCATCCAGAATGCCAGGAGAGGGCAAGGAATTAACAGAATGCCATGCGAGTTTTTAATATTGATTAAAGAATTATTGAGATGGTGAACCAGATGGACAAAATATGAAAAATGGAAGACAGAAGAAGTTAATGTATAAAGGATAACTATGCATGTAAATAAACCAGAACTCTTTATCAGGAGGATAACTATGAAAGGTGGCCTTCATAAAGTAGGATTCTGGAACTAAGTAACTACATTTTGATTAGTATGATGTGAATGTCAAAGTATTAGGTGCAGCTGAGAATTATTTGCTAAAATCAAGAGAAGTTCATTGGAAACAAGATCAAGCTATTCAGGATTTAGGTGTTTGAATATGTTTCTCATTCAGGTATTAAAATCAATAAGGGTGATGTCAAGAGTTACAGTGGAGAGAGACCATTGCTAAAGCTGAGAAAAGTGATTGACATCCCTTCCCTCACATTGAAATGCATCCAGTTACTAAGACCTGTGATTGTACTGCTGGAATCTCTTTTGAATCTGACAACTTAATGCCAACATTGCCGTTACTACTTGCATTATTTAGATTGATAAATGGAATATTGACTGCTATGTCAGTAAACAAAGGATGTCACAGTCAGCAATTGCAGCCACCACAAAGATGAGCTGGTGAGCCCTGAGGGAACTCAGAAAAGAATAGAATACCTTCCATCTAGCAGCCACCAGACTGCAGCCACTCCTCACAGTGAGCACTGAGGAAACTCAGGATAGGAAAACAAAGGATACTGGCTCCAGATAGCTGAGGTACATAACAAAGGAACGAGTTCAGTGAGCCCAGACTCTTGCATCTCCCTATACATAGAAAAGCACTAAATTCCTTAACTGATATCTGATTTTCTTTCATTAACAATAATCTTTTGACTTTCAGACTACCTGCACTTTGTTGTAAAACTCCTATATATCCTGGCTCCCCACTTTGCCTCCTTACTAGAGGTGCTGCCTCCTGGGCTTGGAGTCCTAAAAATTTCCGCCAAATAGAACATAACTCTCAACGTTTAGGTTGTGCATATTTAATTTTTTGGTAGACAAGATGGACTACTATAATATCTTTCTAATGGATCTCCTGCTTTACAAATGTATTTGTTTTAATAGTTTCATCATACTATGGTAAGTAAGGTTTTTGTAAAAACTCAGAACTAACTTTACCATTTCTTTTCTGAAAAGTTTTTTCAGCTTTTCATTGTACTTAAGATAATATACAGAATCATTACTTTATCCTGTAAGTCAGTCCCTTCTCTCTCACACATCTGATATCAATAATTCACTTATTTTCTGGGCTAGATTGACAATTTTTTTAGTTCCTGGAATACAATAAATATCTTTCTAGATCTTGATCTACAAACACGTCATTTTTAATATCTTTGATTTTTACCACTTTTTCCATTTTGCATCTCACATGGTGATTACAATGCTAAAGGTGACCTGCAAATCATCCCTTTGATTAACTGTTTTATAATCTTGCTTAAGATTGAAACCACTATCCAGTATGGTAAATATTACTGTTATAAAAAGCCCACCTCTGATCATGAGGACAAAGGCCACACTCCACTGACAATGGCACATAGAGGTGACAGGAGTCTGATTGGTTAAAACCTTTGTGAAAATGTCTTAACTGTTATGTGTGTTGTACATCTGTATACCGTTTATATTTACTGAATTGTTAACTGCATCTTGTCTCTCTTCTTGTCCCCCCAAGGCAGGAGACAGATGTGCCCCCAGGGAAAATGGTTTGAGTTTGTTCCTTGTGGACTGATACTCCAAGATGGGAATAAGAGGACAATTGAGAGAGGAGGCTGGGCCCTGCCCAGATAGAAGACAAGCGACCACATATTCCTCATTCTTGAAGTCAGGAGACCTCCCCAAATACACATGTGCAGAAAGGCTCCTTGGAGGTCAAAAGGGGAGTGAGGACAACTGATGCTCACTTACCCATAGGCCTCTTCAGTAGAATCCATCTTGGCTAAGAGATTTGTGTGCACACATGGGAAAATCCTGAGCTATACCAAATATGGACTTTGAACCAGGTAAGTCAAAATGATCGGTCAAAGGAAACAAGGAAGAAATGCCCCATAAAAGTGATTTAAACTGCCAGGATGGTACAACTCTCTCTCTGAGCCCACCCGTGTGTCTATCCACACGTACTCTTTTTTTTTTCTTAATAAATACTTTACTTTTTTCACTACTTTCCATCTTTGCGGGAATTATTTTTCTGCAAAGCCATAGTGCCAGGGCCTTGTCACTGACCACTGGTCTAGTGGCTAGGATTCGGTGCTCTCACTCACTGCTATGATCCAACCTCAATCACTGGCCAGGAACCAAAAACCTGCTTCAAGCCACTGCAGGCCGAGGCAACCCAAGATCACCCCCACCCTTATTTTTGCATTTAGATGTAATCCATATACTGTAAACAGTATTTCTAAACTATTTTTCTTTTACTTTATTCATCTGAATATCTTCTTTTTTTATTGAAATATAGTTGGTTTACAATGCTGTGTTAGTTTCTGATGTACAGCAAAGTGATTCAGATATATATATATATATATATGCATGTATACTTACATATATATATATATATATATATATATTCTTTCTCAGATGATTTTCCATTATAGGTTATTAAAAGATGTTGACTATAGTCCCCTGCGCTACACAGTAGGTCCTTGTTCTTTATTTTATATATAGCAGTGTGTTATCTGTTAATCCCAAATCCCCAATTTATCTCTCTCTGTCTTTCCCTTTGGTAACCATAAGATTGTTTTCTATGTCTATGAGTCTGTTTCTGTTTTGTAAATAAGTTCATTTGTATCATTTTTTTAGATTCCACAAATGAGCTATATCATATATTTGTCTTTCTCTGTCTGACTTACTTCACTTAGTATGATAATCTCTAGTTCCATCTATGTTGCTACAAATGACATTATTTCATTCTAAGATATCTTCTTTAATGACAATGTAACTGCTGTGTGGGATGGGAAAAGAGAGACCAATCACAATTTAAGTACCAAACACAAACAAATGCATGAAGAACAGTGCAGTGGGTAGCTAGGGAATAAATTTGACTTGGAGATTTAATTTTAAATTTACACATTTTTTGCTGTGGCATTTGAATTAATAGCCTAATATTGGAGGGCTGTCAGAAGATGCTTCTGAACTGAATGTAAGGCTGGGAGGAGATACACATGTTCTATTTGAAAAAATATTCTCTCTCTGTCATTAAATGTTTTCTTCTCTCAGTTGCTCAAAGATATAACATACAGTTGCACAGACTTGCCTCCTGTTCAAATATTTCATAAATAATTTTTCATAGCCTTATATATTTCATGTTAATAAATTTAGATATATGATTGAATTAATGGATTAATATCTTCTCTGTGTATTTAATTAATGAAGTCTATACTGGCAAGATTCAGCCTAATTATTTCATATTATACCTGTATCCTTTAGTAATTTAGTCATCTTTAACAGACAAATTGTGTACTTTGGCTATTCATATTTGAATATCATTTTATTGATGTTTAACTTCAAATGATTAGATTTATGTTTACCTTCTTTATAGAAACAGATGGTGCTAATCATGAAGGGTCTATTGAATTTACCATCAACCGCATAACGTTCTTACTATGAGATTAGGTTGTTTACCTGAAAGATTTAGAAACATTAGGAAAAGCAGCCCATATTGGAAATGGAAGGAATTTGAGTCTATTTCAGATTCAATTAATTGATACAAATAATGTTAGAGAGGGCAGCTTCAGGATGACAGAAGAGTAAGACACGGAGATCACCTTCCTCCCCACGGTTACATCAGAAATACATCTACATGTGGAACAACTCCTACAGAACACCTACTGAATGCTGGCAGAAGACCTCAGACCTCCCAAAAATCAAGAAACTCCCCACGTACCTGGGTAGGGCAAAAGACAAAAGAAAAAACAGAGACAAAGAATAGGGACGGGACCTGCACCAGTGGGAGGGAGCCGTGAATGAGGAAAGGTTTCCACACACTAGGAAGCCCCGTCGCAGGCGGAGACTGTGGGTGGCAGAGGGGTGAAGCTTCAGAGCCATGGAGTAGAGTGCAGGAACAGGGGTGCAGAGGGCAAAGCGGAGAGACTCCCACACAGAGGATTGCTGCCGACCAGCACTCACCAGCCCGAGAAGCTTGTTTGCTCACCTACCGGGATGGGTGGGGGCTGGGAACTGAGGCTCGGGCTTTGGTTGGGTCGCAGGGAGAGGACTGGAGTTGGCGGCGTGAACACAGCCTGAAGTGGGTTAGTGCACCATGGCTAGCTGGGAGAGGGTCCTGGGAAAAATCTGGACCTGCCGAAGAGGCAAGAGACTTTTTATTCCCTCTTTGTTTCCTGGTGCGTGAGTAGAGGGGATTAAGAGCATTGCTTAAAGGAGATCCAGAGATGGGCACAAGCCACGGCTAACAGCGCAGACCCCAGAGACGGGCATGAGACACTAAGGCTTCTGCTGCTGCCACCAAGAAGCCTGTGTGCGAGCACAGGTCACTATCCACACCTACTTTCTTGGGAGCCTGTGCAGCCCACCACCGCCAGGGTCCCGTGATCCAGGGACAACTTCCCCAGGAGAATGCATGGCATGCCTCAGGCTGGTGCAATGTCTCGCCAGCCTCTGCTGCCAGAGGCTCACCCCACATCTGCACCCCTCCCTCCCCCCTGCCTGAGTGAGCCAGAGCCCCCGAATCAGCTGCTCCTTTAACCCTGTCCTGTCTGAGTGAAGAAGAGATGCCTTCAGGTGATTTACATACAGAGACGGGTCCAAAGCCAAAGCTGAACCCCAGGAGCTGTGCGAACAAAGAAGAGAAAGGGAAATTTCTCCCAGGAGCCTCAGGAGCAGCGGATTAAAGCTCCACAATCAACTTGACGTACCTTGCATCTGTGGAATAACTGAATAGACAACAAATCATCCCAAATTGAGGAGGTGAACTTTGGGGGCAAAGATATATTATTTTTATTTTTTCCCTTTTTTCTCTTTTTGTGACTGTGTATGTGTATTCTTCTGTGTGTGATTTTGTCTGTATAGGTTTGCTTTCACCATTTGTCCTACGGTTCTGTTTGTCAGTTTTTTGTTTGTTTGTTTTTACTTAAAAAGTTTTTTTCTTAATAATTTTTTAATTTTAATTATTTTATTTTACTTTACTTTTTAATTTAATTTAATTTTATGCTCTTTCTTTCTTTCTTTCTTTCTTTCTATTTTTTCTCACTTTTATTCTGAGCCGTGTGGATGAAAGGATCTTGGTTCTCCAGCCAGGAGTCAGTGCTGTGGCTCTGAGGTGGGAAAGGCAACTTCAGGACACTGGTCCACAAAGGACCTCCAAGCTCCATGTAATATCAACCAGCAAAAATCTCCCAGAGATCTCCATCTCAACAACAAGACCCAGCTTCACTCAATGACCATCAAGCTACAGTGTTGGACACCCTATGCCAAACAACTAGCAAGACAGGAACACAGTCCCATTCATTAGCAAAGAGGCTGCCTGAAATCATAATAAGGCCACAGACACACCAAAACACATCACGAGACATGGACCTGCCCACCAGAAAGACAATATCCAGCCTCATTGACCAGAACACAGGCACTAGTCCCCTCTACCAGGAAGCCTACACAAACCACCAAACCAACTTTAGCCACTGGGGACAGACACCATAAACAACATGAACTACAAACCTGCAGCCTGTGAAAAACAGACACCAAACACAGTAAGTTAAGCAAAATGAGAAGACAGAAAAACACACAGCAGATGAAGCAGCAAGGTAAAAACCCACCAGACCTAATAAATGAAGAGGAAATAGGCAGTCTACCTGAAAAAGAATTCATAATAATGACAGTAAAGAGGACCCAAAATCTTGGAAACAGAATAGAGAAAATACAAGAAACGTTTAACAAGGACCTAGAAGAACTAAACAGCAAACAAACAAAGATAAACAACACAATAAATGAAATTTAAAATTCTCTAGAAAGGAACAATAGCAGAATAACTAAGGCAGAAGAACGGATAAGTGACCTGGAAGATAAAATAGGGGAAATAACTACTGCAGAGCAGAATAAAGAAAAAAAGAATGAAAAGAACTGAGGACAGTCTCAGAGACCTCTGGGACAACATTAAACACACCACATTCGAATTATAGGGGTCCCAGAATAAGAAGAGAAAAAGAAAGGGAATGAGAAAATATTTGCAGACATTATAGTTGAAAACTTCCCTAATATGGGAAAAGAAATAGTTAATCGAGTACAGAAAGCATAGAGATTCCCATACAGGGTAAGTCTAAGGAGAAACACACCAAGACACATATTAATCAAACTATTAAAATTAAATACAAAGAAAACATATTAAAAGCAGCAAGGGAAAAATAACACACAAGGGAATCCCCATAAGGTTAACATCTGATCTTTCAGCAGAAACTCTGCAAGCCAGAAGGGAGTGGCAGGACATATTTAAAGTGATGAAGAAAAGCCTACAACCAAGATTACTCTACCCAGCAAGAATCTCATTCAGATTTGATGTAGAAAATAAAACCTTTACAGACAAGTAAAAGCTGAGAGAGTTCAGCACCACTCAACCAGTTTTACAACAAATGCTAAAGGAACTTCTCTAGGCTGGAAACAGAAGAGAAGGAAAAGACCTACAATAACAAACCCCAAAAAATTAAGAAAATGGGAATAGGAACATACATATCGATAATAATGTTAAGTGTAAATGGAATAAAGGCTCCAACCAAAAGACACAGACTCACTGAACGGATAGCAAAACAAGACCCATATATATGCTGTCTACAAGAGACCCACTTCAGACTTATGGACACACACAGACTGAAAGTGAGGGGATGGAAAAGGATATTCCATGCAAATGGAAATCAAAAGAAAGGTGGAGTAGCAATTCCCATATCAGACAAAATAGACTTTAAAATAAAGACTATTACAACAGACAAAGAAGGACACTACATAATGATCAAGGGATTGATCCAACAAGAAGGTATAACAATTGCAAATATTTATGCAACAAACATAGGAGCACCTCATTACATAAGGCAAATACTAACAGCCATAAAAGGGGAAATCGACAGTAACAAAATCATAATAGGGGACTTTAACACCCCACTTTCACCAATGGACAGATCATCCAAAATGAGAATAAATAAGGAAACACAGCTTTAAATGATTCATTAAACAAGAAGAAATTAATTAATAATTATAGTACATTCTATCCAAAAAGAACAGAATACACATTCTCTCAAGTGCTCATGGAACATTCTCCAGAATAGATCATATCTTGGGTCACAAATCAAGCCTTGGTAAATTTAAGAAAATTGAAATCACATCAAGTATCTTTTCTGACCACAACACTACGAGACTAGATATCAATTACAGGAAAACATCTCTAACAAATAGAAACACATGGAGGCTAAACAATACACTACTTAATAACCAAGTGATCACTGAAGAAATCAAAGAGGCAACCAAAATATACCTAGAAACAAATGACAATGGAGACACAATGACTCAAGTCCTATGAGATGCAGCAAAAGCAGTTGTAAGAGGGAAGTTTACAGCTATACAAGCCTACCTTAAGAAACAGGAAACATCTCAAATAAACAAGCTAACATTGCACCTAAGGCAATTAGAGAAAGAAGAATAAACCCCCCCCCCCAGAGTTAGCAGAAGGAAAGAAATCATAAAGATCAGATCAAAAATAAATGAAAAAGAAATGAAGGAAACAATAGCAAAGATCAATAAAATTAAAAGCTGATTCTTTGAGAAGATAAAAAAAGAAAATTGATAAACCATTAACCAGACTCATCAAGAAAAAAAGGGAGAGGACTCAAATCAATAGAATTAGAAATGAAAAAGGAGAAGTAACAACTGACACTGCAGAAATACAAAGGATCATGAGAGATTACTACAAGCAATTTTATGCCCATAAACTGGCCAACCTGGAAGAAACGGAAAATCCTTAGAAAAGCACCACCTGCTGAGACTGAACAAGGAAGAAATAGAAAATATGAACAGACCAATCACAAGCACTGAAATTGAAACTGTGATTAAAATATTCCAACAAACAAAAGCCCAGGACCAGATGGCTTCATGGCCGAATTCTATCAAACATTTAGAGAAGAGCTAATACCCATCCTTCTCAAACTCTTCCAAAATATAGCAAAGGGAGGAGCACTCCCAAACTCATTCTACAAGGCCACCATCACCCTGATACCAGAACCAGACAAAGATGTCACAAAGAAAGAAAACTACAGGACAATAACACTGATGAACATAGTTGTAAAAATCCTCAACAAAATACTAGCAAACAGAATTGAAAAGCATATTAAAAGGATCATACACCATGATCAAGTGGGGTTTATTCCAGGAATGCAAGGATTCTTCAATATATGCAAATCAATCAATGTGATACACCATATTAACAAATTGAAGGAGAAAAATCATATGATCATCTCAACCGATGCAGAGAAAGCTTTTGACAAAATTGAACACCAATTTATGATAAAAACCCTGCAGAAAGTAGGCATAGAGGGAACTTACCTCAATATAATAAAGGCCATATATGACAAACTCACAACCAACATCATCCTCAGTGGTGAAAAACTGAAACCATTTCCACTAAGATCAGGAACAAGACAAGGTTGCCCACTCTCACCACACTTATTCAACATAGTTTTGGAAGTTTTAGCTAGAACAATCACAGAAGAAACAGAAATAAAAGGAATCCAATTTGGAAAAGAAGAATTAAAGTTGTCACTGTTTGCAGATGACATGATACTATACATAGATAATCCTAAAGATGTTACAAGAAAACTACTAGAGGTAATCAATGAATTTGGTAAAATAACAGGATACAAAATTAATGCACAGAAATCTCTGGCATTCCTATACACTAATGATGAAAAATCTGAAAGTGAAATTAAGGTAACACTCCCATTTACCATTGCAACAAAAAGAATAAAATATCTAGGAATAAACCTACCTAAGGAGAAAAAAGACCTGTATGCAGAAAATTATAAGACACTGATGAAAGAAATTAAAGACGATACAAATAGATGGAGAGATATACCATGTTCTTGGATTGGAAGAATCCACATTGTGATAATGACTCTACTACCCAAAGCAATCTACAGATTAAATGCAATCCCTATCAAACTACCACTGGCATTTTTAACAGAACTAGAACAAAAAATGTCAGAATTTGTATGGAAACACAAAAGGCGCTGAAAAGCCAAAACAGTCTTGAGAACAAAAAGTGGAGCTGGATGAATCAGTCTCCCTGACTTCAGATTATAATACAAAGCTACAGTAATCATGACAGTATGGTATTGGCACAAAAACAGAAATACAGATCAATGGAACAGGTTAGAAAGCCCAGAGATAAACCCATGCACATATGCTCACCTTATAAAGGAGGCAAGAATATACAGTTCAGAAAAGACAGCCTCTTCAATAAGTGGTGCTGGGAAAACTGGACAGGTACATGTAAAAGTATAAAATTAGAACACTCCCTAACACCATTCACAAAAATAAACTCAAAATGGATTAAAGACCTAAATGTAAGGACAGACACTATCAAACTCTTAGAGGAAAATATAGGCAGAACACTGTATAACATGAATCACAGCAAGATCCTTTTTGACCCACCTCCTAGAGAAATGGAAATAAAACCAAAAATAGACAAATGGTGTAAATTGCTTTGGGCAGTATGGGAATTTTAACAATATTAATTATTTCAATCTATGAGCACTGTATATCTTTCCATTTATTTGTGTCATCTTCAGTTTCTTTTATCAATGTCTTATAGTTTTCAGTGTACAAGTGTTTTACTTCCTTGGTTAAATTTATTTCTAGGTATTTTATTCTTTTTGATGCTTCCTGGGCCTGGATACTTGTTTCATTCCCCAGGTTAGGGAAGGTTTCAGCCATTATTTCTTTACGTAAGTTTTATATTCTTTCTCTCTCTCTTCTCCTTTTGGGACCCCTGTAATGAAAATGTTAGTAAGATTGATGTTGTCCGAGAAGTTCTTTAAAATACCCCATTTTATTATTTTTTTTCTTTTGCTGTTCTGGTTGGCTGTTTTCCATGATTCTGTCTTCCAGGTTGCTTATATGTTCTTCTGTTATCATCTAAT
The DNA here is from genome assembly GCF_937001465.1 of Orcinus orca. NCBI lineage: Eukaryota > Metazoa > Chordata > Mammalia > Artiodactyla > Delphinidae > Orcinus > Orcinus orca. The sequence goes on from NC_064571.1 coordinate 17,263,226, forward strand.
CTGCTGTTGATTCCCTCTAGTGTATTTTTCATTTCAGTTATTGTGTTCTCCAGTTCTGATTATTTTTTTCTAACTCTGTTGAAATTCTCACTATGTTCCTTCATTCTTCTCCAGAGTTTAGTGAGCACCTTTATGACTTTGGACTCTTTATTAGGTAAATTACTTACCTCCAGTTCATTCTTTTATTTTTTTCCCATGGGAGTTTATGTTGTTCTTTCATTCAGAAAAAATTCCTCTGTCTCCTCATTTTGTTTGACTTTCTCTGTTTGTTTCTATGAATTAGGTGAAACAGTGACCTCTCCCAGTCTTGAAGGTATGGTCTTATGTAGGAGCATCCCCTGTGTAGACCATGTGTGCTGAACAGCTTTGGCAGGCCAGCTGGAGCTAGAGTAGGTTCAGGCCAGGGGTATGCTGGGGTGGCCTTGGCAGGCCAACTAGAGTAACAAGAATTTTTTAGATTGTTACCTTTACACTAGAACTTGGAGCTAGTGAGTTTGTGCAAAAACCCTTTAAAAGTGGAGTCTTGGGTACCTACAGCTTTCCAACTCTCCTGGATATAAACTCCACTGGCTTTCAAATCCAGTTATAGGGACTCATCTTCCTGGTTCTAGTCTCCAGGGATGGGGTGCCCAGTATGAGCCTAACACCCCTTGCTCCTTAGGTAGGACCTCCACATTTGTGAGATCCCCTCAACTTTGTGGGTTGCTTCACCAGAAGTGTGAGTCTTGATTAGGTTGCATCTCTGCCCTCATATCCACCTTGATGTGTTTTTTCACTGTATTGTTAATTGTAGAATACCTGTTCTGCTATTCTTCGTGTTATTTTCAGAGAGAATTGTTCTATATGTAGTTGTAGTTTTGGTGTGGGAGGAGGTGAGATCAGGATCTTCCTACTCCACCATCTTGACCCTTCTCCCTAATTTAGTATTTTGACAAAACTGCTTGTCCTATATCCCTGATACTCAAACTAGTTGCAGAGAAAAAAGGATATATGCACAGAATAATTAATAAACATTAATATTCTGGGCTATTTCACTTTAACGTCCACATTCCTGACAATGCTCAAAGTTGTCATTCCTCTTAATAATTGCAATTCTAGTAGGTGCAAACACATTGCTGTCTGTCTGTATTTGTATATACTTGTGAATTTATTTACTTGTTTCATAAACATACAAACTCCATTGGTTATAGCCATTGATCATCTGTCTGTTGTAGTGTTTGTCAGGTTTCTGCACTATAAACTTACTCTTTTTCTCTTTTTCTATACTGTACTTTTTTAGAAGGAAGTCTTTTTGTGCATCCCACACTTAATTTAGAAGTGGGGATTATGCTCCACCTCCTTAACAACAGAGTGTCTACATAAATGATTTGGAATTCTGCCCAAGAGATTTGTCTATTTTTTACCATTTATTTACTTATACAATCATTTAAACATATGCATATATCCAGGATTATGGAGTAATGGTTATTTATTTTGTGCTTTCACTTATAATCTACTGATACTTTATATATTCTATTGCTCATATTGTTCCAGCTTTATTCATTGGGTACTTTCAGTTGGTTCTTGATCCCTTGGACATATCTCCCAACATTGTGTAGTTTGTTAAGTACTTCCTTAGTTTTTGGCACTATGAAATTATAGAGACTCATCTTATTTATTTCTGTGTGGTCCTACTACTCTCAAAGCAGCCAAAATTTGCCTTGTATCTTTGTGTTAAAGACAGTACTCTAGTAATATTGACATATTTCTTGTCCTTCTTTGGGTTTATAGTGTTTTTTTCTTCTACCCCTACCTCAGCAACAATGGCTTTTGGTGCCCCAGTTCCAGCAGCTTAAAACTTTTGTCTTCTATAATGCATGATTCCAAGGAGGGTGGCAGAGCTTATTTACCTTTTCTGGAACTGGAGCCATCTTCCTCTCCATGTCTTCACCAACAAGAAAAATTCTATCTTTTTTTCTACATTGCATCCAATATTTCTCAGAAGCACCTGTGAAGGCTCTAAAAAAGATCTTATAAGGATTGTAAATTCTTCCTTTGAATAAGGCTCCCCAAGAATCTATACTTCACGATAGTCCATTGTACATTTTTAGCAGCATTTTAAAATTCTAGTTGAGTTGTGCTTACCAACTTGTATTTGGTAACATTTTTGTCCTGTGCTCTGCTTTGGGTGGGAAATTGCATGTGTTCCATCTTTCATGGATGGTTCTGCTCACCATTGGAATTTACACTTCTTGATTTCCCTATTATCTTTGTTGGATTCAAGAAAGTTTTAATTTTGAAGTTTAAGTGAGTTTTTCTCATAATTACATTGGAACTGACACTTTTTTTTTAGCATTTTGCATCTGAGTTGAAAGATGAACTCCAGTATTTTGATTGCTATATTCAATTCAATTTTTCTAATTTAGGTTTCTTTTTACATGTGATACATTTATATTATTCCAAAATTAAAACAATTAATACATAGAGTATACATCAAGAATTTTTGATTCCATACTCCATCAACCTGTCCTCCTAATTATTTTTATACTTCCAGTATTTCCTTTTGTAAATATAAACAATTGTGTATAATTTATCCCCACTTTTCTATCACAAAAATTTCGCACCATATAGTTACCTTTTCATCTTTTTTTTTTTTCACTTAAACTATAGCTATTGAATCTCTCTTCATAATGGCTTCATGTTACTCCATTGTGTGAATAAAGCATGTTTACTCAGTCATTCCCCTTGTTTGGGTTGTTCCCAATTATTTGCTATTACAGTCTGAGTAGATACCTGAATGACTTGAGGAAAGAAAAAATATCAGGGAAAAGCATTCTAGAAAAGGGAAACATAATTCATAATTCTTAGAGGTAAGAATGGCTTGATGTGTTTGAGGATGGCTAAAAAGTGGTATTAGTTAATAATTTTGAAGTAAAAGGAAGGGGCACATTATATGAGGTTATAACATATGGTAAAACTGATATTTTTCTAGGTGTAATGGATAACAATTGAAAGCCTTTAAGTATGGCAATGGTATCATATAATTTGTAGGTTGGCCTTTGCTCTAATGCTTACATGCAAAATAATGGAAATAACTTACGGAGGGAAGGTTGTTACCTACCTCATCCTGGTTGGTATAATGATGTTTGTTTTTTGGTTTCACTGTTTCTACTCTATTGAAATACTGAGCCAGTTGAAAAGGAAAGTTGTCCAAAATGGAGTGGTTATGATTTGACCATAGCCCACCTTTTCTTTTACACTTTGATCCTACAAGCATACATTAGGGAAGTTCTAACACATTTTCATTTTGGTATTATTATTATTCAGAGTGGTAATTCATCATTTGATATTTGATAACTTCCTAAAGTCTTAACAATTCTGTAATTCATAAATAAAATCCTTCATAGATTGTTGCACAGAATTTCACTCTTCCTTATTTACAATGCTAAAAGAGGTGTTTCCCTGTATTCATATTTTCCTGCTAATTTCAGTCCTACTCATGAGTGTTGGATTTAAACATTTGTGCTCACATTATTTATTCTCATGGATGTTTTAAATAAACCTGTTAGGAAAAACTTTCTTAAACAATAATATTTTCCTTGATCGTATCAGATTACATCTTATAATTGGATAACAAGAATGCCTTTATAAAAGATGACTTTGATGAAAAGCTAATCTAAATATGGGTATGCTAAGTAGAGAGAAATGAACAAATGAAAAAAATGTTACAATCGTAAAACAACAAATATTATTTATGTCATTTTTATACTTATCAAGTTTATCTAGATTTTTTAAAACTAAGAAGTTTTAAATAAAACAAAGTGGGCAAGAATACATTATATTTTAAATTGTTAATGAAATATATATTTTAAGTTGTTAATGAAAGTGTTTAGCCAAATCTATTTTAAGAGATCCAATTTCAGTATCTTAAAAGAGGACATAGGGAGGAGGAAAAAATATCAAACTACATTAGTAAATGAACTTGAGAAGGAAAAAATGCTTTTGCAATTAAGGGGCAGAAAAGTGTGCATGTGATATAATTGAATGTAAGAAGTTGTGAAAAATGTGTAGCAAGTTGAATTATGAGCATACTAATTTTCAAAGATAAAAATAAAATACTGAAAAACAAACTTTAAAAATTCTACATAGAACTTTTCAATAAATCCACTGAACTTTATATTCCTTTAGCGAAACTTGAAGTAGTACATCTAATGCTTAGAAATATACTTTTGAAAAAGAGAGAAAACTATTCCTTCTGTCTGTAATTTTTGTTTCTGTTCCTCTCTTTCCTGTTTTTTTTTTTTTAATAACTATGGTTTATCCACCTCACGCTTGCAATTTTACCCATAATTTTCCAGGGTAAACAATAATCTCTGACACACTGTGACTGGAAGCACTACACTCAGGTCATTTTGGGCAATGAAAACAGAAGAGAGCTGAATGAGAAGGATGGATAAGGGGGTGAAAAAGATGAATTAAAAGAAACAGTATTTCAAAGCCAGCAAGTAGACTGATTTTCTAAAGTCTAGATTAGAGGGTTTATGTGTTAATGTTGTCCATCCCACTAAATCTTGTAGCAATTTAATGGGCAATCATTGTAGAGACTAAACCACTGACCTTGCTACTCATTTTTTTTTCTTTTATTTTCTCCTCATTGACAGGAGTGGGCATGATGGGCATGTGAGGACAGAGGGAACTTCATTATATCTTGTCATTTTGCAGAAAACTAAACAGGACCAGAAAGGTGAAGAGCGATTTTTCCTGAGCTCACACTATAATTAACAAATATGTGGCTTGATTGTAGGCCCCCAACCTCTCATTCTCTTCCCATGAAATAAGGAAAGCTGCTCATTGCCAAATGGCATGTATCAGTCCTAGTCATGCTCCTATTTGCTAAACACAGAGTATTCTGTATGAACAAGATTCTGACTTTTTATAATATTGTAAACAATCATTTTTACCATTCATACAGTTCTAACTTCATTCATTTAAAAGTAATTTTAAAAAATATTCTACTATGTGGACTTCTAGGCTTTGATGTATGCCTCCCTTTCCCTTTAGCTGAGTTCCACTAGATACAGTCACACCTTCTTCAATGTTGATTTCACTGAGTTATGGAAAAGGTATTTGCTTCGTGGTTATATTCCCAACCCTCAGACTAAGTTACATGCCACAGCTACTAAATAAAGCTTTAGTTCTTCTTTTGGACTAATTTAAATTTTTGTCCCCCAAACCAAGGATCTATCCCTAGCCTTTCTAAATTTACACAAATCTCCTCCAGGTTTTGTTTTTGTTAATTTACCCTTCCAGACATCCAAGAACTCAGATAGTAATTAGAGCTAAGAGAGCATAGCATTTATAAAGTGACCCTGTTAGAAGCAAAAGAAATTCTCACGGCAATTTAGATGGAAGAACAACAACAACATACTGATTTTGACACACAGCCTATCAGGAAACACACTTGGGCAGAGGGTGACCCTTTTGTAAATGCTGTCTGAATGCCCTAAATTTGTTTCTGAGATCGAGACGAGATCGGGCCCGTCTAGGGTGGTTTGGCCATAGACCCTAAATTTGTTAACTTCCTGATCCAGTGAGATGCCAAATCTTTCTTGGATTTCAAATTTTAAAAATTCAATAAAAATTTTCATATTAGCTTCAGCAATTGTGAGGACACATTTTTAAACCCCATTACTTACATTTGGAGAGATATGTGCCTTTTATCACTGCCCCTTAAGCATCTGTACATCCTTACCAATGATTTCATTCAGATTTCCAAAACTTTCCTGCAGTTTGTATATCAATTGGGAATTCACTGGCTCAAGATATTTTGACAAATTCTAAATCCCACTCCTATGACAAGTTGATAGTGTTTTAAAATTATTTTTTTGGTAAGACTTCATTTTCTTAAAGTAGTTTTAGGTTCACAGAAAAATTAAGTAGAAGTACAGAGATTTCCCATATATCTCCTTTCCCCATACATGCATCACCTCCACCATTATGAACATCTCTTGCAAGAGTGGTACATTTCTCACAATTGTTGAACTTACGTTGACACATCATAACAACTCAAAGATCATAGTTTACATTATTGTTCACTCTTATTGCTATACATACTATGGGTTTGGAAAATGTATAGTGATGTGTATCCACCATTATAGTATAATACAGAATACGTTCACTACCCTAAAAATCTTCTGTGCTTTACCTGTTTATCTCAAAGTCCACTTTATCCACAACTGGCTACCACTGATATCTTTACTGTCTCTATAGTTTCATATTTTTCCAGAATGTCTTGTAGTTAGAATCATACAGTGTACATTATCTTCTTTCACTAAGTAAAATGCATTTAAGGTTCTCCCATGTATTTTCATGGCTTGATAGCTCATTTCTTCTGAGTACTGAAAATATTCCATTGTGTGAATGTACCACTGTTTAGCCATCCCCCTGCTGAAATACATCTTGGTTGCTTCCAAGTTTTGACAAATTATTAATAAAGTTGCTATAAACACTTGTGTACAGATTTTGTGTGAACATAAATTTTCAACTCGTTTGGGCAAATACTAGGGAGTACAATTGCTGGATTTTATAATAAGTTCACTTTTCTAAAAATGTCTTCCAAAGTGGCTGTACCATTTTGCATTCCCACCAGCAACGAATGAGATTTCCTGTTGCTTCACATCCTCACTAGCATTTTCTGTTGTCAGTGTCCTGGAATTTGGCCATTCTGATACATGTGTAGTGGTATCTCATTTTTTTTTTTTTTTTTTTTTTTGCTGTATGCGGGCCTCTCACTGTTGTGGCCTCTCCCGTTGCGAAGCACAGGCTCCTGACGCGCTCCGCGGCATGTGGGATCTTCCCGGACCGGGGAACAAACCTGTGTCCCCTGCATCGGCAGGCGGACTCTCAACCACCGCGCCACCAGGGAAGCCCGGTATCTCATTTTTTTAACTTGCATTTCCCTGATGACATACTATATGAAGCATCTTTTCATATGCTTATTTTCCATCTGTATATCTTCTTTTGTGACATGTCTGTTAAGATATTTGGTCTATTGTTAATTGGGATGTTTATTTCCTTACTGTTAAATTTTGTGTTCTTTTTATATTTTGGATAAGAGAACTTCATCAAATGTGTCTTTTGCAAACAATTTTCTCCCAGCGTGTGGCTTGTTTTCTCATTCTCTTTATATTTTCTTTCACTGTGCAGAAGTTTTTAATTTTAATGAAGTCCAGCTAATCAATTATTTCTTTCATGGATCATGCCTTCAGTATTATATCTAAAAAGTAATTGCTATACACAAGGTCATTCAGTTTTTCTCCAATGTCGCCTTTAAGGAGTTTAGAGTTTTGCATTTTATATTTATATCTACCATCCACTTTAAGTTAATTTTTGTGAAGAGTACAAGGTGCCTTTTTTTTTCATGTGGTTGCCCAATTTTCCAGCACCATATATTGAAAATACTCTCTTTGCTTTATTGTATTGCTTTTGTTACTTTGTCAAAGACCAGTGTATTTTTTTTTTTACTACATGTTGGTGTATTTCTGGGCCCTCTGCCCTGTTTCACTGATATGTTTTCTACACTTTCACCAATACTACACTGTCTTGACCATTGCCACTTTACATAAGTCTTGAAGTAAGTCAGTTCTTCAACTTTGTTTTTCTCCTCCAATTTTGTGTTAGCTATTCAGGTTGTTTTTCCTCTCCATATAAACTTCATAATCAGTTAGTTGATACATAGAATACCTTCTTATTTTTATTGTGACTGCAGATAGCTGTCGTTTAGTATTTTTAGAACTCAATGCAATACCAAACAAAATGAAACAAAACCTTAGAACCTCAGAAAATAAATCAATGTCTTCATGAATTTGGAGGATAATATTTCCTGTATAAACAATCAAACAATTCTGTTTTATTATTCTAACTTAATTTTATTATGCCCAAGAGCAGGGTGCATTTAATGAAAGAAGTGACAGCTCACCCAGTAGAATCACCTGAAACTTGCTCCTAATGATAGTTTGCAATATATTGACCTCAATTATATGGGCAGCTTAGATCTATTACCTTTATAGGGTCTTGATTAATGTGTTCAACATTAAGTAAATTGAGTCTATATTATGTCTTGGGGCTAAAAACAAATTAAATAATGACCCTCCTTAGAGGAAGATTAAATATACTGGTGGTATAAGTTAAAACAATTAAGGGACTAATTAGAAAGCTTATTTTTATTTTTATAAGTTTATGTTTATTTATTTAATAAACATTTATTGAGTAACCACATTCAAGATATTCTACTAGGTATTGGGAATACAGCAGTAAATAGAGATAATATCTTTCCTATGAAGTAGCTTGTTTTCAAGATGGGTGACATAGCTAATAAGAAATTAAAAATTAGTATTTTTGATATCTATTTGTAGACAAAAATGAATCAGGGTAAAGGGAATATAGAGTTATCTGGTAGTGCTATTTTTTAATGGTAGAATCAAGGAAGACTTCCCTGAAGAGGTGATGATTTTGAGCAATGTTCTGAATAACATATATGAACTGGAAGGATTTTTGCAAAGTTCTTGGAAGGAGAGTTCCATGTATAGGGAAAAAGGCAATCACAGAGGCAGAAGCATTTTTTATATGTTTAAGAAACAACAAGGAATTTGGTTGGCTTGAGTATAGTAAACCAGGGAGAAAGGATATTAGGAAGAAAATTAGAGAGTCATCTGTGAAACAGGTAAATGAGCACCTTTTAAGCCATAGAAAAGATTTTGAATTTATAGCACACTGGCTATGTACCTCAATATTTGGCATACATAAGCCTCTTGGCTGTGACCCTGTAGGATGAACACCTCTGAATCCATAGTTCTTCACGTCCTTTCAATTACTGAATATCATTTGCTCAATGAAGATTCTCTAGACCAAAAACATAATGTGACTCCAAACTTCAGTGGTGTTAAAACAATGTAGAGCATTTACTGCAGAGAAATATATAGTTTTCTCTAAATTTTTGAATGTTCTTTTATCTTGTAATTTACTGTTGCCATTCAGGAAATCCTATTTTTTCAAAAATGGAAGAAAGGTAAAAAATGTTGGAAGTGTAGAAATTGGATAAGTCTGAAAAATAGGAAAATTAAGGAATAGATTTGAGGAAGATTGGGAGGCTGGCTACAGTGGGTACAGCTGATGCCTAACTCCACTTGCTTCTATACACCGGAGTTCACCCTCATGTACAAAGCTGGTGGACATTTGCTTTGCTTGCTCATAGTTTCCCTTCTCAAGCACTCAAGTCTCTTTGCTGTTTCTTGACCCAAGGTCTTCCTCTGGTGCCATGGGAATTTGCTCAGTGCATGCAAGACTCCCTGATTTGATGAAAAATGAATGGCATAGAAGCAAGCAATAAGTACTGGAATCCCAAATATATACTCCTACTTTAACATCCTTTGGTAGGCTGATCTTGAGATGGTTTTACTTGGCTCCTTGGGGTCACCTACAGAATTCAGTCCCAGGGCCCCACAGTGGTAACCTGCTAAGTAGTAACCAATGACTGTATATCCTCCCTCCCTGTCACACTCTTCCTGATCTTCACTGGTTCTTCCTAAGGTCACATCCCATAAAAACCATCTTCATTCAATTAAGAAATTGGTCTCATGGTCTGTTTTTGAGAATTTTGTATGGTAAGTATGACTGCCTGAGAAAAGAACTGTTAGAAATCTTGGTACAAAAAAAAGGAGGAAAACTTTAAAGGAAATAATATTAATTAGTACAAAATAAATAAAGGACTTCAACAAATGAAAGAAATTTCCCTTATTATCCAATGTGGGAACAACAGTATTAAATTGTTTAAAATATTAATATCTTTGTCATATTTGATTTCTTCCTGGCTGTATAAGTATTATTAGATGTCTATTAATACATGCTTTATATTTGAAGCAGAGAGGTATATGTAGAAGATTCAATTAGTGATTTCATTATAGATATGGCCTCACTTGAAGGAGCATCTCTAGCCCTGGCTCTGGTAATCAGAGATCACAAACTCAATTATTCAGTTCTTACATACACTTAATTTCCCACTTGCTGCAGTGGAAAGTATATTTTCGAACACGTCTGTGGAAAAACCTTGATGACAGAATAGAATAAGAAGATGCCAAAGCTTCTCTTTGTCAGTAGGAAACTGAATATTCAGAAAAAGAAATTTGAACCATATTTTCTTTGTGCCACCTTGTGAATGCTATTGCTTTTATGATTATATCTGAAGAATAATATGGTAGCATAAGTAAATGAATTATTAGTGATTTATTCACCAGCTTTTATTGATACAAGTTACTTTTTAATTTTGTATATTTTGTACATAACCAGCTGCTATTCAAATGTGAAGCTATTTTAATTTACAGTTCAGCTGTTTTTATGAGGTTGAAATCTTGCCATGCATAAGATATAAAAGCAAATATGATTCATCCCCCATATATATATACTGGATACTGTATTTTTGTTTAAATATTTTGTAGGTACTTTATTCTAGTCTATATCTCAGGTTTTCATTTTGCTAAATAATATCTCTGTTCTAAAATTATTTAAAAGTTTTGGCAAGCAAGTTCCATTACTCGGTTTGTGTTTTTAATCTTTAAATCCATCCAGTTAAAAGTATGTTCTATATTTTCTTCTACATTCATAGATTTTTAAATTCACATTTGTATCTTTATGTACATGAAAATTGTTTTCTTGATCATATTGAGAATCAATTTTATAGTTCTACATGTATAATTACTATAACATCAATAATTTAATTATTCATTAATCATTTCTTTCTATCACACTTAAAAAGCATCTATCAAACACTGCCTGCTCTGCCAGGCAATGTCGTGAGCATAGAATTTAGAACAATGAACATGGTCCATGCTCCCTAGGAGTGTCATGGGGATGAGAGGACAGAGCTGTAATAACCTAGTTTCTCAGCCTGGACTTAGAGGAGAAACTAAATTAAAGCTTTAGTTCAATTGTTTTTAATTGTTTGTTGCCTTTTCTTAAAATGATACTAAATCTGGTTTATTGCAAGCTGCTTGAGGTGTGCTGGATGTTGGATTTGAACAGCACACTCAAACAAGAGTTCTCACTGATTTTCACAGCTCTGAAGGTGCAGAGAGGAGCCTTATGAGGTTAGAATTGAGAGATGCCTTTCTCTTCATCCTAACAGTATCTTCTAGGTGGACATTAGCCTGTACCTAAAGAGAGCTCAAAGAATCCTGGTACTCATGTAAGGCAAAAAGAGCCAAGAAGAGGGGCCTAATAAAAGCATCTAAGCATTTTTCTCTTTAGTGAATAAAGTAACTTGGGGTAGGCTACCCACTACCAGTTCCCTATCCTGTAATTCCTGATCTAATGTCAAATTCTGATGAAAAAACTATGCTGAATTTATAAAACATAGATACATATTAAAAAATTTTGTCTTGCATATCATCAAATAATGTTTTATGTTTATATGTAAAATTCTGTTAAAATAAATTTATGTTAGCTTTTAAAGAACATAGTGCAGTTATTTATTTTTTAATTTTATTTTATTCATTTTTTTATACAGCAGGGTCTTATTAGTTATCTATTTCATACATATTAGTGTGTATATGTCAGTCCCAAACTCTCATTTCATCCTACCACCACCATATCCCATGCTACCTGCCCTTGGTTTCCACATGTTTACTCTTTACATCTGTGTCTCTATTTTTTCTTGGCAAACGTGTTCATCTGTACCATTTTTCTAGATTCCACATATATGCATAAGCATACAATATTTGTTTTTCTTTTTCTGACTTACTCCACTCTGTATGACAGTCTCTAGGTCTCTACAAATGACCCAATTTTGTTCTTTTTATGGCTGAGTAATATTCAATTAAATATACGTACCACATCTTCTTTATCCATTAGTCTCTCCATGGGCATTTAGGTTGCTTCCATGACCTGGCTACTGTAAATAGTGCTGCAACAAATATTGGTGTGCATGTGTCTTTTTAAATTATGATTTTGTCTGGGTATATGCCCAGTAGTGGGATTGCTGGGTCATACAGTAATTCTATTTTTAGTTTTTTAAGGAACCTCCATACTGTTCTCCATAGTGGCTGTATCAGTTTACAGTCTCACCAACAGTGCAAGAGGGTTCCCTTTTCTCCACACCCTTTGCAGCATTTGTTGTTTGTAGATTTTCTGATGCCCATTCTAACCGATGTGAGGTGAAACCTCATTGTAGTTTTGATTTGCATTTCTCTAATAATTAGTGATGTTGAACAGCTTTCCATGTGCCTCTTGGCCATCTGTATGTTTTCTTTGGAGAAATGTCTATTTAGGTCTTCAGCCCATTTTTTTTTTTTTAATATTGAACTGCATGAGCTATTTATATATTTTGGATATTAATCCTTTGTTGATTCATTTGCAAACATTTTCTTCTATTTTGAGGGTTGTCTTTTCATCTTGTTTATAGTTTCCTTTGCTGTGCAAAAGCTTTTAAGTTTCATTAGGTCCCATTTGTTTATTTTTGTTTTTATTACCATTACTCTCAGAGGTGGGTCAAAAAAACTCTTGCTGTGATTTATGTAAAGAGAGTTCTGCCTATGTTTTCCTCTAAGAGTTTTATAATGTCCAGTCTTACAGTTAGGTCTTTAATACATTTTGAGTTTATTTTTGTGTATGGTGTTAGGGAGTGTTCTAATTTCATTCTTTTACATGTAGCTGTCCAGTTTTACCAGCACCACTTATTGAAGAGACTGTCTTTTCTCCAATGTATACTCTTGCCTCCTTTGTCAAAGATAAGGCGACCATATGTGTGTGGGTTTATCTCTGGGCATTCTATGCTGTTCTATTGATCTACATTTCTATTTTTGTGCCAGTACACTATTGTCTTGATTACTGTAGCTTTGTAGAATAGTCTGAAGTCAGGGAGCCTGATTCTTCCAGCTCCATTTTTCCCCTCCAGATTACTTTGGCTATTCGGGGTCTTTTTTATCTCCATGCAAATTTTAAGACTTTTTGTTCTAGGTCTGTAAAAAATGCCATTGATAACTTGATAGGGATTTCATTGAATCTGTAGATTGCTTTGGGTAGAATAACCATTTTCACAATATAGATTCTTCCAATCCAAGAACATGGTATATCTCTCCATCTGTTTGTGTCATCTTTGATTTCTTTCATTAGTGTCTTATAGTTTCCTGAGTACATGTCTTTTATCTCCTTAGGTAGGTTTATTCCTAGGTATTTTATTCTTTCAGTTACAATGATGAGTAGGATTGTTTCTTTAATTTCTCTTTGTGATTTTTTTGTTGTTAGTATATAGGAATGCCAGAGATTTCTGTGCATTAATTTTGTATCTTGCAACTTTACCACATTTACTGATTGGCTCTAGTAGCTTTCTGGTGGCATCTGTAGGATTATCTATGAATAGTATCATGTCATCTGCAAACAGTGACAGCTTTATTTCTTTGCCAATGTGTATTCTTTTAATTTCTTTTTCTTCTCTGATTGCCATCACTAGGACTTCCAAAACCATGTTGAATAGGAGTGGCAAGAGTGGACATCCTTGTCTTGTTCCTGATCTTAGAGGAAATGCTTTCAGTTGTTCACCATTGAGAATGATGTTTTCTGTGGGTTTGTCATATATGGCCTTTATTATGTTGAGGTAGGTTCCCTCTATGCCCACTTTCTGGAGAGTTTTTATCATAAATTGGTGTTGAACTTTGTCAAAAGCTTTTTCTGCATCTATTGAGATGATCATATGGTTTTTATTATTCAATTTGTTAATATGGTGTAACACATTGATTGATCTGTGTATATTGAAGAATTCTTGTATTCCTGGGATAAACTCCACTTGATCATGGTATATGATCCTTTTAATGTGCTGTTGGATTCTGTTTGCTAGTATTTTGTTGAGGATTTTTGCATCTATGTTCATCAGTGATATTGGCCTGTTGATTTCTTTCTTTGTGACATCTTTGTCTGGTTTTGGTATCAGGGTGATGATGGCCTCGTAGAATGAGTTTGACAGTGCTGCTCCCTCTGCTATATTTTGGAAGAGTTTGAGAAGGATGGGTGTTAGCTCTTCTCTAAATGTTTGATAGAATTCATCTGTGAAGCCATCTGGTCCTGGACTTTTGTGTGGTGGAATATTTTTAATCACAGTTTCAACTTCATTACTTCTGATTTGTCTGTTCATATTTTCTATTTCTTTCTGGTTCAGTCTTGGAAAGCTATATTTGTCTAAGCATTTGTCCATTTCGTCCAGGTGGTCCATTTTATTGGCATAGAGTTGCTTGTAGCAGTATCTTATGATGCTTTGTATTTCTGTGGTGTCCATTTTAACTTCTCCTTTTTCATTTCTAATTTTATTGACTTGAGTCCTCTCCATCTTATTCTTGATGAGTCTGGCTAAAAATGTCAATTTTGTTTATCTTCTCAAAGAACCAGCTTTTAGTTTTACTGATCTTTGCTGTTGTTTTCTTTGTTTCTATTTCATTTATTTCTGCTCTGGTCTTTAATATTTCTTTCCTTCTGCTAATTTTGGGTTTTCTTCGTTCTTCTTTCTCTAATTCCTTTAGGCATAAGGTTAGATAGTTTATTTAAGATTTTTCTTGTTTCTTGAAATAGGATTGTATTGCTATAAACTTCCCTCTTAGAACTGCTTTTGCTGTATCCCATAGGTTTTGGAACATCATGTTTTCATTGTCATTTTTCTCTAGGTATTTTTTGATTTCCTCTTTGATTTCTCCAGTGATCTCTTGGTTATTTAGTAATGCATTGTCTAGCCTCCATGTGTTTGTGTTTTTTACGATTTTTTCCCTGTAATTTATTTCTAATCTCACACCATTGTGGTCGGAAAAGATGATTGATATGACTTCAATTTTCTTAAAATTACTGAGGCTTGATTTGTGACCCACGATGTGATCTATCCTGGATAATGATCCATGTGCAATTGAGAAGAACGTGTAATTTTCAGTTTTCAGATGGAATATCCTATAAATATTAGTTAAATCTATCTTGTCTATTGTGTCATTTTAAAGCTTGTGTTTCCTTATTAATTTTCTGTCTGGAAGATCTGTCCATTGGTGGAACTGAGGTGTTAAAATCCCTACTATTTTTGTGTTATGTCAATTTCCTCTTTTATATCTGTTCACAACTGCCTTATGTATTGAGGTGCTCCTATGTTGGGTGCATAAATATTTATAACTGTTTTATCTTATTCTTGGATTGATCCCTTGATCATTATGTGGTGTCCTTCCTTATCTCTTGTAACATTCTTTATTTTAAAGCCTATTTTATCTGATGTGAGTATTGCTACTCCAGCTTTCTTTTTATTTCCATTTGCATGGAATATCTTTTTCCATCCTCTCACTTTCAATCTGTATGTGTCCCTAGGTCTGAAGTGGGTCTTTTGTAGACAGAATATATATGGGTCTTTTTTTTTTGTATCCATACTGTAAGCCCGTGTCTTTTCATTGGAGCATTTAATCCATTCACATATAAGGTAATTATCAATATTTATGTTCCTATTACCGTTTTCTGAATTGTTTTATATTTGATTTTGTAGGTCCTTTTCTTCTCTTGTGTTTCCCACTTAGAGAAGTTCCTTTAGCATTTGTTGTAGAGCTGGTTTGGTGGTGCTGAATTCTCTTAGCTTTTGTTTATCCGTATAGCTTTTGATTTCTCTGTTGAATCTGAATGGGATCCTTGCTGGGTAGTGTAATCTTAGTTGTAGTTTTTTCTCTTTCATCATTTTAAATATATTGGTCCACTACCTTCTGGCTTGTAGAGTTTCTGCTAAGAAATCAGCTGTAACCTTATGGGAGTTCCCTTGTATGTTATTTGTTGTTTTTCCCTTGTTGCTTTTAATATTTTTTCTTTGTCTTTAATTTTTGTCAATTTGATTACTATGTGTCTTGGTGTGTTTCTCTTTTGGTTCATCCTGCCTGAGCCTCTCTACACTTCTTGGACTTGGGTGGCCATTTCCTTTCCCATGTAAGGGAGGTTTTCAACTATAATCTCTTCAAATATTTTCTTGGGTCATTTCTCTCTCTCTTCTCCTCTGGGACCCCTATAATGTGAATGTTGGTGCTTTTAATGTTTATCCAGAGGTATCTTAGGCTGTCTTCATTTCTTCTCATTGTTTTTTCTTTACTCTGTTCCGTGGCTGTGAATTCCACCATTCTGTCTTTCAGGTCACTTATCCATTCTTCTGCCTGTTATTCTGCTATTGCTTCCTTCTAGTGTACTTTTCATTTCAGTTATTATATTGTTCATCTCTGTTTGTTTGTTCTTTAATCCATCTAGGTGTTTGTTCTTTAATTCTTCTACATCTTTGTTAAACATTTCTTGCTTCTTCTTTATCTTTGCTTCCATTCTTTTTCCGAGGACCTGGATCATCTTCACCATCATTATTCTGAATTCTTTTTCTGGAAGGCTCCTATCTCCACTTCATTTAGTTGTTTTTCTGGGGTTTTATCTTGTTCCTTCATCTGATACATAGTCCTCTGCCTTTTCATTTTGTCTGTCTTTCTGTGAATGTGGTTTTCATTCCACAATCTGCAGGACTGTAGTTCTTCTTGCTTCTGCTGTCTGCCTTCTGGTGGATGAGGTTATCTAATAGGTTTTTGCAAGCTTCCTGATGGGAGGGACTGGTGGTGGGTAAAACTGGGTGTTGCTCTGGTGGGCAGAGAGCAGTAAAACTTTAATCTGCTTGTCTTCTGATTGTTGGGGCTGAGTTCCTTCCCTGTTGGTAGTTTGGCCTTGGGCAACCCAGCACTGGAGCTTACCAACTCTTTAGTGGGACTAATGGCTGACTCTGGGAGGGCTCATGCCTAGGAATACTTCCCACAACTCTGGCTGCCAGTGTCTTTGTACCTGCAGTGAGCCACAGCCACCCCCAACCTCTGCAGGAGACTCTCAACACTAACAAGTAGGTCTGGCTCAGTCTCCTATAGGGTCACTGCTCCTCCCCTGGGTCCTGATGTGCACACTACTTTGTGTGTGCTCTCCAAGAGTGGAGTCTCTGTTTCCCCCAGTCCTGTTGAAGTCCTGCAACCAAATCCCACTAACCTTCAAAGTCTGATTCTCTGGGAATTCCTCCTCCCATTGTCAGATCCCCAGTTTGGGAAGCCTGACGTGGGGCTCATAACTTTCACTCCAGTGGGTGGACTTTTGTGATATAATTGTTCTCCAGTTTGTGCATCACCCACCCAGTGGTTGGGATTTGAGTTTTTTGTGATTGCGACCCTCCTACCGTCTCATTGCAGCTTCTCCTTTATCTTTGGATGTGGGGTAAATTTTTGGTGAGTTCCAGTGTCTTCCTGTCGATGATTGTTCAGCAGTTAGTTATGATTTTGGTGCTCTCACAAGAGGGAATGCCATAGTGCAGTTATTAATATGATTATAAGAACATGTGTGAGGAAACAAGTACTTTTGTTCCACACCAGGAAGTGATACCAAACCTTTCTCGTAAGACATTATTCCTAGTTTCTCTACTGGCTGGCCAATAGTTCTATGTTTATAGATTATTTTCTTCTAATCTTCTAGCATTTTATGTGTCACCTAAGCTAAAACTTGTATGCTACTTCCATTTAGGACAAGAAATTACAAGTTGTGTTGTTTTCTAAATCACCAGTGCCCTGATTCAGCTTTCAAATATACTGCCTTTCCCATGTGAGAGTGATATTCTTTCCTCACAGTGAGCAGTGCATGCACTTTCACTTGTATATCAATAACATCATAGTTTGGGCTCAGCTTTTTTTTTTTTTCTTTTTAATTTTATTTATTTATTTATTTTTGTCTGTGTTGGGTCTTTGTTGCATGTGGGCTTTTCTCTAGCTGCAATGAGTGGGGGCTAGTCTTTGTTGCAATGTGCAGGCTTCTCATTGTGGTGGCTTCTCTTGTTTGCAGGGCATGGGCTCCAGTAGCTGTGGCTCTCGGGCTCTAGAGCGCTGGCTCAGTAGTTGTGGTTCATGGGCTTAGTTGCTCTGTGGCATGTGGGGTCTTCCTGGGCCAGGACTCAAACCTATGTCCCCTGCATTGTCAGGCAGGTTCCCAACCCCTGCACCATCAGAGAAGCCTTGGGCCCAGCTTTTAAGGCTCAAGTACTTAAATGCCTCTTCTAACAAAGTTGCAAATATTCAGGATGTCAGATCAAGGTTATCAGCGAGGTTTGTGGCCAGAGAAGCAGAACAACTAACAGGATGAACCGATGACCCTGGTTCATGAGTATTAGGTCTAAATTAATGAGCTAACTTGCCAGAACTATTTATCAACTACTCAAGAAAAAAAAAAAGAAAACTTTTGTCAAGAATATAGGTGTTCTTTTTTTTTTTTATCTTCAGTTTTCTTACAAAAAGAGAGCTGATGTTCCTATGCTCCTATGTTCCAACACATAAAGTAATTTCCAGACAGTAATGAGGATTTCAGAAAAGTTCATAAAACCTCCATAGTATGTAAGACTAGAATCAGTGCATGCATAAGAATAAATGTTACCTTTTTCAATTAACCAATTTTCATTATCTAGTTCTTCCATTGAGTCTATAAGAAAAAATCACTTGTTAAAATACTTAATGCCTAAGATATTAGAGAGAGTGAATTAATCTGACATTTACGGTCTAGTTTCCATAGTTTAATTTCTTCTTGGTTTTATTGAACTGACTGAATTGTGACTCCTGGGTTATTGAACTTTGAGGCTTTCTCATCAATATGTATAGGGCTATAAAACTGTGGTGAGAATTAGAGAGCAGCATTCAGCAATAATGGGGAAATCTTAATATTTTGACAGAAAAGTTTGATTCATGGTGTTGCATAGATACTCTATAATGTTTTTAAATTTATAAAGTAGATATATACACATCAAGTCTACACACACTGAATTTCAGACTTAAATCTCGAAGTAATATTATAGGCATGCAATAAGAGCTCTATTTTATAAGGGAAGGAAAACCCAGAAATATTGGGAGTAGGAGGAATTTTTTGAAATCACATAATTGTTTTGTTAGAGCTAGAGATAGAACCTTAGATCAGAAACTGTAAAATCCTATTCATCATCCAAAGAAACTTATTCCTGAATTGGTTGTGCTGCCCAAAATATGTTCTGGACAAATACAATTTCTACAGATAGGTTCTGTGTTCAATTAAGTTGGTGAGACACCACCTCCACTCCATGCCATACTCCCTTCTTTGAAATTCATAGTTCCTCTTTGTATAGAAATGGTTTGGATAATTTTGTAATAAAGAATCTTTATACACATTTTTCTAGGCATATTTTTAATTTATTGTAAAATTAGTTGATAAGAAAGGGGGCAATGGTGTATCTGACAACAGCAAGTGAAGTGGGAAGGAAGTGCATCTAGAAAAAGACCTAAGTGCTCATCCTTTATTGAGTATGATTTTCCAGATTTAGTCTCTTTGTCTAACTCAAACTTGGATGACATGAAGCCCCATCACCTTTATTGACAGAAATTAAGTTATACACTCACTGTTTCTGAAACACAGTTTTAGAAAAAAAATGATTCTGCAGATTCTTGTTGCTTTGCCTCCTTGACTTGCCCGCTCATGACTCCTGCTCCTGCTAATAACCATTGTGAGGCAGATTGTACGCCACACACTACAATCAGTGCCTAGCTCCTGCCGCTGCTTCTTCAACTCCCTCACAAAGAAGGAATAGTTCTCTCTCTTCTTAATTATCCTCAGAAAACTCAGATAGGGCTGTTGCTCTTAAGAAGACTGTATCTCACCTAGGTAAACTATGTCTGCATAAGGCTCTGTCTCCACTACTGGAAAACTGGGAAACCCTGAACTGAAGTCAGTTAATTTCCAGACCAACAGAAAAAAGAAAGCTCTTTCCTCAAAGTGTTTCAAGATCCATCTCCTTAGTCCTTATTCTCTGCCCCAGGACTTAACCCCTTTCTGGATGAATGACATTTTTGATATAGAGTCATTTTTCAGAAACATCCTAAACAAGCTTCAAATATTCCTATTTACTAACATCTGGAATCAAAATGGCATGGTGTTTTTTCTTACTTGTAATCACAGGTTACACAATAGATGTGCTCACATGTTTTTCCTACCAGGAAATGTATCCCCTTATTTTCCACATGCTTAATTCATATGTATCCATCAAAACCAAATTCATCTTCTACCTCCTTTACTAGTTTATGAAGATTTCCACAATTCTCCTTCAAATAGAAGTAATCTGGCTTGCACCCTAAAATACACACATATACAGCACATATACCACTATATTTATATAGTTTTTATTGCTGTTTTTATTGATCTTGTGTTATAATTAATGTTATATAGATTTTGCTACCTACATGACAGTTAGCATGGGGACCATGACTTTGTAATAAAAGTAAAAAACACAGATAATGTCATTAAATAAATCTGGAAAAAAAATCTGCCTCCAAAGCTATGCAGTTATAAGACTTTGGAATTATTTTTCAACAGTTTTCTATTCAAAGATACTCAAAACAGATAAAATAGGAAAAGCTAATCTATACACTTGTTTTGGACTTAACTACAAGTCCTAGAAAGCAAAAATCCAGAAATATCTTTAAATGAGAAAACTAGTTACCACTTTCAACTTTGTGGCATTATTTTTTCTGATTGTTTTGATCATACAGACATCTCAACAAAAATACTTTTTTCCCAAAATTTGCAAAAAAATTACCTTGAAAAATAAGTATTTTCTGGTACTGATATTTCATTTCCTGATTTAAAAAATTGGGTATTAATATGTGCCCACAAAATTTTGTAAGAAATATATATGCTTATGAGTACATATGTAAGATTGTGTATATACACATGCACACACACTACAGAGCACTAAGAGTGCACCATATTATAGTGTTTCCTCACAATTTTCCACATGATATGTAAGAAACAGTCTTCCCTACAATGGAAAATCAGGAAATGTTTTGACTGAATGACTATTCTTTTCTCCCCTAGATATTAGGATGAGTAAAAAACTATCTATATTACCATCTTTATCACCAATTACATGCATTTATAAGATGGATTACTCGGGTTCATAAGATTAATATTTAATTTGTAACTATGTGAGGCTCAGACAATGTAGGGAGAAAATCATTGACTTGCCTCCTGTACCCCACACTTCCATTAACTTAACTAACCAGACCAGAATGCACACAGTGCATTTATTCAGGGAGTTCACATTTATTGCAACTTAGCTCAGAGCACCTATGTATCAAAAAGCAAAACAAAATCCTAATTTCAAAGATTTTACAGAAGACAGTGCTGTCTACACAGGCTTGATTAACTGTAACACAACTGAGTTTATCTTTTTGTTTTCTAAAAAGCAATGTTTATTTAGCAGCATAATTTATTTTCTTGTTTCAAGATTTACATTGCAGGACATTTCATGTGAGAGTTAGTACATCTTTGGGAAGTATACTGTGGATACAGGGAATAATCTGTCAAAAGTTATTTGGTTGTTAAACTGACTAAATAACATTTATTTTTAATACTGATGTGACTGGTGTTTCTAAATCTTAAGGGTTTTTTCTTTAAAAAATAATTTAATTTAGATGAATTTATATAGCAGCAAGAATACACAAAAGATGAATATTTGAAATGCCACATCAAACTTACTTCTAGGCAAAATACTGAATGAAAAAACACTAACCAAACCTTCTTTAATACAACAGTTTCATTGCCTGGATGATGGCTACCTCATGCTCTGGTGCAAACCCAAATTTTGTTTTATTTCTAGTTGGTCTTTCGTCTCCTTACTAATCAAGAAAAGAAAAGAAAAGACATAGCAAAACACACTAAAAGATCTCCAGTGCCTTCTCTTGAAAGTCAAACTTCTCTTTGACAACACCCATCTTTAAACCATGTACATAATATGTATTTTTGCTAGCAAATGTGCCCACTCTCACACATTCTTTTATAATCATATATATATATATAATACTATACATATATAATATATTATAATATAATATATATTTCTAATATATATTACATATTTATAATCTTATGTATTATAAATGTATGATATATATTATAATATATAGATATTCCTCTCAGCTACAGTTAAGAGCAATGGAGGTCATGGTGGTGATAACAACTGGTACTAACTCTATCTCAGGCACTCTGCTTTGTATTTTACCTGTCTTACATTACTTATTCTGCAAAATCATCCTGTAAGTTAGGTATACTATTGTGTATCATGCAAATGAAGAACTGAGTGTCATAGAACTCATGAAAAACGGACAGTCAAAATATTAACATGTGATATGCCTGAAACCCAAACTCACATCCAAAGCTGATGGTTTCCCCAAGTCACAAATCTGTTGAATTAAATTTGGAAACTGTAACAGTGCCACTGAAGTTTAAACTAGGGTTGAAGCAAGGTGAAAGAGTAGGCAAAGTCATATGCTTATTTAGGGGTCAAACTAATTTAAAATATTGTGATTTAATAAAGTGCAAATCCAATTAACTGAACTAAAAAAACTACAAAATTAATAGTGTGGATGACAATGGCACAAAAATATGAGTTTAATATATTCCCAAGTCACTCCACAGGATGGTTATAGCCACATCTAACATGTTTAATTTGTACACAGATCATAGACAGATGTATTTAATCTCAATGTATGTGTCTTCCTCTCGCAATTGTCTTGTAACATCTTATAGAATTACTCTGATGTTGTAGAAGATGATTCATACAGTTTAAAGATATTTGGTAGTCACTTATCTCTATGTGACTGTGCACCAATGAATTGATGCATTAAAATTAAAACCTATAAATAAGAGAAATACTTATATCTTCTTAGTAGGGATGTTCACGTTTGCATACACAGCCTTACCTAAATTCCACCCAAGTAACACATCTGAGCATATTTTTAGATGGTCAGATGTAAGATGTTTCTTGAAACTTATTAAACTATTTCCTCAGTTTTTTACCTCACACTATATCTTAAACAATCTACATTAGAGGCACTTATTATTATTTTATAAAATATAATGATATTTGGGATACTTATAATATCCTTTATGCAGGCATAGTTTAAAATAATATTCCAAATCATTTTATGGAATATTTATAATATTCTTATTTTACAGAATATACAGAAGATCACCAAGTAAACTTAGGACTTAGGTGGTTAGATCTCGTTGAGACAAAGTTCACTAAAGTAGTTCTAAGTTCTAAAGTGAAATAAATAAATAAAGGCACAGCTTAAAGCAACATTTAAAAAATTACCATTTTGAGGTATAACTTAAATGAAACAAATTTCATCCATTTTACCTATACAGTTTTATATATACATACTTTATATATACATTTTGACAACTACATATAATATTATAACTATAAACATAACAAAAATATAAAATATTACTGTCTCCCCAAAAGTTCTGTTTGGTCTCTTCCCAGTCCATCCTTGCTTTTCAGGCAACCAAATAGCTACTTTTTCTAACAAAAAGGATAATATTTATATTTTCTAGAGTTTGACATAATTGGAACTATAAACTATATTCTCTTTGTTTTCTTTATTTTTTTCCTTGATCCATGTTATAATAATATATGAGTGGTTTGTTCTCTATTATTATGGAGTAATTGAGTAATATTTTATTTACAGTTTCTTCAAAAGCTAAAATATAACTACTATCTGACTCATCCACTCTACTCCAAAGAATTTATGTGAGAGAAAGGAAAGCATATATCCAAATAAAAACTTATTTTCAAGTTATTGTTCATATCAGCCTTATGTTTTAACATGATAAAGTATAATATTTAATAGCATGGAAATATTTACATTACACTATTAGCTAGAAAATATGTATTAATACAGTGGGCCAGTGTAGTAAATATATATAGTTTCCTCCATCCCACTCACAAGCAGGACAGTGGGAACAGGCATCTCCTCCTTCTCCCTTTCACCATGAATCTGGGACATATATATTTCAATTATAAAATTGTATATATTTATAAACAGTTGTCCCTCAGTATCCATGAGGCATTGGTTCCAGGACTCCCCACAGATACCAAAATCCTCAGGCACTCAAGTCCCTTATATAAAAAGGTTTAATGTTTGCATATAACCTACATGATACTCCCATGTATGTTTTTTCCAGTTTTAATGAGATATAATTGACAAAAACAGCACTGCATAAGTTTAAGATGTACACCCTAATAATCTGATTTACAGACATCATGAAATTGATTACCACAATAAGTTTAGTGAACATCATCATCTCATATAGATATAAAATTAAAGAGATAGAAAACTATTTTCCTTGTGAAAACTCTTAGGATTTATTCTCTTAACAGATTTTATATATAATGTACAGCAGTGTTAATTATATTATCATGTTGTACATTACATCCCTAGTACTTACTTATCTTACAACCGGAAGTTTGTACTTTTTGACTAGCTTCATCCAATTCTCACTTTCCCTACCCCCATCACTAGTAATCACAAATGTGATACCTTTTTTTAATGAGCTTATTTGTTTGTTTGTTTTTGAAATATATTTGACCTACAACACTATATTAGTTCCTGATGCAAAATATAGTGATTTGATATTTCTGTACATTACAAAATGACCACAACACCAATCTAGTTACAATTTACAACTGTACAAAAATATTACATTATTATTTACTATATTTCCTACTCAGTACCTTTCTTACCAATGACTCATTTTGTTCTATAACTGGAAGTTTGTACCTCTCAATCTCCCTCACCAATTTCTCTGATATACTTACCCAACTCCCTCTGGCAACCACCTGTTTTCTTTCTGTAAATATGACTCTGTTTCTGTCTTGTTTTGCTTGTTCATTTGTTTTGTTTTTTGGATTCTAATTATAAGAGAAATCATACTTTTCTTTGTGTGCCTGACTTATTTCAATTAGTATAACACCCTCTAGGTCCATCTGATATTGTCCTCAATGGAAATGGAAATATTTCATTCATTTTATGATTGAATAAAATTCCATTTATGAATATATATATATATATATAAAATGGTGGTATAAATATGCATCTGTGTGTATATATAGATATAGATAGATAGATAGATACCACTTCTTTAACCACTTCTTTAACCATCCATCTATAGATGGACCCTTAGGTTGCTCCCGTATTTTAGCTGTTGTAAATATTCCTACAGTGAATATAGGGGTGAATATATGTTTTCTAATTAGTGTTTTAATTTTCTTGGGCTACATACATACCCAGGAGTAGAATTACTGGATCAAAAGGTTGTTCTACTTTTAGTTTTTTGAGAAACCCCTATACTATTTTCCACTGTGGCTGCATCAATTTACATTTCCACCAGCAGTGCAAGAGGGTTCCCTTTTCTCCACATCCTAGACAGTACTTGTTATTTGCTATCATTTTGATAACAGCCGTTCTGAAAGGTGTGAGGTAATATTTCATTGTGGTTTTGATTTGTATTTCCCTGATTATTTCCCTGATGATTAGTGATTTTGAGCATCTTTTCATGTGCCTGTTGATCTTCTTTAGGTATATCTGTACAATGGAATAAAAGTCAGCACAAAAAGAACGTACTATGGATAATACAGAACAAGGTGGATAAACAGTTTAGTTAACATGCAAACAACTTCCCTGAATAGAATCTGTAATAGATACACACTTACCTTTAACTGGTGATTATTTTATTTGAGGCTTAAACATATTACTTCAAAGATTTATCTATTTTATTAATAACCATGGAAATATGTCCATATATTATTTAAATTCTCAAAACTACTAATTGAGCATAAGGAAAAAAATGCTACACTGGAACTGGATTCAGTGCACTGAAAACAGACCAGTCTCAGTTTCTTACACAAAACAAATTGGAAAAGGTAATCTGATATATACTTATTAAAACATCTGCTTTGGCATCATCTAATATCTCATTGTATGTTAGAATATCTCTATATTATTATTGAAGATATCTAGGATTGTGTTTATCCTATGCTATGAAAGAAAATGCACAATGCTTAGTGGAAGCTTGAGATTAAGACAATGAATATATATGGCAACATCTTCTTGCCAAGAGAAAAATGGAATACTGGAACAAGGGTCAACTTATATCACATTGTTCACAGAGTCACAATCTTAGTTCAAAGCATTAATGAGTCCTTTGCTCATTTTAGCATGGTTTTGTTTCTTTCATCTTTACTTTGGTTGTTCCCTTGGTTAATTAGGTTTTACCATCATTTTCTTTTCAGGAAAGCCAAATAGATTCTGTATTCTTTTCATAGCTTGTAGTATGTAAGATCAATTTTATTTTTACAAATTATAGCTGGATTGGGAAAGATGGAAGAAAGTATGATGAATATATATATATATATATATATATACTAGGACAGCCTCTACAATTCAGTGAATACATGCAGTAAGTGTCCTTGAACTTTTTGACATCTGGCACTATGTGTACTTAATATAAATAAGAAATCTATTTAATATAATTTTGAACATGTACTTTCTTGATAAATTAATGCAGTGTTTGCATGTGCACACACACATAGAGCTCTTTCATGCAAATGTAATAAGATCTCTAATGGATAGTGTTTTTAAGCAAAGAAATTTGGGACAGAGTGATATTTCTGTATTTTCCTGTTAAGACGCACAGATATGGTAACATATGTATATGTATAACTGATTCACATTGTTATAAAGCAGAAACTAACACACCATTGTAAAGCAATTATACTCCAATAAAGATGTTAAAAAAACAACAAAAGCCACTGCATCTCAGAAACAATGAGACCATATCCAATTAAAATTTAATTCTACAACATTGTTAACTTAAGGGTTATTTAAATAATAGCTTTAGACATCCATAAATAATTCATTTGTTACTAATTAGAAGCTTCTATATTACCTCCTCAACTTCTGTTTAATGAGCATCCTCAGATCTTTAGGAAAATTTGAAATTGTAGACTTAGTGGCGGGATAAAAGGTAGGCAACTACTGAGACTTGTTTAAGCAGACACTAAAGTTTCTTGAAATAATACTGTTTTGACAAAATAAAAATATTTATTCTTTTGCCAATTATAAGAATAGTATGTATATTACAATAAATCTCTCGTTCCTTTCTTATTTCTAAGAGGGTCAATCTTGCACTGGAACAATCTGTGAGATTCTGGTAGGTCTATAAACTCTTTAGCCAAAACAGGATGGTCATAACTAGAGTAGATGATTTGCATAGAGAGGAGTTGTTAATTAATGTGTTATTCTGTAACATTTAACATTTTATCATCTGAGCTAAGAAAGGGAATCTGAAAATGACTTTAACATTACACTTCTTTTTATATTAATGACATTAATGAGCCACTGTACAAATTAGATGAATATGAGTTGCATGGAGTCAACATTTTGGTAGCCCTCCTAGGGATCAGTGATCCACTCACCTGTGTGAGACATTAACCAAAGAGTCAAATCATATCCCTGATAAGGTGTCAATTTACTGGTATATAATTGGTACTTTCAGAGAAAAGCCTGCTATAGAGACATTATTTATCTAATTGAGTAATTGAACTGAGAATACTATACCAGAAATTTGGAAGCTTATTCCAACCAAGAAATGCCATAGAGAAAATGCATAAACTCATTATTTGTCTCTCATATCACTTCTAAATGTGTGGTAAAGAGAGTAAATCCAACAGGTATTTGAAAAGGCAAAAAAAAATCTTTACAGGCAGTGGTCTGGAGAAGATATTGTTAACAATGAGACTTCAAGGATTCAGAGGGTTTCAATATACGGAAAAGATGGAAACTGCCCTTTAGATAATGTAGGGCTCTGAATCCTTTCTTCAGCAAAGGCTAGTTTTGTTGCTGATGTGTTAATTTGCATCTATCTGATTCTCAGTTTAAACATCTCTAAAATTAAAACATTTTCTACTGCAATTAGGGTTTTTTTTTGGTGAAAACTAAATTTTCACAAATATAGAATGAATGCATATATAATGCTAGGCAAATATATTTTAAAAACAATAACTAGAGGTAAAAAAAAAAAGCCCTAAATCCATAGTTTTGGATTCAAATCTTTCAGAGGTACTGCTCTTGTCTTGTTTTCTGTTTGACACTACAAATACCTCGGTGAACCAGACATGGACAACCAACCAATAACATGCAAGTACAATAGGATCTACATTTTAACACATATAGTCTCCTTTTCATGATACTGCCTGCAAAATTAAAGAAGGCTCTGATTTTTTTTTTTACAGAGAGTATCCATCAGAAGGGAGTGGTCTATGAAAATGATGAATACGTACATTCACATATGTTAGTTACTAATATATCAATGATCCCAGAGTCATAAAGTATCTTCATTCATTGCTTTACTCTTGGGTTGCTGTCACTCTCTTCAATGCTATTTTTACCATTGCTCCTTGTGTTCATATACACTTAGATGATCCTTTCACTTCCCTGACCCTTCAATGTCTTGACTCCCTTTCTTTCAACAATTCATTGTCAATTTTCCTCCAATTATTCAATACCATGATTATACTCTAGATTCTGGTCATTATCACTAATTAAAACCCTCCAAATCTCAATTTTAAGCAACGCATGCCATTACTACCTCTACCATCATCTATTTTTCAGCTGAATCCCTCTAGTACACTAGCTTAAATAATATTAAGATTCCACAAACCTATAGTCCCTCAGTCTTTCACTTTTTCAGATTTGTTTCTCCTTCATGTTCTTACCTCCTTCCTTACTCACTGCAAATTCCATGACCTGTTATTATAATCCCACTCTGACACACACCTTATGCTTTCTTTCTTTTTTCTAATTTTGTTGTCATTACATGAGGAGGGCAATGCTGGATTCCACCTTTTCATCTCCTCTCCACATGAACCTGCACGGTTTATCATAGCGTGAGAAAAGCACCACTCAATACTCTCACCAATAGCTATAAATTAATGATTGCTAGTGTTGTCAGGGGGCCCTGTGTACTATGCAACAATTATAAAATTACTTTTACCCATACTTTACTTTCATTTATTTTCCTAGAAGAATATTTCAAACTTTTCCCTCTTTCCTCAAACCTCTAACACCACATCTCCCATCTTCTGGCCTTGCTTTTTTGGTGGGAAGATTGACACAATCAGATGCAAACAGCCATAACTCCCAGCATCACACACACCTCCATCTGTGCCTTTATAGCCTATCCTCTCCCTAACCTTAGAATGGAGATATGTTAATGAATATAATGAACGAAGTCATAGTCCCCCTGGATCTTATACTCATTTATCAAGAAATAAATTTAAAAAAAAAAGAGATACAAATGGACTTATTTACAAAACAGAAATAGAACCACAGATGTAGAAAATAAACTTATGGTTACCAAAGGGAAAGGAGTTGGAGAGGAATAAATTAGGAGTTTGGGATTAACATATACATACTACTATGTATGAAACAGATAACCAACAAGGATCTACTGTATAGCACAGAGAACTATACTCAAATATTTTATAATAACTTATAAGGGAAAATAATCTGAAAAAGAATATATATATGTATATATATATATATATATATATAGCTGAATCACTAGGCTGTACACCTGAAACTAACAAAACATTGTAAATCAACTATACTTCAAATAAATAAATAAATAAATAAGAAAGAACTAAACTAACCTTTTGTACAATTAAAAAGTCCACAATGTCAAAAAAAAACAGAAAGAAATTTTCAAGTAGAGATAGATACTGTAAAATCATGAATAGAATTATAGGTTTGTATCCTTTTAAATAAGGAAAACATAATGAAAATAATAATTTAAAGGTCAAAAATTCTTGCAAATCATGGAAATTCATAGCAAGTAAATGGATAGCAAACAGCCTATAAGAGGTAATATCCATGCGAACTGTAAGCCCTGATGAATCCTGTTACTTCTTCAAAAGAATCATGTCTCCATATTATTTGTTGATTATTCCACCCTCCAGTTAGTTTTCATCCCTCTTGCTTTTGTTGATTTTACTATCTGTTTGACTCCACTAACACATGTGGTCAGATATTTTTAAGTCATATAATGTGTATAAATGTTATATTTGCTCAAGAAAAACCATAAACATCTAAAATGTAATTACTGATTTTCTCCCATAATATGTAGCCTAGGCTCCTGCAGATAACAGAGGCATAACCAATAACAGTTTTAACTCAATTCATGAATAATTAGAATCAGGAATAAGTTTGTAGTAGATCATAATGATTAGGGTTCCATCGAGGTAGCAGAAATAATAGAAGGTAATAGAATAAGGGACTTATAGAGATTTTACATCATACAATTGTGGAAAATGATTAAACAGTTTATGTCCAGAGATTCCTACTGTATTTCATCCTGAACCTGAAGTCTGCAGAGCAGGCAGTGGGAAAGGAAAAATGGATGTGAAATGAGTGAGAGAATTAGAAAACTAGAATCCACGATGAACGGAACTCTTTAGGTCTGTCTCTATTTCCAAGCCTCCAACTTTGATGACACAGTTCATTTACAGGAGAAGTATGTGACTTTTTCTGAGTTAAACACGTACATGCTCCATGTGATAGGAAAAAAATGACAAACGAGTTTCAACCTTTTCTGGAAAAACTGCATGCTTGGCTTCTGCCTAATAGCAACCAGGTGTTGCAACAACGTCTGACCTTACACTGACCTTCCAAAGAGAACCATGGCTGCTGCTTCAGCGTAAAAAAATCTTGTAATAATTTCCCTTTTGGCCAAATCTAGCCTAGAAACAAAATGAGAAGAACTGTATGGAAACATAGTTTCAGGTTAGGGAGGTTGATAAGTATAAATCCATCACAGTTTGTAACTGGTTAACTTGGCACGTACACCTCTTTTACCCATGTTACTTCCAAATATAGTCAATAGGAAAATCATACTATCACCTAACACTATATCATTAACACTTTGTATAATTAAACCTATACTAACCCTTCTCACAAAAAAGGACAAAGTATCTCTGTATCCGTATATGAGTGCTAACAATTTTTCTTCTCCCTAACCTGCTCTTTGTAACTGAAATACTGATATAACAAGATCAACTACTAATAACACATCTTATATCAGATTGAAGAGGGATGGGAAAAGGGAAGGAAATAAAAGATAAATATATGCACAAATGTATTCACTTGAAATATGAAAAATTCTTAAAGATTTTAGTCCTTATTTCTACAGCTGTTTATGTTGTTGTAGTGGTAATTTACATAAATATCTTATTCAACTATTCATTCTATATTCCTTTTGCCCTCTATAAAAGGAATTTTCTTACCCAGTGAGGTGATCTAATTTTTTTATTTCTTTATAGATATGGGCTATTAGTAACCTTGCTTGTATTTCTTTATTCTAGTTTTCCATTGACTTTAATCACAGTACAGGGACATACTAAGAAACATTCCAGGAACTCTTCTACATTCCAGAAGTGCTTCTCTTTACTCGAAATGTGTTGCTATACCTGATTTCCTCTTGGTAATCAGAATCAATCACCTATACTACAGGAATAAACTTCATCTTTGTCTCTTGCTCCACTGGGATGAAGTGGTCCAAAGTGGCCAAGGGATCATTTTGACTTTCATCCTTAACTTCCAGTGCAACCATTGTGGTTCCCCATGGTGAAAATATTCCTCCCTTGGGAACTAAGATTTCTAAACCAGTATAGCCCAAGTAGAGGGGAGGAGGAATTTTTTTCTAAGGGTAACAGTGAAATAACATTTTCCCATTTCTTTTTCTTGATTCCTGGATCCATGAATCCTATCTATAGGAGATATGACTTCTTAATAATGGTTAAATTAGATCAACTACAACCCTACAAGGTGTCATAACTAAATCTGTAAATGGTCATTTCTCTTCATCAGATCACTGATTTAAGGTGATGGATAGTATGATGAGACCAGTGAGTTTGATGACCTTGATCTCATTGTTTCACTTCATTTGCAGTAAAATGTGTTATTTGGGCAGAAGAAATGCTGTGTGGAATGCCATGATTGTGAATGTATTCCTTATCTATTGTTATGTAACAAATTGTGATCAAGTTAGTGAGTCAAAATGACAATGTATTATTTTTCTCTTTCTTTGCTTTTGGAGTCTAAGCATGGCTTAATGGGACCATCTGCATTGAGAAATATGGAAAAAGTTAAATAAATTGATCTTTTCACATTGGAGGAAATTCAAACCACAAATTCATGCTGCAATGTAGTAACTCAGGGTAAAAGAATACCTAAGATTTCAGATATAAGTCACTGAAAGTGTGTAGATCTAACATTTTCCTTCTTTATCAAAAAGGAATTCAAAGATAAACGCTGCTGCAAAATGTTTCCTCTAGGTAAAATGGTCTGGAGGAATGAAATCTCCAAAAAATTTATCTTTTTATGCCTTATTTAATACAAATAACTCAGTGGGACAATGGAAATGTTTTATTTTTCTTTGAAAACAGAGAGATTTAGTGATTCTTAGTGATTATTTTAGTGAGATTATAAACTTTGGTGGCCACCGTTTTCTCTACCCCTTCATGCAGTGATGTACAATCTCAAAAAAATGGAAAATTGCAGCTTCATGCAAATATTCAGCTATTTTCAGTCAAACTGCATTTCTTGAAAAGAACTAATGATTGCTATCCTTTATGTTTACTTTCAGTTTTTTATTAAAAAGTGATTCAAGTATATAATAAATAGATTTCCCCCTTTTGAGAATTGTTTACAATGATAATAGAAAAGTCTACAAGTAAAGATAAGGTAAAGTTATGGTAAAGATTAGTAAGCAGTATAAAATGTCTTCATTAGCTGACTGTTCTGATAGATTTACAGAAACCAGTTAATATTTCACGATACCTTGACAGGTAGGATTTTTCTACTGATCAAAATGATTTCTATGAAAATTGTTTAATAAAGATATTTCACATATTTAACGAATTATTTTTGTTTTTAAGAAAGCTGTTTTTTCCCTCTGATATCTTTGATTTTATATTTTGAAAATTTGGAAAGTACTGAACTCAAGTAGTCTATAAATAGCCAGAAGCTCTTAGAAATTAAAATAATTTTAGAAATTTTAATTAGTGGATCTTCAAAATCCTATAGGGGTTTGCTTTTTCACAGCAGTGTTCTTAGTTGCAATTTTTCTTCAAAAGCAATTTTTAAGAAGGTACTCTTTGGCCCACATCATCTGAGACCTGTTTTTTGAATCTGAAAATCTCTAAGTAGCAAGCAATTTATTTTGTACTTTGTGCCCTGGACACAAACACTTAAACTATTTATCACTTTGGAAATTTAACTGAAAGTAAAAGCTGTGCTGCATTGTATGGCAGAGTAGAGAGCCATGGCTTGGAATATCTTGTTGCTACTACATGCCACTACATGGAAGTGTCTTCAGATGGGATAGTAGAGGATCCTGTATGCAGAGAAAGAAGAGAAGAAAGAACATAAACAAGTTTTCATATCTTTTTTCTCTAATATGTTAATATTATTGGTAATTTCTTCATGAAACCAGATATATTGAATCCTTTTCATGTTCCTTCTTGAAAAGAAAAATATCTATGTTTCCAGGATGCTTATGCTACAGTTGTGAAGTAAGAATGCTGCCTGCCATATCAGTAAACAAAGCATATTGCAGCCATCAAACCACCACATAACAGTCACCCTGATGGTGAGCCCTGAGGGAACTCAGGAAGGAAACAAAGAATGCCCACCATCTAGCAGTCCTCAGACTGCAACCACCCTCAACAGTGCAGTCTGAGGAAACTCAGGATGAGACAACACAGGCCACTCGCCCCAGATAGTTGAGGAGCATATCGAAGGAATGATTTCACTGCACCCAGACACTTGCATCTTCCCATATGTAGAAAAGAGCTAAATTCCTTAACTTGTGGTATCTGGTTTTCTTTTATTAATAGTAATATTTTGATGTTCTGACTACCTGGTTTTGTTGTGAAAACTCCTATATATCCTGCTTTCCCCCTTTCCTCTTCAGAACAGATTCTCCGAATTATCCGAGATGTTGTGTCCCAGGCTTAAGATCTCAGATTTGTCCACATAATAAAACATAACCCTCAACTTTTAGGTTGTGTTTTTTTGTTTTTTCAGTAAACACAGTGTATCCAAGTTTGAAGTATATCCTGTGTTTTACATAACTCATATTGTCACCAGATATGTCTTCCTTGCTTCCCAAATTTCACTAGTGCAATGACAGGCATGGACTGATTTCATTGTGTCAATATAAAAAACACCTAGTTATACAGGAAAGGACAGAAAGATTTTTGAGTTAAAAGAGAAGGTCTTGGAGGGCTTCCCTGGTGGCGCAGTGGTTGAGAGTCCGCCTGCCGATGCAGGGGATGCGGGTTCGTGCCCCGGTCCGGGAAGATCCCACATGCCGCGGAGCCGCTGGGCCCGTGAGCCATGGCCGCTGAGCCCGCGCGTCTGGAGCCTGTGCTCCGCGACGGGAGAGGCCACAACAGTGAGAGGCCCGCGTACCGCCAAAAAAAAAAAAAAAAAAAAAAAAAAAAAAGAGAAGGTCTTGGATATATCTTTAGTCCCTTTGTTAAAATTCTCTGATTGTTAAGTAGTGATGGCCTAACATTAAATA
The DNA here is from genome assembly GCF_937001465.1 of Orcinus orca. Taxonomy (NCBI): domain Eukaryota; kingdom Metazoa; phylum Chordata; class Mammalia; order Artiodactyla; family Delphinidae; genus Orcinus; species Orcinus orca. Next base: position 17,297,759 of record NC_064571.1, read on the forward strand.
TGCTTTCATAAACTTTGTCTTTTTTTCTAGAATTAGGCCTTATAATATATTTATTTTAGCATGGATATGACAAAATTACATGGTAGTAAACATTTTACCATCCTGTCTTAGAATATTTTCAGGAGACGTTCACGTCTTCTGAATGTGATGCATAGAACTTAGGTAACACTGGCTTGCATTAGAGAGGGGAACAACCAAGTAATATTCATTTTTCAGGGGAGGTGTAATCAAATGAACAAAATAAGTTCTACATTTGTTGTACAGAATGACAGAAGTGTCATATGACTCTTCCAAGAATCATCATTTCTAATGGGGAACAAATATCTAATTATCATGTTTTGTCTTCTCATCTCTCCTCGTTTGTCTTTACATAGTGGATGTATTTATATAGAACTGGAAGATCTGAACTAAAGAGGATAGTGAAATATTACAGTAGAGGATTTTGTTAGTTTTTACTCATATTTATGTCAGTTGAATTGGCATACTTGAGTTCTCTTTGAACCAATTAATGTGCCTCCTATTAGGAGAGAAACTAGTCTTTATCATTCTTAGATACCTTCTTGGTTTTTTTTGTTTGTTTGTTTGTTTGCGGTACGCGGACCTCTCACTGATGTGGCCTCTCCCGTTCTGGAGCACAGGCTCCGGACGCGCAGGCCCAGCGGCCATGGCTCACAGGCCCAGCCGCTCTGCAGCATGTGGGATCTTCCCGGACCGGGACACGAACCCCTGCATCGGCATGCGGACTCTCAACCACTGCGTCACCAGGGAAGCCCTACTTTAGTGTTTTAAGAGTTAAAATCACTAGTAATTATATAGACTGGAGAATTGTTATGGCATCAGATATAACAACAACAACAACAAAACATAAACATCTAAGATATGGAGAAGTTATCGTAAGTATTCCTATTTATAAAATATTCTAAAAGTTTAATATCTTTATTTAAGACCATTTTAAAATGTCTTAGAGCTAACTGTCCCCTGGCCATGAATATCTCAAAACTTCCATTTAAATGTGTTTTTATCAATGTCCATTCCTGTCATAATGGACAGAAAGAAACATCAGAGAAGTCATTTGAATGTATAAAAAATAAAATATAAATGGCTGACATTTGCTGAGGTGCTGGCAGAGGTGGGAAGTGATCTGTACATTTAGGGAAAGGAGAATATCTGTATATATAAGGTTGTGAATTACTTCATCTGAGTAAATTCTCAGTTTCTTTGCTGATAACAACATGAGGTCTGGTGCCATTAAGACATAGTACAGTCAGACTTGGCCTTGGCTTGCTTCAGATTGACAGAGCTCCCAGAAGGATAAGAAAAGCATGGAAAGAGTGCACCTAGTTCTTTCATAATTTTTATGGGTAACATGCATAAGTTCAGAGTCCAATATCTTCCTACAATTATTCCAATCTAACTTTGTTTCTGTGATATTCCATCTTTTAAACGTTTTGTAGAGTTTTGTATGTGTTTCCTCTGTCACCCAATTTTGCATGCTTCTTAATGATTTCAGGCATGACTTCTGGGTGTTTTCACATTTTTTTCTCCCTAAGTGAAGTATCCTTGTTGGTGACATCTTCCAAAGGAATTTTTTTTTTTTCTTCTTCTTCTTTTTTGGCTGTGTTGGGTCTTGGTTGCTGTGCACAGATTTTCTTTTTAGTTGCAGCAAGTGGGGGCTACTCTTTGTTGCAGTGCACAGGCCTCTCATTAAGGTGGCTTCTCTTATTGTGGAGCATGGGCTCTAGGTGCATGAGTTTCAGTAGTTGTGGCACGTGGGCTTAGTTACTCCGTGGCATGTGGGATCTTCCCGGAACAGGGCTCGAACCCATGTCCCCTGCATTGGCAGGCAGATTCTTAACCACTGTTCCACCAGGGAAGCCCCCAGAGGAAGTATTCTATAGACATATGCAAATGAAGTTGATGTTTGATTCAGATCTGATAACATCTGCTGGACTGATTTGCTCCAAACCCTATAGTCACAATGATCTCCCTTCAGTTCTACTTTCAATTTGCCGACTCTCACCCCAGTGTAGGAAGCATATATTGTTATTGCTGCCTCTTTTCACACACTGCTGCATCTGCATCTGCAAATATTTGAATTTCCTCCACATATTTTTCTATATAGTGAAGAGTGATGCACAAAAAACTAGCATCCAACAAGAGAACAATAGAAAATTCACTTAAAATGTTAGGTCTTTGTGATTCTTGGCAATCTATTTTATGTCTCAAATAGAAATTAATCTTGTCATTCATTTATCAACTCAATTACTCCCTATATGTGTATTTATTAACAATTCATTCTCTACCTGCAATAAGTTAATGAAAAAACACAGCTTTTGTCTCTGAAAAACTCACTGATTCATTTATTATAGTAACATCAAATCATAAAGATAAAAAGTGTTTTATAGTTATATTTATAAACATAATACACACATTAATGGACATCCCTCTCCCACCAAGAAGAAATGATCAAGTAAAGCAATGTAGAGGAGATGATATCAGCAAAGCTTTAAATGATGATAGAAATGTGGAAAATTCTCAAGTAAGAGAAGGTTCTACATGATTAACATCTTTCTGTCCCTTTTTTTTTTCCAGTGAGATCTTTATAATACTTCACAATCTTCTCTCATCTAAACTCTCCAGATTTCTTCAGTTTTTCATCATATAAAGAATTTCTGAATTGCTTTAGAATTTTGACTTTTCTAACTGGAATATATCCTCCTTCCTCTGGTAACTAGGATGAGCATATTCCGAATAAAGCAGAATACGAAGATGATAATCATGGAAGAAGAAAATAATTGAAACCTGCTTATCTTTAATGTAATTTTTACATATTTTATACCCTTTGTAGCTCAATTGATTTGTCATCCATTTTAATTTAATAAAGGTGATAAAATGACAAACCTCCTTAATTATTAACACAACATAATATGAAATTAAACAATAATAACTTCACATTTTCCTATATTGATGTGTGTCAAACAAAGCTCAACTTTGTCTTCCCCACATAATTTCCATTGTTTCCAGTGGTAGCACTATTGCCTGGTCAAGTCAAGAAAACATCATGTGCATTCAAGTTACTCTGCAAGTGTTGATCTTTTATTGCATATAAAGTTGTTTATTTCTCCACCAATGGAAAAAAAAACTTTTATTAATATATATGTGGATGTAACTTTCAGTATAAATAATATATGAAAAGTAGGGATAAAAACTTTCAAGACTGAGAATTTATGAAAGGAAAATAACTACACCACTACTTTGAGCTCCACGTATTTTGACTTAGATATTCCCAAACCACTAGTTTATCATTAAAGGAAGTCCTTGATGTTTCTCTCAACTCCAGCACTACATAACATTTTTAGAGTTCTGTGATCTCTGTGATCCAAAAAGAACCTCTTTCATCATCTTTCTGTTCCTCTCTGCCAGAACTTGGATGTAAACAGATAGACATTTTGATTTTCCTATTTTCTAAATCAAATAACAATTCTTAACTTTTTAACATCATTCAATTTTACTTTGTGAAAAGAAGTCAACAAAGTGAGTTTGCTTCTGTGATTTGTTATGATAATATTAAGTGCTAAATGAATGATGAATGAATACATAATTAGAAAACAAAGATTCTTGTAATGAAAAAGTCAAATTTTAAAATACTATGACTTAAAGTATTTTCAAACAACCTGATACATATTTATTTTGAAAACATTATATTGTTCATGTTTAGTATTGGACAACACATCTGTGAAAACACAATAATAAATGCATATCAATGTGCAGTATTTTAATATGAAGAATGAACCTACAAAATTCAGTGGCTTCTCATTTAAACCATATTTAAGAGTTTTTAAAAGTGATAGTTGTGGCTCTTTCTGGTGATTTGCTAAGGTTGGCAGATGGCATAACTGAAATGTGAAAGTCATCTTACCATCTGCTCAATCATTCATGATGTCCTTACTATTCATAATGGATACCATTGACTATAGTATTGTGTTAAAGCAATATAATTAAGGGTTTGATTAACGTATGCCTCAAATCATTGATGTAATTACATAGTCCTCAGGCCTTATCATCATTACAGATTATGGTTTCAAAGGGTAAGACTAAATATGATTATTATGGAACATGCAGCCTCACTTTGGAAAAGTATATATATTATGTGGTCAATAAATAATTGATTTTATTTAATGTAATGGCATATTGGTCCCAGAGCAGCCTTTTGATTTGATCTTGCCAAAAATAATAATTTAGAATAAGTATGAATACATATTATTTATATTTTTGAACATATGCATTTTATATATAATATACATACATATGAATATAATATATAAACACCATACACACACTTATATATGATTTATACATTAAAAAATGTACATGTACAAATATTCTGCATTTCTTTGGAAATATTAACTAGATTTGACATACATGCTATGAAATAGTAAATTCCAGAACAAAATAGAAATTTAAAAGTCTTAAGTATGCATTATTTTAACATATATTTTATCACAATTTATTTTTGAAAACACATTTTTAAAAAATATTTATTGGAGTATAAATGTTTTACAATGTTGTGTTAGTTTCTGCTGTATAACAAAGTGAATCAGCTATATGTATACATATATCCCCATATGTCCCCCCTCTTGAGCCTTCCTCCCACCTGCCCTATCACACCTAAGTGGTCAGGAAACACCAGGTTCATCTCCCTGTGCTATGCTGCTTCCCACTAGCAATTTTACATTTGGTAGTGTATATATGTCATTGCTATTCTCTCATTTCGTCCCAACTTCCCCTTCCCCCTCACTCATGTCCTCAAGTCCATTCTCCACATCTGTGTCTTTATTCCTGTCCTGCCCCTAGGTTCATCAGAACCATTCTTTTTTTAGATTCTATATATATGTGTTAGCATACGGTATATGTTTTCCTCTTTCTGACTTACTCCAATCTGTATGACAGACTCTAGGTCCATCCACCTCACTACAAAAAACTCAATCTCATTTCTCTTTATGGATGAGTAATATTCCATTGTATATATGTGCCACATCTTCTTTATCCATTCATCTATCAATGGACACTTAAATTGTTTCCATTTCCTGGCTATTGTAAATTGTGCTTACAATGAACATTGTGGTACATGACTCTTTTTGAATTATAGTATTCTCAGGGTATACGCCCAGGAGTGGGATTGTTGTGTCGTATAGTAGTTCTATTTTTAGTTTTTAAAGGAACATCCATAATGTTCTCCATAGTGGCTGTATCAATTTACATTCCCACCAACAGTGCAAGAGGGTTCCATTTTCTCCACACCCTCTCCAGCATTTATTGTTTGCAGATTTTTTGATGATGGCCATTCTGATTGGTGTGAGGTGATACCTCATTGTGGTTTTCATTTGCATTTCTTTAATGATTAGCGATGTTGAGCATCCTTTCGTGTGTTTGCTGGCAACCTGTATGTCTTCTTTGGAGAAATGTCTGTTTAGGTCTTCTGCCCATTTTTGGATTGGGTTGTTTTTTTGATATTGAGCTGCATGAGCTGCTTGTATATTTTGGAGATTAACCATTTGTCAGTTGTTTCATTGGCAAATAGTTTCTCCCATTCTGAGGGTTGTTTTTCTGCATTGTTTATAGTTTCCTTTGCTGTGCAAAAGCTTTTAAGTTTCATTAGGTCCCATTTGTTGATTTTTATTTTTATATCCATTACTCTATGAGGTGGGTCAAAAAAGATCTTGCTGTGATTTACGTCATACAGTGTTCTGCTTATGTTTTCTTCTATGAGTTTTATAGTGTTTGGCCTTACATTTAGGTTTTTAATCCATTTTGAGTTTATTTTTGTGTATAGTGTTAGGAATTGTTCTAATTTCATTCTTTTACATGTAGCTGTCAAGTTTTCCCAGCACCACTTTTGAAGAGGCTGTCCTTTCTCCATTGTGTATTCTTGCCTCCTATGTCAAAGATAAGATGACCATATGTATGTGGGTTTATCTCCAGGCTTTCTATCCTGTTCCATTGATCTACATTTCTGTTTATGTGCCTGTACCATGTTATCTTGATTACTGTAGCTTTGTAGTATTATCTGAATTCAGGGAGCCTGATTCCTCCAGCTCTGTTTATTTCTCTCAAGATTGCTTTGGCTATTCAGAGTGTTTTTTGTTTCCATACAAATTGTAAACTTTCTTGTTCTAATTCTGGAAAAACGCCATTGGTAGTTTGCTAGGGATTGCATTGAATCTGTAGATTGCTTTGGGTAGTATTGTCATTTTCACAATGTTGATTCTTCCAATCCAAGAACATGGTATATCTTTCCATCTGTTTATATCATCTTTGATTTCTTTCATCAGTGTCTAATAGTTTTCTGCATACAGGTCTTTTGTCTCCTTATGTAGGTTTACTCCTGGGTGCTTTATTCTTTTCGTTGCAATGGTAAATGCAAGTGTTTCTTTAATTTCTCTCTCTGATTTTTCATTGTTAGTGTACAGGAATGCAAGAGACTTCTGAGCATTAATTTTATATCCTGTTACTTTACTAAATTCATTGATTGGCTCTAGTCATTTTCTGGTAGCATCTTTAGGATTTTCTATGTAGAGTATCATGTCATCTGCAAACAGTGACAGTTTTACTTCTTTTCTGATTTGGATCCCTTTTATTTCTTATTCTTCTCTGATTGCCATAGCAAAACTTCCAATATGCATACACATGTCCCCATATCCTCTCCCTCTTGAGCCTCCCTTACATCCTCCTTATCCTACCCCTCTAGGTCATCGCAAAGCACTGAGCTGATCTCCCTGTGCTATGCTGCTGCTTCCCACCAGCCAACTATTTTACATTCAGTAGTGTATATATGTTGACACTACTCTCACTTCACCCCAGCTTCATGCTCCCACCCCAGGTTCTCAAGTCCATTCTCTATGTCTACCTCTTTATTCCTGTCCTGCAACTAGGTTCATCAGTAGCATTTTTTTTCCATTATATATATATATATATATATATATGTATGTTAGCATATGGTATTTGTTTTTCTCTTTCTGACTTACTTCACTCTGTCTGACAGACTCTAGTTCTATCCACCTCACTACAAATAACTCAATTTTGTTTCTTTTTATGGCTAAGTAATATTCCATTGTATATATGTGCCACATCTTCTTTATCCATTCATCTGTTGATGGACAATTAGGTTGCTTCCATGTCCTGGCTATTGTAAATAGTGTTGTAATGAATATTGTGGTACATGTCTTTTTTGAATTATGGTTTTCTCAGGGTATATGCCCAGTAGTGGGATTGCTGGGTCATATGGTAGTTCTATTTTTAGCTTTTTAAGGAACCTCCATATTGTTTTCCATAGTCATTGTATCAATTTACATTCCCACCAACAGTGCAAGAGGGTTCCCTTTTCTCCACACCCTCTCCAGCATTTATTGTTTGTAGATTTTTTTGATAATGGCCATTCTGACCAGTGTGAGATGATACCTCATTGTAGTTTTGATTTTCATTTCTCTAATAAATAGTGATGTTGAGAACTTTTTCACATGTCTCTTGGCCATCTGTATGTCTTCCTTGGTGAAATGTCCATTTAGGTCTTCCACCCATTTTTTAACTGGATTGTTTTTTTTTGTTGTTGTTGTTGTTTTCTTTTCTTTTTTGATATTGAGTTCCATGAGCTGTTCACATACTTTGGAGATTAATCCTTTGTCAGTTGCTTCATTTGCAAATATTTTCTGCCATTCTGAGAGTTGTCTTTTTGTCTTGTTTATGGTTTCCTTTGCTGTGCAAAAGCTGTTAAGTTTAATTAAGTCCCATTTGTTTATTTTGTTTTTATTTCCATTACTCTAGGAGGTGGGTCAAAAAAGATCTTGCTGTGCTATGTCAAAGAGTGGTTTTCCTATGTTTTCCTCTAATAGTTTTATAGTGTCTGGTCTTATATTTAAGTCTTTAATCCATTCTGAGCTTATTTTTGTGTATGGTGTTATGTAGTGTTCTAATTTCATTCTTTTACATGTAGCTGTCCAGTTTTCCCAGCACCACTTATTGAAGAGGCTCTATTTTCTCCATTGTATGTTCTTGCCTTTGTCATAAATTAGGTGCCCATATTTATGTGGGTTTATCTCTGGGCATTCTATCCTGTACCATTGATCTATATTTCTGTTTTTGTGCCAGTACCATACTGTCTTGATTACTGTAGCTTTATGGTAGAGTTTGAAGTTGGGGAGCCTGATTCCTCCAACTCCATTTTTCTTTCTCAAGATTGATCTGGCTATTCAGGATGTTTTGTTTCCTAATGAATTGTAAAAATTTTTGTTCTAATTCTGTGAAGAATGCCATTGGTAATTTGTTAGGGATTGCATTGAATCTGTAGATTGCTTTGGGTAGTATAGTCATTTTCACAATATCGATTCTTCCAATCCAAGAACATGGTATATCTTTCCATCTGTTTATGTCATCTTTGATTTCTTTCATCAGTGTCTTGCAGTTTTCTGAGTACAAGTTTTTCACTTCCTTATGCAGGTTTATTCCTATGTATTTTATTCTTTTTGTGGCAATAGTGAATGGGATTGTTTCCTTAATTTCTCTTTATGTTTTTTCATTGTTCATGTATAGGAATTCCAGAGATTTCTGTGTATTAATTTTGTATCCTGCAACTTTACCAAATTCATTGATTAGCTCTAGTAGTTTTCTGGTGACATCTTTATGATTTTCTATGTATAGTATCATGTCATCGGCAAACAGTGACAGTTTTACTTCTTTTCCAATTTGTATTCCTTTTATTTTTTTTCTTCTCTGATTGCTGTGGCTAGGACTTCCAAAATAATGTTGACTAAGAGTGGCAAGAGTGGACATCCTTGTCTTGGTCCTGGTCTTAGTGGAAATGCTTTAAAGTTTTCACCATTGAGTATGATGCTTGCTGTGTGTTTGTTATATATGGCCTTTATTATGTTGAGGTAGGTTCCCACTATATCCATTTTCTGGAGAATTTTTATCATAAATTGGTGTTTAATTTTGTCAAAAACTTTTTCTGCATCTATTGAGATGATCTTATGCTTTTTATTCCTTAGTTTGTTTATGTGGTGTATCACATTGATTGATTTGTGGATATTGAAGAATCCTTGCACCCCTGGGATAAACTCCACTTGATCATGGTGTATGCTCCTTTTAATGTGCTGTTGGTTTCTGTTTGCTAGTATTTTGCTCTGGATTTTTGCATCTATGCTCATCGGTGATATTGTTCTATAGTTTTCTTTTTTTGTGATATTGTTTTCTGGTTTTGGTATAGGTGTTGGTGGCTTTGTAGAATGAATTTGGGAGTGTTTCTCCATCACAATTTTTGGGAGCGTTTGAGAAGGATTGGTGTTAACTCCTCACTAAATGTTTGATAGAATTCGCCTGTGAAGCCATCTGTTCCAGGACTTTTGTTTGTTTGCAGATTTTTAATTATGGTTTCAATTTCATTACTTTTGATAGGTCTGCTCATATTTTCTAATTCTTTCTGGTTCAGTCTTTTACAGTTGTCCCTTTCCAAGAATTTGTCCATTTCTTCGTGGTTGTCCATTTTATTGGCCTATAGTTGTTTGTAGTAACCTCTTATAATCTTTTAGTGTTGCAAATTCAAACTCTCATATAAGTCTTGAGGCCACAAGCATGAAGATTTTGTAACAGCTCTCTTTGTGATAGTGTAAAATAAGAGGAAGTGGTTGAGAATGCCAAACAAATACTCTGTATTATTAAAATGTTTTTCAGTGTCCAGATTCAATCTTCTACTTTCCCTGAGTTAATAGTGATGTCATCCTTCATTGGTGTTAACCTCCTTCATGCATATATTCACATATTAAGTGGTATTTTAGGATTTTTCTCAAGTCAATCAATTGACGTTTAAAAGTATTAAGATCTAACTGATTTGAAGTTTTATTCCTTGGCCTTTCAATTATGTATTGAGGAATCATTAAGTACTCACACAAAGCAAGAGCATCATGCATCATGCTTAACAGAATCATACTCTTCATTTTATTGTGCCTGCTTTCATCTATATGAAGTTTTTTTCTTAAGCCTCATTAATTCTGAATAATTTTGTTATAGCTATGTATCTACAGCCATTTAGATATCATTTGTTCAAAATTTTACTTCTTATATCCTTAATCCATAATTATTATTTTTAAAGTTCATTCTAAATATGTAATATTATGCATATTAAGTCTTGATTATTCACTGTAAGAAGACTCAGAGGACTGATATTCTGAAACTGGTAATGTTACAGACTTTTATTTGTAAGCTACTTAATAGGGCAGATCTCACAGGTAACAACACCTGCAGTTTTAGTTTAAATTCCACAATCTTGATAATTGTAGGCAAAATAGAAATTAGACTGCCATTTTGGGTCCAATATTTCTGACCGTGTGTGTGTGTGTGTCTGTGTGTCTGTGTGCATGCGTGCACATGCAGTTTGGATTGCTTGGAAAGAATAAAGAATTAACATTCTTATCTATAGTATAGCAACCCTTTATATTCTGTACTGTTACACTTTGTGTATTTCAAGTAATATAAAATTGCCAGTGAGTTCATGATTTTTCGCATAAAAAGTATACTGTTTTGCTATAACTTAGTTTTTGGTATTAACATGGAAGTGACAAAAACTTTATCTTCTACAATCAGCTGCTTTTTATCTCATTGACTTTTTAGTGAGTGGTGGCTAAGGAGTGTTTAGAACTGAATCAAGCACTCTTGACCTGTTATTATCTGTAGAAGATTTAAACCAGAATAACCTATATGTATGGCTGGTGTGTGGCCTCTGCAACTATATCCTATTTTCATAATCTCATACTCAATTTGCTGCAGATTTCTAAAAGAGGAAATTGGTCCCACTCCAGTTGATCTGCATTCTCTTCAATACATGGAAAAATTCCACAAGGACTCATACTTGGCCTTTTCCATTATTCCAATTCCATGCCCTTTTAGAAATCTGGTTTCTAAATTTGCTTTATGATAATACAGCTATGCCAATGGTGTTCTCATTTAGTGTTTTGATGATAAAGGTCAGTCATTCTCTCCAACGAGCCCTTAAGGACTGAATATGCCTTCGAAGCCCAGAACTATTTCAGCCACTAGAAGTAAAATAACGCTTTTAATAAAACATTATTGGCCTAAGGATATCTGAAAGCTTTGATAAACAATAACTTCCTGCTTAATTGACGACATGAGTCTCCACGTGAACTCAATTATCCTGTTTTATGGGTATTTGTATCATTAGACCTTTTAGAACAGATAGATTTGGAAGAAAAAAAATATGTGAATAAAGTGTCAAGATTGTTTTAATTTGCATTTGTGAATCAGTTCATTACCTAATAGCAAAATGGCAACAAAAAATTTTCTAATAAGCATGGACCTTTAGACATATTTAAATCCATGTAGCATATGAGCACCTAGTATAGATGAATAAATAAATAGATAACAATCAGTAATGCACATGCGCATATAATATGTTATCTATATCGAGGAAATGGGATATTAGACTTATTCAGTCACTATATGTAAAATGAAAAAAAAAGTATTTAAAACTGTTTAATTAAAAAAAAAAAGTGTATTGGTCAATAAACATCTTGGTCAATCTCACCCATCACCATTTTCTTTGAATAGTCAGTAGGTTAAATATCTGAGTCTCTAGAGCTGATATGGAATTATTATTGTTGTTATATACATGTTATTCAAAGGTGACATAACAAATATATTGAATGACTAAAATGTGCAACTCTAAAATTTCCAGAGAACAATAAAAAATTGAAGAAAGAAAAAATGCCCTGAAGGTAGAACTTAAAAATAAGCAAAAAATGAGCTTCCCTGGTGGCACAGTGTTTGAGAGTCCACCTGCCAATGCAGGGGACATGGGTTCGTGCCCCGGTCCGGGAAGATCCCACATGCCATGGAGCGGCTAGGCCCGTGAGCCATGGCCACTGAGCCTGTGCGTCCAGAGCCTGTGCTCTGCAACAGGAGAGGCCACAACAGTGAGAGGTCCGTGTACTGCAAAAAACAAAAATAAGCAAAAGAGAAGAAATGAGATTTTAAATACTGTAATGTATAACATTTCAGTTGACATCTATTGGCAACATCTACAATGTGTTGTGATTACAATCAACTAAGCTATGGGGCAGGGGTGACCAAACTGATATAGAGCATAAAAAAAAATCAACTAGACATTGAATTGATATGACCCTACAAAGAACTTTAAATTCAATTCAAGACACTCTCTTATGAGCCTACCTTAGACCAGAACTGTGTCATTTAGGAAGGATAACTTGGAAAATATAGTTTTTTGAGACTGGAGAAGAAAAGATTGAATGGGAGAAAGAAACATGTGCTTTCAGTTATTTTAAGTACTCACAGAATTATTTAAGTTATGGCCTGCACCAAGATAATCATATTAAGACTATTAATTAGAACTTATAGAGGGACAGATTTGATTTAGTATTTAAAATTAATTTATCTCATTAGAATTTAGAACCACCAGAAAAATCTTGTGAGATTGAATTCTCTAGGCCAGGTTGATTACTTGTCATGGATATAATTGAGATGTCTGTGGTAACTAGTATGATGGTTTGACAGGATCATTATATTTTTTTCTAACTCTGGGAACCCAGAATTATATATTTCTATAACAACTTTGTTAGTGCCAAGTTAATTCCATGGTATATTTATTATTAATACATATTAAATATAGTACATATTTTATGTTATACATTATATCTTGGTTTCTTAATGTCTTTATTAAAGGAGGCAAAGTCTTCTAATTAAAATGTGTAGCAGTGAATTCTACAGTTTATTTTCTAATATTTCTGAATAAAATTGCATGTAGAAAAAGTTAAAAAAATTAAATATATACAGAAGTTAATTATATTTAGAAAGCTAACTTTGTAAGAAATTTAGTACACCATTAACTGCCAAACATATATAAGCAATTATAACACCATACTTGTTGAAGAAAATTTTAAAATATTTCTAAGTAGTTTTAGGAGTCAGGGTAGCTTTTCCTTAGGAAATGACATACAAACTGTGTTTCAAAAAAGACTAGGTAGTGTATATATGTCCATGCCAGTCTCTCACTTTGTACCAGCTTACCCTTCCCCCTCCCCGTGTCCTCAAGTACATTTTCTACATTTGCGTCTTTATTCCTGTCCTGCCCCTATGTTCTTCAGAACCATTTTTTTGTTTTTTAGATTCCATATATACATGTTAGCATATGGTATTTGTTCGGTGCTTTATGTCCACCTAGAGGAGTGGGATGGGGAGGGTGGGAGGGAGACACAAGAAGGAGGAGATATGGGGATATATATGTATAGCTGATTCACGTTGTTAAAGAGCAGAAACTAACACACCATTGTAAAGTAATTATACTCCAATAAAGATGTTAAAAAAAAAAAAGAATGACTAGGATATGGAAAGGAAAAGGTGAAAGAGAGAATTGTTTGGGAGGGGATCAGGGCCTTTCAGTCAGGGGCAACTTATATGCAAATGCTTTCATTTGGAAGAGAGTACATCAAAATGGGAAACTGAAAGAATTATAGTTAGGAAACTGAAAAAAACTAAACAGAAGGCAGAAAAGAAACATACCAGAGGACAAACGTAGAATACATAGGTCATACTATGAGCCCACAAGGGTTTTGGGCTTATCAAAATATATCATTTCTTATCAAAATGGGAAAGCATTAGATAGTTTAAAGCAGGAGATTTTTTTGTCTCTTTGCTTGTTTAAGATTACTCTTTAAAAAAATCCATTATTAATTAGGGAGAAATAATTGTAGGTACATGGAGTTTGGTTACATGATGATCATAAGTGAGATCATTTTGAATTCAATTATGTCTTGGACAAAAGAGGAGTAGAGATGGGAGAGATAAGAGAGATATTTAGTGTATAAAATTGCCAAGAAATGGAAGAGCTTTTTATATGCCAAAATCCTAAAACTTGAGACTTCCCTGGTGGTCCAGTGGTAAAGAATCTGCCTTCCAATGCAGGGGATGTGGGTTCGATCCCTGTTCAGGAAACTAAGATCCCACATGCTGCGGGGCAACTAAGCCTGTGCACCACAACTATTGAGCTTGCGTGCCTCAATGAGAGAGCCCACGTGCCACAAACTACAGAGCCCACACACTCTAGAGCCTGTGCCCCACAACTAGAGAGAGAGAAAACCCACGCACCACAACTAGAGAGAAGCCCAAGTGCCACAATGAAGAGACTGCGCACCATTACAAAAAAAAGATCCCACATACTGCAATGAAGGTCCCGTGTGTTGCAACTAAGACCCGGTGCTGCCAAAAAAAAGAAAAAGAAAAAGAAAAATCCCCAAACTTACTTTCTTTCAAAATATTAACTTTATATGAAACCTTCTTTCTAACAGAGTTCTCAAGGCAGTCTAAATTAAGGCTGACAACTGCAGTAATCTAAAGTTTCTATGGAAACAGTAGTCCTAAACTAGTTCTGGTTTTTGTTGCCTGCAAGAGAGGCTGACCTGTAGTTGATGTACAACCACTCTAGGTGTGTTTACCCAGTCTATGAACATTCCCAGCCTGTTAGCAAGTGTATATTTCAACAACCATCTTTTTATTTCTTTTATGAAAAGCACTGTTTGATGATGGACCTTGTTACCTGTCTCTTAACCTTGTCTTTAGCCAGAAACACAGATTATTGTTTATGATGAATTATCCAGAACTTCAACATACTGTGTTTGTGTGTGTTGGGAATATCAAGGAGAACATATTCACTGATTACGATGGGTCTTCTCTGTGGGTCTCTGTTCACCTACTTGATCTGTGAGTAACATAGCAAAATGGCAATTCTGAAAATAGCAGGGCAGGCCAGAACTATTAGTTCCAGTGTTTAGGCACCACCTCTATTAAAAAAGGAAGAAGCAGTTAGTGAGGAAATGGAATAATCCAGTTAATAGAGTTAATATTGTCTCTGACTGGATTCAGTTAGTTTAGCAAGCCAATTCACCAGCGCTTGTATTTTGTTTTGATAAAATATCATCCAAAATATTCACCTGCCTCACCTTTGTTTCCAGTCTTACTACAATGTTTTTATACTGATATTGTATATACACAAACAGTCTGTCTCTTGGTGTTCATGGGGGTTGGTTCCAAGAGCCAAGGTGGATACCAAAATCTGTGGATGCTCAAGTCCCTAATATAAAATGGGGAAGTACAGTCAGCCATCCTTATTTGTGGGTTTCACATCCACAGATTCAGTAGATCACAGATGGAAATTTGATCTGAATTTGGTTGAATCTGTGGATGAGAAACCCACAAATAAGGAGGGCTGAGTGTATATTTATAGAAAAAAATACATATATAAGTGGATATGCTCTCTTCAAAACCATTGTTCAAGGATCAACTATAGATATATATATATAGTTCGTTACATTTCTATAGAAAACCCTAATACAATAGTTCATTATCAGCATTCCAACAAAAAATCCTAATTACATAAACCATATAATCCATGACCAAATCCTGTATACCCAGGAACAGATCTCAAGCAGCAGCCACTCTACTCTTTTTCTTTGTAATTATTTCCTATTGATGCCATAAAAAAATGATCACAAACTTAGTGACTTAATATACATAGATTATCTTATAGTTATGTAGGTCAGAAGTGTGACACAAGTCTCACTGGCCAAAAATCAAGGTATTATCAAGGTTATGTTCTATTCTGGAGGCTCTAGAAGAAGATCCATTCTCTGGATTTTTCTAGATTCTAGAGGTGCCTGAATTCCTTGGTTTGTGGCCTTCCTCTCTGCCTTTAAAGCCAATGACAACAAGATGAGCTCTTCTAACAATGCCATCTCTATGATCCTGCTTCTGTCATCACATTTCTTTCTCTGACTATGGCCTGGAAAGTTTCTTTGCTTTTAAGGAATTGTGTGATTAGATTGGGCTCACCAGGATGATCCAAGATACTTTTCTCATCTCAAGGCCCATAACCTTAATCACATCTGCAAAGTACATTTTGCCATGTAACACATGCTCAGATTCCTGGGGTTAGAATGTGGACATCATTAGAGGGCCACTATTCTCCTTACAGCACTTGTAATATCCTTATCTTGTAATCTGGTGAAATTTTAAATCAAATTGATAAACTGACAGCTAAAAACAGCTCTTTCAATGTCAGAATATTTTATGAATTATAATAAATATTATTATCTATGTTTAATGAGATCTTAAAAAGTAAAAACTTTTCTCAGATCTTATCATGATAACAAGTATAATTCTCACAACAACCCTATGAAATAGGAAGATATCCTTATCGCCTACACTTCACAAATGAGCCAACAGTAACATGAAGTGGCTAAATAATTTGCCAAGATCACACTGAGTTATCACATAAATAGTCATATTGTCTAATGTACTAGACTTTTCTAAAGAACATACAAGGTGAGAGTTTAAACAGTAGTTAACTCCTTTCTGGTAGAGGCAAAACTGTGGCACAAAAATGATTTCTACCTTGCATTTGTTCACAAATGATCCAAATGTGTTCCATCGTTTGTCCACCTCTTTTAACTCTGCTACTAAAAGGAAGAGAAGTACAAGTACAAGTACAAGAGTAGGTGTTAAACAAGAATTGCTCACAAATAGTCCCCACAGCAGGATTCTCAGTGTTCTGACACATCCAGGATTTACACTATGGAAATTAAAATCATTATTGCAACTATAATTTGGTATTCCATCCTATTCAGTTCTTGAAGGTGATTAGGTATTCAAATTTATTAAGAAAATAAAATTGTTTTATTAAAATTATTAAAATTCATTAAGAATTACTAAATTATGGGATAATTATATAGGACTTATTTATATGTTTTAAACCTTTTATTTAATGATAAAACACATATTTAACCGGGAAAATTGTAATCAATATATCCTGATTTTTTTTTAATTCCAATTATTTCTCATAGATGTTGATGCAAGTCTATTACCAAATATGCTTGAAGAAATATGGTAATATAGTCCTGTTGGGAAATGTATCTTTCATTATGAAATTTCTGCATTTATTGATGAACTTCTGAATCTCATAAAGTTTGTTTGGGCAAGACTATTTTTGATGCAAGTTTATGTTTGAACCAACTTTAGATATTGGCTTCACTATTCGGTCAAATTCTTTTCTATGGTTTCAGCTTCAGCTTTAGCCCATTTATACTCCAATATAAAAAAAATTAAATTAAAAAGATATATATTTGATTACACAAGAAAGTGCTACAGTAATTAATAATTCTTAAATTAAATAGAATAATTTAATATAAAGTGAATTATTAATACTATCATAATAAATAATGAATAAATAACAGTAAACATGAATGTCAATAGACTGCAATTGCTATGTACATTCCTATTGAACAAAATATTTGAACCAAATCTTTTCATATTATAAATAATATTGCAAAATAGAATAATGTAGACTGTGTTATAGTATAATTATAATCTTTGTGAAATTATTTGGAGTATTAAATTTAAAATATTGAATAATATAATATTTTCTTAGGTTTTGGTTGTTTAGTTTCATGTAGATAGTAAATCTTTGTAGAAAAAACCTTATTTGAAGATACTTCATATCTTCTGAGGTTAAATTGAATGTAGATTGTCAACTGGCCACTTCAAGTATTGATAAGAAGGAAGAAACCACAAGAAGTTGTTAACAACCTCTTCAACCTAGGTATGATTAAGCATATTAACAAATATGAAGAAAAGAAGAAATTGCCCAAGACAACTTCTAGTGAAATACCAAAAACATTTTGCTTTTCCTGATAAAACTTGAAAGCAACGCACTTTTTAAGCATCCTTTAGAAAGACAATTTTTCACAGTGCTGAAAATGGGGTAATTACCTTTGCTCATTGCTAGTAGATGCAAAGTAAAACCTAATAAATTGGTGGTAACATCTACATCAACTGTGCTCTGTACCAGTAAAGGTAGTCAAAAGAAATGTTGCTTCCTCACTAATACACTTAGAGATGAACAACAATGAGGGTTACATGTTTATCTCAGTGACCACAGGAATAAACCAACAGGATATAGTAGACAAATGAAGCCTTGAAATTCAATTGCTAAAGTTGAAATTTAATCAAGGTAATTACAATGAATAACAACTGAAAGTTATTCTCTATATCATTTATCATTACCAGTTACCATTGTCCTTGGTGTTGTTTAGCCAATCCTATAAATAATAAACTACAAAAGGCAAACTATAGAGTTTTATTTTATGAAACTATCCAATTTGCTTTGAAACATTAAAGTGACTTTTCTCAATGGGAGATTTTTTTTTATATACATCTTTATTAGAGTATAATTGCTTCACAATGCTGTGCTAGTTTCTGTTGCACAACAAAGTGAATCATCCATATGCATACATATATGCCCATAACCCCTCCCTCTTGAGCCACCCTCCCTATCCCACCCCTCTAGGTCATCACAAAGCACAAAGCTGATCTCCCTGTGCTATGCTGCTTCTCCCCACTACCTATCTATTTTACATTTGGTAGTATACATGTCTATGCTATTCTTACTATTCCCCAGTTTCCCCTTTCACCCACCCTGTGTCCCCAGGTCCATTCTCTATGCCTGCATCTTTATTTCTGCCCTGACACTAGGTTCATCAGCACCATTTTTTTTTAAGATTACATATATATGAGTAAGCATACAGTATTCACTTTTCACTTTCTGACTTACTTCACTCTGTATGACAGACTCTAGGTCCATCCAACTCACTACAAATAACTCAATTTCATTTCTTTTTATGGCTGAGTAATATTCCATTGTATATTTGTGCCATATCTTCTTTACCCATTCGTCTGTCAATGGACATTTAGGTGGTTCCATGTCTGGCTATTGCAAATAGTGCTGCAATGAACATTGAGGTACATGTCTCTTTTTGAATTATGGTTTTGAAAAAATTCAGAGTAGTGATAGTAAACATGATCCAGAATCTCTGAAGTAGAATGGAGGCACAGATTGAGAAAATACAAGAAATGTTTAACAAAGATCTAGAAGATCTAAAGAACAAACAGTGATGAACAACACAATAACTGAAATGAAAAGTACACTAGAAGAAATCAATAACAGAATAACCGAGGCAGAAGAATGAATAAGTGAACTGTAAGAAACAATGGTGGAAATCACTGCCAAGGAGCAGAATAAAAAAAAAAAAAGAATGAAAAGAATTGAAGACAATCTCATAGACCTCTGGGACAACACTAAATGCACCAACATTCAAATTATAGTGTTCCCCAAAGAAGAAGAGAAAAATAAAATGTCTGAGAAAATATTTGAAGAGATTATGGTGGAAAACTTCCCTAACATGGGAAAGGAAATAGTCACCCAAGTCCAGGAAGCACAGAGAGTCCCATACAGGATAAACCCTAGGAGAAACACACCAAGACACATATTAATCAAACTAATAAATATTAAATTCAAAGAAAAATATTAAAAGCAGCAAGGGAAAAACAACAAATAACATTCAAAGGAGTCCCCATAAGGTTATCAGCTGATTTTTCACCAGAAACTCTGCAGGCCAGAAGGGAGTGGCAGGATATACTTAAAGTGATGAAAGAGAAAAACCTATAACCAAGATTACTCTACTCAGCAAGGGTCTAATTCAGATTCAACAGAGAAATCAAAAGCTTTTCAGGTAAGCAAATCTAAGAGAATTCAGCACCACCAAAACAGCTTCACAGCAAATGCTAAAGGAACTTCTCTAGGCAGGAAACACAAGGGAGGAGAAAAAGACCCACAAAAACAAATTCAAAACAAATTAGAAAATGGTAATAGGAACATACATATCAACAATAACCTTAAATGTAAATGGATTAAATGCTCCAACTGGAAAACACAGACTGACCGAATGGATACAAAAACAAGACCCATATATATATTGTCTAGAAGAGACCCACTTTAGACCTAGGGACTGAAAGTGAAGGGATGGAAAAAGATATTCCATGCAAATGGAAATCACAAGCAAGCTGGAGTAGCAATACTCATATCAAACAAAATAGACTTTAAAATAAAGACTATTACAAGAGACAAAGAAGGACACTACATAATGATCAAGGGATCAATCCAAGAAGAAGATATAACAATCATAAATATTTATGCACCCAACACAGGAGCATCTCAATACATAAAGCAAACACTAACAGCCAAAAAAGGGGAAATCGACAGTAACACAATAATAGTAGGGGACTTTAACACCTCACTTACACCAACGGACAGATCATTCAAACAGAAAATGAATAAGGAAACACAAGCTTTAAATGACACAATAGACCAGAAGGATTTAATTGATATTTAAGGAACATTCCACCTGAAAGTGGCAGAATACACTTTCTTCTCAAGTGCACATGGAACATTCTCCAGGATAGATCACATGTTGGGTCATAAATCAAGCCTTGGAAAATTTAAGAAAATTGAAATTGTATCAAACCTCTTTTCTGACTATGACACTATGAGACTGGAAATCAGTTACAAGTAAAAAACTGTAAAAAACACAAATACATGGAGGTTAAACAATGTGCTACTAAATAACTGATATCATTGAAGAAATCAAAGAAGAAACTTAAAAATACATAGAAACAAATGGCAACAAAAACACAATGACCCAAAACCTATGGGGCGCAGCAAAAGCAGTTCTAAGAGGGAAGTTTATAACAATCCATGGGAGATTCTTTTGGAGTAGGATAAAGAATGTAGCTGAAAGAAGGGACAGACTGTATCTAGGTATGGTTTATTTATTATTACCAGTTTTTATAGGTAACAGGAAAAGTTCAGCAAGATGAACACTAAGTAAAAAAAAAAAAAGAAAAAAGAAAAGAAATATTACTAGATATTAGTAATTATTTCCTGGATGTCATCCTCCTCTGGATATGCTTCTTCCTCTGACTCCTATAGAACTTGTTCAAGCCCTTTTATCTCATATCAGTGATTATAAGATTACCACCATCTATTGTCAGTATTTTGAAAGGAGATAGAAATTTATGTATAAACTTGGTGGATCATAAGTCAGAGAACCCTTCTGAAAACCAGCTTGTACCATAATTGTAGACATTCATATATTTTGACTAAACCATTCCACTTCCAGGGATGTATATTGTGCTGATTCTTAAGCAAATGAAGAGATATGTATATGAGGAGGTTCATTGCAGTAGAACAAAATAAATAAGGGTTTGGATGTATCATTATTAAATGTGTGTTTAAAGGAATTCTCTGCAGTTATAATTCCTTTTTAGCTAAATATATTGACATGAACAGATTAAAAACAAAAGCAGTTTAGAGATTATCATATATTACCCTCTTTCTGTAAATTCACACAGAAAAACACACATGCACGCATGCACACACAAGATACATCTTTGAATGATTTTTATTAAGATGTTAATATTTTTTTATACAATGTGTTACTTACACGGATATTACTCTCTTCTCTGTGATTTACCCCATTTTTTTCGAATATTTCTTATTGTAGAAAAAGAATAAATATTCTAAGCTTAGAAATATTTGTTTTTATTTAAATTCCCCTGATAATTTGTGAAGTTAAATTTTTTTTTTTAAATGTTGACATATTTAATACTTGGATCAATGTCCTTTGCCCAATTTACTTTTGATTTTATCTACTTTCTTATTAATTTATAAATGCTCTTCTTATATTAAAGACACCACTACATTATTTTAATATTAAAAAAATAAGTTGTATCAATGTTTTTATTTGCTGTTCTACATTTTTTAAGGCATCTTTTCCGAACTGAAAATTTAAATAAACACATTGTCTGTTTTATTAATCACTTTCTTCAAAGATTTCAATTTTATAGCATATAAAGACTTCACCTATGTCATTTTTTAAAATTTACTTCTGCTTTTTCTAAAATGGTCAGAAATTTGAAAAATTTAATTATAAATATAGAAGGACATCAATTTTTATTAAAGAATAAGGTAGATTCATATGGTATTATATATAGTGTGTTATATATATATTATATTGTATTATGTTAAAATTATATACTATCAATTAATATGTAACAATGTATAGTTTCTACTTTCCGAACTCTACCAACAATTAAGATATTTTTCCAAATTTGAAACTTTTCCACTGACTGAAATTTCTGTATCTGCTGTATATTAAATTCACATGTATGTTTGATTTGACTACTCAAATATTATACTAATCTTCATTTTTATAATAGCATATAAATGAATAAAGCTTTATATTATAGATTTAAAGCTGTAAGGAAATATACTACTTTTTCCTCTTTTTTGGTATACTTTGATGTTAGCTCTGTTGCTCAGGAGTAACATTTGAAAAAATTTGACATAATAATGATCAGTTGAGATACTGTTTGGAATTTATTTTGTAGATTAATTTAGGAAGGTTTAATACCATTAATTCTATCATAGCTTCTTATCTCAGAAAAAAGTATGATTTGCCATTCATATCAAGTCTTCTGATACTTCCTTCAGTGGAGTTTTCTGATTTTCTTAATGGAAGTACCTACATATTTTTAAAATACTTTATTATGCTTTTATCAATTAAAACATAGTAATTGTGGTTACTGAATTGTTATATAATATATGCAAGTCGACTGTCTAGTAACTGTCAATTTTTGTTTCTTCTGACCCACGGTTAAAATTAATGGTGAGAAAAATTCATGGACAATGGTAAATGATCTGTAAAGTGTCAGAATTTATGTGTAAGTATGTCACCTGGAATACACAAACATTAATGAATATGAACACTCCATTAGCAGAACACTGAAATAATGAGGCATAAGAAATATATGCAGCAATACTGGTGAGTTGGAGGCCAATGTTTGATCCCAAGTGTTGTACAAGTAAGGTGGGGTGTTAAGTAAAGAACAGGAAGGAAGCCACAGGTGGAAAATCCCTTATAAATTTTGATTTTATAAAGATATATTATAAATGGTGTTGTTATAGTGCCAAGTAGAAAAATAAACCATTGTGTACACAGATACTGATACGAGAATTACTAAAGCTATAGTAATAATGATGTATAACGTATTACAAACATTGTTTTCTGCAGTAAAATTTGCTAATCTTTCTGTATATTTCATATTACATAATTTTTACTATAAATGAATGAGATTGGTTCTATTTTTAATATGAGTACATTAACTAAAATTTAGAGTAATTGTTTGTCTCAACCTACATTCAAACTCCAGTCAGTTTCATTCCCAATCATATGTTCCTCACCACTGCTCACTATGAAAATATTGACCTAGAAAGGTCTAGACATAAATGTTAATGTTGCTTATAACTATCAGTAGAAAAGCGACATTTTTTTTCCTTTCCTTCTAGTTTCTGCATTTCGTCCATTGACTATATGAATGTAAACTTTGTTGTGGGGGAAAAGTACAATTGTACTAATCAAGAAGCCTGATATTGAGGGAATATGAGTCATCATTTTTTGGCACTGTATTTGCAGATTTTCAGATTAGTCTACATTGTATAGCAGAACTCTAAAAGAGGACATGATAAAAACAGATGAGTTAGATCCTTGTGCTACCAGGAATATGAAAGTATGAAAAAGCATTCAAAATTCTTTAGGTCAGGTAAGAGAAAATACCTAATAGCAGAACTCCAAAACTAGATGCCACTTATAAACATACAGCTTCAACACACCCACAGAAAATTTTTCAGTAAATAAATATTTTGTTTTACTTTCTGATTCTTACTGTATATAAAACAATTAAATGAAATTATTTGACATGTCTAGAATGAACTCTTGTTTGTTGGATTAAATAGGACACTTCAAACACCAGCCCCCTCCCCACCTTTTATTGATAGTCACGAAACCTGTATTGCATAAGTTATTTTCCATGTTTCAGACAACTATCTTCTGATAATTCCCAAAACATTTTCTAGAACTTAGAAGTAACCAAGGTGTCTTTTAGTAAGGGAGTGAATACAAATACTGTAATATACCCAGACAACAGAATAGTATTTATGGCTAAAAAAGAAATGAACTACCAAGCCATAAAAATATAGGGAGAAACCTTAAATGTATATTACTAAGTGAAAGAAACCAATCTGAAAAGGCTACATACTGATTCCAACTATAGGACATTCTGGAAAAGGTGAAAATATGGAGAAAATAAGAAGATCAGTGATTTCTATGGTGGGGGAGGGGAGAGATGAGTAGGCAGAGCACAGGGGATTTTTAGAGTAGTGAAAATACCTGTATGACATTATAATGATGTATGTATGTCATTATCCATTGTCAAATGTCACAGAATGTACAATACCAAGAATGAACCCTAAGGCAATGTATGGATTTTGGCTGATTATATGTCAACATAGATTCATCCTTGGTAAAAAAAAATGTACCATTCTGTTGATGTTGCTGTTGATGATGGGGGAGGCTATGCATGTATGGGGACAGGGGATATTTGAGAAATCGCTTTACCTGTCTCTCAATTTTTTTGTAAACCTAGAATTGCTCATAAAGTAAAAAGGAAGGAAGGAAGGGAGGGAGGGAAGGAGGGGAAGAGAGAGTAAGGAAAAAAATACTGCAGCAGAATTGTTGGAGATGTTACCATGATCTAATCAAGAAAACTAAGCCTCCATCTAATTTATGGCATTCAATAAATATGCAGCCTTGGGTGAATTGGTGTCTTGCCTTGGGTGAATTTGTGTCTTTCTTTTGTCTGTAAGTGAAGAAGATGAATTATTTAAGTTTACACTGAAGCTTTTCAAATGACAATATAAGATGCTAATAATAATAATTAAATATTTTCTATTTTACAGAATGATTTCTATCACTATCCTTTGAGGCTCAAAACTCATGTTAAGAAAAATAATATTGTCTTCTCTAATTTATATATGGGGAAATTGAAGTCTAAAGAAGTCAAATTAATTGACCATAGTTACAAGCCTAGTTAGAGCAGAGAGAAAAACTGAACTATATCCTAAACCCTTACTCCAGTTCCAGCAACCCAGAAAAAGTTCATAAACTAGCCATTAATCATGTGGAGGAGTAGAATTCACAAGGTTGTGTCTCAATTTGGAAACTTGAACAAATGAAATAAACATAATGATGCTAGATGCCCTGTTCATACTAAGCTTGTTTTACTTGGAGGAACATGTACATTACCCCTTCTATGACCTGAGAAGAATGTGGAAATGTTTTACCTTTGAATTATCTTTTGGCAAGAGAAGATTTTTCCAAGGGCACACATTGTAATTATCTACAGTTTAAATTAATACTCTAAAAAGTAGTTCTCTGGAGGGGTGTTTTTACTATTATTATATTACCCAAGGAATCATTGCTGATCCCATTTACTTTATTTATAACCACTGAAATGTCAAGTCAATCTGGTAAGTCTGAATCATTCTTATATAACTAAATAAGTGAAAATTAGAAAGCTTTGATCTTTTGTTATGCTAGAAATGAACAGTTTTATCAAGACATGTTTGGAAGAAAGAGAGCACTAAATATGCTCCTGGAATAAGAATAATATTGCCATATGTTTTTCGCTTGTAAGTAGTAGTTGTGATTTTAAAGTCATTTAATTCTTTAAGTAAATTGAATGAGGGCCATTTGAAAGCCACAATAGTCAATTGAAATAATAATAAGAAGCCATCTATACAACAAGGCTGAATTAATTGAAAGCTGTGGTTGTCAGGAATTGAGATTCATGGAATAGTAAAGTAGTAAAAATAACCCCAGGGACTGATACTGATTTGCATAAAGTACATCTGTACTAAGTGGCCAGGTTATGCTATAATGTCAGACAACATCAAAATCTTCTTCAGGCTTCACCAGAACCTGGACAGAGAGAACTGGGGAGTTGAGACTTGACAATCATTATTATTTGTGTGTGTGTGTGTGTGTGTGTGTGTGTGTGTGTGTGTGTGTGTCCCCAAAAGGCACATGACACCTTTACTGACAGTTAAACAGTACTACTTATTTGGCCACATCTAACTCCAAAGTAGAAAATTATATCCCTCTGTATATCCTAAAGCAAAGATTAACCACAAGTTGGTGAAAGTTAGTCCTATGTAACACAAAAAACCTCTTAGTTCCATTTGGCAAATTTCCCAATTGCTCTGGCCTAGTTTGTGGAAAGTATGTACATTATCAGAACTAGCACATTTTGAGTTTTATGGACCAATAAATTATCCAAAATGATCCTGAAAACAGACATATGGTTATAAATGTTTAATTTTTTAAGTAAGGAAATAAAAATATTTTCTCTATCATTATTAGGTTTTCACAAAATGAATTGCACTGACAACATGAGATAGGAAATAACCTCAGAATGAAGTACATTTTTTAAAAATTTGAATGCATTTATATCTTTGAATCTTTTACAGGAGTTGTCTTTTTGGTTGTTTTATGTTTATATTTAACCATGACTGATGAAAGCCTCAGCACAATCCTATACATGCATGTTAGGGTTGTTGATCTAGAAATCAGCCTATGTTCAATCATAAAAGCTCTTAAAATTCTATTTTTAAAGTAATTTAAAATGTAGGAAGATACTACACCAAGAAAATATCTTTGTAATATACCAAATTAATTAATTTAGAGAAAAGAAAAAAACAAACTAAAAGAGAGATAACAAGACTGTTACAACTCCAACATTTGTAATACCTTATAAAAATTTATAAAATCCACTTTTAAAAAAAAATAGCATGTGTTTCTTTATTCTCTATGCCTACTTAGATGATCTTCTATTTCTCTTATTTTTAGTTTGTAAATATGGTGAATTACTTTGATTTTTGCTTGTTAATTCAAGCTTACATTCCTAGGGAAAAATCCACCTAGTCATGATGTCATATTCATTTTATATACTGTCAGATTTGATTTGCTAAAATTTTATAAAGAATTCTTGCATCTGTGATAATGAGAGATATCATTCTAGAGATTTCTTTCTCTATAGCATCTTTGTCTGGTTTTGGTATAAAGTAAATATTAAACTCAAAGAATAACTAGGGAGTTCTGGATCCAAATGAAAATTTTTCTGGAAGAGTTAATACAGAATTGAGATTTATTCCTTATAATAGTCTTTATTTTGAAGTATGTTTTTTCTGATATGAGTATGGCTACTCCAGCTTTCTTTTGATTTCCATTTGCATGGAGTACCTTTTTCCTTCCCCTCACTTTCAGTGTATAGGTGTTCCTAGGTCTGAAGTGGGTCTCTTGCAGACATCATATATATGGGTCTTGTTTTTTATCCATTCAGACAGTCTGTGTCTTTTGGTTGGTGCACTTAATCCATTTACATTTAAGGTGATTATCAATATGTGTGTTCCTATTACCCTTTTCTAATTTGTTTTGGGTTTGTTTTTGTAGGTCTTTTTCTTCTCTTGTGTTTCCTGCCTAGAGAAGTTCCTTTAGCATTTGTTTTAAAGCTGGTTTGGTGGTGCTTAATTCTCTTAGATTTGCTAGTCTGAAAAGCTTTTTATTTCTCCATTGAACCTGAATGAGATCCTTGCTGGGTAGAGTAATCGTGGTTGTAGGTTTTTCTCTTTCACCACTTTAAATATATCCTGCCACTCCCTTCTGGCCTGCAGAGTTTCTGGTGAAAAATCAGCTGATAGCCTTATGGGGACTCCTTTGAATGTTATTTGTTGTTTTTCTCTTGCCACTTTTAATATTTTTTCTTTGAATTTAATTTTTGTTAGTTTGATTAATATGTGTCTTGGTGTGTTTCTCCTAGGGTTTATCCTGTATGGTACTCTCTGTGTTTTCTGGACTTGATTATTTCCTTACCCATGTTAAGAGGTTTTCAACTATAATCTCTTCAAATATTTACCCAGACCCTTTCCCTTTCTCTTCTTCTTCTGGAACCCCTATAATTTGAATGTTGGTGTGTATAATGTTGTCCCAGAAGTCTCTGAGTCTATCCTTGTTTATTTTCATTCTTTTTTCTTTATTCTGCTCCTCAGCAGCTATTTCCACCATTGTATCTTCCAGCTCACTTATCTGTTCTTCTGCCTCAGTTATTCTGCTATTGATTCCTTCTAGTGTGTTTTAAATTTCAGTTATTGTGTTGTTCATCACTGTTTGTTTGTTCTTTAGTTCTTCAGGTTCTTTGTTAAACATTTCTTGTATCGTCTCAACCCATACCTCCATTCTATTTCCGAGATCTTGGATCATCTTTACTATCATTACTCTGAATTCTTTTTCAGGTAGATTGCCTGTTTCCTCTTCATTTATTTGGTCTTGTGAGTTTTTGCCTTGCTCCTTTGTCTGCAACATATTTCTCTGTGATCTCATTTTGTCAAACTTACTGTGTTTGGGGTATCCTTTCTGCAAGCTGCAGGGTCATAGTTCCTCTTGCTTCTGTTTTCTGCCCCCTGATGGGTGAGTTTGGTCCAGTGTCTTGTGAAGGCTTCCTGGTGGGAGGGACTGGTGCCTGCACTCTGGTGGGTGGAGCTGAGTCTTTTCCTTCTGATGAGCAGGGCTCTGTCTTGTGGTGTGTTTTGGGGTGTTTGTGAGCTTAATATGACTTTGGGGTGTCTGTGAGCTTAGTATGAGCTTAGGCAGCCTGTCTGCTGATGGGTGGGGCTGTGTTCCAATCTTGCTCATTGTGTGGTGTGAGGTGTCCAGCACTAGAGCTTCCAGGCAGTTGGGTGGAGCCAGGTTTTGGTGTCAAGATGGATACCTTCAATGTCCCTCCTGGGTTGCTGGTCCCTTTTATGATTCCTCTTTTTTCTTTTTCTTTCTTTTGTCCTACCCTGTTGTGAGGGGATTTTTCTTGTCCTTTTAGGTGTCTAAAATCTTTCACTAATGTTCAGCACTAATGTTCACTAACAGTTCAGAGAACTGTTTCTTTTGTAGATGAATTCCTGATGTACCTGTGAAGAGAGATGAGTTCTGTGTCCTCTGTTCCATCATCTGGACTTAGTAAAGTCAAGAAACTTTTCGAGTCAGGCCCCAGCAAATGTCCTCCTGCTTGGTGTTGCTCATGTCAAAAGGAGGAGGCCAAGTCCAGTTTAAAAGCAAAGGAAAGTCTTATTCTTTGATCAAAGAATGGAGAGGCTGAGCTCATGATCTAGAGCACGTGGTCCTCCAGAAAGCCATTCCTTAAATATTTGGTAAAATTCACCCATATAGCTATTTGGGAATAGAATATATTTTGTGAAAATATTTCAACTAAATTTTTGGAAAAGATATAGGCTATTTTGTTATATATTTCTTATTAGGTCAGTTTGATAGTTTGTGTCTTTTAAAATTTTTGTCCATCATAAATTATTTAATTTATTAGCATGAAATTATTCATAATATTATCTTATTACACATTTAATATTTAGGAGATCTTGTAGTGATGTCACCGCTCTCTTTCTTGCTACTGTTCTCTTGTGTCTTATCTCTTTTCTGATCCGTCAGCCTAACTTATCAGTTTTATTGATCTTATAAAGGTCAAATAAAGAACTATTGTCTTTCTTGCTCTTCTCTTTTGTTCTTTTGGTTTTTATTTAATTGATTTCCATTCTAACCTATGTAATTTATTTTCCTTCATTTATTTGTATTTAATTTACTCTTCTTTTTTCTAGGATCTTAAGGTAGAAGCTGTGGTCATTGATTTGAGACCTTTTTTTTTTCTTTTCTAATATGTCTAGACTTTCAGTTCTGTGAATTTCCCTTTAACTACAGGTTAAGGGGCATCCCACAGATTTTGAGATTTTTGTCTTTTTGCTTTCATTCATTTAAAAATGTGCTTTAATTTATTTTTTATTTTCTATTTTGACCTTTTTTTAGAAGTATTCTATTTAGCTTGCAAATAGTTGTATATTTTCAAGTGCATTTTGTTTTTGTTATTGACTTCTAATTACTGTATGTATGACTTGATAACTTCGACGTGTTTTTTTCCTACTCAAGGATCTGTTGGTGGCTGGAATCAAAAGCTTATACCCAGGAAAAAAAATAAACATAGGTTTGAGGAAGAGCAGAACCTGGGGTAGCTCTCTCTTGTCTCTTGAATCTTTTAAATATTTTGAGACTAGTTTAGTATCCAATATATGATCTATATTTGATGGAATATTTTTTTAGAATTTTTTGGAATTAAAATAATCTGTATTCTTTTTTTAGTGGAGTGTTCTGAAAAAAATTGTTGATTAATATCATTATTTAAATCTCCTATACACTTACTTATTTTTTGCTTACTTAAAACTCCAGATGTCTGTTTTTGTACTACTCTCTCCTCTGGTGTTTTTTTTTTTTTTTTTAACAATAGTCATCTTGATTTCACCAGACAATCAGTTCCTTTTCCTCAACACAAGGACTCTGTCTGACTCTATGTTTCCTGCATAGCAGCCTAGAAATTGTTTCAAGGCAGTGTGGCAAATCCCTAGGTCATACCTCATTTGTTTCCCATTTCTCAGAAATTACTTCCCTTCATTATCTGATGTCCAGTGTCCTGGATACCACATTTTCATTTTTTGGTCATTTCAAGTGGAGTAGTAAATCCCGTTATTCTTTCTCTATCTTTACCAGAAATAGAAACCCCTGACTATTACTCAGTGTAATAATCTGGTGGGGGAGGATATTTTTGGAATACATACTTGGACTTTCTGAGGGTAATATCCATCATACTTCTATTTTGAGGATAAGTAACAGTGGTTGTTTTACTCTCAGATGAAATAAACTAAAATTTTCTATAATAGGTATTTCTCATGACAATCCTAAACTGACTTTGCTTTCCCCCAGAAGATGATTCAACCAGTACTCCTATGACCTTGTCTACGAAAATCATGCAATTGACTGTTTAAATTTCACTCCTTCGTTTTTTTATTTATGTTTTATTCATTTAATTATTATTTTTTTCTCCTCAACAAATATTTTTGATTGTCTTCTATGTGTCAGGCACTGTTCTAGTTCCTTCATTTCAGAGATGAACAAGATCATTTGACTCTATTTTTGTGACATAGACTAATGATATTTAGCTCACCTAGACTAATTGATTTTATGAAACTCTTCTGTGATAAATTCTGATACATGTTACAGACATTGCTATGTTTGTTTCATGCTTCCTTTTAAGGAGTATCATCTAATTTAAGGAGTATCACCTTTAAGGAGTATCATCTCCTTAAAGACAAGCAGTGTGTCATCATATAACAGAGGCATGCATATAGTAGTTGTTGTATTAACTTTAATTGATTGATTTAATTTCTGGATTTGCTGGATTCCCTAGAAACACTGTGTTTTCTTTATGTAATTCAACACACACACACACACACACACACACACACACGCATATACACACACCCCAAGTGTTCACCTGGGAAAACACACTCAGATGATAAGAAGTTATTTTCCCCAATATGGATGAAAGAATATGCATTTGATAGTAATCTTATAATCTGTTATTAAATGTAAGTATTATAGAATTTGAATAGCTAAATATTTTATGATAAAGAGCTGTTTATAGGGCAATGCAGAAGTTCAGTATTAGAAAATGCCAACACTGGAAAACAAATTGAATATTAAAATTTCAAACTTTCAATCTTATATTTCACACAAAATTCAATTTCAAACTATATGCAAATGGTTTCACAGTCAGATATTTTTTATATATATATATTTATAATTAGACTATAGCTAAGCTAAAATATATATTAAAATCCTCAAAGCCTAGAAGAATTTTTAAATATTATAGTTTAATTTGAGTGGTTTTGCAGATAATCTACCATTTTCATAGCTGATTTCTTTAGTAATTTCCTTCTTCTAATGATTGTATAATTAAACCATTATGGGAAATGTAGGTTTATGCATATTCACTGAGAATTCATTACAACAAACAAACCATAATTAACTACAAATCCAAAATACATTTTAATTTATATAAAGATTTCTCCTATACAACTTATTTTTGTTTGTTGAAAAAATAGAGCATAGTAATAAATACTAACTTCTTGATCTATTGGGCCACATAATGATGATCCTTTTTTGTCTTTGTTTTTTTTTACAATACAGTTATTTAGACTGAAATGTTTTAGTTAGTATAATTAAGTGAATATAATTGTTTCCTTTACTATTGTATTTGTAAGAATAACAATGTAGAGAAAATTACCACACAGCCACATACAGGGCAAATAAATTTTGTTTTTGTTCTTGAGTGAAAAATATATCATACTTACATACACGTCTATGTATAATTTTATAATTGATATAATAGAGTTTAGATTCTAAAATCTAAAGCATTTTCTATCACCTTACAATCTGTTAACCAGTATTGTTTGCAATTAACATAAAATTTCTTTTGTAGCCACAGAGCATTAATTAGAGTGCCCATGATATACACATTTGACATTTAAGCTATATAATTGAATAAATAAACAGTTGGGTCACATAATCAATTTGTCTAATTGCATATGCCTATATGCAACTAGTTTATTATTCAAACAAAAACAAATAAACATGAGGATAGCATCTCCTTAAAATATATTTTGTAGAAATAGAAAATACACATCTTTCAAAATCATGTGTCCATCTTACAAATCCATATGCTAGGAGTTAATAAATCACATGTTCTCAGACCAATATGTCAGTGTCCTTAAAATACTCTGATATTAGAACCTGGAATTGGATACTGTACCTAGTTTCTGTGGGTTGTCTAAACTAAAAGATAATGCAAATCTGCAGTAATTGAACTTAATCTGCAGACTAAATAATGTGCACACATGCACACACACACAATCATATTCTCTGTGATGATTTGAAACATTCCATGACTTCAAATATCTGAGATGTCTACTAAATCCAATGATTTGGCCAAGAAGAAAAATAAGTTTAAATATCTGTGATCTCCATATTTTTATCTAGTTCATTTTATTCAGTATCTCTAGAGCAATCCACCCTCATTAGAAGAAATTGAAAAGATAGAAAGGAAAAATATCACAAGAAAACAGAACCCTGCCCCTTACACATTTCCAAAATTATCATATTTATTCCTTCATTTCCTTACTCATTTAACAAATTATATATATATATATATTACATAAGATATTTTGACTCAAGAAAATTTTTCCAACAGTGAGCTAAAATAAAACTGACTAACTCTTCATTAGAAGAAGAGTGATTGTCTCTGCATGAACTTCAGAACATTATTTCTATTACAGAATCCTGAATAAAAGCCATGCTGGCTATCTGAACACTTATGTTAAGGAAACAGTATGATTAGGAGGCAGTTTGATTTCCCAAATTGCTCTGAAATTTTAAGAATTAAGCCCCAGACACAGGCATGTTTCACTAATATCATCCTTCAAAGTCACAGCTCCTTTGAGAAGGGCTGGTATTGAATGGCTCTGCTAATTAGACTTTGTGTCAGTTGAGGGAAACTGCTTAGCATTATGAATCTATAGACATAATTGGTTCAGAGGTGGAGATGGCAATCTGTAGAAATATTAGATAAAATCAATTAAATTAAATTTTTAAAGAAGGAAACTCTTCTCCTTGCGGGAATCAATGGATAAGAACAATGACATTTCCAGTGACAAAGGAAGAGGGAGTATCAGGATTCATAATATGCACATCCTAAAACATTGAGTCTAGCACTTTGAATTGTGTTGATCCATGTGTGTGTTGTGTGTTGTTATGGGATTAGAGAAGCAATTCCATAACAGTCACAGAGATAAATGGAATTACATTGAAATGGGGAGATTAAAATGTGTAGGTAGGTAGGTAGATAGATTAGATGATAGATATATAGATATAAATACAGATATCTAGAGGAGGTAATATTCACTTGATTCTATAAAAATAAGTAGCTCTCCAGTAGGTGAAACATATTTAAATGTATTATTTTAAAAAGAGAAGAATTAAGCAATATATTTCATATATTTGGGAAATATTAATGCAGCCTACAATAGTTGATCTATAGGTTTTATGAACAGAGGTGTGGGCTCAAGATGGAAAAGTTTAGTTGAGTCATGGTAAAAAATGACTTCAAGGCTTCCCTGGTGGTACAGTGGTTAAGAATCCTCCTGCCAATGCAGGGGACACGGGTTCAAGTCCTGGTCGGGGAAGATCCCACATGCCACAGAGCAACTAAATCCTTGCACCACAACTACTGAGCCTGTGCTCTACAGCCCGTGAGCCACAACTACTGAAGCTCACGTGCCTAGAGCCCGTGTTCCACAAGAGAAGCCACCACAATTAGAAGCCCACACACTGCAACAGAGTAACCCCCACTCACCGCAACTAGAGAAAGCCCGTGCACAGCAATGAAGGCCCAACGCAGCCAAAAATAAATAAATCAAATAAAATTTTAAAAAATGACTTCAATATGAAACAATGCATTTTGGGCATTATTATTTTGGATTTTTGTCAAGTTTATTTAGATATAAATACATAGAGGAAAATTCACCCCATTTCAGTAGATAGTTTGATTAATTACGACAAATGTGTACAGTTATGTAACCACCATCCAAATATAGAAGATTTTCATCATCTTTAGATGTTCCTTTGTGTCCTTTTCTTGTCAATTTCATGCCCTGACCCCCAGCACTAGCAACAACTATTCTGCTTTTTATCTTTATAGTTTGCGCTTTAGAAAATGTCTTATAAATGGAATTATACAGTTTATAGACATTTGTGTCTGGCTTTTCAACATCTCCTTGCACTTGTTTTCTTCCTTTTTACTCTTCAAACACCAATCCCCAATACAGCGAAGAAGATATAGAAAAAATACCCATCAATCATCTGATAAAGTACTTGAAGGAAAAAAATTAGGCATTTATATTTGACAGGTAAATGGAACTAAATTAAAAAGTGAAAGTCCATCTAATTGCTCTGGAAAATATACAGCCACTAGAACAATGATTTGAAATTAATTGAAACTCAGTAAATACTGATTCTGAATTTAAATATGGGAGTGGCATATATTCACAGAAAGATGTTTGGAGGTGAGACCCTCATGGTATATTAGGGAAAACTAATAGGTATTGGTATTTGAAGGTTCTGCAGGATTCAGGAATGACCTCAAAGGCACATATTTGATGAAGAAGAGAATAAGTAATATTTGTTTTAGAGAAGACTTGTCTAACTGAATAGTTAGATTTTCTTTTAATTTTTAGTGGGGAAAAACTGAGTTAAATGTGACAGAAAGAGCATGTAGGTTAAGATTTTTGGTAAAAATGATAGAATTAGTGCTGATTTTGGCTTACCTAAGCATAAATGGGAAGTATATGGAATGGTTCATAGAATTTTTTAAAATTAATTAATTAATTAATTTTTGGCTGTGTTGGGTCTTTACTGCTGTACATGGGTTTCCTCTATTTCTGGTGGGCGGGGGCTACTCTTTGTTGCAGTGTGCAGGCTTCTCATTGCAGTGGCTTCTCTTGTTGTGGAGCATGTGTGCACGGGCTTCAGTAGTTGTGGCGTGTGGGCTCAGTAGTTGTGGTACACGGGTTTAGTTACTCCACAGCACATGCCGATCTTCCCGGACAAGGGCTTGAACCCATGACCCCTGCATTGGCAGGTGGATTCTTAACCATTATGCCACCAGGGCATAGAATTAAACACTAGTTTATGAATCTGATTTGGACACTGGCAATAACCATGTGAAAGTCCATCTAGGTACCAGGTCTATTTTAAGGCACATTGGAGGGTCTCTACAGTTAGAAATGGAGGAAAGTATGACTAAGATAGTGATCAATATCTCTTTTAATCTTCCTTGCCAAGGAGCTACATTGCAATCTGAAGCCTCCATGGCAGTTACACATGGTATGTAATCAAGTTTTGATTAAAAGGATATGACATTAATAATGGTCACCATTTCCAGGCCTAGAGTCTTAAAAACTTCCACACATCAACCCATTTATTTTCCCTCTGATTAAATGAAATGTAGAAACCCTCCCAGAGTAAACCTTGGAGCCCCAGATTAAAGAGGGTAGAGCCACAATATGGAAAGAGTATGAATACCTAAATCATAACTCAGAAAAACATCAACCAACAAGAATTATTCATATTGAACAGCTGCATGAGAAAAATATTTTTATTGCATTAGGCCATTCAAATTTTGTGATTTGTCTCTTACTGAAGTCACAATTACCTTCACTAATAGAGTAGAATCCATTTAATTATAAGTCAATACCACTATTTTGCATTTTTGATCTGAAAAATCATGTAACCAATTTTGGGGGGTGGGTAACTAATGTAATTCAAGTGTAAAGGATAAATTAGAGTAGAGATCGTTGGGAAAGAGAATTGACCAGTTTACAGTCAGTTAAATAATTGAGTATTGAATGATGATCTGGATTATTAAGGTGGTTACAGGATAACAGTGGATAGAATTTACTGAGAGGGAGTTTAATTTAGAAAAATGTTTCTATGATTCTTCATTTATTCAGTTTTACTAGTGATAAATTTCACTGATGAAGCACGAGATAGCTGTGGATCAAGAATTTCAAATGAAATACAAGTATCTGTTAAGACTTGAAAGTACGACTTATTCTGGCAGAACTTTTAAGCCTTAAAAATGTGATAGGTTTCTATTTGAATATTAATTTTATATAATTAACTCTTTCCAATGCTGTTTTTTTTAACATCTTTATTGGAGTATAATTGCTTTACAGTGGTGTGTTAGTCTCTGCTTTATAACAAAGTGAATCAGTTATACATATACATATGTTCCCATATCTCTTCCCTCTTGCATCTCCCTCCCTCCACCCTCCCTATCCCACCCCTCTAGGTGGTCAAAAACTACCAAGCTGATCTCCCTGTGCTATGCGGCTGCTTCCCACTAGCTATCTATTTTATGTTTGGTAGTATATATATGTCCATGCCACTCTCTCACTTTGTCACAGCTTGAGTCAGCTATTTTCACAGTTTTGGGTGGGTGTGGTGAGAGGAAAAATGATTTTAAAGGAGAAGAATACTTAGGTTCTTAATTTCTGTCATCAGTTTGGGTATGATTATAAAACAAAATCTTGCTTGTTTGGAGGTTTAGAAAGAAGTTCATTCAGAATAATTTTATTTATTATTAATGAAGAGTGAATTCTTTCCTACAAGCCATAGGGCAGCAGTGAAATTTCTAGGACTAAAGAGTGACTTGTTCATTTACTCTGGATTGTGAAGATAATCATAATTCTCAGAGTATCTAGAAACTGATGTGTGAACTTCAGGAAAGTGAGACTGATAGAATACCAAAAGAGCACTCAAAATGTACCCCTAGTAATCAACAGAGTATAATAAATGAAAAACTCTCCCAAATGTAAATTCTTCATTTGGGTTGAAAAGGAAGTAAGTCTCTAAATTTATCTTTTTCTACAAATTTGGGATTTTTTTTTCAGTTTTTAATTCAATAAGTATTAATTTACCTATTCCAGATACTGTTGTAGATGCTGATAAGGCAGTGATAAATGACAACAGAAACAAGCTCCTTTTTGGAGAGACAGAAAGAATAGATAATAAATAAATAAAATGATAATAAAAAGTCATATAATTTCAGAGACTTAGAAATGCCACAGGGAAAAAAAAATAAGGTGAAGAGGGTGACAGTATGTTCTGGAGAAGGGGAAAAAGAAGAGAGCAAATTTAGAGAGGGTAATCATGGAAATCTTTTCAGCAAAGATGATATTGGAGCATAAACACTTATGAAAGATGAGATCTGCATTAAAATTTGGAGTAAGATAATTCCAAGGGGAGGGATCAGCAAGACTAAAGGCAGGGAGACAAGAATGATCCTGATATATTTGGGAAAAAAGCCATGAGTATGGAGAAGAAGAATTGAAGGGCATTTGAAGGATACAGATTGGGACAATGTTAAGGTGGAAATAGACTTCATTATGGAGGTCCAGATAGGGCAAGGCAGGTGCCTGGCTTTTATTCTAAATATAATAAGGACAGTTAGACAGTTTTTAGCTTGGTGTTTTGAAATCTTATTTATGTATTTTAAAAGAACTCCCTCAGTGTTGTGTGGTTAATAGGATGTGTGGTTAATAGGACGGGGGGTGTCAAGTGAGGAAGCAAGCAAATTAGGAGGTTATTTCTGTAGGCCAGGTCTTCTTCAGATGCCTTTTTGATGTTTTCTGCTACCTTTAAGGTGTATAATTAAATATAATTCAGACATGCAATCAAGAGACAAAAAAGGCTTTCAAGAATTAGGGGGAAAAAGATAATTCATATTTCAGGCCATTTCTGAAAGTAAGGTGATAACACTCCTTTACCTCTATCTGTTTTCTTTTCTATAATATAATCTCTCTTTTTGAAACCTTCTTCTTTTAAAATTGAACAGAAAATGATGACTTAATTATGTTGACACATTCATACACTTAGAATCCAAGCCTCCTTGAAAGATAATGTATTCCTGTGACTATAGCATAGTGATTAATTACATGATATTTTAAGTCACACAGATACAAGTGCATATCAAAGATTCACCAGGTATTAACTGAGTTATTTGGTTAAGTCAATAAACCCTTCTAAGCCTTAGTGATTCATTAATCAAACTATCAAAAATTAAATACAAAGAAAACACATTAAAAGCAGTAAGGAAAAAAAAAAATAACACACAAGGGAATCCCCATAAGGTTAACAGCTGATCTCTCAGCAGAAACTCTGAAAGCCAGAAGGGAGTGACAGGACATATTAAAAGTGATGAAAGAGAAAAACCTACAACCAAGATTACTCTACCCAGCAAGGAACTTATTCAGAATTGATGGAAAAATTAAAATCTTTACAGACAAGCAAAAGCTGAGAAAGTCCAGCACCACCAAACGAGCTTTACAACAAATGCTAAAGGAACTTCTCCAGGCAAGAAACACAAGAGAAGCAAAAGACCTACAATGACTAAACTAAAACAATTAAGAAAATGGGAATAGGAACATACATATCAATAATTACCTTAAATGTAAATGGATTAAATGCTCCCACCAAAAGACACAGACTGGCTGAATGGATACAAACACAAGACCCATATAGATGAGTCTACAAGAGATCCACTTCAGACCTAGGGACACATACAGACTGAAAGTGAAGATATGGAAAAAAGTTATTCCATACAAATTGAAATAAAAAAAAAACTGGAGTAGCAATTCTTATATCAGACAAAATGGACTTTAAAATAAAGGCTATTAGAAGAGACAAAGAAGGACACTACATAATGATCAAGGGATTGATCCAAGAAGAACATATAACAATTATAAATATTTATGCACCGAACATAGGAGCACCTCAATACATAAGAAAAATACTAACAGTCATAAAAGGGGAAATCGACAGTAACACATTCATAGTAGGGGGCATTAACACCCCACTTTCACCAATGGACAGATCATCCAAAATGAAAATAAGTAAGGAACCACAAACTTTAAATGATACATTAAACAAGACGGAATTAATTGATATATATAGGACATTCCATCCACAAACAACAGAATACACATTTTTCTCAAGTGCTCATGGAACATTCTCCAGGATAGATCATATCTTGGGTCACAAATCAAACCCTGGAAAATTTACGAAAATTAAAATTGTATCAAGTCTCTTTTCCGAACACAACACTATGAGACTAGGTATCAATTACAGGAAAAGATCTGTAAAAAATACAAACACATAGAGGCTACATAAAACACTACTTAATAACGAAGTGATCACTGAAGAAATCAAAGGGGAAATCAAAAAACACCTAGAAACAAATGACAATGGAGACATGATGCCCCCAAAACTATGAGATATAGCAAAAGCAGTTCTAAGAGGGAAGTTTATAGCAATACAATCCTACCTTAAGAAACAGGAAACATCTCAAATAAGCAACCTAACCTTGCACCTAAAGCAATTAGAGAAAGAAGAACAAAAATATCCCAAAGTTAGCAGATGGAAAGAAATCATAAAGATCAGATCAGAAATAAATGAAAAAGAAATGAAGGAAAAGATAGCAAAGTTCAAGAAAACTAAAAGCTGGTTCTTTCAGAAGATGAACAAAATTGATAAACCATTAGACAGATCATCAAGGAAAAAGGGAGAAGACTCAAATCAATAGAATTAGAAATGAAAAAGACATAACAACTGACACTACAGAAATACAAAAGATCATGAGAGATTACTACAAGCAACTCTATGCCAATAAAATGGACAACCTGGAAGAAATGGACAAATTCTTAGAAATGCATAAACTGCCAAGACTGAATCAGGAAGAAATAGAAAATATAAACAGACCAATCACAAGCACTGAAATTGAAAATGTGATTAAAAGTCTTCCAACAAACAAAAGTCCAGGACCAGATGGCTACACAGGCGAATTCTATCAAACATTTAGAGAAGAGCTAACACTTATCCTTCTCAAACTCTTCCAAAATATAACAGAGGGAGGAACACTCACAAACTAATTCTACAAGGCCACCAACACCCTGATACCAAAACCAGACAAGGATGTCACAAAGAAAGAAAACTAAAGGCCAATATCACTAATGAACATAGATGCAAAAATCCTCAAAAAATACTCACAAACAGAATCCAACAGCATATTAAAAGGATCATACACCATGATCAAGTGGGGTTTATTCCAGGAATGCAAGGATTCTTCAATATACGCAAATCAATCAATGTGATACACCATATTAAGAAATTGAAGGAGAAAAACCATATGATCATCTCAATAGATGCAAAGAAGAAAGCTTTCAACAAAATTCAACACGCATTTATGATAAAAAACCCTGCAGAAAGTAGGCATAGAGGGAATTTTCCTCAACATAATAAAGGCCATATATGACAAACCCACAGCCAACATAGTCCTCAATGGTGAAAAACTGAAAGCATTTCCACTAAGATCAGGAAAAAGACATGTTTGCCCACTCTTACAATTATTATTCAACATAGTTTTGGGAGTTTTAG
The DNA here is from genome assembly GCF_937001465.1 of Orcinus orca. Classification (NCBI taxonomy): domain Eukaryota; kingdom Metazoa; phylum Chordata; class Mammalia; order Artiodactyla; family Delphinidae; genus Orcinus; species Orcinus orca. Next base: position 17,338,558 of record NC_064571.1, read on the forward strand.
CCACAGCAATCAGAGAAGAAAAGGAAATAAATGGAATCCAAATCGGAAAAGAGGAAGTAAAGCTGTCACTGTTTGCAGATGATATGATACTATACATAGAGAATACTAAAGATGGTACCAAAAACTAATAGAGCTGATCAATGAATTTGGTAAAGTTTCAGGATACAAAATTAATGCACAGAAATCTCTGGCATTCCTATACACTAATGATGAAAAATCTGAAAGAGAAATTAAGAAAATACTCCCATTTACCATTGCAACAAAAAGAATAAAATATTCAGAAATAAACCTACCTAAGGAGACAAAAGACCTGTATGCAGAAGATTATAAGACACTGATGAAATAAATTATAGATGATACAAATAGATGGAGAGATATATCATGTTCTTGGATTGGAAGAATCAACATTGTGAAAATGACTCTACTACCCGAAGTAATCTACAGATTCAATGCAATCCTTATCAAACTACCACTGGCATTTTTCACAGAACTAGAACAAAAACTTTCACAGTTTGTGTGGAAACACAAAAGACCCCGAATAGCCAAAGCAATCTTGAGAACGAAAAATGGAGCTGGAGAAATCAGGTTTCCTGACTTCAGACTATACTACAAAGCTACAGTAATCAAGACAGTATTGTACTGGCACAAAAACAGAAAGGTAGATCAATGGAACAGGATAGAAAGCCCAGAGATAAACCCATGCACATATGGTCACCTTATCTTTGATAATGGAGACAGGAATGTACAGTGGAGAAAGGACAGCCTCTTCAAAAAGTGGTGCTGGGAAAACTGGACAGGTACATGTAAAAGTAGAACATTAGAACACTCCCTAACACCATACAGAAAAATAAGCTCAAAATGAATTAAAGACCTAAATGTAAGGCCAGAAACTATGAAATTCTTAGAGGAAAACATAGGCAGAACACTCTATGACATATATCACAGCAAGATCCTTTTTGAACCACCTCCTAGAGAAAAGAAAATAAACACAAAAATAAAGATAAATAAAAAATTAACAAATGGGACCTTATGAAACTTAAAAGCTTTTACACAGGAAAGGAAACCATAAACAAGACCAAAGGACAACCCTCAGAATGGAGAAAATATTTGCAAATGAAGCTACTGACAAAGGATTAATCTTCAAAATTTACAAGCAGCTCATGCAACTCAATAACAAAAAAACAAACAACTTAATCCAAAAATGGGCAGAAGACCTAAATAGACATTTCTCCAAAGAAGATATACAGATTGCCAAAAAATACACGAAAGAATGCTCATCATTAATCATTAGAGAAATGTAAATCAAAACTACAATGAGATATCATCTCACACCAGTCAGAATGGCTATCATCAAAAAATCTAGAAACAATAAATGTTGGAGAGGTTGTGGAGCAATGGGAACATTCTTGCACTGCTGATGGGAATGTGAATTGGTTCAGCCACTATGGAGAACAGTATGGAGGTTCCTTAAAAATCTACAAATAAAACTACCATATGACCCAGCAATCCCACTACTGGGCATATACCCTGAGAAAACTGTAATTCAAAAATAGTCATGTATCAAAATGTTCATTGCAGTTCTATTTACAATAGCCAGGAGATGGAAGCAACCTACATGTCCATCATCGGATGAATGGGTAAAGAAGATGTGGCACATATATACAATGGAATATTACTCAGCCATAAAAAGAAACGAAATTGAGTTTTTTGTAGTGAGGTGGATGGACCTAGAGTCTGTCATACAGAGTGAAGTAAGCCAGAAAGAGAAAGACAAATACCATATGCTAACACATATATATGGAATCTAAGAAAAAAAAAATGTCATGAAGAACCTAGGGGTAAGACAGAAATAAAGACACAGACCTACTAGAGAATGGACTTGAGGATATGGGGAGGGGAAAGAGTAAGCTGTGATGAAGTGAGAGAGTGGCATGGACATATATATACATATATATACATACATATACATGTATACATATATACATGTATATATATATACATATATATATATATACACTACCAAACGTAAAATAGATAGCTAGTGGGAAGCAGCCGCATAGCACAATGAGATCAGCTCCATCATTTGTGACCACCTAGAGGGGTGGGATAGGGAGGGTTGGAGGGAGGGAGATGCAAGAGGGAAGAGATATGGGAACATATGTATATGTATAACTGATTCATTTTTTTGTAAAGCAGAAACTAACACACTATTGTAAAGCAATTATACTCCAAAAAGATGTAAAAAATAATAATATTAGGATTTTGGCAGGGGCTACATATACATTGGTTATTTAAAATGTAAGTTTTACAAGCAAAATGCATGTCCATTCGAAGACCACTGGTTGGGTAAAGTATCGCACATCCTATCAATGAAGTATTATGCACCCAAACAAAAGAATGAAGATCTCCTACTTGTTAACAATAATGCAGTGATTTTCAGGAAATACTTTCTTGTAAATAAAAAATTGAGATGCAAAGAAGATAGAGATAGATAAATAGATAAAATAGTTCATATTATCTTTTGTGTAAAGAAGATGTATGTACATTATCTTTTCTGAAAGAAAAACATAGTATTAAACCTTCTAGAAATCAATGAAAAGTGCCAACTTTATTGGATGGGTTAAAAAAGGTAGAAGAGTTGGAAATGAGTAAATTATACTTCTCTAAGTATAATTTTCTAATATAAGTTTGATTTTTGAACCTTGCAAGTTTTATACATCTTCAAAAAATATTAAACATAATAAGATGATAAAACACTAAAACTAAATTAAAATAACCAAATAGAAAAATACAATAAATTCAGAAAATTTTTCAATGCATGATATTTAACTTGACATCCTCAATGAGATATCTTCTAAGGGCAAACGGAAAGATACAAAGAAAGCTGAACTTTTATTGATTGACTTGTTTTTAGCAGTGATATTTGTATGCAATAATTCTGTAACAATATGTACATATTAAAAGATAGAAAAGATGTAAATACACAAATGTTTCTAGGCTTCTCTCTGGGAGAAATGATATATGGATTTGGAATAAGGGTGGTTGAGAATGTTGTTAGTTTTAAATTAGAAGTATCAGTATAAGTTTATAATATATTTACAAAGTTATTTCACAGCTCTGTTCACTCACTAGTCTTAGAAACAAAGGTCTCTCCCACATTTTCAATTACCATGTTTAGTTTTCATATCTTCATTTCTAAATACTATTGCCCAGTAAAAAGAGCTAGGGTAACAACATGTCAGAGAAAGTACAATGGGATTCTAATACAGTTTTTGTGTCAGAAAGTGAGAAGGAGCCCAAAGACTGTAGGTGACATGCTAAAAGAACACAGCAGCCAGCTCAAAAGGGTTTTCACTGGCAAAATTTGGAAAATTTGAACATTGAAAAGAATAACTATGGCAATAGATTTTAATATATTTAATGAAAATAAATCCATTGATTCATAACAATATGTTAATAAAAGACGGGCACTTAATTAGAGAAGAATGTCAGTTAATGTTTGTGAAAGGAATGATAAAATTAGATAAAATTCAACTACTGATGCAATACTTTATTCAGGCAAAGAATATTAGTGGATGCAAAAAGTATTATAGATTATTGCTGGAAAAGAGGATAGATGTAAGTCTGAAACATTAGCTTCCAAATCACTTATTAAATACCTTTACAAAATTACCTTTCGAATGGAGAGATCTGGAGGACACCACCAACCAAGTGCTCCAGCTCAACATCATCAATAATGGAATGATGGGACTTGAGGGGTTCCTGATGTAATGCAATGGGACACACACAGCGTCATCTCTGAAGTGCTATTGACAGCAATGTTTAATCTAAATCTGTTTGTGAGGAAGCCACAGATAAATACAGAATGTGGTATATTTTACCAGACAAGTGAAAGGAACTATGTAAAATGTCAGTGCCATAAAGTAAACAAAATAAAGATGAACTGGTTGTTGCAGATTAAGTGAGATTAACTATATCTGAAAACTAAATGCAATGCACATCCCTTGACCAAATCCTGAATTGAACATAAACAAATAGCTCTAAAGGGCATTACTTGTACATCTGGGGAATTTTAACTTGAGCTTAGTATTAGATAATATTGTTTCAATGTGACATTTATTAAGTGTGATAATTTTGGTTTTATAAGAGAAAGTCATTTTTTATAGGAATAAAATATCATGAATATCTAAAACTTGCTTTGAAATGGTCAAAATATGTGTATGTGTGTGTGTGTGTATGAAGAGAGGGAGACAAAGATGTGGTAAAATGTAATTATTGGTGAATGATAAAACATATGAAGATTAAATGTTTTGTGATAACTGTTAGAGAAAAATGATGGAATTAAGAGCAAATACTGAAATAGAATGTACTTTAAAAATATTATTTTGGCTGAATTAGAGAGACCATTAAAATTAGTTGTTATAAAATATATTTACAAATAATAATTAATAAAATTATCTAAGTAACATTGAATTATGAATTATTATAGTTTTCATAATTAACAAAGTCATATAATTTGTCACAGTTCTCAAATGGTTAAATCTATTTGGGATCTGTAGTGACAATGGAAGAAGATAGAGTTCTGAATTCTTGAGAAATGTATCATGTAAGACCTAATAATTTTCAGGGGCTCTTGCCTTTGGTGTTTTAAATAGACTATTATTAGTGGGAAAAAGTATTATCAGCATTTAAAAATATTTTTAGAAATAATCATACAGTATTGTTATGTATATAAATATAACTCTTTAAAATATGTATCAAAAGTAAGAGTATCAACTGTGCTTGACTTGTACAATGCTAAAGTGATGCTCTATCCATCTTTGGAGTATAATTCTGATAAAAAAGGATCCATATATTTATTTATAACTATATGGCTGGTTTACTTTTTATAGAGGTACAGTTCTTTTTGTAGCATCGGGCATTATCTTACAACAGAAATCCCCATTGATGTCTTTATCCATCTTGCAAAATGGTCAGAGATGGTAGTTGTACCCTGGATAATTCTCACCTCTTATTTCCCACAGTTAACACAGTGAGCTCTGTAGATATGGACTTGTACATTAGACCTCAGTTTTGCTCATTGTTCCTAAGTTTTCAGATAAAAGATTATGACAGCTAAACTAACTGCGAAAAACTGTGTGGAAAAGAAAAAGAAAAGTCCCAAAGGATAAACTGATTATTTGCATTTAACTTGCTTTTCAACTAAAAATAGTGTTGTGTTCTTTGAGAGGTGATAGATCATGTTTAGGCTCTAAAATCAGAAAGGATAATAAATAATCTTGACTCTAAGTCTTATCCTCTGGGTCACCTGGAACAGATTTTTCTATTTTCTACTTCTCAGCTTTCTCATTCACAACATTGTGATAGCAGTATTGACTATCTCCCAGGGCGGTAGAATTAAATGAGATAAATTACATAAAATGCAACTGCAAACCTATGTGATTTACTCTAAATATATATTAGAATTTAGTGATGGTCTTTCTACAAAGGAAAATTAAATTATCTAGTTAACAATATAAACATTCCCTGCCTACCTGCCAACTGGTTTTCTGGGTAATTTCAGTATGCTTCTAGTTGCCTCCTTCCATAGCTCTTATTTATCTTTTAGGCATGATTTCTGGAAACCTAAAATGAGGTAAAAAAAAAATCCCTGGAGATGGATGATACGCTGTTTTTGTCCAACACATTTTAGAAACCATATTTTTCTTCAAAATTAATTATAAAATGTACTTTAAAGGACAGCTCTCTGACTTCTGATGTCCAAGGTGTCTGTGGGTCTTTTATCCACTTTTATTTCTAACTTACAAATAAGCAGATAATCTGTGAATTTGATATTTTAGAGATGAAAATATCTGTCGAAGATAACTGTAAGAGTGACATTAAAGATCTCTATGCATCCCTGACTTCTCACAAACCTCTTAATTATTGTGGTAATCTGTTCTTTGAAAGTATAAATCAACAAAGAGTTGATCACTGGGTATATGCCCTAAAAATAAAGCTTTGAGACTCCACCAGCCTTCTCTGTGGGATAATCATTGCACTTCATATAGCATACTATTTTCAGACTGAACTTTTCACATTTAAGCCAGTTATTTGCTTTCATGCTGTTGGAGCTCCTCAAAGGCAAGCGCTATTGCAATCCCAGGATGGCAATGACTACAAGATCCCAGAGCACATTCTCTATATGTCTGTCAGTAACCTGAGAATAGAAGGTACCCTGATACAGAGAAGAAAAATCTGCAATGCTTTTGTCTAGGCTTAATTGAAAATTTTATATTTTGAGAAGTTTAAAAATATTCAAAATTATTTATGAGTAAAAGAGTAAAAGGGAAAATAAGTAACTGTGTATTCCAAAGGGTGACACAATATAATAAGTAAACTCCTTAGACCAATATGCTTTATATAATTTATATATATGTATAAATTCTGGTACTGAGTTAGTTTTACAGTTTGCTACATAAGTCATATTTTTCATAAGGGGAGAAATGTTGAGTTTCCTTAAGGAAGAAATCTCCAGTAACTTTTTGGAAAGTGACCAGGCTTCCTCAATCACTTTCCATCTAGAAACAGCATTGTCAAATCTAGGGTCAAATTATACTTAAGACCCAATAAAAATGATAATTTTATTTTACATTTTTAATTATATCTGATGCACAGCTATGAAATCGGTGGTGAGTTTTGGGTGACAGCTAGTCAATGGGAGGTTATAAAATTTCAAATTATTTGAAAGCTTTTTGTGGGTCATTTAATCTATAAACCCCCTTATTTGAACGCATAAAAACAAATTTTTGTTATATATGCTCTTTTGTACTCCACACAGCTATTTTTAAAAAAATCTTTGATTTAAAGGAAGCTTTCTCATATATTGTAGATTATAAACTTATTTGCAAGTAATATTTAAACATAGTATGAATCTGAATCACACTTTAGAGACCTCAGGAGGATGTGTTTACCCATCTGTCATGTGTGGTAAGACAAACTCAACAAGTAAATGCTCTCTGAAAAATGTCAGCATAACTTCCTTCAAGTAAAAATATTAGCCAGCTAGTTAGAACACTATTTTTTTCTGTTAAAAAAAATGGTCCTACTTCTTTTGCTTGGAGAGTTAGATATTTTAGAATGGGATAATTCTTCAAGAGCCAGAAAGTAAAACAGACGTGAGTACCTGCCCTTGATTGATGGCTTTTTATTATTTCTTCTGAGACATAGAAGACAAATGACAGAGAGACAGTTTAGACAGAGAAAAGTTTAGAACCCCAAACTACCCATTACAAGTCTGTATGGGTCCAAGCATTTAGAATGCGTTTTGTGCCTAATTAAAGGAGAGAATCAATGATTGTTTGAAAATGTAGAATACCAGTATATATTGAGGTATGCTACATAAAAGTTTTTTTTTTTTTTTAAGTAATCAGTACCTTACTGGGCACAAAACAATGTTCTGAGGAACCAGAAGCCGGGGCGGTGGGGGGGGGGGTGGATTTAAAAAGATGCAAAGTATAGCACTTGCATTTAAGGACCTTATATTGAATTGGCTGAAACATATCAAATCCCACTAAAATGTAAGTACCACAAAGAAAATGATTTATATCTAATTTGTTAGTAGATGTTTTCTGTGTACCTAGATCAGTGCCTGGTACTCATCAGGCCCTCAATAAATATTTTTTGAATAAGATATACAGGAAAAGACAGTTTGATTTGTGGAACTACCATAATGTTCCTGAGGAAACTAATCAAAATGGGCTCAAGAGATCTGGAAAAGAACCATGGAAAAATGAGCTTTGAATTGGATCTTAAATGGTAGATAAATGGGGAGAAGGAGATTCAGAGTTAATGGTTGAAGCAAAGTGTATAGAAAATTTGATGAATGTGACTAAATCATATTTATGAAGCGAAGTATTCTTTAGAAGAGTAAGGAGAAATTGAGTTTTAAACATAAGTTGAGGTGAAACAAAAAGACCCTTTAGAAAGGAGTGTATCCTTCCATCTTGGGTGATCAGGAGATTCTGAAAACTTTGGAATGGACAGATCACATGCTGGTGCCAACCAGCTTGTTTATTCTTTTCAATCCTTTTAATGCAAGCTGGCTTCCTGTTGGCTAGGATCCATGGATGTGTGTCTGGATTTCATTTCTAAAAGTCGACATCAATTTGGTTAGAGAAGCTTCAGAAATCACTGCATTTCTCGATTAAACCAAGGATGTCATTCTGCTAATTCTGGAACCACGCAAATATCAAGTTGAAGTAATGGCAGTTAATTGTTATTGATTGGTGTGTAACAGCATTAGTGAATTCCAGAGTCTGGCCATTACTGAAGTATAAAATGATCCAGCGACAACTTCAACTGGTTTTAGATAAAAATAAAAACTCACAGAAAGCCAATGTTACTTAAGATGCTTGAGAGAACTGAAGCTCTTCCCTTAATTAGGTGATTGGAGAAAGGACATTAATGAATCCATATATGTTGGAAACATGATGGAAACTAGAATAGGTCCAAATCTTTCATAGTATGAGCCAGTGCTTCTCAATGGAACTTTCTGAAATGATGGCAATGATCTATATATGTGCTGTTCTTTGTGGTGTCCACTAGCCATATAGATGGATGTTAAGTATTTGAAATATAGTTAGTGTAACTGAGGAGCTAAGTTTTACATTTTATGCAGCTTGAATTGATTTAAATTTAAATATTCTCATTGCTAGTGGCTATCATTTTAGATAGCACAAGTTGGAACATTTTGCTTAACAAAAAGGAGCAACACTTTGGAAATTTCACACAGCTGGCTATATCAGTCAGGATAGGCCAGGTAATGTTAAAGTAATAATAATAATATACAAAATCCAGAATTTCACAAGTTTATAATAAAGATTTATAGCTCTTGTTCACACTGAATTTTCCACATCAGTTTCATTCTGGGACTCAGGCCACAAAGTAAACTCTGTAACATGGTTGGTTGTCCTTGTAAAGTAAAAGGAGAGCTTGTAAATCAATGCATTAAAACTTAAGACTTGTGATTTTTACTAGCACACTCTACTTCTGTTGATTGATGATGATGATGATGATATAGATAGATGACTGATAGATAGATAGACCTATAGGTATGTGTGATATATCAATACATCACACATAACTATGTTTTCCCCTAGTCAATCACAAAACAACTCTGTGTTCCATTGAGGAAGGATGTATAGCCTCCCTCAGGGAACCAATGACTATAAGTGAACAGCAGTACAGTCTATCACAGTGGCCTAAAAGAAAATAGAAAGAGATATTTTGTTGAATTAATGAATGAGTATTTCCCAGCAAGTTCTGTGTGTCCTGACTAGAACTTGATGTTGTAAACCCATCCACTCTAAGTACAGAGATAGCAGTGAAATATAGCATGCTGCTTTCTTTTCTAGTGCCATCCTTCCCCAGTTCTTCACAGGACCACGTACCTTTCATTCTTCACTTCTTAGGTTAAATATCACCTTCTCAGAGAGAATTCCACAATACCCCACTGTAAAATAGTGGATTGTGTCTTTTTTGGTATAATACAGGTAATCATCCAAACTGAATATATCCTGAATTAATTCTCTACATTTAATGGAACATGGAGTGATAGCAGTGATCAGATCCAGACAGACCTTTCCTGAATGGTGCACCAGGACCCCTTGGACATATGTTTCACTTCCCTATTCATTGTAAGCTCCTTGAAGACAAATTAAGGAATTATTAATTTCCACTTTCCTGGCTCAGTTAATAGGATGAAAGATTGAATGGTGATATAAAAATAAATCTGAATAATCTGTGCAATGATTTTACCAATATTAGAAATATTAAGCTAAACAAAATATTTATATAATTATAAACAAAAATTATTAGAGAGAGAAATCTTTTAAAACAGAGGATGGTAAAAATATATTCCTTTACAATTCAACCAATGAAACAAGATGATACTTCCTTTTCAAAAAGAAAAATCTATTGTTCAAAGTTACATCTCAATAACTGAAATTAAAACGTCAAAGATAAGTGAACAATTTCAAATTTAAACTGCAATATCCCAAACATGTTCAACTATTCTTTCTCAAGGAAATTAGATAATTGTCTACTGACTTCCCCATAATTATTTTAAGGGTATTTTATTTTGTTTTATTCACTTGGATATTTGGATAATGAGAAGTTTTCTAGACCACAGGCACTCCATGTAAGTAAGTTCCATACAAGTGTGAATAGATCAACTAATCTCTGACTTTATTTTTACTTGAGTAACTATGTAATTGCCCTTATTCACTGATATTCTAGCCTATGATAAATCCAATTGTAATCTATGCCTGTAGCTCATCTACCTTCTGGTTATAGGTATTGCCTGCCCTTCTGTTCCTTCCTGCTGACTCTCTCCGGGCCTGTGTTCTCTTCTCTTTCTGTCTTAAAAAAATTTCAGTAGTGTCTAATCAGTTTTTATCTGAGCTTTTACTTATCCACTGAATATTTTTTGTGCCAGATTAATGTTCTTATTTTACTACTTTTAGTAATTTATCCTATATTCATAACCACAGGTAAAACATTTCAATCTAGCAGCAGTAATAAAAAAAGAAAAATAAGTAATTATATCAATTCCTAATGTATGAAACAGATAAACATAGTAATTTATTTATGTAAGTACATTTTATAAGTTTATATTTATAACCTTTAATTAATATAAAGTCAGTGGATCAACACAGGTAAATTCCTTCAATGAAAACAGGCATTTTAATATGGGGGTCTGAATACCAGTCACTGCTACTCTGCTACAGCAGAGTTCAGTGCATAAAAGCCTTGTACAAGGAGCCAGAAATTATTTAACAGATGTTTCATACTAGAACTTTTATTATTAGGCAATTATGTAGCTATGCCAGTTCCTGTAAGAGACAAAATCTCTAATCCATGGTTTTTAAAATCTAGAGGAAGAATCCGAAAATAAATGAGTAAAGAAACAGATAAATAGAAATTGAGAAGATTGCAATGACAGAAATGAACACAGTAACTTATAGACTCTAGACCTAGGAATTTTTTGTAAGGAAACGATATTTAAACTGACACCTGAATTATGAGAATTCACCAGCTAAATTGAAAACTTAGAGAGAAGGCGAGGTCTTCAAGCCTGGGGACAAGCAAGAACAAAGAGTTGCCATCAGGCAAGTGGCAGGCATGTCCTCCATGTAGAGCAGAGCAATGCAGGAAGGAACTCAGTGAGCTGAATCCTGTATGAGGTCAGACAAGCGGCAGACTCCAGACAACAATGACAATTTCAAGACATGAAATGAGCCATCCACAGGCTATTAGCACAGAATGCACATGATCTATCTGGTTTAACTGTATTCAGACTACTTTGATAACAATGAATTGGATGAAGTAGGTGGAGAATACTATTGGGAGGAAGGCAAGAGGCTAGTATAAATCTTATCACTACCTGGGCAAGAGATGGTTGACTGACTCTTCATAGGACTTTGTTTTCTTACACATAAAATAGGGTATATAAATGAGATATTTGTATTAGCTTTCTATCATGCCTATTAACAAACTATACAAACTTCATAGTTAAACACACACACAGATGTGTTATTACACAGACAGAAGTCAGAAGTCTGACATGGGTCTCACCAGGCTAAAGTAAGTTGTTTGCAGGGCTGTATTCCTATCTGGAGGATCTAAGAGATTGTTGTCACAATTCAATTCATTGTAGTTATAGGACTAAGGTCCCCATTTCTTTACTGGCTATCAACTGAGAACCATTCTCAGCTTCTAAAAACCACCTGCATCCATTACCTCATGGCTCCCTTCCTTCATCTTCAAAGACAGCCATTGTCGATGAAGTTCCTCTCATGCTTCAGATCTCTCCTGTCTCTTCTCCCATTGCCACATCTCTGTGACAAGCTCTTCTTGGCTCCCTCTTCTGCTTTTAATTTAATATGTGTTTAAATTGGGCCAATCCAAATAATCCAGAATAAACTCCTTATTAAAAGTCAATTGATTAACATCCTTTAATTAATCTTTAACCTTAATTATTTTTGCCATGTAATGGAACATATACATGTTTGAGGATTAAGACATGGGCATCTAGGAGTGGCTGAGGAGGCATTATTTTTCTTACCACAAGGTTTTGAAAGATTTATTACTTTTACAAAGAAATATATACTTAATCTACATAAATTTGATTTTGACTTAAGAAATCAATGTGGCATTGTGTTAGGCTTTGTTTAAATGGTTTTTGTAAATATTATACTATATACATATGTAAATATTTTATAAATACATATAGTATTGGATGAAATACCAAATCTGAGGGAAAACTGAGTCCTTTGGAGATTAAATGAATCAACCTCCTTCCCAGGGAGTGACAGAACTTATACTGGTCCCTTGACTTCCTCCCAATAGCACTCTCTGCTTGTTTCATCATATACACACACACACATACACACACACACACACACACACATATATATATATATATATATTTATACAGCTATCTAACTAATATAAAAAATTAGGGCTTCCCTGCTGGCACAGTGGTTGGGAATCCGCCTGCCGATGCAGGGGATGCAGGTTCGTGCCCCGGTCTGGGAGCATCCCACATGCCGTGGAGCACCTGGGACCGTGAGCCATGGCCACTGAGCCTGGGTGTACAGAGCCTGTGCTACGCAACGGGAGAGGCCACAACAGTGAGAGGCCCACGTACCGCAAAAAAAAAAAAAAAAAAATTAAATAAAGGTCATATAGTGTAGTGTGAATTATATGATTAAGAAAAATGTATATTTGGCTTTATTCTGAAATTAGATTATCTTTTTAATGTTTAATATCCCTACCAGTCATTTCTATATGCCAATTTGTTTTTCTTAATCCTTTTATTAAGTAAAAAAAATTTTTTGGTCTATTCACAATTTAATTATTAGAAATATGGATCACAAAAGAAATTAAAAATAAACCAAGTTTATTATATGAGCCTTTTTCATGCTCTTTTCCATAAAGGCAATCTATATGTTATGTGTCCTTTGATCAACAGCCCTCCCCAGTAAGCTCTGTGAAAGCAGTATAAATGCTAATGTATTGTGGTCTAATTTTTGCTCAAATGCATGAACATAACATAATCAAAATTTGGTGTTCTTCTGGAACTAACTCAGTAGATGTTATTTCTTCTTTTTTGCATGACCTCTGGGAAAGTAAATAATATCAAAAAGCCCAATCATGTAACACACATCCCCAAATGAACAAGGAAAATTGCAGTGCATTTCAACAGCCTCTGGAATTGGATTAGAGTCCTCAAGCCTGAATGTCACACAGCACAGACAATATATTGTGCCCTTAACACTGAACAAAACTGTCAATCATGTAGTAATTTTTATTGTTGTTTGTTCTCTGGTTTGGGTGACAACTTAATATCTTATAGTAGTATTCATCTATAAAATGGTGCACATGACTGGTCACAGGCAGTAAAGAAAGCCCTTGTACTTTTTGATTGCTACAGGAAAACCTTTTGTGCAATTTGTAATTGAAATAAATAAATAACTATACAAACAGAGCAACTTAGGCCTTGCTTAAAGTGAGTAGACAATCAAATTGAAAGTGCATTTTCTTCACCCTGCACATGTTTTAAGTGCTCTGCTAGACAGGTATGAAGGCAGAATACTTATTGTACCCATTACTGATAGCAGTTTACATTTTCTTCATAATTTGATTGCAAAAGTACCAGAGCACCCATAAAATACTCATCAACCTTAAGAGTCACTTATTAGAATGGTTTTTTGTCTATGGTTTTCATTTTAATATTAATCACAACATTTTTTTTTCCTCGCCTCTTGCTATTGGCTTTATTTTTTTAACATCTTTTTTGGAGTATAATTGCTTTACAATGGTGTGTTAGTTTCTGCTCTATAACAAAGTGGATCAGCTATACATATACATACATCCCCATATCTCCACCCTCTTGCATCTCCCTCCCACCCTCCCTATCCCACCCCTCTAAGTGGACACAAAGCACAGAGCTGATCTCCCTGTGCTATGTGGCTGCTTCCCACTAGCTATCTATTTTACATTTGGTAGTGTATATATGACAATTCCACTCTCTCACTTCATCCCAGCTTACCCTTCCCCCTCCCTGTGTCCTCAAGTCCATTCACAACATATTTTTTATCTGTCTTATTTGAATATCATCATGAAATGCTGCAAAAACAATTATGCTCTCTCCAAAATGCATTTGTATTTCAAAACACATTTTAATTATGTACTTTTCCACTTCACCAGTAAAATACACACACACAAACACAGAGGTACACACAAAATTCTCTGATTTGTGCTTAAAACAGGGAGATCAAAGGAACCATTAGATTCTTAAAGGCAGTTCATCTACTCTTCAGTCACAAGCTAGTGTCTAAAAGCTTTTTGTCTTAGAAAGTCCTGGGTCAATGTTTCTTCATATTTATCTGCCATTTGTGCCTGCTGCTACTACTGTATTTTAGGTCTTCATCTTTTTCTGGCCCATGCATTACAACTGACCATTGGTTTTGGGCCTTCACTCTTACCCCACTAAAAAGTAGTTTTCACATGGCAACCAGAGCTAACCCCTTAAGAGATACATGATCATATCACATCACTCCTTTTACATTCTCTATTGACTCATCGCCTAAGGAATAAAGTCTACACTGCTTAGACAAGTAGTGAAGACCTTCTGATGTCCTAGGTTATTTCCAACTTGAAACTGCATTTTCCTCTAACAGACTGCATACTTCTTTGCTCATTCTCTACCCCTGGTATGAACAATTCCCATACACAATTATGCACCAGTTAAATACCCCTTCCCTTTACTCTCTCAATGATTAAATAATCACTTTGTTGGCTGATAGAGCATCTTTCTCCTACCAATTTCTAGTATTTTTTCAGTAAACTACAATTGACTTATGTATCTCTCCCTCCTTCCTGTATTTTAAGATCTAGGAAAATAGTAAGCTTTTGCCTCACTTATAACAGATACATAATACTTGATGTATTCTAAGTCATATTGGCCTCCTAGAAAAATAAGACATGAATAAATCATGAACCATAGATAGATAGGTAGATAGATAGATAGAATAAACAGAAAAATAATTGAAAAATACTGTGCCCCTAATAAAAATGTTTTAAAAGAGTGAGAAAGATTGATATTAATTCTTCTTTGAATGTTTGGTAGAAGGTAAAATTCATGAGTGAAGCCACCTATTTGATCCTGGACTTTTTGTGTTGGGATGTTTTTGATTACTGATTCTATCCACTTACTAGTAATCAGTTTGTTCAGATTTTTTATTTTGTCATTATACAGTCTTGGTAGGTTGTCTGTTTCTAGAAATTTATCCATTTCTTGTGGGTTGTCCAATTTGTTGGTATATAACTGTTCATGCTAGTCTCTTATGATCCAACATGTACATGAAAATATGCTTAACATAATTTTTTAAATTAATTAATTTATTTTTATTGAAGTATGGTTAATTTACAATGTTGTGTTAGTTAAAAGTGTATAGTAAAGTGATTCAGTTATACATATACATATATCAATTCTTATTCAGATAATTTTCCCATGTAGATTATTACAGAATATTGAGTATAGCTCCCTGTGCTATACAATAGGTCCTTGTTAGTTTCTATTTTATATATAGTAGTGTGTATATGTTAATCCCAAACTCCTAATTTATCCCTCCCCCCATTCCCCTTTGGTAACCATAAGTTTGTTTTCTATGTCTGTAGGAGGTATATTTGTGTTTTGTATATAAGTTTATGTGTATTTTTTTTCTTTAGATTCCACATGTAAGCCATATCATATGATATACGTCTTTCTGTCTGACTTATGAAATGAAAACACTAACTGGTAAAGATACATGGACCTCCACATCCATTATAGCACTGTTTACAATAGCCAGGATATGGAAACCACTTAAGTGCCCATCTATAGATTAACAGATACACAAATTGTGGTATGTGTGTGTGTGTGTGTGTGTGTGTGTATATATATATATATATATATATGCAAAGGAATATTATTGAGGAGGCAGATTGCTAAGTGAAATAAGTCAGACAGACAAAAGCAAATATCCTACAATCTGTCTTACTAGTAGAGTCTTAAAAATACAATAAAATACAAAATAAAAACAAGTTCATAGATACAAAGAACAGATTGGTAGTTGCCAGAAGCAGAGGGATGAGGAGTGGGAGAAATGGGTGAACTTCTTTTATTAGTTTAAATAAAATAAATTAAGAAATAATGTTTTAATAAAATGTAAGTTCTATGAGGATAAGGATGTTTTATTACTGAATAATCACCAGGACTTTGAAGAGTGCCTGGCACATAGTAGATGCTTAATAATATTTATAGAAACAATACATAACTATCATTGCTATTTGAGAAGTCTAGTCTGCTAAAGGCAAATACATCTTGTTGAGAATATTAATGATCTAAAATGGTAGCAAGAGTTTCCCTCTGAAGGACAATATCCAATTTTTCATGATAGAGATCCGATGAGAGGTGGTTCACATTGAAATATAGTGATGGCTAGTATTGGAATCTTATGGGACAAAACCAGTTTATGTTCAGAGGCTGCTGGGTAATTAGACTAATGGATAATGATACTGAAAACACTACACTAGAATGTGAAGTTAGCAGAGATGGAATGTCTAGTAATTTTCATTTACTCTTCTTAAAGAAGACAGTTGAAACACTGAGTAATGCAATTATTGACAGGAAAGACTAGAAAAAAGAGAAAGAAGTTGACTCTCATGTCTTCATAAATGCCCTTAATTTAAAGTAAGAAAAAAATACAACAGATATAGGAGGTGATAGGAATGACTAAGAATTTGGGGAAATAAAATTTTCATGAAGGACCATGTGTGCTTGCATTTGTGTGTGTGTGTGTGTGTGTGTGTGTGTGTGTGTGTGTGAGAGAGAGAGAGAGAGAGAGAGAGAGAGAGAATTAGCATACACTGACTACATATAACAGAAAATTTTTAAATGGCTTAAAATAATGAAGTGTGTTTAGCTGAAGAACAAACTGCTTAATGTACATACCTCTAGGTTTGATAATTGAGTCTGTGGAAGAATCAGAGTTTTGTCATTTTTTTCTCACTGTCTGTAGATTATCTTCAGTTTAGTTCTCCTCATATTCTTGAGATACTAACCCAGTGTCATATACTGATACTTCAGTTGTCAGGGGAATAAGGTATTTAAAAGTGCTCTTTGTTTCACTTTTAGAATGTGAGAAATTTTCCCAAATTGCTGCAACAATTTTCCTCTTACACCTATGAAGAGAACTTCATCACATGCCCATGACCTGTGTGGTACCTGTGTGAAAATAAAGATTTAGCCCTGAGCTGATACTAGGGTCACCTTGCCTCAGAGATGGTACCAAAACAGAAGTGTGTTTCTGTAACAAGGAATAAATGAGCAACCGAAAATTATGTTACATTATTTTATTTAAGAATTCTTACACATTAGTTTTTATATTCCTGATATTTTTTTCTTACTAATACAGAAAAATTAAATTTCCAAAAGAGCATGTTAATGTCAGTTTTCAAATGTGCCCAACTTGCTCAGTTAGCAATGTGTTGTAGTACTAATTGGTATTACAGGCATATATTTAGAGCTATTTCCACATTTACATCTGTATTTCATCCAAAACTTTATCAAATAAAAAAATTGGGTATTTTATCATGAAAAGGAACAATTTTTTAATTGTGAATAGGTTGCCGACAACAACAACAACAAAAGTACAGGTGTTTTGACTAAAATACCATGAATGTGTTTCTGAAAAATCTAATGTTTCACACTAAAACAATCAGGGCTTGTGAGAAAAAATAAGGCTAGAATCATAATAATCAAAACCTAAGCAACTTTATAACTGAGGTGCTAACCAACACAATAACATTCAAAAGATAACATAATATGATATCACAGTGACAAAATGGTATTTCTAATAAATAAATGCTACATTGAATATAGGTATTTACCTTTTTTAAAAAAATAAAAAGAGAATGGGTTGTAAGGAAGAGTTGAATTTCCTAAGTAATAAATATTTGGACACAACTTTTAAAAATACAATGGGGAGATCTTCATAATTACACTTTCACTGTAAAGCAGATGACCAACTGAGCCAGGAGGCAGATGGAAGTGTGGATGGACTTAGTTCATTTACTGTGGATTCCTCCAGAGCTCACTGTATTCTGCCCTTGTATTTTCCTTCAGATGTTGCTACATGTACCAGCATGGCACAACACATTAACAGGCTGGAGGTAAAAATCTTATATGAACTAATAATTCCCATTTGATTAACATCATTCTACTGTATAGCGATTATAGATCTATGTATCCATATCTATCTATCTATCCAATTCATGTTGCTGTATATAACAATACTCTGTGTGTGTATGTGTGTGTGTGTGTATATATATATATCACACACACTTCATGTTACTGAAGCAAAGTATAGCCGTGCAAGCCATATTCAAATAAACCAATAACGTTCCAAATAGTTAAACTGGAGAGATCAGGGAGATCAGCTTGGTGCTTTGTGAAAACCTAGAGGGGTGGGATAGGGAGGGTGGGAGGGAGACGGAAGAGGGAGGAGATATGTGGATATATGTGTATGTATAGCTGATTCACTTTGTTATAAAGCAGAAACTAATACACAATTGTAAAGCAATTATACTCCAATAAAGATGTTAATAAAAAAAGGAATGCGATAGAAAACAAGAAACAAAACCAAAAATTCCATGGAGTGTCCTCACGTCATTTTTCTGCCCTTACCTCTTACAAGATTGGAGTAATAGTTGAAATAAAAATATGATTTACAAAAAAAAAAAGTTAAATCGGGTCCACATAATTACTGGGTAGCCAGATGGCAACGCGTTTTTGAAAGGCAATTACTTAGTTGCAAATGAGTTTCTATATACGCAATAAATGTTTTAGTGTTTTAAGTATATCATGATGCTATACCACTTGATCTCAAAAATTCTTGGGACTCCTCAAGAACTAGTCTTTCATCAACTGCTAGAAACTTGGATTATGAAGTGGAATCTGGTGAGTCCTTTTCCTTAATGTATGAAATGGTCTGTACATTTCTAAAACAAATAAGCAGTAAAATTAGTGCTTTATACAACACAAAACTTTCACAAATTGTTAACCTGAGTTCCATATTTGGTTCAAGTATCTTAGAAACCAAAGAGAGACGGATGACAGTTATGAGATTCTCAATGCTTATAATTCAAAACAGATTAGGTGCTCAGGAGAAATGTAGAACTTTTCTTTTAGAAGACTGGATACAGGAAACATGGTATGACGTACACAATAATATACCTGCAACACCCATAACTTTTTTGGCAGTTATTGTCCATAGACACAGAGATCTAATATGAAAATTAATATCAGTTAAAGTTACTTTGGGTGACAACAGCAATTAATGTGCTAATGCCTAGTTTGGTCCAGGCACAAGAAAGATGCTTTTAGTTGAATGCTAGTTAGAGATTAAAAGACTATTTACATATTTAATCTTCTACTGAGCCAAAGGGTAGTTGAATCTGTCCTATTAATTTCTTTCAAACAGAATTTATGCATGGATTTGAAGGTAAAAAGAGAATTTCCATCAAAGTGGCATAGGTAAGCAATCATTTGTGCTGGAGAGAGAACATATTTTCTGAGAGGGTTGCCTTTGAGTGGGATGGAAGCATTAGGGTTTTTTGGAATTAATTTATGTTCATGGAATATGAACAATATTTTCAGAGATAGGACATAACACATTCTCCATTAATTTATACATTTTTATAAACTTTAAAGTTCATTATTGAGAAATTACACTACAGTGTCTCAACTGAAACGATCAAGTCCCATTTTTACAAAATTTCAAACGTACAGAGCTCTGTTTGTCTGTGTGTGAGCTTTAAAAAGTGAATTGCAAATCTGTTCAGATATAAAAATGGTAATTAGGTTTATATAATGTAAAGTTTACATTTCCTTTTCCTACAACAACTTTCTTCACTATATCTATATTTTTACTATATATGTACATTCATAAATATATATGTTTAAAATCAAATTCTAAATTTTCTCTTACAACTAGTTACTTTTAAAATAAACAATTTCATTAAGAAGCTGCTAAATATTACTTTGACTGAATTCAGCTTATTCTACTTCTGCTTTTAGATTTTTTTAAAGTCTTTAAAGTTTAGGCTTAGATTTGCAATATTCAGACATTTATTTAGAACAAGTAGTCATCATGTAATGCGAATGTTATTATATATCAAGGAAACAAATATTTAGTAACACCTGTTGGAGTTTACCATATTGTCACTGCAAAAATCCTGTAAATCATAATTCTAATTTTGTATATGAAAAAGTTGGCTTAGAGGGACAATAGCATACAGCTTAGGCTTTAGAATCAGATAATTTTGGTTTAAATTCAAACCCTCTAATTTACAATTTGAGTAACCTGGAGCAAGTCACTTACCCTTTCTAAGCCCTAGTGACTTCCAAGCAAGTCACTTACCCTTTCTCAAAAGGTTCTTAAAAAAAAACCCTTGATCTTTGAAATGTCTTAACACAGTGCTTGACACAGAGCAATGACTAAAAGTGTTTTTATTACTATGCTTTTTACTTTTATATCATTATTTATTGTTGCTACCATTCTATTGACAATTTTAACATTATTATTACTCTGACAGATAGTAATAGATTTTCTACAAAAATCACTGTGTTGTAAACAGTCTAACCAGATTTTAATTGCTTGTCTTTCTTTCAAAAACAGGATTTTAATTTCAGGTTTTTCTGCCAAAAATATATGTGCTTCACTATGCTTCAGTGCTCCCCAAATTTTAATGTGCATGCAAATCACCTGGGAATCTTGTTTAACTATAGTCTGATTCATTAGATCTCGAGAGAGGGCCTGAAAGTCTGCATTTCAAAAAGCTCCCAGGTGGTGCCAGTGTCTCTGGTTCTGAAAGCATAGTCTGAATACTGGGAAATATTGGACATTTTTAGATCCTTGGGCACGTGAAGTTTGGAAACAGCACCAAATAGAATACCTCCCAAGTCATCCCTGAGAAGTGGAAGATCACTCTCTTCAAACACTTAGATTCAAAGTAATTCATAATTTCTGGAAGAAAGCATAAAATTCATACTTTCATTTCATGCCTAAAGTATTATTCACCTAGGAAAAATCATTGAAAATAATACTTCTGTCTTTAGATATATGTTCTTTCTTGCTTTTCTCAGAGAATAAAGAAATATAAGGACCTCATTTTCCTTCTGAATGAATACTTATTAATCCTTCAAATATCAGAGATGTTTCTTAGGCCTAGGTTGACTTAAAGTGTGTATGTATTGTATATACATCTACTTACAGATGTTTAAAAATAATCTCTTTCTGGAATACACATCTTCTTTCTCTAGCTTTTTATTTCTCTGACAAGTATACATTTTGCTCTAATTCTGACATCTTTTTCTCTATCTCTAATCTCTAAAAACAATTATCAACTTAGTAATGCAGATTTTTTAACTGGCAATTTAGCCTAACTTTGATATGAATCACATCCATGAATGCATATTCACACAGGGTAGGTTTGAAACCACGATTACTGGTTTAGTGCTTGACAATGTGCATTAACTGTTATGGTCTGAATGTGTCCCCACAAATTTCTTATGTTGAGATCCTAATCCTTCAGGTGATGGTATTAGGTGATGGATCTTTGGGAGGTGATTAGGTCATGAGTACAGAGCCCTCATGATTAGGATTAGTGCCATTATAAAAGTGACCCCAGAGAGCTTGACCACCTCTTCCACCATGTGAGGTTACAATGAGCAGATAGCCATCAACAAGGAAGCAAATCCTCAGTATTGAATCTGTCAGTGCCATAATCTTGGACTTCTCAGCTTCCAGAACTGTGAAAAATAAATTTCTGTTTATAAGCCACCCAGCTTATATTTTGTTATGGCAGCCCAAATGGACTAAGACAATAAAGAAGATTATTTTTTACTCTACCACAACAATATTAAGTTAATATTAATTGAAGGCATTTGAATAGATGTTTGGGGTTAATGTAATTATTCCTGTTTTTTTAAAAATTATTATTCCTGTTTAATTATTTGCTTTATTTAAACACAACATGCACTTATACTAATAGAAGGAAGTATAGAAAAAGAATGCTATCTAAATGAGTCTTTGAAAAATTATTGAATATGACAATGCACTTCAATTTAACTTCCTGTTCTATTCTTCTCTCTGAGAATTTTACATGTTTCTCTGAGAATTTTATTCTATCTTTTTGATGGCTCTTTTGTTTAATGTCTACTGGGGAGTACCAGCACTTCCATCATTCTTTTGTGACCATCTGTCATCTAAAGTAAGATGAACCTTTACAACTCAGTTTTGGGAAAATAATACTTCACATTTGGGGAAATCATTTTATAAAATATTTTAAATAAAGGTTTGCAGGATATATACATCAACAAATATTTACTGATTGCCTAGAGATATATAATATCCTTGAAACCAAGAACACTGTTTTTGCACAGGAAATATCGAGTAGAAAAACATGAGATGATGTAAAATCTATGAAGTACACAGTTCAAGAAAGTAATATCTGATTTACTATCTGAAATTATATTATTTATGAATTTATTTTCATTTTCTGCTTTTCTGCCACATGTGTAAGATCTAGAAGGCAAAAGGAGCTCTATATGCTTATCTTTTTGGTGGTATCATAAAGTTCAAAGAAGAGACTTGAATCCAGATGCATAAAGATTTTACTGACATACATCCCTTGCACTGCTCATTTATTTAGCCAGTGAGTAAAAACTAACTGGGTTTCTTTCAGCCTGCCCTGGTTTTAGTCACAGTGAAAAATGACCATGGAGTACTAAGCTTTCTAGATATTCAGATAAAGCTATCTTCTAGACACCAGTGGCAAAAAGAAAGAAGAGTGGATTACATCCCTCTAGAACTAATCCAATTTAACACTTTAATTTTATTTTATTTCTATTTTTTATTCTTTTAATTTTGTATTATTTACTTTTTTATACAGCAGGTTCTTATTAGTCATCAATTTTAAACACATCAGTGTACACATGTCAATCCCACTTGCCCAATTCATCACATGACCATCCGCAACCCCCCGTGGCTTTCCTCCCTTGGTGTCCATACATTTGTTCCCTACATCTGTATCTCAACTTCTGCCCTGCAAACCACTTCATCTGTACCACTTTTCTAGGCTCCACATACATGTGTTAATATATGATATTTGTTTTTCTCTTTCTGACTTACTTCACTCTGTATGACAGTCTCTAGATCCATACACATCTCAACAAATGACCCAATTTCTTTCCTTTTTATGGCTGAGTAATATTCCATTGTATATATGTACCACATCTTCTTTCTCCATTTGTCTGTCAATGGGCATTTAGGTTGCTTCCATGACCTGGCTATTGTAAATAGTGTTGCATTGAACATAGGGGTGCATGTGTCTTTTTGAATTATGGTTTTCTCTGGGTATATGCCCAGTAGTGGAATTGGGGGATCATATGGTAATTCTATTTTTAGATTTTTAAGGAACCTCCATACTGTTCTCCATAGTGACTGTATCAATTTACATTCCCACCAAAAGTGCAAGAGGGCTCCCTTTTCTCCACACCCTCTCCAGAGTTTGTTTGTAGATTTTCTGATGATGCCCATTCTAACTGGTGTGAGGTGATACCTTATTGTAGTTTTGATGTGCATTTCTCTAATAATTAGTGATGTTGAGCAACTTTTCATGTGCTTATTGGTGATCTGTATGTCTTCTTTGGAGAAATGTCTATTTAGGTCTTCTGCACATATTTGGATTGGATTGTTTGGTTTTTTTTCATGTTGAGCTGCATGAGCTGTTTATATATTTGGAAGATTAATCCTTTGTCCATTGATTCATTTGCAAATATTTTCTCCAATTCTGAGTGTTGTCTTTTTGTCTTTATAGGTTCCTTTGTTGTGCAAAAGTTTGAAGTTCCATTAGGTCCCATTTGTTTATTTTGGTTTTTATTTCCATTACTCTAGGAGGTGGATCAATAAAGATCTTTCTGTGATTTATGTCAAAGAGTGTTCTTCTTATGTTTCCCTCTAAGAGCTTGGTAGTGTTCAGTCTTACATTTAGGTCTCTAATCCATTTTGAGTTTATTTTTGTGTATGGTGTTAGGGAGTGTTCTAATTTCATTCTTTTACATGTAGCTGTCCAGTTTTCCCAGCACCATTTATTAAAGAGACTGTCTTTTTTTCCATTGTATATCATTGCCTCCTTTGTCAAAGATTAGTTGACCATAGGTGCATGGGTTTATCTCTGGGCTTTGTATCTTGTTACATTGATCTATGTTTCTGTTTTTGTGCCAGTACCATATTGTCTTGATTACTGTAGCTTTGTAGTATAGTCTGAAGTCAGGAAGTCTGATTCCTCCAGCTCCGTTTTCTTTCCCTCAAGACTGCATTGGCTATTTGGGGTCTTTTGTGTCTCCATACAAATTTTTAGATTTTTTGTTCTAGTTCTGTAAAAAATGCCATTGGTAATTTGAGAGGGGTTGCATTGAATCTGTAGATTGCTTTGGGTAGTATAGTTATTTTCAAAATATTGATTATTCCAATCCAATAACATAGTATATCTCTCCATCTGTTGGTAAAATCTTTAATTTCTTTAATCAGTGTCTTATAGTTTTCTGCATACAGGTCTTTTGTCTCCCTAGGTAGGTTTATTCCTAGGCATTTTATTCTTTTTGTTGCAATGGTAAATGGGAGTGTTTCCTTAATTTATCTTTCAGATTTTTCATCATTAGTGTAGAGGAATGCAAGAGATCTCTGTGCATTAATTTTGCATCCTGCAACTTTACCAAATTCATTGATTAGCTCTAGTAGTTTTCTGGTGGCATCTTTAGGACTCTCTATGTATAGTATCATGTCATCTACAAACAGGGACAGTTTTACTTCTTCTTTAACAATTTGTATTTTTTTTATTTCTTTTTCTTCCCTGATTGCTGTGGCTAAGACTTCCAAAACTATGTTGAATAATAGTAGTGAGAGTGGACATACTTGCCTTGTTCCTGATCTTAGAGGAAATGCTATGTTTTTCACCATTGAGATTGATGTTTGCTGTGGGTTTGTCATATATGGCCTTTATTATGTTGAGGTAGGGTCCCTCTATGCCCACTTTCTGGCGAGTTTTTATCATAAATGGGTGTGGAATTTTGTCAAAAGCTTTTTCAGCATGTATTGAGATGATCATATGTTTTTTATTCTTCAATTTGTTAATATGGTATATCACATTGATTGATTTGTGTGTATTGAAGAATCATTGCATCCCTGGGATAAATCCCACTTGATCATGGTGTATGATCCTTTTAATGTGTTGTTGGATTCTGTTTGTTAGTATTTGTTGAGGATATTTGCATCCATATTCATCAGTGATATTGGTCTGTAATTTTCTTTTTTTGTAGTATCTTTGTCTGATTTTGGTATCAGAGTGATGGTGGCCTCATAGAAGGTGTTTGGGAGTGTTCCTTCCTCTGAAATTTTTTGGAAGAATTGGAGAAGGATGGGTGTTAGCTCTTCTCCAAATGTTTGATAGAATTCACCTGTGAAGCCGTCTGGTCCTGGACTTTTGTTTGTTGGAAGATTTTTAATCACAGTTTCAATTTCATTACTTGTGATTGGTCTGTTCATATTTTCTATTTCTTCCTGTTTCAGTCTTGGAAGGTTATACCTTTCTATGAAATTGTCCATTTCTTCCAGGTTGTTTATTTTATTGGCAAAGAGTTGCTTGTAGTAGTGTCTTAGGATGTTTTGTATTTCTGTGGTGTCTGTTGTAACTCCTCCATTTTCATTTTGAATTTTATTGATTTGATTCCTCTCCCTCCTTTTCTTGATGAGTCTGGCTGATGGTTTATCAATTTTGTTTATCTTCTCAAAGAACCACGTTTTAGTTTTATTCATCTTTGCTATTGTTTTCTTTATTTCTATTTCATTTATTTCTGCTCTTATCTTTTTGATTTCTTTCCTTCTGCTAACTTTGGGTGTTCTTTGTTCTTCCAGGTGTAAGGTTAGATTGTTTATTTACGATTTTTCTTGTTTCTTCAGGTAGGCTTCTTTGCTATAAACTTCCCTCTTAGACGAGCTTTTGCTGCATCCCATAGGTTTTGGATCATTGTGTTTTCATAGTCTTTTGTCTCTAGGTATTTTTTGATTACCTCTTTGATTTCTTCCGTGATCTCTTCATTATTTACTTATGTATTGTTTAGCCTCCATGTGTTTGTGTTTTATTACATTTTTTTCCCCTGTAATTCATTTCTAATCTCATAGCATTGTGGTCAGAAAAGATGCTTGATATGATTTCAATTTTCTTAAATTTACTGAGGCTTGATTTGTGACACAAGATGTGATCTATCCTGGAGAATGTTCTGTGCACACTGGAGAAGTGTAACTGCTGTTTTTGGATGGAATGTCCTATAAATCTCAGTTAAATCTGGTCTCTTATGTCATTTAAATCCTCTGTTTCCTTATTTATTTTCAATTTGTGTGATTTGTCAATTGGTGTAAGTGAGGTGTTAAATTCCCCCACTATTATTGTGTTACTGTTGATTTCCTCTTTTACAACTGTTAGCAGTTGCCTTATGTATTGAGGTTCTCCTATGTTGAGTGTATATATATTTATAATTGTTATATCTTCTTGGATTGATCCCTTGATCATTTTGTAGTGTCCTTCCTTGTCTCTTGTAACATTCTTTATTTTAACGTCTATTTTATCTGATGAGTACTGCTACTCCAGCTTTCTTTTGATTTCCATTTGCATGAAATATATTTTTCCATTCCCACACTTTCAATCTGTATTTGTCCTTAGGTCTGAAGTGGGTCGCTTGTAGACACCATATATATGGGTCTCATATTTGTATCCATTCAGCAAGCCTGTGTCTTTTGGTTGGAGCATTTAATCTATTCACGTTTAAGGTAATTATCAATAGGTATGTTCCTATGACCATTTTCTTAATTGTTTTGCATTTGGTTTTGTATGTCCTTTTCTTCTCTTGTGTTTCCCACTTAGAGAAATTCCTTTACCATTTGTTGTAAAGCTGGTTTGGTGCTGCTGAATTCTCTTAGCCTTTGCTTTTCTGTAAAGCTTTTGATTTCTCCATCAAATCTGAACGATATTCTTGCCTGGTAGAGTAATCTAGGTTGTAGGTACTTCCCTTTCCTCACTTTAAGTATATCATGCCACTCCCTTCTTTCTTGTAGAGTTTCTGCTGAGCAATCATTTTTTAACCTTATCAGAATTCCCTTGTATGCTATTTGTCATTTTTCCCTCGCTGCTTTCAATAATTTTTCTTTGTCTTTAATTTTTGCAAATTTGATTACTATGTGTCTTGGCGTGTTTCTCCTTGGGTTTATCCTGTGTGGAACTCGCTGCGCTTCCTGGCCTTGGGTGGCTATTTCCTTTCCCATGTTAGGGAAGTTTTTGATTATAATCTCTTCATATATTTTCTCTGGTTCTTTCTCTCTCTCTTCTCTGTCTGGGACCCCTATAATGTAAATGTTGTTGTGTTTAATGTTGTCCCAGAGATCTCTTAGGCTGTCTTCATTTCTTTTCATTCTTTTTTCTTTATTCTGTTCTGCAGCAGTGAATTCCACCACTCTGTCTTCCAGGTCACTTATCCGTTCTTCTGCCTCAGCTATTCTGCTACTGATTCCTTCTAGTGTAGTTTTCATTTCAGTTATCATATTGTTCATCTCTGTTTGTTTGATATTTAATTGTTCTAGGTCTTTGTTAAACATTTCTTGCTTTTTCTCGAACTTTGCTTCCATTCTTTTTCCGAGGTCCTGGATCAACTTCACTATCATTATTCTGAATTATTTTCCTGGAAGATTGCTTATTTCCACTTCATTTAGTTGTTTTTCTTGAGTTCTATTTCCTTCATCTGGTATATAGCCCTCTGCCTTTTCATCTTATGTATCTTCTGTGAATGTGGTTTTTGTTCCACAGGAGGCCAGATTGTATTTCTTCTTGCTTCTGCTGTCTGCCCTCTGGTGGATGAGGCTACCTAACCACATTTTAATTTTAGGAACAAAGAAACGAAGACCTAAAGAAATAAGAGGACTCACTCATATAAAGTAACATTTCTTTGAGTAAAAGAGGAGAAAAATATGTATCTTGCCACCAAAAGGAGGTATTATTTCAAAACTTTTTTTATATACAGAAGAGATAAAATAGCATAAGAAAACAAACATGGGAATACAATGAGATCTAGATTTATTGCTTCATTCATTCATTCATTCATGTATTGTTTGCATTTACTCTATCTTAAGAATTGTGCTTCACACTGTTTTCATGAAATGTTAAGAAAAATACTGTATTAGAATTTGTGGAGCTTTCAGGATGGTGGAGGTGATAAGCATTGACAAATTAACTATGTAAATAAACTAAATACTTTCAAATATTTGTGAGGATTAAAAATAAATAGTAAGATACTCTGAGATAAAATACTTGGCCAGGGGTTAGGGAGCAGTAGGAAGGAAAGGTGTCACCAAGAAAATTATCTATTGGGCAGACACTTGAAAAATACAAAGAATCAGCTAAGAGAGCAAAGGAATGAATATATCACAAGAACATTTTAGGAAAATCGTGCAAATTTATTGACAAAGGAAAGAAAAAAATTTAAGAAACTGAACAGGAGCAAAGTACTTGTGAGCAACTGGATCTTGATAGCCAAGGGTGAGAATAGTCTAAGATGTGGCTGGAGATATAGGAAGAGAACACATCATGCTTTCCTGGTTCTGGTCAGGACTCCTCTCCAGTTCCCACTGTGTAACAGCTAGCAATATGAGGATGCTGGATCACTTTGTTTGTCAGAAGCACATGTTCTGGTTCTATAAAAGGCAGATAACTATTCTCTTAACAAGGCTATTTTGAGGATTAAGCAACATGAGATGTGTGGAAATGACCGGAACAGTTAAAAATACTGTGCCTCTTCAAGAGTATCACTGTAAGAAACATAACCAGCTTCAACCATCAATGTCAGCTAAGCTTTTGATGTACCTTCACAAAGATCAGTTTATTTTACCAAGATGTCATGATTTTGTTGTAAGTTCACTAGATTCTTTGATGTCACTAGGACATTTGGAAACTAAACCTAAAGCAAACAGTAAGGAAATGAAATAGAATGTTGACCATGATAAGAGTTAATAGATCCATGAGCAGAGTGCTCTCCTTCCACTTCCTTATACAAAGTAGGGAGCCCTACAACCTATTGGGAGAAGTAAATGTTGATTAAGAAAGCATATTAAGGTGTGATTTTCTTTCAGGGAAAACAAGTTGAGAGGCCTTTGGAGCACAGCTGCTGGTGGGATACCTGAGAAGAGTGTTTAGATATATTTCTCTATCATACCATTGCATGGGCATAACCAAGGCTTAGCTACTCACCAGAGGTTCACATCATCTTGTGGCTTCTCTGATGTCTTTATCAAGCTGGTAACACCTGCAACTCCTTGAATCTCATCATTCCTATCACTTAAGTTGCTGAAAACCTTTACAGTTCACATATTTGAAACTATGTATACCTCGGTGAGAATAAGTTATTTAATTTCTTTCTTGAAAAAAGTTGTCGAGAGGGAAAAGGAAGTTTCAGGGGGACCTGAAGCAATAGGAAATATGGTGTCCTGAAGTGCCCAGGACAAAACTAACTGATTTTTAAACTGTGAGTGTAGTCTGTCTTTCAGTGTTGTTAATGTTGTTAACCCTAACTTCTATGTATCTTTTCTCACTTCAAATATTGGAGCAGTGTGGAATATCTGGATAATTCTTAATTTTAACAGTATTTGAAATCTTGATTCTTTGAGAATTTCTTGACAATGGTGGGTGGGAGAATGACTGAGAAATACATAAAATTGTCTCCCTATCCTGAGTTCAAGGATCAATATTATTATATTATATGATAATATAATATTATAATGTTAGAAACAAACAAAACTAGTAATCAAAAGAAAGCTAAAAGCTCAGAGGAGCATAAATAAGTAGCATGATCAAAGTGTAGAGTGGTGGATAAATCCAACAAGAGAATATATCCTGAATATTTTGTATCAAGATGTGTGTGTGTGTGTGTATATATATATATATATATATATATAGTTAGTATGTGTGTTAGAGACAGAGAGAAAGAGAAAGGACATAGGAGGAGCAAGGGTGAGAGAGGAAGAAAGGAAAGAGGAAGAATTGGACAAATAACATGAAAATTTCAAAGTTATATTTTTCTAAATTCATTGTGAACACCTTGTGTTCTTTACCATATTCATCCAGGGAATATCTTGTAAAACACATTTCACGAGCAGGCAATATATTTGACTTTTTTTCTCTTCCCATGGTTTAATCCATTTGTGAGTTTGAAACTTAAATACTTTTAAAGATTCAGTCCCTTTGGAAATGCTAATCTCAAAGGGATTTTTATTTCCTTTTTTGGTATAAAAGTAATCACTCATTTCTGTGTAATTATATACTACATTCTATTTTATTTCTACTGCATTTTTCACATTAATCTTATTCTCTTAATACTCTAGTTATGATGCTGTCCACTGTTAACACAAAGTGACACAAAGTGAACTGTTAACACTGTTAACACAAAGTGAAAAATATTTTTAGAAAAGAAAAAAATATTATGTTGAAGTTTTACAGAAGTTTTTTTTCCCTTCCTTTTACTTTTTGCTTCAAAACACTGCACTCCAGTAATGCTTTTACATTTGAGGCTAAGTCTGCAGCTCAAAAATATTGATTCTTTTATCTGCAGGATGTTATTGGCCACAGCAGACAGCACAAATGAATGAAAATACATGTACTTCCTTCTCCTTTCAGAAAAGACTTGCCATCTATATATGGTCTTTCATGATCAAGACATCAAGTCCCTGGGCTTAATGCTATGTAAAGCATCAGTACAGGATGGTCCCAATAAAAGATTCTATCTCAGGAAAGTGAAAGATTGGAGAGGGACTTGAAAACCTTTTGTATAATGATGCATGCCATCAAATATTTATTAAGTGGCTTCTAAAATCTAAGCACTACCTTAAAGTCTGGAGGTAAAATAACCAGAGGAAGCATGAATGCTTCATAATTTCTTGAAGTATCATTCACTCAAATGAGACAAGAAGGACAATTGTATGGAACACAGCATTAGTATTTGAGAAATTCCAGATAAAGGGAATCTTACACTAAATATCTAGAGACCCAGATTCTAGGTCTAGTTACTAGCAATTAAATTCTCAAATGTAAAATAAAGTTCAAAACACTTACTTTACAGTACTTTCTAATGGCCTAAGTAACTTATGTTGTAGACATTGTTTTGTTGTTTGTATTATTATGGTTCAGTTGTTATTCCCTATCAGATCATCAGTCTTTTCACATTTCCAGGTACATAATAATAATTATATATATATATATATATATGAATTTGTTGAATAAAATATTGGAAAGCAGTTGTAGTGATTGAAGGTACTTTAATTTTGTACTTGAAGGTTATTTAGGAATCACTGGTTAACATCTAGAGATATTTACTTAAAGTATATCAGATGGCTTCCATATTATTCCTCCAGACGACTAGGTTTCCTTACTTATTAAACAAAGATAATGTCTATTAGGATATTTTTCACATGTTCTGCTGTTCAAATACAGGATACATGAGATTTTTGTATATTCCTGATTTTATTTTGCCAGACTTTTGTCACTGTTGACCCTATATCTATTAAACCCACACTTCTTTAGCTAATGGCCAAGGCATTACATACTTATAAGAAATTAGTCAAATAAATCAGGAAGGGACTTCTTAAATTGAATTAAATATGAAGCTTGCACTAGCATACTGAAACTGTCACTGCTGCTAATAATTTTTCTTTCATCCCTGTATTAAGACGTTTGTAGTTGGTGTTAGGGAAAAGAAAGAAAAGAAAAGGGGATCCTAGAAGGACAAGAAAAGTTAAACTTTTGGTTTAGCTTTGCTCTCTTTCTTTCTCTCTCTTTCTTCATGAGACTTGTTCAGAATGCCAATTTGGAATTCAGCTAGAAATACCCAAGCACAAATTTCCATGACAACCAGCCAGGTATCCATCAAGCAAGCCATGGTTTACTTCTGAAGAATTCTCTCATGTTCTCAAGTGGTCTGGGCTAAGGAAAGGTAGGTTCTCTCACAGGAAGCAATTAGTTTTCTGAAGCCATGTGTATGTGTGTGTATTTACTCAAAAACAGGGCCTCAGGATAAGATGACTTGTAAATGAAAGATTTGTCTCATTTTCTCTAATGAAAGGTAATCTATGCTAACGCACGTGAGAAAGAAAGAGCTCCTGTGACAAAAGAATGTTCCGGCAACAGTGATAGTTACTGTTCCTGGCACTGTTTAATGTTGGTTCAATAAGATGAGAACTGTGACTCACATAATTCATTAGCTTATTTATACCCATATTTTAAAAGTTAACCATTATAGAGATAGCACACTCACCCTTAGTTTGGGAAAGCAAATTACAGTGGATTTCCTAGACTAGGAATGGAATAAGAATTAACATCGTTTAGTAGAATCCCTTAATTTACTTAAGATTTTATGATTTACAAAGCTTGCCTGAGCACATTATCATATTCAAATCACCAGTAAAAATGAGAAGGAGGTAAGACAAAAATAATTATCCACTTTTATGAGTATAAAAAATTAACTGATTTGTCATAATCAGTTTTCAAAGATCAGAACAATACCATTTTCTTGACAGTCTTCCCTTAAGTACTCAATTGAAAACAATCCCATTATACTCCATATTTTCTGTGAAATATTATAGCTATATATATCACTACTCTCCCTGATAAACTATAATCATTATGAATAAGCATAGCTTAATGTATTTTGCTACTCATCACGTGCAAGGCACTGATTTAATTAAATATTTGTATTTACTCTCTTGTTCTTCCTAATAATAAGTATTATTTTCAATTTATAAATAAAGAAATTAAAAACTAAGTAAAAGAATTTGTGAAATACTACTCTAGCAGTATGTGGCAGAGCCAAAATTAAAACAGAAATTATGCATATTTATACACCTCATTGTGTCTCTTATGTAGAAAGAATATCATATTTACCTGTGTATCACTTAGAATGTATAACGTAATGCTTTGAGAATACTAGGAAATAAGAAAATGCTTACTGAATGAATGAATTAAAGGACTTCAAATAAAGAGACAAAATTCATGTTCAAAGAGTAAAAATGGAAACAGGTCAACTTGATCTTGATGATATAATCAAAATCCTACCAGTAAAAAAACAAAAAGGGGCCAGAGGTAGTCTTAATATTGTTTCCTCAACGAGCATATAATTCTCAGACAAAATATAATGCAATTCAATATAAGATAGAAGATGAAATATAAAGAGAGAAATGACATTGTATAAGTCAGCTAACTTAAGGGCAAAGACTATCACATAAAGATAGAAGCTCTGTCTAATGCAAATGGTGTGAACTGTGGAAAGAATTGATATCTCTGGTGAAAGAGATATCATGCATTTAGACTGAACCAAGACATTTTGAAATTGACTATTTCATATGAGTTTTCTTTTAACATCTTTATTGGAGTATAATTGCTTTACAATGGTGTGTTAGCTTCTGCTGTATAACAAAGTGAATCAGCTATACATATACATATATCCCCATATACGCTCCTTCTTGCATATCCCTCCCACCCTCCCGATCCCACCCCTCTAGGTCGTCACAAAGCACCAAGCTGATCTACCTGTGCTATGTGGCTGCTTCTCACTAGCTATCTATCTTATATTTGGTAGTGTATATATGTCCATACCACTCTCTCACTTCATCCCAACCTACCCTCCCACTCCCCATGTCCTCAAGTCCATTCTCTACATCTACATCTCTATTCCTGCCCTGCAGGTTCATCTGTACCATTTTTCTAGATAATATATATATGCCTTAATACACAATATTTGTTTTTCTCCTCTGACTTACTTCACTCTGTATGAGAGACTCTAGGTCCATCCACCTCACTACAAAAAACTAAATTTCATTTCTTTTAATGGCTGAGTAATATTCCATTGGATATATGTGTCATATCTTCTTTACCCATTCATCTATCAATGGACACTTAGGTTGCTTCCATATCCTGTCTATTGTGAACAGAGCTGCAATGAACATTGTGGTACATGACTCTTTTTGAATTATGGTTTTCTCAGGGTATATGCCCAGTTGTGCGATTGCTGGGTCATATGGTAATTCTATTTTTTAGTTTCTAAAAGAACCTCCATACTGTTCTCCATAGTGGTTGTATCAATTTACATTCCCACAAAAAGTGCAAGAGGGTTCCCCTTTCTCCATACCCTCTCCAGAATTTACTGCTTGTATATTTTTTGAGGAAGGACATTCTGACTGGTGGGAGGTGATACCTCATTGTAGTTATGATTTGCATTTCTCTAATGATTAGTGATGTTGAGCATCCTTTCATGTGTTTGTTGGCAATCTGTATATCTTCAGCCCATTTTTAGATTGGGTTGTTTCTTTTTTGATATTGAGCTGCATGAGCTACTTGTAAATTTTGGAGATTAATCCTTTGTCAGTTGCTTCATTAGCAATATTTTCTCCCATTCTGAACGTTGTCTTTTCATCTTGTTTATGGTTTCCTTTGCTGTGCAAAACCTTTTAAGTTTCATTAGTTCCCATTTATTTTTTTTTATTTCCATTTCTATAGGAGGTGGGTCAAAAAGGATCTTGCTACGATTTATGTCATAGAGTGTTCTCCCTATGTTTTCCTCTAAGAGATTTATAGTGTCTGGCCTTACACTTAGGTCTTTAATCCATTTTGAGTTTATTTTTGTGTAGGGTGTTAATAAGTGTTCTAATTTCATTCTTTTACATGTAGCTGTCCAGTTTTCCCAGCACCACTTACTGAAGAGGCTGTGTTTTCACCATGGTATATTCTTGCCTCCTTTATCAAAAATAAGGTGACCGTAAGTGTATGGGACTATCTCTGGGCTTTCTATCTTGTTCCATTGATCTATATTTCTGTTTTTGTGCCAGTACCATATTGTCTTGATTACTGTAGCTTTGTAGTATAGTCTGAAGTCCGGGAGCCTGATTCCTCCAGCTCTGGTTTTCTTTCTCAAGATTGATTTGGCTATTCGGGTTTTTTGTGTTTCCATACAGATTGTGAAATTTTTTGTTCTAGTTCTGTGAAAAATGCCATTGGTAGTTTGATAGGGATTGCATTGAATCTGTAGATTGCTCTGGGTAATATAGTCATTTTCACAATGTTGATTCTTCCAAACCAAGAACATGGTATATCTTCTCCATCTGTTAGTATCATCTTTAATTTCTTTCATCAGTGTCTTATAGTTTTCTGCATATAGGTCTTTTGTCTCCTTAGATAGGTTTATTCCAAGTAATTTATTATTTTTGTTGCAATGGTAAATGGCAGTGTTTCCTTAATTTGTCTTTCAGATTTTTCAACATTAGTGTATTGGAAAGCCAGGGATCTCTGTGCATTAATTTTGTATCCTGCTACTTAACCAGATTCATTGATTAGCTCTAGTAGTTTTCTCGTAGCATCTTTAGGATTCTCTATGTATAGTATCATGTCATCTGCATACAATGAGAGCTTTACTTCTTCTTTTCCCATTTGGATTCTTTTTATTTCTTTTTCTTCTCTGATTGCTGTGGCTAAAACTACCAAAACTATGTTGAATAATAATAGCCAGAGTTGACAACCTTGTCTTGTTCCTGATCTTAGAGGAAATGGTTTCAGTTCTTCAATGTTGAGAAGATGTTGGCTGTGGGTTTGTCATACAAGGCCTTTATTATAATGAGGTAAGTTCCCTCTACACCTACTTTCTGGAGGGTTTTTATCATAAATGGGTGTTGAATTTTGTTGAAATCCTTTTCTGCATCTATTGAGATGATCATATGATTTTTCTCCTTCAAATTCTGAATATGGTGTATCACATTGACTAATATGCATATATTGAAGAATCCTTGCATTCCTGGGATAAACCTCACTTGATCATGGTGTATGATCCTCTTAATATGTTTTTGGATTCCATTTGCTAGTATTTTGTTGAGGATTTTTGCATCTATGTTCATCAGTGATATTGGCTTGTAGTTTTCTTTCTTTGTGACCTCTTAGTCTGGTTTTGGTATCAGGGTGAGGGTGACCTCATAGAGTGAGTTTAGGCATGTTCCTTCCTCTGTTATATTTTGGAAGAGTTTGAGAGGGATAGGTTTTAGCTCTTCTCTAAATGTTTGATAGAATTCACCAGTGAAGCCATCTGGTCCTGGGCATTTGTTTGTAGGAACATTTTTAATCACAGTCTCAATTTAAGTGTTTGTGATTTCTGTTTATATTTTGTTTCTTCCTGGTTCAGTCTTGGAAGGTTGTGCTTTTCTAAGAATTTGCCCATTTCTTCTAGGTTGTCCATTTTATTGGCATAGAGTTGCTTGTAGTAATCTCTTATTGTCCTTTGTATTTCTGCAGTGTCACTTGTTACTTCTCCCTTTTCATTTCTAATTCTATTGATTTGAGTCTTCTCCCTTTTTTTCTTCATGAGTCTGGCTAATGGTTTATCAATTTTGTTTATCTTCTCAAAGTACCAGCTTTTAGTTTTATTCCTGTTTGCTACTGTTTCCTTCATTTCTTTTTCATTTATTTCTGATCTCATATTTATGATTTCTTTCCTTCTACTAACTTTGGGGTTTTTTTCTTCTTCTTTCTCTAATTGCTTTAGGTGTAAGGTTAGGTTGTTTATTTGAGATGTTTCTTGAGGTACAATTTTATTGCCATAAGCTTCCCTCTTAGAACTGCTTTTGCTGCATCCCATAGGTTTTGGGTCATTGTGTTTTCATTGTCATTTGTTTCTAAGTAGCTTTTTGATTTCCTCTTTGATTTCTTCAGTGATCTCTTATTTAGTAGTGTATTGTTTAGCCTCCATGTATTTGTATTTTTTACAGATTTTTTTTCCTGTAATCAAGATCTAGTCTCATAGCATTGTGTTTGGAGAAGAAACTTGATGCAATTTTAGTTTTCTTAAATTTACCAAGTCTTGATTTGTGACCCAAGATGTGATCTATCCTAGAGTATGTTCCATGAGCACTTGAGAAGAAAGTGTATTCTGTTGGTTTTGGATGGAATGTCCTATAAATATCAGTTGTTCATCTTGTTTAATGTATCATTTAAAGCTTGTGTTTCAGGCTTCCCTGAAGTGGTTGGGGAAGTGCAGTGGTTAAGAATCTTCCTGCCAATGCAAGGGACACAGGTTCACGCCCTGGTCCAGGAAGATCCCACATACCTCAGAGCAAAAAGGCCCACAGGCAACAACTACTGAGACTGTGCTCTAAAGCCTGTGCTCCACAACAAGAGAAGCCACATGAGAATCCCATGGGCACCACAGGGAAGAGGAGGCCCTGCTTGCCTGAAGACCTAATGCAGCCAAAAATCAATACATAAATAAATAAAGCTCATGTTTCCTTATTTATTCTCATTTTGAATGATCTGTCCATTGGTGAAAATGGGGTGTTAAAGTCCCCTTCTGTGATTGTGTTACTGTCGATTTCTCCTTTTATAGTTGTTAGCTTTTGCCTTGTTTATTGAGGTGCTTCTATGTTGGGTGCATAAATATTTACAATTGTTATATCTTCTATTTGGATTGATCCCTTGATCTTTATGTAATGTCCTTCTTTGTCTCTTGTAATAGTCTTTATTTTAAAGTCTGTTTTCTCTGATATGAGAATTGCTCCTTCGCTTTCTTTTGATTTCCATTTGCATGGTATATCTTTTTCCATCCTCTATCTTTCATTCTGTATGTGTCCCTAGTTCTGATGTGGGTCTCTTGTAGACAGCATATATACAGGTCTTGTTTTGTATCCATTCAGCCAGTCTATATCTTTTGGCTAGAGCATTTAGTCCATTTAAATTTAAGGTACTTATTGATATGCATGTTCCTATTACCATTCTCTTAATTGTTTTGGGTTTGTTTTTGTAGGTCTTTACCTTCCCCTTGTGTTTCCTGCCTAGAGAAGTTCCTTTAGCATTTGTTGGAAAGCTGGTTTGGTGGTGGTGATTTCTGTTAACTTTTGCTTGTCTGTAAATATTTTAATTTCTCCATCAAATCTGAATGAGATTCTTGCTGGGTAATCTTGGTTGTTGGTTTTTCCCTTTCATCACTTTAAATATGTCCTACCACTCCTTTCTGACTTGCAGAGTTTCTGCTGAAAGATCAGCTGTTAACTTTATGTGGATTCCCTTGTATGTTATTTGTTGCTTTTCCCTTGCTGGTTTTAATACTTTTTCTTTGTATTTAATTTTTAATAGTTTGATTAATATGTGTCTTGGCATGTTTCTCCTTTGATTTATTCTGTATGGGACTCTCTGTTTCATAGTTACAAGGGGGTCTTTGAGACCATAAGGTTGCAGCTGGCAGATGCTGTTCTGAATATGGCTGGTGGTGTCCTTGGATCTGGTACAGTTAAGAAATTTCAAGCTCTCAGTGGTGTGGGGTTGACAAGACCAGATCCTCAATGGCTGTCTGACTCTATTTTTGCATTCCTGCACTGTGCTTAGTCCACTATGATATCAGTTTGGCATCATATGAAATTTCCAGAATAGGCAAATTTATGGAGACAGAAAATAAGTTAGTAATTGACTAGGGTTGGGATCACTGGGGAACTATGGGGTGATGACTAATGGGTAAAGGATTTCTTTTTGGAGTGACACAAGTATTCTAAAATTGATTGTGGTGGTGGTTGCACAATTATGTGAATATACAAAAATCAGAAAATTGTGCATGTTAAATTTGTAAGTTATATCTCAGTAAATCTATTACCAACAACAAAAAACTATGTAAGCAGCTAGTTTTTGCCTTCTTCCCTCTGCTTCTGAAAAATAATTTCATATTTGTCAGAAATGTAAAACTGCAATCTTTAAAACATTCTTTTATGGAATGTATTTTTCTGATTATAATTAGCTGCTTTTATGAAAAAAAATGTATTTAAAGAGATCATTAAAGTACTGGTTTAAGGCTGTCTTAGTTTTGACTGCTTAAGAGAATTTTCTGTAATATTTGCTGCCTTGTTTTAGGAGTTTCTTTCAATTCTCTTTGTGTTTGCTGTGCATTGTTTAATTCTTGATGTGTAACTACTTTAAGCCTTCCACAATATTGGGAATACTGCTAATTTCACAAACTCTTGATGTAACTAATTCACAAAATTATGAGCAGTGGTTAGTTGTTCTCACTCCCTTCACAATTTTAGTAATCTCTATAACAGAACATGAATATAATTAACTATTCTTTTGTTCAAAATATTCGCAGCATTTTCCTATCCACTCTGCCTCTTCCCCCTTATCTTTAGTGAAGTGAGACTATCAACTGATACCTGGCTTTTGTTCACATCTTATTAAAATAACAGTAGAAAATCTTTGTCCAAGACATAACTTGCATTGATATTTGAGACAGTTTAGTAAAGAGGAAAAATTGTCTATACAAAAATGATTTGAAGCTGATACATACACATCCAAATTAAAAACTCTGTTTATTACTATGGAGAGCATTTTAAAATCAATGAATAACCATCTCTTGGGCTGGCAACCAAGATGGTGAGTAAAAAGACCCTGAGTTCATCCCTTCTCACAGGCACATGGAAACAAAAAATATTTGTAAAACAACCATCGGTGAAAAAGCCTGAAGCCTATCAGAAAAGTTCTTCTACAGCTAAAGATATAAAAAGATGGGTAAGAGGAGTGGAGTCACTATATAATCAAGTCCCATACTCGAGGGTCAGTGACCCACAAATGAGATAATAATTACAATTGCAGACGTTCTCCCAAAGGAGGTTCAAGCCCCATGTCGAGCCCCCCAGCTCTGGGGCCCTAGGGTGGGAAGATGAGTCCCCAGAACATTTGGTTTTGAAGGCCAGTGGGGCTTAATTTCAGTAGTCTCAGAGGGCTAGGGGAAATAGAAACTTAATTCTTAAAGGAAAGTGTGCACACAAAATCTCACATCCTCCAGGGCTCAGGAAAGAAGCAGTAATTTCATAGGTGCTTGGGTCAGACCTACCTTCTCAAATTGGACAGTGTCCTGAAGAGGCAGGAGGTACTTGCAGTTCACCCAGAGTACATAGGTACTGGTGGCAACTATTTTGGGGATTGTTCTACCACATGAACAATGATGCTGGCAAACACTATTTTGAAATCCACTCTCTAGCTTATTAGCCCAGGACCCAGCCTTGTCCTGGCCTGGTAGCTTGTATCTAAATACCAGTGCTGGGGTGTGTCAGTCTAAGCAACTAACTAGGTATGGATACAGCCCATCCACTAGGAAACAGGCTGCATTAAGAGCCCCTGAGCGCACAGCCACTGTTGGACATGGCCCTGCCTACAGAGGGCCCAGGACCCAACATGATACACCAGGGCACAGGCACTAGAGGGAGAACACCCAGTGCCTTACTTCCAAAGATCATGGGACCTGCTCCACACACCATGGGGCAGGCACCAGCCTTAGAACCCCCTGGGCCCTAACCCTACCCTCCAAGAAGTCTACTCTACCCCTAGGGCCAGTTTTACCCACAAACAGGCAGACACCAGCAGCAAGAAAACTGCAACCCAAGTAGCCTGTGGTCAAAACCCATCCACTAACAGGCCAGATCCTTTCCTGGGACTGAATGGGCCTTGGCCCCACCCAATACCAGGCCCACACAAGCTTTGGGACACCCTAGATCCCAACTATGTCAGAAACTGACTATGTCAGAAACTAACTATATCAGAAGCTGGGCCCACCCACCAGCAATTCAACAACATTTCTGCATCCGTGAGATATGCAATCAGACCCCAGGACTGGGTCTGCCCACCAGTAAGTTAGCACTAGCCCCAGGACCTAGTTTCACACACCAGTGAGGAGGCAACAGCCCTGGGGTCTCCTGGATCCTGACCTCACCCACCAGTAAGCCAACAAGAGACTCAGGGCGCCTCCAGGGTTCCAGTCAGCCACCTCATGATCCAGTCCTACCAACCAGAGGCTGGCAGCCTCTAAACAAGTTGGGGCCTGGGAACCAAACAGACTAGGGGCCAACCAAACCTATCAGACTGCTCACAGTGTCAGCCTAACACAAGAAAGACACACACAAGTCTTATGGGAGAACTTCTAGAGCATATAGCTCTGGTGATGAGAGGGGAGTTCATTGCTGGGATACACAGAAATACTACAAATGGCCATGTCTCCAAGGTCAGAAAACTTAATCAATCAACCTACTAGACACATAAGAATAAAAACAGCAACTTAGGCAAAATGAGGCAGCAGAGGAACAGGTTCTAAATGAAAGGACAAGATGAAACCCCAGGAGAGAACTAAGTGAAGTAGAGATAAGCAATCTACCTGAGAAAGAGTTGAGGGCAATGATCATAAAAACGATCAAAGAACTCAGGAGAGGAATGCATGCACATAGTGAGAAGTTAGCAGTTTTTAGCAAAGAGTTAGAAAACATAAAGAACAATCAAACATAAAGAAAGAATACAACAACTGAAATGAAAAATACACTAGAAGTCATCAACAGTAGACAAAATAATACAGAGATCAGTGAGCTGAAAAACACAGTAGTGGAAATCAGTGATGCTAAAGAGAAAAAAAGAAAAAAGAATGAAAAGAAATGAGAACAGTTTAAGAGACTTCTGGAACAAGTTTAAGCACACTAATATTCATATTGTAGGGGTCCCCTAAGGAGAAGAGAGTAAAGGGTTGAGAACATATTTGAAGACATAATAGCTGAAAACTTCCTTAACCTATGAAAAGAAACAGAAATCCAAATCCAAGAAGCACAGAGAGTCCCATATAAGAATAACTCAAAGATGAACACACCATGACGTATTATAATTAAAATGGCAAAATTAAAGATAAAGAGAGAATATTAACAGCAGCAAGGGAAAAGCAACAATTTATATACAAGGGAACTCCCATAAGGATGTCAGCTGACTTTCTTTAAAAGGAAACTTTTTTATAAAGTTTTTAAAGAGTTTCTTTCTTTAAAAAAAAAAAAAAGTCTGCAGGCCAGAAAGAAGAGCCATGATATATTTAAAGTGATGGAAGGGAAACATCTACAACAAAAATACTCTACCTGGCAAGTCTCTCATTCAAAGTTAATAGTGGGCTCAAAAGCTTTACAGACAAGGAAAAGCTAAAAGAGTTCAGCACCACCAAACCACATTTACAAGAAATGTTAAAGGGACTACTCTAAGGAAAAAGAAAAGACCACAACTAGAAACATAATAATTAGGGAAGAAAAAAAAACTCATCTGTAAAGTCAAATACAGGGTAAAGTTATGAAACCATCCATGAACAAATCTAGTAAGAATATTAAAAGAAAAAATTAGGAAAATCATTCATATACACATTAAGCAGTTAGGGGATACACAAACTATTAGA
This sequence comes from Orcinus orca, assembly GCF_937001465.1. Taxonomy (NCBI): domain Eukaryota; kingdom Metazoa; phylum Chordata; class Mammalia; order Artiodactyla; family Delphinidae; genus Orcinus; species Orcinus orca. The sequence goes on from NC_064571.1 coordinate 17,381,006, forward strand.
AGTAAAATATATCAAAAGTGTAATCATGAGGGGAGGGGAGTACAAATGCTGAGGGGTTGTTAAAATGCATTTGAAATGAAGAGATCAGCAACTTAAAGCAATCATGTATATATACCGATTTTTATATATAAACCTCATGGTAATGACAAACAAAAATTCTACAGAATATACATACATGAAAAAGAAAAAAGAATCCAAATATATCACTAAAGACAGTCATCAGAAAAGGGAAGAAGAAAAGAACAAAAAAGACCTATAAAACCACCCCCAAATAAATAACATAATGGCAATAAGAATATACATATCAACAATTTGTTTAAGTGTAAATGGACTAAACACTCTAACCAAAAGACATAGAAGAGCTCAATGGATACTAAAACAAGACCCATATATCCATATATAAGCTGCCTACAAGAAACTCACTTCAGATCTAAAGACACACACTGCAAGTGAGAGAATGGAAAAGGTATCCCATGCAAATGGGATTCAAAAGAAACCTGGGGTAGCAATATTTATATAAGAGAAAATAGACTTTAAAATAAGAATGTTACTAGAGACAAAGAAGGATATTACATAATGATCAAGGGATCAATCCAATAAGAAGATAATATATATGTACCAGCATAGAAGTACTTAAATACATCAAGCAAATATTAACAGAAATTAAGGGAGAAACTGAAGTAATGCAATAATAATAGGGACTTTAACAACCCACTTACATCAATGGATAGATCATCCAGACAGAAAAAAAAAATAAGGAAACATTGGCCTTAAATGACTCACTAGACCAGATTGAGTTAATAGATTTATACAGAGCATTTCATCCAAAAACAGCAGAATACACATTATTTTCAAGTGCATATGGAACATTTTCCAGGATAGATCACATGCTAGGCCATAAAACAAACCTCAGTAAATTTAAGAAAATTGAAATCATATCAACCATCTTTTCTGACTACAGTACTATGAGACTAGAAATCAACTACAAGGAAAAACTGCAAAAAATGCAAACACATGAAGACTAAACAAAATATTACTAAACAACCAATGGATCACTGAAGAAATCAAAGAAAAGAATCAAAAAGTACCTGGAGACAAATAAAAATGGAAACACAAAAATCCAAATTTTATAAGATGCAGAAAAAAATAGTTCTAAGAGGGAAATTTATAGCAATACAAGTTTACCTTAGGGAAAATAAATCTTAAGTTAACAACCTAACCTTACACCAAAAGGATGTAGAAAAAGAAGAACACACAAAATCCAAAGTTAATTATGGAAAGAAAACATAAAGGTCAAATCAGAAATAAAATATAGAGTTAAAAAAATAGGATCAATGAAACTAAGTGCTAGTTCTTTGAAAATATAAACAAAATTAATAAAACTTTAGCCAGAATCATCAAGAAAGAAAAGAGAGAGCACAAATCATAAAAGCAGAAATGAAAAACAAGTTACAACTGACACAACAGAAATACAAAAGATCATAAGAGACTACTAGAAGCAACTAAACACCAATAAAACGGACAACCTAGAATATATGGACAAATTTCTAGAAATCTGCAATCTCCCAAGACTGAATCAGGAAGAAGTAAAAAATATGGACAGACCCACTGCCAACAGTGAAACTGAATCAGTAATAAAACAACTCCAACAAACAAAATTCCAGGACCAGATGGCTTCACATGTAAATTCTTCCAATCCTTCAAAGAAGCATTAACACCTATTTTCAAACTAATCTAAAAATTTTCAGAGGAAAGAATGCTGCTGATTTCATTCTATGAGACCAGCAACACCCTGATAACAAAACCAGACAAAGATACCACAAAAAAAAAAAAAAGAAAGAAAATCACAGGCCAATATCACTGACGAACATGATGCAAAAATCCTCAACAGAATATTAGCAAACCAAATTCACCAATACTTGAAAAGGTTCATACATCAAGATCAAATGGGATTTAACCCAGATATGCAAGGATTTTTCAATATTCATCAATAAATCAACGTGATACTCCACTTTAACAAATTGAAGAATGAAAATCATAAGATCCCCTAAAAAGATGCAAAAAAAATATTTAACAAAGTTCAACATCCATTTATGATAAAAACTCTCCAGAAAATGGGTGTAGAGGGAATATTCAACATAATAAAGGTCACATATGACAAGCACACAGCTAATATCATGCTCAGTGATGAAAAGTTGAAAGCATTTATTGTGAGATCAGGAACAAGATAAGGAGGACCAATGTAACCACTTTTATTCAACATAATATTGGAAGGCCTAGTCACTGCAACCAGACAAGGAAAGAAATAAAAGAAATCCATAATGTAAAGGAAGAAGTAAAACTGTCACTATTTGTGGAACACATGATACTATACCTAGAAAATTCTAAAGACAACACCAGAAAACTATTAGAGCTCATAAATGAATTTAGTAAAACTTCAGGATACACAATTAATATATAGAACTATGTATATACTACTATGTATAGTATAATATACACTATGTATATACTATACAGTATATACTATGTAATATATACTATGTATATACTATACCATATACTATACTAGTATAGTATATTCATAGTATATATTATACTAGTATAGTATATACTATACTAATATGCAGAACTATGCTGCATTTCTATACACTCACAATGAACTATCAGAAAGAGAAATTAAAGAAAAAAAATAATGTATAATCTCATCAAAAAGAATAAAATACCTATGAATAAACCTACCTACAGAAGATACAAACCTGTACACAGAAAAATCTAGTAATACATTGATGAAAGAAATTGAAGATAACACAAAAAGATGAAAAGGTATACCATGTTTACGATTTGGAAGAATTTATATTGTTAAAAAGACAATACTACCAAAGGCAACCTACAGATTCAATGTAATCCTTATCAAATACCAAGGGCATTTTTTCACAGAACTAGAACAAATAATTCTAAATATTCTGTGGAAACAAAAAATACCCCAGAGGGGGGAAGATGGTGGAAGAGTAAGACGCGGAGATCACCTTCCTCCCCACAGATACATCAGAAATACATCTACACATGGAACAACTCCTAAAGAACACCTACTGAACGCTGGCAGAAGACCTCAGACCTCCCAAAAGGCAAGAAATTCCCCACGTACCAGGGTAGGGCAAAAGAAAAAAGAATAAACAGAGACAAAGGAATAGGGACGGGACCTGCACCAGTGGGAGGGAGCCATGAAGGAGGAAAGGTTTCCACACAACAGAAGCCCCTTTGCTGGTGGAGACTGAGGGTGGTGGAGGCGGGTAGCTTCCCTGGCCTCTGCTGCTGCAGGCTCGCCCCGCACTTTGTACCCTTCCCTCCCCCCAGCCTGAGTGAGGAAGAGCCCCCGAACCAGCGGCTCCTTTAACCCCGTCCTGTCTGAGCAAAGAACAGATGCCCTCCGGCGACTTACACGCAGAGGCAGGGCCAAATCCAAAGTTGAACCCCAGGAGCTGTGCAATCAAAGAAGAGAAAGGGAAATTTCTCCCAGGAGCCTCAGGAGCAGCGGATTAAAGCTCCACAGTCAACTTGATGGACCCTGCATCTGAGGGATATCTGAATGGACATTATTTTATGCTCTTTCTTCCTTTCTCCCTTCCTTCCTTCCTCCGTCCCTCCCTCCCTCCCTCCCTCTCTCTCTCTCTCTCTCTCTCTCTTTCTTTCTTTCTTTTTCTCTCTTTTATTCTAAGCTGTGTGGATGAAAGGCTCTGGGTGCTCCAGCCAGGAGTCAGTGCTGTGTCTCTGATGTGCAAGAGCTAACTTCAGGACACAGGTCCACAAGAGACCTCCCAGCTCCACGTAATATAAAATGGTGAAAATCTCCAAGAGACTCCATCTCAACATCAACACCAGCTTCACTCAATGATCAGCAAGCAACAGTGCTGGACAACATATGCTAAACAACTTGCAAGACAGGAACACAGCCCCACACATTAGCAGAGAGGCTGCCCAAAATCATAATAAGTCCACAGACACCCCAAAACACACCACCAGACGTGGACCTGCCCACCAGAAAGACAAGATCCAGCCTCATCCACAAGAACACAGGCACTAGTCCCCTCCACCAGGAAGCCTACACAACCCACCGAACAAACTTTAGCCACTGGGGACAGACCCCAAAAACAACGGGAACTACGAACCTGCAGCCTGCAAAAAGGAGACCCCAAACAGTAAGATAAGCAAAATGAGAAGATAGAAAAACACACAGCGGATGAAGGAGCAAGATAAAAACCCACCAGACCTAACAAATGAAGAGGAAATAGACAGTCTACCTGAAAAAGTATTCAGAATAATGATAGTAAAGATGATCCAAAATCTTGGAAATAGAATGGAGAAAATACAAGAAACATTTAACAAGGACCTAGAAGAACTAAAGATGAAACAAGCAATGATGAACAACACAATAAATGAAATTAAAAATACTCTAGATGGGATCAATAGCAGAATAACTGAGGCAGAACAATGGATAAGTGACCTGGAAGATAAAATAGTGGAAATAAATTCTGCAGAGCAAAATAAAGAATAAAGAATGAAAAGAAATGAGGACAGTCTCAGAGACCTCTGGGACAACAGTAAACGCACCAACATTCGAATTATAGGGGTTCCAGAAGAAGAAGAGAAAAAGAAACGTACTGGGAAAATGTTGGAAGAGATTATAGTTGAAAACTTTCCTAATATGGGAAAGGAAATAGTTAATCAGGTCCAGGAAGCACAGAGTCCCATACAGGATACATCCAAGGTGAAACATGCCAAGACACATCATCATCAAATTGTCAAAAATTAAATACAAAGAAAGCATATTAAAAGCAGCAAGGGAAAAACAACACGTAACACACAAGGGAATCCCCATAAGGTTAACAGCTGATCTTTCAGCAGAAACTCTGCAAGCCAGAAGGGACTGGAAGGACATATTTAAAGTGATGAAGGAGAAAAACCTACAACCAAGATTATTCTACCCAGCAAAGATCTCATTCAGATTTGAAGGAGAAATTAAAACATTTACAGACAAGCAAAAGATGAGATAGTTCAGGACCACAAAACCAGCTTTACAACAAATGCTAAAGGAACTTCTCTAGGCAAGAAACACAAGAGAAGGAAAAGATCTACAATAATAAACCAAAAACAATTAAGAAAATGGGAATAGGAACCTACATATCGATAATTACCATAAATGTAAGTGGATTAAATGCTCCCAGCAAAAGACACAGACTGGCTGAATGAATGCAAAAACAAGACCCATATATCTGCTGTCTACAAGAGACCCACTTCAGACATAGAGACACATACAGACTGAACGTTAGGGGATGGAAAAAAGATATTCCATGCAAATGGAAACCAAAGGAATGCTGGGGTAGCAATTCTCGTATCAGACAAAATAGACTTCAAAATAAAGACTATTAGAAGGGACAAAGCAGGACACTACATAATGATCAAGGGATCGATCCAAGAAGAAGATATAACAATTGTAAATATTTATGCACCCAATATAGGAGCACCTCAATACATAAGGCAAATACTAACAGCCATAAAAGGGGAAATCGACAGTAACACATTCATAGTAGGGGACTTTAACACCCCACTTTCACCAATGGATGGATCATCCAAAGTGAAAATAAATAAGGAAACACAAGCTTTAAATGATACGCTAAGGAAGATGGTATTAATTGATATTTATAGGACATTCCATCCAAAAACAACAGAATACACATTTTTCTCAAGTGCTCATGGATCATTCTCCAGGATAGATCATATTTTGGGTCACAAATCAACCCTTGGTAAATTTAAGAAAATTGAACCCATATCAAGTATCTTTTCCGACCACAACACTATGAAACTAGATATCAATTACAGGAAAAGATATGTAAAAAATACGAACACATGGAGGATAAACAATACACTACTTAATAACGAAGTGATCACTGAAGAAATGAAAGAGGAAATCAAAAAATACCTAGAAACAAATGACAATGGAGACACGATGACCCAAAACCTATGAGATATAGCAAAAGCAGTTCTAAGAGGGAAGTTTATAGCAATACAATCCTACCTTAAGAAACAGGAAACATCTTGAATAAACAACCTAACATTGAACCTAAAGAAATTAGAGAAAGAAGAACAAAAAAAACAAAAGTTAGCAGAAGAAAATAAATCATAAAGATCTGATCAGAAATAAATGAAAAAGAAATGAAGGAAATGATAGCAAAGATCAATAAAACTAAAAGTGGTTCTCTGAGAAGATAAAGAAAATTGATAGACCATTAGCCAGCCTCATCAGGAAAAAAAGGGAGAAGACAAATCAACAGAATTAGAAATGAGAAAGGAGAAGTAACCACTGACACAGCAGAAATACAAAACATCATGAGAGATTACTACAAGCAACTCTATGCCAATAAAATGGACAACCTGGAAGAAAGGGACAAATTCTTAGAAATTCACAACGTGCCAAGACTGAATCAGGAAGAAATAGAAAATATGAACAGACCAATCACAAGCACTGAAATTGAAACTGTGATTAAAAATCTTCCATCAAACAAAAGCCCAGGACCAGATGGATTCACAGGCGAGGTCTATCAAACATTTATAGAAGAGCTAACACCAATCTTCTTAAATTCCTCCAAAATATAGCAGAGGGAGGAACATGCCTAAACTCATTCTACGAGGCCACCGTCACCCTGATACCAAAACCAGACAAGGATGTCACAAAGAAAGAAAACTAGAGGTCAATATCACTGATGAACAGAGATGAAAAAATCCTCAGCAAAATACTAGCAAACAGAATCCAACAACACATTAAAAGGATCATACACCATGATCAAGTGGGGTTTATTCCAGGAATGCAAGGATTCTTCAATATACGCAAATCAATCAATGTGATAGACCTTATTAACTAATTGAAGGAGAAAAACCATACAGTCACCTCAATAGATGCAGAGAAAGCTTTTGGCAAATTTCAACACCCCTTTATGATAAAAACTCTGCAGAAAGTAGGCACAGAGAGAACTTTCCTCAACATAATAAAGGCCATATATGTCAAACCCACAGCCAACATTGTCCTCAATGGTGAAAAACTGAAAGCATTTCCACTAAGATCAGGAACAAGACAAGGTTGCCCACTCTCACCACTCTTCTTCAACATAGTTCTGGAAGTTTTAGCCACAGCAGTCAGAGAAGAAAAGGAAATAAAAGGAATCCAAATCGGAAAAGAAAAAGTAAAGCTGTCACTGTTTGCACATGACATGATACTATACATAGAGAATTCTAAAGATGCTACCAGAGAACTACTAGAGCTAATCAATGAATTTGGTAAAGTGGCAGGATACAAAATTAATGCACAGAAATCTCTGGCATTCCTATACACTAATGATGAAAAACCTGAAAGTGAAATCAAGAAAACATTCCCATTTACCATTTCAACAAAAACAATAAAATATCTAGGAATAAACCTACCTAAGGAAACAAAAGATCTGTATACAGAAAATTATAAGACACTGATGAAAGAAATTAAAGATGATACAAATAGATGGAGAGATATACCATGTTCTTGGATTGGAAGAATCAACATTGTTGAAATGACTCTACTACCCAAAGCAATCTATAGATTGAATGCAATCCCTATCAAACTACCACTGGCATTTTTCACAGAACTAGAACAAAAAATTTCACAATTTGTATGGAAACACAAAAGACCCCGAATAGCCAAAGCAATCTTGAGAATGAAAAATGGAGCTGGAGGAATCAGGCTCCCTGACTTCAGACTATACTACAAAGCTACAGTAATCAATACAGTATGGTACTGGCACAAAAACAGAAAGATCAATGGAACAGGATAGAAAGCCCAGAAATAAACCCACGCACATATGGACATCTTATCTTTGATATAGGTGGCAGGAATGTACTGTGGAGAAAGGACAGCCTCTTCAATAAGTGGTGCTGGGGAAACTGGACAGATACATGTAAAAGTATGAGATTAGATCACTCCCTAACACCATACACAAAAATAAGCTCAAAATGGATTAAAGATCTAAATGTAAGGCCAGAAACTATCAAACTCTTAGAGGAAAACATAGGTAGAACACTCTATGGCATAAATCACAGCAAGATCTTTTCTGACCCACCTCCTAGAGTAATGGAAATAAAACCAAAAATAAACAAGTAGGACCTAATGAAACTTCAAAGCTTTTGCACAGCAAAGGAAACCATAAACAAGACCAAAAGACAACCCTCAGAATGGGAGAAAATATTTGAAAATGAAGCAACTGACAAAGGATTAATCTCCAAAATTTACAAGCAGCTCATGCAGCTCAATAACAAAAAAACAAACAACCCAATCCAAAAATGGGCAGAAGACCTAAATAGACATTTCTCCAAAGAAGATATACAGACTGCCAACAAACATATGAAAGAATGTTCAACATCATTAATCATTAGAGAAATGCAAATCAAAACTACAATGAGATATCATCTCACACCAGTCAGAATGGCCATCATCAAAAAACCTAGAAACAATAAATGCTGGAGAGGGTGTGGAGAAAAGGGAACACTCTTGCACTGTTGGTGGGAATGTGAATTGGTACAGCCACTATGGAGAAAAGTATGGAGGTTCCTTAAAAAACTACAAATAGAACTACCATATGACCCAGCAATCCCACTACTGGGCATATACCCTGAGAAAACCAAAATTCAAAAAGAGTCATGTACCAAAATGTTCATTGCAGCTCTATTTACAATAGCCCGGAGATAGAAACAACCTAAGTGTCCATCATCGGATGAATGGATAAAGAAGATGTGGCACAGATATACAATTGAATATTACTCAGCCATAAAAAGAAATGAAATTGAGCTATTTGTAATGAGGTGAATGGACCTAGAGTCTGTCATACAGAGTGAAGTAAGTCAGAAAGAGAAAGACAAAAACCGTATGCTAACACGTATATACGGAATTTAAGAAAAAAAATATATCATGAAAAACCTAGGGGTAAGACAGGAATAAAGACACAGACCTACTAGAGAGTGGACTTCAGGATATGGCAATGGGGAAGGGTAAGCTGGGACAAAGTGAGAGAGTGGCATGGACATATGTAAAATAGATAGCTAGTGGGAAGCAGCCCCATAGCTCAGGGAGATCAGCTCGGTGAGTTGTGACCACCTAGATGGGTGGGATTGGGAGGGTGGGAGGGAGGGAGATGCAAGGGGGAAGAGATATCGGATCATATGTATATGTATAACTGATTCACTTTGTTATAAAGCAGAAACTAACACACCATTGTAAAGCAATTATACTCCAATAAAGATGTAAAAAAAAAAAAAATACCCCAAATAGCCAATACAATCTTGGGAAAGAAGAACATAGCTGGAGGAATCATGTTCCCTGGCTTCAGACTACACTACAAAACTGCAGTAATTAAAACAGTATTGCACCGGCACAAAACAGATACATAAGACCATGGAACAGAATAGAGAACTCAGAAATAAACCCACACACTTTGGTAAATTAATCTACAACAAAGGAGGCAAGAATATACAGAGGAGAAATGACATTTTTTTCAGTAAGCAGTGCTGGGAAAACTGGACAGCTACAAGTAAAATCATGTAATTAGAACATACTCTAACACCATATACAAAAATAAACTCAAAATGGATTAAAGACCTAAATGCAAGATGGGAAAACATAAAACCCTTAGAAGAAAATATAGGAATAACACTATTTAACATCAATCATAGCAATACTTTTTGCATCCATCTCCTAAAGCAAAGGAAATAAAAACAAAAGGAAACAAATGGTACCTAATTAAACTTAAAAGCTTTTGCATGTCAAAGGAAACCATGGACAAAGTGAAAAAAATTCTACTGAATGGGAAAAACCATTTGCAAATGCCATGACCAATAAGTGGTCAATATTCAAAACACATAAAAAACTTGTACAACTCAGTACTAAAGAACACCCCCAGTTAAAAAATGAGAAGATCTGAACAGATATTTTTTTCAGAGAAGACACACAGATGGCCAACTGGCACATGGAAAGATGCTCAGTGTCACTAGTCATCATGGAAATGCAAATCAAACCCAGAATGAGATATCACCTTACACCTGTCATAATGGCTGTCATGAAAAGAAAAAACACAAATAGCAAATATTGGCAAGAATGTGGAAAAAGTGAACCTTTGTATAACATTAATGGGGTATAAATTTGCATAGCCACTGTGTATGGATGTTTCTCAAGATACTAAAAATAGAACTATCATATGACCCAGCAATTCCACTTTTGGGTATATATCTGAAAAAAAAAAAAAAACTGTTCAAAAAGATACATGCACGTTGATATTCACAGAAGAATTATTTACAATTGCCAAAGTATGGAAGCAACCTAAGTCCATCAACAGGTGAATGGATAAAGAAGAGGTGGTATATCTGTACAATGGAATACTACTCAGCCATACAAAAAGAATGGAATTTTGCCATTTGTAACAACATGGATTGACTTGGAGAGTATTATGCTAAGTGAAATAAATCAGACAGAGAAAGGCAAATACTGTATGATATCATTTATATGGAATCTAAAAAATAAAACAAACTAGTGAATATACCAAAAAAGAAACAGACTCACAGATACAGAGAACAAACTAGTGATTACCAGTGGTGAGAGTGGAGTGGGAAGTGGCAAGACAGGGGTGGGACATTAAGAGAAACAAGCTACTATGTATAAAATAAATAAGCCACAAGGATATATTGTATAACATAGAGAACATAGCCAATATTCTACAGTAACTATAAATGGAATATAACTTCTAAAAATTGCAAATCACTTTTTTACATCTGAAACATAGAATGTTGTACACCAACTATACCTCAATAAAATATAAATAAAATAAAATATGACACTTGAAAACAAAAAATATATATAAATAAAATAGCATGTTGTGAGTCAATTCAGCTGTTTCATTTTCACTTATTTAAATTTATTCAATTTACCTAGGTGTGTTTCCATATTAATTATGTTACATCTCTAATATATTTTCTTCCCAGAACTTAATCCTTGAGAATTGAAGACTACTAGGTATTTGTTAGGAATGCTTGGTTTTCAAATATCACTACTACTGCATGTAGATAGGACAAAGTTTAAATTATTTCTTACCTCAGTAAAGGAAAATACTACCTCAGCAAGGCCTTTATAATATTTCCCAGGGAAAACAAGGACAAGGTCAAATTTATTGAAATTTTGAAGTTTAGTTGAAGGCAAATCTCTTATTATGAGATTTAGTTAAGATTGGTAAAAAATAAAATAAAATTTATGATTTGGGAGAAAAACAAAGCAAACTTCTGAGGCCAAAAGTTCAATGCAATTGGGATGTCTGGTGATTCTATTAAGAGTTAATGAGTCAGAGGGACCTTGAAGATGGCGGAAGAATAACACGCGGAGATCACCTTCCTCCCCACAGATACACAAGAAATGCATCTACACGTGGAACAACTCCTACAGAACACCTACTGAAGGCTGGCAGAAGACCTCAGACCTCCCAAAAGGCAAGAAACTCCCCACGTACCTGGGTAGGGCTAAAGACAAAAAGAAAAAACAGAGACAAAAGAATAGGGACGGCACCTGCACCAGTGGGAGGGAGCTGTGAAGGAGGAAAAGTTTCCACACACTAGGAAGCCCCTTCGCAGGCGGAGACTGCGGGAGGCGGAAGGGGGAGCTTCAGAGCCGCAGAGGAGTGCACAGCAAAGGGGTGCAGAGGGCAAAGCAGGGAGATTGCCGCAAAGAGGATCGGTGCCGACCGGCACTCACCAGCCCAAGAGGCTTGTCTGCTCACCAGCTGGAGCGGGCGGGGCTGCGTGCTGAGGCTCGGGTTTTGGTCGGAGCACAGGGAGAGGGCTGGTGTTGGCAGCTTGAACATAACCTGAAGGGGTTAGTGCACCACGGCTAGCCGGGAGGGAGTCCGGGGAAAAGTCTGCACCTGCCGAAGAGGCAAGAGATTTTTTTCTTCTCTCTTTGTTTCCTGGTGCGCGAGGAGAGGGGTTTAAGAGCACTGCTTAAAGGAACTCCAGAGACGGGCGCGAGCCGTGGCTAAAAGCGCGAACCCCAGAGACGGGCACGAGCCGCGGCTAAAAGCGCGGACCCCAGAGATGGGCGCGAGCCACGGCTAAAAGCACAGACCCCAGGGACGGGCGGGAGACGCTAAGGCTGCTGCTGCCGCCACCAAGGGGCCTGTGTGCGAGCACAGGTCACTATCCACACCCCTCTTCCGCGGAGCCTGTGCAGCCCGCCACTGCCAGGTTCCCAGGATCCAGGGACAACTTCCCCAGGAGAACGCACGGCGGGCCTCAGGCTGGTGCAATGTCACGCTGGCCTCTGCCGCCGCAGGCCCACCCCACACGCAGTGCCCCTCCCTCCCCCTGGCCTGAGTGCGCCAGAGCCCCCGAATCAGCGGCTCCTTTAACCACATCCTGTCTGAGCAAAAAACAGACACCCTCCAGCGACCTACACGCAGAGGCAGGGCCAAATCCAAAGCTGAGCCCATGTGAGCTGTGAAAACAAAGAAGAGAAAGGGAAATCTCTCCCAGCAGCCTCAGAAACAGCAGATTAAAGTTCCACAATCAACTTGATGTACCCTGCATCTGTGGAATACATGAATAGACGAGTCACCCCAAATTGAGGAGATGGGCTTCGAGAGCAAGATCTATGATTTTTTCCCCTTTTCCTCTTTTTGTGAATGTGTATGTGTATGCTTCTGTGTGAGATCTTGTCTGTATAGTTTTGCTTCCACCATTTGTCCTAGGGTTCTATCTGTCCATGTTTTTCTTTTTAATTTTTTTCTTAATAATTAATTTTAATTTTAATAACTTTATTATACTTTACCTTCTTTCTTTCTTTCTTTCTTTCTTTCTTTCTTTCTTTCTTTCCTTCCTTCCTTACTTCCTTCCTTCCCTCCTTTAGACAACGAATCATCCCAAATTGAGGAGGTGGTCTCTGAGAGCAAGATTTATGATCTTTTTCCCCTTTACCTCTTTTTGTCAGGGTGTATGTGTATGCTTCTGTGTAAGATTTTGTCTGTATAGCTTTGCTTCCAACATTTGTCCTAAGCTTCTATCCGTCCCTTTTTTTTTCTAAATAATTATTTTTTAATTCAATAATTTTATTATACTTTATTTTATTTTACTGTATCTTCCTTCTTTCTTTTTCCTTCCTTCCCTCCTTCCTTCCTTCCTCCCTCCCTCCTTTCTTCCTTCTTGCCTTCTTGCCTGCTTTCTTTCTTTCTTTCTTTCTTTCTTTCTTTCTTCCTTCCTTCCTTCCCTCCTTTCTTTCTTTCTTTCTTTCTTCATACTTCTACTAATTCTCTCTACTTTTTCTCCCTTTTATTTTGAGCCATGTGGATGAAAGGCTCTTGGTGCTCCAGCCAGGAGTCAGGGCTCTGCCTCTGAGGTGGGAGAGCCAACTTCAGGACACTGGTCAAAAAGAGATCTACCAGTTCCACATAATATCAAATGGTGAAAATCTCCCAGAGACCTCCATCTTAACCCCAGCATCCAGCTTCACTCAACGACCAGCAAGCTACAGTGCTGGACACCCTATGCCAAACAACTAGCAAAACAGGAACACAACCCCACCCATTAGCAGAGAGGCTGCCTAAAATCATAATAAGTCCACAGACACCCCAAAACACACCGCCAGAGGTGAACCTGCCCACTAGAGAGACAAGATCCAGCCTCATCCACCACAACACAGGCACTAGTCCCCTCCACCACGAAGCCTACACAACCCACTGAACCAACCTTAGCCACTGGAGACAGACATCAAAAAGAGCGGGAACTATGAACCTGCAGCCTGCAAAAAGGAGACCCCAAACACAGTAAGATAAGCAAAATGAGAAGACAGAAAAACACACAGCAGAAAAAGGAGCAAGGTAAAAATGCACCAGACCTAACAAATGAAGAGGAAATAGGCAGTCTACCTGAAAAAGAATTGAGAATAATGATAGTAAGGATGATCCAAAATCTTGGAAATAGAATGGACAAAATGCAAGAAACAGTTAACAAGGACCTAGAAGAAATAAAGATGAAACAAGCAACGATGAACAACAAAATAAATGAAATTAAAAGTACTCTAGATGGGATCAATAGCAGAATAACTGAGGCAGAAGAACGGATAAGTGACCTGGAAGACAAAATAGTGGAAATAACTACTGCAGAGCAGAATAAAGAAAAAAGAATGAAAAAGAACTGAGGACAGTCTCAGAGACTGCGGGGACAACATTAAATGCACCAACATTCGAATTATAGGGGTTCCAGAAGAAGAAGAGAAAAAGAAATGGACTGAGAAAATGTTTGAAGAGATTATAGTTGAAAACTTCCCTAATATGGGAAAGGAAATAGTTAATCAAGTCCAGGAAGCACAGAGAGTCCCATACAGGATACATCCAAGGAGAAATATGCCAAGACACATATTAATCAAACTGTCAAAAATTAAATACAAAGAAAGCATATTAAAAGCAGCAAGGGACAAACAACAAATAACGCACAAGGGAATCCCCATAAGGTTCACAGCTGATCTTTCAGCAGAAACCCTACAAGCCAGAAGGGAGTGGCAGGACATAATGAAAGTGATGAAGGAGAAAAACCTGCAACCAAGAGTACTCTACCCAGCAATGATCTCATTCAGATTTGATGGAGAAATTAAAACCTTTACAGACAAGCAAAAGCTGAGAGAGTTCAGCAACACCAAACCAGCTTTACAACAAATGCTAAAGGAACTTCTCTAGACAAGAAACACAAGAGAAGGAAAAGACCTATAATAACGAACCCAAAACAATGCAGAAAATGGGAATAGGAATATACATATCAATAATTACCTTAAATGTAAGTGGACTAAATTCTCCCACCAAAAGACACAGATTGGCTGAATGGATACAAAAACAAGACCCTTATATATGCTGCCTACAAGAGCCCACTTCAGACCTAGAGACACATACAGACTGAAAGTAAGGGGATGGAAAAAGATGCCATGCAAATGGAAACCAAAAGAAAGCTGGAGTAGCATTTCTCATATCAGACAAAATAGACTTTAAAATAAGGACTATTAGAAGAGACAAAGCAGGACACTACATAATGATCAAGGGATCAATCCAAGAAGAAGATATAACAATTGTAAATATTTATGCACCCAACATAGGAGCACCTCAATACATAAGGCAAATACTAACAGCCATAAAAGGGGAAATCGACAGTAACACATTCATAGTAGGGGACTTTAACACCCCACTTTCACCCATGGACAGATCATCCAAAATGAAAATAAATAAGGAAACACAAGCTTTGATACATTAAACAAGATGGACTTAATATTTATAGGACACTCCATCCAAAAACAACAGAATACACATTTTTCTTAAGTGCTCATGGAACATTCTACAGGATAGATCATATCTTGGGTCACAAATCAAGCCTTGGTAAATTTAAGAAAATTGAAATTGTATCAAGTATCTTTTCTGACCACAACGCCATGAGACTAGATATCAATTACAGGAAAAGATCTGTAAAAAATACAAACAAATGGAGGCTAAACAATACACTACTTAATAACGAAGTGATCACTGAAGAAATCAAAGAGGAAATTAAAAAATACCTAGAAACAAATGACAATGGAGACACAACAACCCAAAACCTATGGGATGCAGCAAAAGCAGTTCTAAGGGGGAAGTTTATAGCAATACAAGCCCACCTTAAGAAGCAGGAAACATCTAGAATAAACAACCTAACCTTGCACCTCAAGCAATTAGAGAAAGAAGAACAAAAAAACCCCAAAGCTAGCAGAAGGAAAGAAATCATAAAAATCAGATCAGAAATAAATGAAAAAGAAATGAAGGAAACAATAGCAAAGATCAATAAAACTAAAAGCTGGTTCTTTGAGAAGATAAACAAAATTGATAAACCATTAGCCAGACTCATCAAGCAAAAAAGGGAGAAGACTCAAATCAATAGAATTAGAAATGAAAAAGGAGAAGTAACAACTGACACTGCAGAAATAAAACAGATCATGAGAGATTACTACAAGCAACTCTATGCGAATAAAATGGACAATCTGGAAAAATGGACAAATTCTTAGAAATGCACAACCTGCCAAGACTGAATCAGGAAGAAATAGAAAATATGAACAGACCAATCACAAGCACTGAAATTGAAACTGTGATTAAAAATCTTCCCACAAACAAAAGCCCAGGACCAGATGGATTCACAGGCGAATTCTATCAAACATTTAGAGAAGAGCTAACACCTATCCTTCTCAAACTCTTTCAAAATATAGCAGAGGGAGGAACACTCCCAAATTCCTTCTACGAGGCCACCATCCCCTTGATACCAAAACCAGGCAAGGATGTCACAAAGAAGGAAAACTACAGGCCAATATCACTGATGAATACAGATGCAAAAATACTCAAGAAAATACTAGCAAGCAGAATCCAACAGCACATTAAAAGGATCATACACCATGATCAAGTGGAGTTTATTCCAGGAATTTAAGGATTCTTCAATATACGCAAATCTATCAATGTGATAAACCATATTAACAAATTGAAGGAGAAAAACCATACAGTCATCTCAATAGATGCAGGGAAAGCTTTTGACAAATTCAACACCCCTTTATGATAAAAGCCCTGCGGAAAGTAGGCAGAGAGGGAACTTTCCTCAACATAATAAAGGCCATATATGACAAGCCCACAGTCAACATTGTCCTCAATGGTGAAAAACTGAAAGCTTTTCCTCTAAGATCAGGAAAAAGACAAGGTTGCCCACTCTCACCACTCTTATTCAACATAGTTCTGGAAGTTTTATCCACAGCAATCAGAGAAGAAAAGGAAATAAAAGGGATCCAAATCGGAAAAGAAGAAGTCAAGCTGTCACTGTTTGCAGATGACATGATACTATACATAGAGAATCCTAAAGATGCTACCAGAAAACTGCTAGAGGTAATCAATGAATTTGGTAAAGTAGCAGGATACAAAATTAATGCACAGAAATCTCTGGCATTCCTGTATAATAATGATGAAAAATCTGAAAGTGAAAGCAATAAAACACTCCCATTTACCACTGCAACAAAAAGAATAAAATATCTAGGAATATACCTACCTAAGGAGACAAAAGACCTGTATACAGAAAATTATAAGACACTGATGAAAGAAATTAAAGATGATACAAATAGATGGAGAGATATACCATGTTCTTGGACTGGAAGAATCAACATTGTGAAAATGACTCTACTACCCAAAGCAATCTATAGATTGAATGCAATCCCTATCAAACTACCACTGGCATTTTTCACAGAACTAGAACAAAAAATTTCACAATTTGTGTGGAAACACAAAAGACCCCGAATAGCCAAAGCAATCTTGAGAATGAAAAATGGAGCTGGAGGAATCAGGCTCCCTGACTTCAGACTATACTACAAAGCTACAGTAATCAATACAGTATGGTACTGGCACAAAAACAGAAAGATAGATCATGGAACAGGATAGAAAGCCCAGAAATAAACCCACGCACATATGGACATCTTATCTTTGATATAGGTGGCAGGAATGTACTGTGGAGAAAGGACAGCCTCTTCAATAAGTGGTGCTGGGGAAACTGGACAGATACATGTAAAAGTATGAGATTAGATCACTCCCTAACACCATACACAAAAATAAGCTCAAAATGGATTAAAGATCTAAATGTAAGGCCAGAAACTATCAAACTCTTAGAGGAAAACATAGGTAGAACACTCTATGGCATAAATCACAGCAAGATCTTTTCTGACCCACCTCCTAGAGTAATGGAAATAAAACCAAAAATAAACAAGTAGGACCTAATGAAACTTCAAAGCTTTTGCACAGCAAAGGAAACCATAAACAAGACCAAAAGACAACCCTCAGAATGGGAGAAAATATTTGAAAATGAAGCAACTGACAAAGGATTAATCTCCAAAATTTACAAGTAGCTCATGCAGCTCAATAACAAAAAAACAAACAACCCAATCCAAAAATGGGCAGAAGACCTAAATAGACATTTCTCCAAAGAAGATATACAGACTGCCAACAAACATATGAAAGAATGTTCAACATCATTAATCATTAGAGAAATGCAAATCAAAACTACAATGAGATATCATCTCACACCAGTCAGAATGGCCATCATCAAAAAATCTAGAAACAATAAATGCTGGAGAGGGTGTGGAGAAAAGGGAACACTCTTGCACTGTTGGTGGGAATGTGAATTGGTACAGCCACTATGGAGAAAAGTATGGAGGTTCCTTAAAAAACTACAAATAGAACTACCATATGACCCAGCAATCCCACTACTGGGCATATACCCTGAGAAAACCAAAATTCAAAAAGAGTCATGTACCAAAATGTTCATTGCAGCTCTATTTACAATAGCCCAGAGATGGAAACAACCTAAGTGTCCATCATCGGATGAATGGATAAAGAAGATGTGGCACATATATACAATGGAATATTATTCAGCCATAAAAAGAAACGAAATTGAGCTATTTGTAATGAGGTGGATAGACATAGAGTCTGTCATACAGAGTGAAGTAAGTCAGAAAGTAAAAGACAAATACCGTATGCTAACACATATATATGGAATTTAAGAAAAAAAAATGTCATGAAGAACCTAGGGGTAAGACAGGGATAAAGACACAGATCTACTGGAGAACGGACTTGAGGATATGGGGAGGGGGAAGGGTGAGCTGTGATAGGGCGAGAGAGAGTCATGTACATATACAAACTAACAAACGTAAGGTAGACAGCTAGTGGGAAGCAGCCGCATGGCACAGGAATATCGGCTCGGTGCTTTGTGACAGCCTGGAGGGGTGGGATAGGGAGGGTGGGAGGGAGGGAGATGCAAGAGGGAAGAGATATGGGAACATATGTATATGTATAACTGATTCACTTTGTTATAAAGCAGAAACTAACACACCATTGTAAAGCAATTATACCCCAATAAAGATGTTAAAAAAAAAGGGGGGGGGAATGATCACTGTCAGGTCAGCAAAGAAATCTGAGAAATAGAAGTCTAGCTTGATATCAATAAAATGACACTTCAAGAGAAAAAAAAAAAAAGAGTTAATGAGTCTTTCAGGAAATTCCTGTAATAAAGTTTAAAGTCATTTTCTTGGGCCACAATCTTCTGGAGTTTTTAGTAAAATTATGCTAAAGAAAACAATGGGACAATAAAGGCATATTAATGTAGACAGCAAGCTGAGGGCAGATAATTCTGGTTCTCTATTGTTTTAACATCTTCACAGAAAAGGGCCATTTGAATTTGCTCTTGCATCTTTGAGCCAGATTATAAATGAGAATTAAAAGGGCAGAGGTAATTATACCTATGTCTTTGTGAAAAAAAAAAAAAAGAAGAAATAGATTGAGCTATATGTTTTCAGAGAGAAGTGACAGATTGATATATTAATTAAGGGTGTACTATGAAATGAAACAAGGATAAAACATTAATGAAAAAAATTTATGTCATGTAGTAAGAAATGTAAATTTTTTACTAAATCAAACAAAGGCAAAATACAGAACATAGGCTATAAGGTACCTGAAAATACAAAATATAATAATTAAATCATATTCAAGTAGCAGTTGGTAAATATCAAGTTTAAGACAGGAAGATATATGATAATACCTAAGTTACATTGGTTAATGCTGGTTTCATCATACTCACATTTAAAAAAAAAAAATAGAATAAAATATATATTCCATAATCAAAAACCATGTTATATATATGTGTGTGTGTATATATATGTATATCACCATATTCAATTCAATAAATTTTCAATAAAACTTAACTCATTAATTTTATTATATTATTAGTTATGCTTATGTTTTTTGGTGAGCATCAGTCACAATTAAGAGAAAAAAATATGGGATTCCTCCTAAAGAATCAAGATTTTGAAATCAAGCATAATTTGCTTATTGTGCTTCCAGATACAGGAATGAAGTCCTTACCTATAAAAATTTTATGTTTTCTAGAATCTTAAGATAATTATATTCATCTTTGTCTATTTATGTCCCATTGATTACTATCAGGTTTTGGACTTGCAAGATAATTCAGGAAATATTATGATACCAATTGTGGGGATTTTGCTCATTTAGCTGCAAAGCTTTCAATGCTCAGAGTGGGAAATGCATAACAAAATATGCCAACATGAAGAAGATGTAATAAGAACACTGAATATTTCCCAAAGGAGCAAATTTTGAAACTGGAGTGCAGATATCCTTTGCCTTCTTGTTGCTCTTCTTGCCTCTAGAGTCTGGATAATGATTCCTTTTTGGTACATTTGATAGAGAACAACATTTCAAAACCCAGGAGGATTATAGTAGTATTCACATGTAGTTTTTGAAGAATCTTAATGATTCACTAAAGACCTCTTGGTGTCATGTTTTGGTGCTGCCCTCAGCTGACATCAGTTTGTAGGTCATCATATTAAACATCTCTGTGATAGAGACCGAACCTCCAAGTGATAAGGAACTGTTTGGAAAGATAACGTGGGTGTGGACCAAGAAGATGTGTTGATCTTAAGTCACAAGAGATACTAGATTTAAGAATTGTTGAGTATGGGCCAAATTTTTGAGTGAGTCAAGTACTTACAGGCCAAATTGCAGGGCCTTCAAGTTTGAATAGGGAGGGTGGGTCCTGTGGCCTGCTGGGGAATTACATTTTCTCTGTTGCTGGATAAAAAAAAAAAAAAATGAGTGCCATTATTGTAGCATGTTGTAGAATCATCTCTTCTTTGCTTATACGTAACAAAGTTCTCTCATAGCACACTAGGACCCAGAAAGAGGTAAGGAATAACACAGACTGTTCAGACACCCACTAGATAGAATTCTGCACAGTATTTGTGGAAGGTTGGAATTTGATGAGCCTTTCATTTTAAGAAAGAGATACTACTGCAGTATGAGAAAATATAAAACAAATTGATCTTAAAAAACAAAACAAACAAACATAACACAAAAACTGGAGACCTCAAGTCTTTTCAAATGTATTTCTAAAACAGGGCAAATCAAATAAATATCTCACCAGTGCTTTTCTATAGTTTTTTTTCAAGCATTTCCAACATTCTTAAAGAAAATTAAAAGGGTCAAGAACAAGTCAGGAACATTTCCAAAATTAGCAGTTAATAAAATTATCCTATTACCTGTCAAAGTTTATTATGAAGCTCAGCGTAATTAGTTCTAGGAATTAAAAATTTTGTAATATTTGAATCAATAATGGAAAGGATGAATAGGCCAGAAACAGACTCATGATGACAAAGACAATTATACATATTTGAGAGGAATGTAGTCTATTCAATAAACAGATCTCTAGTGTTGGAAAGAACTTCTTACGCTGGATGAAAATACTTTTCATTCCTGATATTATATTAAAAAATTCAATGTCAACTTTTCATGACTCTCCATGGATTTAAACACATGGAATTTAAGAGCTTCAGTCCCACATTGTCATGAGTATACAACCTTATCACTAAGTTGAGAATCTGGACATTTTCTGTGGGAAACAATGATAAATGCCGAGTTTCTAAAATTGTTTAGTTGCTATGAAAATTCGTATCGGTATTCTTCTTTATTTTTCTTCTGAGTTTAAATAATTAACCAGCATTTGAAGAAATCATATCTAAAACTCATTCTCTCTTTAGTTGGGTCAATAAAGTAGAGCTCCAGAGTGAGTAAATATTTGGTCACTGCAAGAAGGTATGAATCAAAATTCCCAGGTTTGTTTTTTCAATGCTTTAAGCAAACTAATTTCATTTGGATGTTACCTAGAAACCCATTCTAATGCTCAGCCTTTCTCCCTGGCCATGAGTAAAAAGTGGTGAGTAAAGACAAGATTACATACATAATCTTTATATAATCATTTAGAACAGAGCTGGTTTCAAACTCCGGAGCCTTTATAAGAGTAATTATTTAACTCTTATGTTTCAATCCTGGTCTCTGTATTTGTAGGCTTGCAAAACCAAGAAAGTCCCTTATTCACTCAGTTTAAGTGTCTGCCTCTGTAGAATACTAATTATAATACCAATTGTACAGTGAGGGTTAAATGAGATGATATGTGTGAACATTGTGGTCATCAGTGAAATGCTTTCCAAATATGCGAGATGTGATGTTTATGGTACACACAGGGGAGACCTTTAATAGATGTAGCAATAGATCGAGTGATAACAGAGAACCAACTGTAGATGGGATTACTATCAGAGGGAATACCACTGCACTCAGTAGAAAGACACATGTTATCAAATGTCCTCCTCTTTAGGCATTTCTGTAAGATAAGCAATTTGGGTTGCTGGGCAGAAAAAGCACCCTTATCATTTATGATTATATTTTGCCTGCACACCAAGTGAAGTTTTTAATTTTTTTTCAGTAAGTCTAAGGGATTATCTATAAACTTAATGCCTATTTTGAAATGTATAATATTAAATAAATCTGTCACTAAAAACAGAAATTAAAGTAATCAGTTCTCTCACTATTGGCAACCAGACATGGTAAGCTATATTTATTTGGCAGGTATGGAATCAAAACAAGAAGGGTCAGAATTTAAAATTTAATGACATCAGGTAAAATCAGCCTAGTGATCCATCTCCACCTTAGAGCTGACTTCTTGGAGGATCATGAATACTCTCAGATTACTGGCTAAGGCTGTCTTCATCTGGACATTGCTAAAACGGTTATTGCTCCTGTTTGACCGTATGTCTCTCGCTTTCAGGGCTGTCAAGGATGATCAAACTGCTTGTAACCAATACATTCTCTCTTTAATAATGCTGGTATAAAGAGACCTGTTTTACACTTGGAAATATCTACTCTATTGTGTATCGCTTTTCATCTTAAACTCTGAAGTTTAGTAAGAAGTGTGATTAAATTTGCATATACATCTATGAGCCTCCTAAAAGAGAAAGTATTGGTTTTCTCAGGCTTCTACCTCTGATGCTCCATTTTTCATAGAGTTTATGCAGTGATAAAATGAAGTCCAAGTCAGTACCTAGATGGTTATTGGAAGGCTTGGTTCCATGACCAGCATGAAATAGAGAGAGAGACCATCTCCTGATCTAACATTTAGAATTTCTAAGAGCCACAAATGATTATGAAGTTGATGCACTTCACGTAGATGCCCAGCTAGGGATGGGGTAAGTAGAAACTAAAAATCTGAGTCACTTTAATCACCTAACTTAAACACTGCTAAGAAGTTGCATCCTGCCAGAGGGGTGCCTGTGTCTAATTCGAACCAAAGTGCCAAATAGCATGGTAAAGACTCTGATCTTGAATCTGTTTGGGGATTAAAGAGAATGTGGGATAATTTAAAATTAGGAACTCTAGGGTTTGCAAGGCTGTGGAGAAATCACAGTTGTGTGTAACAAGGGAGTAGACAAGATTTCCGCCTCTCGCCCACCCTAAATCTGATACAACAGGACATGCACTGAGACAAGCAGTAGGATTAGCAGAGGCTTCGTCACAACAGTTGACATGTGTCACACTCCGTTTTCAATAAGCAACCCTGTGGCTGACACAGGATATTCTACTGTTCTCTCTTTGAGAATTCTTAAAGACACTGAGATGCCTTGATATTGTTAGACAAAATGTTTCTTCAAATCTCTCTCTTTCTTACTGCCTGTACTTTCTGGTAATTAGAACAATGTCTCTGGAAGCAGCCATATATTGGTGACAAATTTACCTGGTAGCAATTGAAGTACTTTCTGGTCTGAAGTTTATGAATCTGAATTCCAACTCCTGGAGAGAGAAAGTTACCAGGATTGTGTTTTGTGGTTAAACACCATGGGTAATATTTTTATGCCAAGGAGAGTTAGTCCAGGTGGAGGTAAAATCATTAATGTAGTAGGGAGTTCAGAATATTATGTATATTAAATTAACTGTTTTAAAAACAGGTTTCCTGGGCTTCCCTGGTGGCGCGGTGGTTGAGAGTCTGCCTGCCGATGCAGGGGACACGGGTACGTGCCCCGGTCCGGGAAGATCCCACATGCCGCGGAGCGGCTGGGCCCGTGAGCCATGGCCGCTGAGCCTGCACGTCCGGAGCCTGTGCTCCGCAACGGGAGAGGCCACAACAGTGAGAGGCCCGCATACCACAAAAAAAAAAAGCAAAACAAAATACAAGTTTCCTTGTTTTTCTCTTAGATTGATGAAATATATCACATGTTATGCTAAGACAGGTAATCAAGCTATCTAGGAGTCTTGCAGAACAAAGAATTATCCTTACTAATTTTATTTTTATGAAATCATTTTTAGTATGTAATTCTGAGAAAAAAATATTTCCTATTTTGGGGGAAAATTTCAGGGTACAACTCAAATGTTCTCAACTTCCTTTTTCTGGGCCAACTGTCCAGTCTTAAAAAGACATCTACCACTAAGATTTTGACATTCGCATTGCACTGCCTATTCAAATGCCAAAAGAATATATCCTACTGTTTGCATTTTGTTGCTGTGGAATGCCATTTGAAACAGTTCAAGAGGACAGGTAAAATCAAGTATGGTTTTCCTAATTGCAATTAGCAACTACAAGATAGTGTCTCATTTTAAACTGAAGTCATACTTGTCTATTTCCTTAGAAAAGTACATGAAGACTGAGAATTGAATTCTACCAAATCATATGTCTCCAACTTTTTTTATTATGGTAAAATATGCATAACATAAATTTATCTCCTTAATCATTTTAAGTGCACAGTTCAGTGGTATTAAATACATTCATGATGTCATGCTACTATCACCACCATATATCTCCAGAACGCTTTTCACCTTGTAAAACTGAAACTCTATATCCATTAAACAGTAATTCCCCATTCCTCCCCTCCAGCTAACCCCTAGCAACCACAATTCCCTTTACTTTCTCTATTATTTTGACTATTCTAATATCTCATATAAGTGGAATCAGAGTATTTGTCTTTTTCTGCATGACTTATTTCACTTAGCATAATACCCTCAAGGTTTATCCATGTTACAGCTTATGTCATAGTTTTCTTATTTTTAAGACTGAATAATATGCCATTTTATGTATATACCACATTTTGCTTATTCACTCATCATCCATCAATGGACACTTGTGTTGCTTCCATGTTTTAGCTATTGTGAATAATGCTGCTATGAACGTGGGTATACAAATATTTCTTTGAAAACTTGCTTTCAATTATTTTGGGTATATACCCAGAAGTGGAATTGCTAAATCATATGGTAATTCTATTTGTGATTTTTGGAGGAACTGTCATACTGTTTTCCACAATGGCTCTAC
Source organism: Orcinus orca (assembly GCF_937001465.1). Classification (NCBI taxonomy): domain Eukaryota; kingdom Metazoa; phylum Chordata; class Mammalia; order Artiodactyla; family Delphinidae; genus Orcinus; species Orcinus orca. The sequence goes on from NC_064571.1 coordinate 17,406,287, forward strand.
CATTTTACATACTCTGTTTTCAATGAGCAACATGTGGTTGACACTGGATATTCTACAGTTCTCTCTTTAAGAGTCTTAAAGACACTAACCAACAGTGCACAGGATTCTAATTTGTCCACATCCTAGCCAACACTTGTTATTTTCTGTTTTTTTTTTTTTCATAGTAGCCATCCTAATGACTGTCAGGTGGTATCTCATTGTAGTTTTGATATTTATTTCACTAAATATTAGTGATCTTGAGCCTCTTTTCATGAGTGTATTGACAATTTGTATATCTTCTTTGGAGAACTAGTTATTCCAGGTCTTTGCCTATTTTTGTATCCAGTTGTTTGCTTTATTGTTGTTAAGGTTTAGAAGTTGTCATATACTCTATGTATTAATCCTTATTAGAGGTATAATTTTCAAATATTTTATCTCACTCTGTGTGTTGTCTTCTTAGTCCATTGATAGTATCTTTTGATGCACACAACTTTAAAATTTTTATGAAGTCTAATTTGTCTTTTTTTTTTTTTTTCTTTTGCTGCCTGTGCCTTTGGTACCATTTTCAAGAAACCATTTCCAAATCCAATGTTGTGAAAAATTTTGCTCTTTTCTTCTATGTGTTTTATAGTTTTAGCTCCTACATTTAGGTATTTGATCCATTTTGAGTTAATTCTTGTATATGGTGTTAGGTAATGGTACAGCATCTTTCATTAGCAGTGGAGCTTCTATTTTCCCCAATCCTTTTGTTAAAAAGATGGCCTTACCCCATTGAATTGCACACTCTTCAAAATCATTTGGCCATATATTTGAGTGTTTATTTCTGGGTTCTCTACTCTGTTCCATTTGTCTCTATGTCTTTCTTTATGCCAGTACCACACAGTTTTGATTAATGTAGCTCTGTAGGAGTTTTGAAATCAGGAATTAAGAGTCCTCCAACTTCAACTTCTTTTTCAAGATCATTTTGGCTATTTGAGGTTGTCCCTTGAGATTCCATATGAATTTTAGGATTTTTTTCTATTTTTTCAAAAACAAATATGTAGTTGGATTTTTAATAGGTATTTAACTGAATCTGCAGAACACATTGGGAAATACTGACATCATAACAATACTGCCTTCCAATTCATGAACATGGCATGTTTCATGACTTATTTATACTTTCTTTAATTTCTTTCAGCAATAATTTGCAGTTTTCATCCTACAGATAATTTACCTCCTTAATTCATAAGTATTTTGTTCTTTGGATGCTATTGTAAATTGAACCATTTTCTTAATTTCCTTTTCAGATTGTTTATTTTTAGTGTATAGAAATGCAACTAATTTTTGTGTGTTAAATTTTTATCCTGCTACATTACTGAATGTTTTACCAGTTAACAACTTGTGTGTGTATGTGTGTGTGTGCTATCTTTAGGATTTTCTATATGTAAGATCATGTCAACAGTGAACAATTTTATTCTTACTTTCCAATTTGAAAGTCTTTCTTTTCCTTTTCTTGTCTATTGTTGTGGCTAGAAATTCCAATAATATATTGAATAAAAATGGAAAAATCAGACATCTTTGCCTTGTTCCTGATCTCAGAAGATTTCAGTCTTTCACCATTGAGTATAATGTTTACTGTGGGTGTTTCATATATGACTTTTATTATGTTGAAGCAGTTTCCTTCTGCTCTTAGTTTGTTGAGTAATTTTATAATAAAAGGGTGGTACATTTTGTCAACTGCTTTTTTGCATTGAGATGAGCATTTTTTTTGGCCATCACTCTGTTAATGTGGTGTATTACACTGAATAATTTTCATATGTTGAACCATCCTTGCATTCCAGGAATAAATCCCACATGGTCTTGTTGCATAATCCTTTCACTATGCTGTTGAATTTGGTTTGTTAGTATTTTGTTAAGGCATTTGCATCAGGGTTTAAAAGGGACATTGATCTGTAGTTTTTGTTTCTTATAGTTGCTTTGGCTGATTTTAGAATCATATTAATTCTGTACTCAAAGAATGGGATAGGAAGTTTTCCCTTCTTTTCAATTTTTAGAAAAGTTTCAGCAGCATTGCTGTTAATTATTCTTTAAAGGTTTGGAAGAATTCAAAGACATCAGGTCCAGGGCTGTCCTTCATTAGGAGATTGTTAATTGCTGATTCAGTCTCTTCACCAGTTATAGGTCTATTTAGATTTAGATTTTCTATTTCTTCATGATTTGATCTTAGGTTATATATTTCTAGGAATTTTTCATCTAGGTTATCCAATTTGTTGACCTACCAATGTCACAGTAGTCTCATTTTTTTTTTTTAATTTTTGTAGAATTGGTAGTATATCTCCGTTTTCATTTCTGATTTTAGTAATTTGAATATTCTCTTTTTCTTAGTTCTTTTAGCTATCTTTAAGTTGTAATGTTAGATTATTGATTTGAGTTCTTTCTTGTTTTTTAAGCATTTATTAATTTCCCCCTTAATGCTGCTTTCTCTGCCCCATAAGTTTTCATATGTTGTGTTTCCAATTTCATTCCTCTAAGTATTCCTATTTCCCTCTGGTCTTTTCTTTATAGAGCCATTGGTGGTTTGAGTGTGTTGTTTAATTTCCGCAAGTTTGTAATTTTTCCAGTTTACCTTATGTTGTTGATTTCTAATTATAATACATCCTGGTGTGGTTGGAAAAGATACTTTTTGTGATATCTGTGTTTTTAAATCTATTGGGACTTAGTTTGTGGCCTAATATATGGTTTATCCTGGAACGACCCATATGCACTTTAGAAGAATGTTTATTTTGTTGTTGGGCAAAGCATTCTGTAAACATTTGTTAGATATAATTGGTTTATTGTGTTTTCAAGTCCTATATTTTCTTTCTTATCTACTGTCTGGTTGGTCAATCAATTATTGAGAATAAGGTCTGAAAGTCTCCAACCATTATGGTAGAACTCTCTATTTCTCTCTTCAGTTCTATAAATTTCTGCTTCATATGTTTTAATGGCATATTATTAAATGGCGTGTAAATGTTTATAATTGCTCCATCTTCTTGCTGTACTGAACTTTTCATTAATATAAAATGTACTTTATCTCTTGTAAACTTTTTTGATTTAAAGTCTTTCTGTCTGATATTAGTACTAACACCCTTGTTCTGTTTTTTTTTTTATTTATATGAAATATCTTTATTCATTCCTTTTTCTTTCCAACTATTTGTGTATTGTGATCTAAAGTGAGTCCCTTGTAGCCAGCACAGAGTTGGGTCATGTGTTTCTTAATTCATCCTGCTAATCTGTGCCTTTGATTGGAGAATTTAGTCCATTTACATATGAAGTAATTACTGACAAAGAACTTACTGTTGTCATTTTGCTATTTGTTTTCCATGTCTTACAGATATTTTGTTTTCATTTGCTACATTACTGTCTTTTTTTGTGATCAGTTGACTGGAGTGAAACATAAATTCTTTTCTTATTTTAATTTATTTAGAACTCAGATGTGATAAATGGATACAAATTACATCTCTGAGATCCAGATTTACAAAATGGTTTTAGTTCATATTTATAACAATTTCATAACAAATAATTTTATACCACTATTGTTGTCATACTATGAATTTCTTTTACTTGGTTAAGTGCATTTGATATATTGAACTCAGAGTCTTAAATTATAATGTGTCCCAAGGAAAACAATCATTCACAAAGAATGTCATTAGAAAGGATGTACAAATTTTGTCAGCTTTAAGGAAGACAAATAAAAATGCAACTTAACTGATCTGGTTATTAAAACAAATCTCAAAATTTTTAATGGAAAGGAATTATATTTCTGCCAATGCAGGAGATTTCTTAGTTTATTTCATAGGTACATAACTTATGGTCAGTTTAAAAAAACTAAACTAAGGGAAAAGTATTTTATGATTATTTTTAAATGGGTCCTTTCTACTTCATAAGCAGAACGTATTGAAGTGGTAGTATCTATCTTCTGGCCACAAGAGCAATCAGGTTCTTTCTCCTTACATCTTGGTATCACCTACTATTATCACTGACTACTCTATATTTAATATTATACTTTTGACCAGCTGTTAATTATTTAACTGTATCTTTATATCTAAAATTTTGAAATAAGTATATAATTAATCCTATTATCCAGCCAGGTAAAATGTCAAGAAAATTATTTTATGAAGGAATGAAGTATTACATTTGAAAAATAATGGAAAACATTTCCCTTGATGAGAAAAAGTAAAAACTTGTAATGCATTTAAGAATTAATTTGAGGGAACTTCTCTGAGATGAGAAAAAAGAAGCATTGAGAGAATTTTCTCACTTGTCCATGCATCCAGCCTGCAAATGACAGTGTTCAGATTTAACTCATGTAGGCTGACTTCAGAATTTGCACTCTGAAATGTTATGCCATATGTTACTAGTAATAGCAGTAACCATATTATATCAATCAACTGATTTATGTACCAGATATTTTATAAATCTTCATCCATATATAATTAATATTATGCAATGACTATGTGATGTAGACATTGATATTAACATTTTACCAGTTAAATTTTCTACATCAGAAATCATGTGCTATGTGAATTTCATGTATTGATGTGACCGTGTTTCATCACACAGTTGTACTCAGAGTTGTTCTGGGCATAATAATTTGTAAATCAGAGAGACATATGGAAACAAAGTTTAAAGAATTTTTTGTCTACTAAAAATTACTAGGCAGAGTGGAAGAATTGAACCTTGTTTTAGTTTGTCCATGTTGGACGTATTTACATTGTATTATATATTTATTCATTGAATGACCTCTATGATTACTCACCTGAGAAAGCTGAGCTAAAAGTAGTGTTAGAAATGATTCTTGCCTTTGAAAGGTGCACACTTAAATTGTGGAGATTAGCTATGTAGACATTTAAAGAACTGATAATTTTATGCCTTGTTTTAGCCTTCAAAGTTGCTAACATATGCATCGATATCATTTTTTAAGGATTCTTTGTATTTCAAAGTGTAAAAATGAGGAGAGGGAAATGAAGAAAATAAAAGACAAAAGCATTTCAGTACTGTTGTTAAGCCCTTCTACTTCACACCAAGCCATTTTAGTGAATCTTTTCACCATTCCATCACCAGCCAAGAGCTGTTGCAGCTAAAACTTCAGATGGTTCCAGCATAGACCACACAATGTCCTGGTTTCCAGCTGTCTATACAAACCTCAAAGCTGAACTTATGAGACACATAAGTTTATGAGCTTATGCCAGTAAGCTGCTATTCCTTCTTATTTTTCCTATTAAAAAAAAAGAAGTTTTCAAAAAGAAGAGTTTCTTGTGTCCATTGGCAGTTTATAATGTTTTGGAATCAGAAAAATCAAAGTAAAGCTGGAAATGCTAACTTCTTTTCTTCCTCCTCATACTGAGCCCTAGTGCCCTTTCCTCTCCAGCACTCTTCTTAGACATAAGAATTTTGCTTAGTCTTGGTAAGACTAAGCAGGCTGTACCTCTCATTAAGTATTAGGATTGAGTAATTCCTTGAAGCTTCTGCATATCAAGATGATGAAAGAGAATCAGACTAATCCAAACAGAACAATCAGGCACTGGCTAACTTGGTTGGAGAGAAATTTAGGAGAAATATTACACTGCAATCTAATCTAAAACTCCCCTGCCTATCATAAGCTTAAAGCAGAAAGTGAAATCCTACCCAAAGAAACATAATTTTGAATCAAAACTTCCAGAAACTCCCTAACGATATTCAACAGTAAGAACTGTGCGAAAATCGTCATTACACATTGGAATCTGGATAAAAACAAGTTTGTTGCTAGGGAATAAGATATAGGAGCTGCCCATAGTTTTCCATTTCAAAATATCTGCAAAATACAGTTGTAAGTCTACAACTTGTGGGCCAGGGAAGTGGAACCTAGAAAACAAAACAAACCAAAAATTGTGCTGGGAACTGCTTCACACCTTTCAGTGTTTTATGTCCTTTCTGCCAATTCATAAACCTGGAGGAGAAGGGCAGAGCTGTGTGACTGCAGCGGAGGAAACAAAAATTTACCAATAATTTACCTCAGTCTGCATTTTTTTAATGTTTGAATTGGCCCAATTTCTCCACTACAAGTATCCGTGTGTATAATAATTAATGCTAGAATTATGGAGTTGAGAGGTAGCTTTATAGTTGTCTCTTATACACTGCAGGTATTATCTCTTTAGAACTGTACCTCTAGACAACCTTAGGATGGATGTGTTTACTAATTTGTGAGTTAAAGCTGGATCCTTATGCTGACCTCAAAATTCCTTATCTGTAATGTCTACCCATTTGTCCAAATGGAAATATAAAATACCTCACTTCAATCTAACAGCTATTGAAATAGCTAAAAGAACCTGCATTCTTCTATATTTCAACTATGATAAAACACTTTTTAAAACTTCAGAGTCTGTTTTTAGAGCAATTTTAGTTCACAGTAAAATTGAGAGGAAAGTACATAGGTTTCCCATGTACTCCCATGCCAGCACACATGCATAAGTTTGCACAATATCAGTATCCCCCCCAATGGAGTGGTACACTGTTACAACTGATGAACCTAAGTTAACACATCATAACCACCCAAAGTTCATAATTTACCTTAGAGGTCATTTTTGGTGTGGTACATTCTATGACTTATTCTAGACAAATAAGTGCCATTTATTCATCATTATAGTATTATACAAAGTATTTCACTGCCCTAAAAGTACTCTGCTCCACCTGTTCATCCCTTCCCCACCACACCTACCCATGGTAAACACTTATTTAGTGCCTTCATACAGTTTTGTCTTTTCTCAGAGTGTCATATAGTTGGAATAATATAGTGCGTAGCCTTTTCAGATTGGCTTCTTTTGCCTAGTAATATGCATTTAAGTTTTGTCCATGGCTTGACAGCTCATTTTGTATTAGTGCTGAAAAATCATCCATTGTTTGGATATACCACAGTTTATTTATCCATTCTGAAAATCTCTGCCTTTTAATTGGTGCATTTAGATCATTCACTTTCAAAGTAACTATTGATGTATTTGTACAAATACCTACCATATTTCTTATTATTTTCTTGTCGTGTCTTTGTTCTCTATGTCTCTTTTTGTCTTCTTCATTATTTCTGTCTTTTGATATTTGAATTGATTTGTGTGATTCCATTTTCTCTCCTTTCCTAACATAGCACGTTTTATTTTTTACTTTTTTATTTGTTGCTCTAGAGTTCACAATACATAATTACAACTCATCAAAATATGCTTTCAAATAACCCCACACTGATTCAGGAGTATTTATTAAGGTATAGTAACAAACTAATACTAATTCCTCCCTCTCATCTCTTACAGCATTGCTGTCATTCAATTCACTTATATACAGGCACACGTAGTACACACATAAATTTAGATAAAACAGTGTTGCTATCATTATTTTGAAAATCTCTAATCTGTATGATCAATGAAAATAAGAAAATAAATGTTTTTATTTTACCTTCACTTATTCCTTCGATGCTCATTCTTTCCTTATGTAGATCCAAGTTTCTGACCTATATAGCATTTTCTTTCTTTATAAATTATTTCTTTTTAACATCTCCTGCAAGGCACATCTACTAGCAACATATTCCCTCAACGGTTGTTTGGCTGAGGATCTTTTTATTTATTTTTCACCTTTAGAGGAATATTTCACAGGCCACAGAATTTTAGGTTGGTTGGGTTTTTATCTCAACACTTTATTTCACTTCAGTCTCTTCTGGCTTGCATGGTTTCTGAGGAGGAATCAGATGTAATTCTTATCTTTGCTATTCTATATGTAAGGTGTTTTTTTCAACTGGCTTGTTCCAGGATTTTTTTTTTTTTTTCTTATCTTTGATTTTCTGTAGTTTAAAAATCATCATCCTAGGTAACAGCTTTTTGGCATTGATGTTGCTTGGTGTTCTCTGAGATTCCAGGATCTATGGTTTGGTGTCTGACATTAATTTGGGGAAATTCTAAGTCATTATCGTTTCATATATTTTTTTCTATTCCTTTCTCTCTTTTTTCTTTTGGCATTCCATTTTTGCATATCTTATTCCTTTTTTTTTTCTTTTTTTCTGCTTTATAACAAAGTGAATCAGTCATACATAAACATATGTTCCCATATGTCTTCCCTCTTGAGTCTCCCTCCCTCCCAATCCCACCCCTCCAGGCTGTCACAAAGCACCGAGCCAATATCCCTGTGCCATGCGGCTGCTTCCCACTAGCTATCTACCTTACTACGTTTGTTAGTGTGTATATGCCCATGACTCTCTCTCGCCCTGTCACAGCTTACCCTTCCCCCTCCCCATAACCTCAAGTCCGTTCTATCTTATTCCTTTTGTAGTTGTCCCACACTTGTTGGTTATTACGATTTCCAGTCTTTGTTCTCTTTGCTTACTGGTTTTTGATGATTCTATTGATATACTCTCTAAGTCAGAATTTCTTCCTTCAGCCATGTCTAATCTACTAATAAGCCCATAAAAGGCATCCTTCATTTTTTGAGTATATTTTTATTTCTAGCATTTCTTTTTGGTTCTTTCTTATGATTTCATTTTCTCTGCTTACAGTGCCCATCTATCTTGCATTCTGTTTACCCATTAGCATATTAATCATGGTTGTTTTAAATTTCTGATCTGATAATATCAACTTCCCTGCCATCCTTGTTCTGATACTTGCTCTGTCACTTCAGATTGTGATTTTGCCTTTTGATATGCCTTGTGATTTCTTTTTTACTTGTGATGTTTTCTTAATAGCGAGACATAATGTACTATGTAAAAGGAACCGTTGTAAATAGGCATGTAGCAGTGTGCAGGTGAAGCGTGGGGGCACGGGAAGCATTCTATAGTTCTATGATTAGGTCTCAGGCTTTTAGTGTACCTATGCATGTGAATTGTGAACGAACGAGTGTTTCTCAGTATTTCTTCTTCCTCTTTGGGCAGGAGAGTATGGTTAGGGTTGGCTGGAGTTGAGTATTTTCTTTCTCCCATTTAGGAGATTAGAGCTTACTGGTGTTGGTTATTTCCTCTTTCACAGATCATTTAGGCCATAATAATACCCCAGAAAGTTAGACTGTGGTTAACTAGTTTCTCCTGAGTTTCTCTTGAGGGCAGGCCTTTATTATAATCATAATCATAATACTGTGGCACATTTCAAAATGGTTTTGTTTCCCTCCTCCCTTCCATAAGCATGAGGGAATTTTTCGCCAATACTATCTTCTCCCTGATGATTGGGTCTCCTTGGAATATTTAACTCTCAGAGTTTTCCACACTGAACTTCCAGTAATTCCTCAATTACAGTTCAGGTTTTCCTACCCTGACACTGGTTTCCATGGAGGTTTCCACCCCATAACCTCATCTTTAGTAAGCTATGATCACCTGTTTCTGCCTCTCTGTCTTTTGAACCTTGGAGATAGTGGTTTGCCCTGTATCTTTACCTCTCTTACACATTCTAGAAGAATTGTTGATTTTTAAGTTGGCTGAGCTTTTTACTTGTTGATGGATGGTGTGGTGATGATCAAGCTCCTTACATGTGGAAACAGAAACCAATAAAGCAAATTTATTTTCATTAATTATTATTCAAAAATATTTTCAAAGCTTTCACATTATTGGAAATATTCCTAAATATGTACTCAAATTTTCTAGCAGGACTTTAATAATGAAAATTTCTCTATAAGAAGTTTGTGCATCTTGGTGTCCTTTATAGCTTCATTCAATGTGTCCTCAATATAGTTTACATTCATTAAGTCTTGATGGATAAAGTCTGACCCCTCAACTCTAACATACAGGTAACCAATGAGTTCCTACATTTCAAAAATCATTCTAGTTTTCTAACCTGTCAATTTATTCCCATACTTTAAACACTCTCATACTTATTTTTTACCTGCATTATTGCAATAATTTTCTCATTATTCTTCCTGTTTCACTCTTATTTCGTGTTAACCATACTTTACACTGAAGTAAGGATGATCTTACAAATATTAAAATCTAATTATTTCATCCCCCTTATGGAAACTTCATGGCTTATTGTCTTAAAAAATAGAAATGTCCAAGCTGTTTAACCAAGGATATACGGCTCTGGCCAACATTGTTTTCTCAGTTCTTTCCCTTGCCACCTCTTTTCTCACATGCTTTTAGCCAACATTATGCAAACACTTTCACTACACTCTGGTACCGGCAGCCTTGTGACCACAATCCTTTCCCTGCTATGCATTATCTCTTCCTTTTGCTTTCCTTGGTAGTTTGCCCATATTAGCTAATAAATGCCCCCCACTCTAGAAGTTCAGGACAGAGTAGAGGACCTGGAATTTAGTTCTTGTTATACCATTTACTAGGTGTCGGACCCTGGATATGTCACTTATTCCCACTGGATTATTCTTTCCACTCTAAAATTAAATAAATTAAGTAGGTATTTATGTTCAATTTATGGGGTTGATGTGAGGATAAAATGAGATGCAGAAAAAAGTTATCTGAACTTTAATGTGCCATACAGTTAAGAAACATAACTAAGGTGAACATTGCTATGTAGAATCTTCTGGTGGCTTCTCTTCTAATTTCTGCTTTCTTTATTGCTCTATTTGGAAGTTTAAATAAAGCAGGATAAAGAGAAGTAATTTGCTAATCCTTCAATGATGAGACCAGTGCATAGATTTATTACATCAAATGTAATGTTTACATTTTTAAATAACTTGCCAGTGGCTACTTTTTACAAAAAAAAAAAAAAAAATTCTAGAGATGCTATATTGGGAATTGGAACAAGATCTGAGCATTCTTCTGGGCCTGTGGTGATTTTCAATAAGGTTTCTTCCTATAAGGAATAAATTGTGTGCAAGCTAAGTGAGTTATGGAAAGAAATGCTTTTTATCTGTCCTTAAAATCATGACACAAATACTGAATATAAAAGAAACCTTTATTTTCTCTTAATTTTCCTTGATATGAGAACCCCTTGGCATATGCTTTTAAGCTGGTATTAATAGAAAAGAAGTCATTTTTAAAACAATCTTTACAACACCAAGAGTGAAGCCAATGTAAACTTCAGGTGACAATGATGCCTCAATTCAGGTTCATCAATTGTGACAAGTGTGCCACTTTGGAGGGATGTTGTTAATGGGAGGCTCTGCATGAATAGGGCCAGGAGATATATGTGAAACCTCTATGTCTTCCACTCAACTTTGCTATAAACCTAAAACTACTCTAAAATATAGTCTATTAAAAATATTTTCCAGAACAGTAAAAAAAAAAAAGCAATCTCTAAAATGCCCAAGAAATTTATAAAAAGATCTTTTCTCAAAGGGATAAACAGTATGGCTCTACACTTTTTGATCAAATCTCAAAGTCAGAGCTAAGGTACTTATTTGCAACTTATAAGAGATTTAAGACTCAAGGAAGTGAAATACACAACTGAATTGTAACTGATGACAAAATTCATAGGATTTTTTGGGGGGAGGGTGCTTTAAAATACAAAATCTTTATAATAATTTATAATTTATATATTGATTCATAGCATTCTGTTGAAGTGTCTTCTAAGTAGGCTTCCTATGAGGTAGGTTGTTATTCATTTTTTGTTAAGAATATTTTCTGGAGTCATATATCTAGTATATCACAAATCAAAACATCAAATTATAGTGGATTGACATCAAAAGACAGGCAAATCATAATAGCCAGAAGGTATTAACTTTCAAGTCTGTCGTATTCACTTTTGGATAATAGCTGTATATTTTTTTAGTGATATATAAAGTTAAATACAATCAAATCCTATCAAGCTGCAAAACACATAAAAAGTAGCTAATGTATTTTTGGTTTTCATTCTTTTAATTTTCGTATCTATTGTTTCTTCCACTGGAAGTCATGTAAAGGAAGTGTTTAAAGTAGACAAAAAAAACACTGCTGATAGGTCATATAAAAGTTGATGTGCACTCTCCTGAATTCAGTTCCCCCTCTGGTCTGCATTTGTTGAAAGCTAAAATCTTCTCTAAGAAATTAAGTCTTTAAAAAACTAAATAAATAGATTTATTTGCTATATGGAAAGTTGACCCTGAAATTGGGGATTGTTGGAAGGGGATGTAAAACAAGGGGAGAAGAAAGAGGAACAGATAGATGGTTATTGCAATAATCCAGAAGAAAGATGGCAGTGTCACGAACCAGAATGGTAGCCAAGAATAGGATCAGTAATGGGCATATTCTGGAAATATTTGGAAACGAGTGCCAAAGAGGTTTTGTGATGAATTTATTATTGGGGCTAAGAGAGAGATAGAGAGGGAGAAGACGATGAGAGAATGAGGGAAGGAAGGAGAAAGGGAGGAAAACAAGCAAGATATAGGAAAGAAAGAAGATAAGAATGGCTACAAATATGTTGGCTTTATCAAGTGGAGGGTGTTGTCAACAACTGAGAGGAATTTCGGTTTCAGGCAGATTCCTATTAAACATCAGTGTGAGGCTATTATAGAGAATGCAGTTTAATAAAAATAAGTTCAAGTGGGGCCTCCAGAATAAATATATAAATTTTGGAATCATTGATTCACAGGTTATATTTAAAACCATGAGAATTTAAGAGATCATCAAGATAGTGGATAAAGTAAAAAAATAAATAAATAAAAAGAAGTTCAAAGAATAAGACCTGGAGTACTTCAAGGGAAAGTTTTTCAGGGAAAAAAAGCATAGTCAGAAATATAAACAGGAGAAAAGACTCCAGTAAAATAGCAGGAAAACCAAGAGAATGCTATGTTCTAGAAGTCAAATAAAAAAGAGATTTTAAAGGAGACAGACGTTATTAGATGACTACTGCTACTGATGTTGTCAAGTAAGATGAAAGTTAAGAACTGACCATGGCATTTTGTAATATATAGGTGATTGGTGACCTAGACTAAGGCAGTTTGGGGAGAATGGTGGAGAAAATCATGAATTGAATGCATGCAAGGAGACTGACAACAAGGGAAAATCAAGGCAGCAAGTCCAGAAAACTTCCAAGTAGTTTTTCTGTAAACAAAACAGAGAAATGGTATTTGAGTTGGAAGTGTTAATGGATTTAAGGATCTCGTTATTTAAGGAGATCCCAGTGATCCCCACCTCTTGTTGTTCATGCTCTTTATAATACCCTCCCACTGTGTATGGGCAATACCTGTGAATTGCTTCAAACTTATAGTATGTGGCAAAAGTAATGATTGTTACTTCCATGACTATATTAGAATCCTTCTAGAGTTGCTCTCCTTGCTGCTTTTGCCAGAGCATCCATGAGTCTTATAGACACAAAAAAATAAATCCTGCCAAACACATGATTGAGCTTTGACACAGACCATTCCCCACTTGAGCCCACAGAAAAGAACCCATCCTTCACTAACTTTGTGAATGCAACTGTGCAGAGGGCCCAGATAAGTCATGACCAGACTCCTGACACATAGAATCTGTGAGAAGAAAATAACTATGTTATTTTAAATTTCTATGAAGGAATGAAATGCAAACACATAGAGGAGAGAATGTTTGAAACTTAGATTACTGGGAAATTGCAGTTACTAGAAGGACCAGGTCTAGGCTATGACTATGGGAAACAATGTCTACAGTTGATGGAGATTAATATGAGAAGGCAATTTCAAAGGGGAGGCCAGTTTGTTGATAGGGTTATTGATATATATCAATATATTCAAGTTACTTAAAGTTTAAAATAGAATAGTGTTGGAAAACATGACAGTGAACCAGAACTTAAGACCAGTAAATAGTGAGTTGGTAAATGACTATAATGAAGTGTATTGGATAATATAGCTTGTTATCAAAACATTCAACATTATTGGGATAGGAAGGGAGAAGCAATAAAAAACAAGTGGTACAAAGACTTTGGGATCAGACAAGTACCACGTGAGAGAGCCACAGGGTTACCCAGGTCTCAGGAAAAACCTGAGTATCAATTACATCAAGAATGATAATGCAACATTAGTCAAAGAGTTTAGGGATCTAGAGCATTTCACTGGCATGAATTATAAACTGCAGAGAGCACAGAGAGAGAGTCACAACAGTTGTGGAGGAGTGAGAGATGGGGACAGAAGAGAGAATGTATATAACTGCATGGAGTTTAGGGTGTAGGTATTGAGGTATGATCTGGCAACATGGGAGTTTGCTGGAACACTGATAGAAAAAAAACTTAATGAAATCAATCCTCAATAAATTATAATTATCAAAATTCTTATTTCAATTAAGAAGAGTAAGTTTAACATATACAGATTAGGTAGGGAAGGCTTCATGCATCAAGCAAAACTTGATTGGAGCATAATAAATGATTGAAATTTGGATATGTATAAAATCTAGTTTATTTTATTCAAAATGTAATTATTAATTTATTTTGGATATAAGAAGAAACAAGACAGACAAAATCCTGTACTCATAGAAATGTAATATAATACAGGTACCATATATCAAGTTAAAAAAAATAATACAATAGTAGTTAATATGGTAAAAAAGACTATCAAGAAAAATATGCCAGGTAAGAGGACAGAAAAATATCATGGATGATTTGGGAAAGAAGATAGAAAATGATAGAACCTATTACAGAGGGGTTGTAAGGAAAGGGTTCTTTGAGGAGTTAACTTCAGAGGAGCCAATGGAAAATGAGGAGGCAAGTCATAAAAGGCATGTTCTAGGAGAAAAGCATTCCAACCAGATAAAGAATAGTGTCAATATCCCTGAGATGACAATCTTGCTTCATCTCAGGAACCATAAAAGGACCACTGACGCTGCTGTGAAATGATTTTAAGACGTAATAGGAGACACACTGAAGAAAAAGTCAGAACCATCTCCAAGGAGGGCCTCCTAGGCCAAGGTAATAATTTTTTTTTTTTTTTTTTTTTTTTTGTGGTACACGGGCCTCTCACTGTTGTGGCCTCTCCCGTTGCGGAGCACAGGCTCTGGATGCACAGGATCCACGGCCATGGCTCACGGGCCCAGCCGCTCCACGGCATGTGGGATCTTCCTGGACCGGGGCATGAACCCACGTCCCCTGCATCGGCAGGCGGACTCTCAACCTCTGCGCCACCAGGGAAGCCCCAAGGTAAGAAATTTAAATTTCTGTTTTAGGTATGACGAGAAACCACTGAAGAATATTGAACATAAAAATGGCTTGATTGTATACTTTTAAATCAAGTTTAGCTGGTCACTTTGGATGTTATATATAAACAAGTTAGGAAGCAACTAAAGTGTTCTAGGAAGAAATCACAGTGGATTGTAATAAATACAGACATAATGTCTCCTTCATGCAAGAAAAAACAAAGTATGTTTGTAAAACAGTAAACAGGGCAGAACTGAGGGTTCATGTTGAGGGTAAACAGATAAAAGTTTGGAAATGTGAAGTAAACCAGATAAAAGATCTTGGTTTGCACTTAATTTTATTTATTTGGATTTTGATTTTGAAATAAGAAAAGGAAGAGAAAGTTACTGGAAAAGCAGGAAAACCTATGTTACAGTGGCAAAGAAAGTTCAAGAAAAGTTGTGGATTTATTTTGACTGATGACAATAGAATGGAGAGAAAATGATTCATAAAAAATATTTCAAATGATGAATTGGCTAGAATAGGTAGAATGATTCTTATAAATAACATCTTTTTTAAAAAATAATATTCTGTAAGGATGTAATGGGACAATATAGTTCTACATTTAATGAATTTTATAGACATCACTGTTTATATAAATTTCACATGAAGGTATACATTTTATGAATTTTATTGTCCTGCAGGTAAAGAATCAAAGTTCAAGCTTTTAAAATAAAAATATTGGGGAAAAGGTGGACTGCTATGACATACAAAAGATTTGAAAAATGTCACTCCTGTTCTTACAATAAGAAAATAAACTGAACAAAGTGAAAACCAATGACTTTTGTTATACTCATCAGAGGACTGAGGTCATAGGGCAAACCCCTATCCTGCAATCTAAAGAGACAGGAAAATACAGATAATAACCAGTGAGATCATCTTATCTGAAGCAAAAGCTAATGTACATTCACTGATAGGAACACTTTTATAAGGATTCTAACGAATTGATGCAGGATGAGTGTAGATTAATTTAAGATTGAGAAACTCCTTGGGCCCACAGTCTTAGAGGGATTCCATACTACTGTAGGTATTATAACCTGGAACTCTATTAGATTACTGAGGTAAGGAGCCTAGGAAAATGCCCTATTGTTCCAGGCAAAGGAAAGGGAAAAGTAATTGGAAATATGCCCAGAAGGTAACAAGCACCTTCTTTCCATGGGAAGTAACATTACTAGAGCCTTATATATGCAGGGAAAGGCAATTAGTCAATCCCAGCCCTCATTAGTCTTAATGGATCATCTATGGAGCCAAAAATTTAAGGTCCTCTCAAGCACTGAAGACGACTAAAAGACCAAGATTTAATCATAACATTATACAACACTCCCCTCCCCCATACCTTATACCAAAACAGGGCTCCAGTATAGTAACAATGGATTACAACTGAAAGCACTGCAAGGCCCATACTCTATGTAAGAAAGAGTTCTCAAGGGAAAACAATAACAACTGGGGAGAGTAAGAAGGAAAAAAAAAAAAAAAGGAAACAAGTTTTTCTTGAGTAAAAAAATACATCTTGCCATATCAGTAAACAAAGGATATCATAGTCATCAGCGATTGCAGCCACCTCCAATGGTGAGCTGGTAAGCCCTGAGGAAACTCAGGAAGGAAACAAAGAATACCTGCCATCTATTAGCCATCAGACTGCAGCCACTCCTGATGGTGAACCCTGAGGAAACTCAGGATATGAAAACACAGGATACTGGCCCGAGATAGCTGAGGTACATATCAAAAGAATTATTTCAGTAAGTCTAGACTCTTGCATATTCCTATACATAGAAAAGTGCTAAATTCCTTAACTGGAGATATCTAGTTTTCTTTTATTAACAGTAATCTTTTGTTCCTACTACCTGCCTTTTGTTGCAAAACTCCTATATATCCTACCTCCTCCCTTGCCTCCTTGGAGCAGTTTTCTGAGGGTTACTTGAGATGCTGCCTCCCGAGCTTGAAGTCCTCGGTATGCCTGCCCAATAAAACATAACTTTCAACTTTTAGATAGTGCATATTTGTTTTTAGTCAACAGACATATATGTTATCTCCAAACTTTAACAAAAGATTATAAGTCATTCTAAAAGGTAAAAAAAATCTCATTCTGAAAAAACAAAGTAAGAATCAGAACCAGACTCAGATATGATATATATTTGGAAATCATTAGATAAAAAAATTACAATAACTGTGATTAATATGTTAAAATTTCTAATGGAAAAATGTAGACACAGGTAGGAACAGATGGGTAATGTAAGCAAAGAGGTGGAACTATTAAGAAATGATCAATAGGAAATACTAAAATCAAACCACTCTATGAAATGAAGAATGCCATTTTTAGGCTCATCAGCAAACTGGACACAACCAAGGAAGACATTAGTGAGTTTGAAGATATGTCAATAGAAATTTCCCAAACTGAAAAGCAAAGAGACAATGAATGGGGTAAAAGGAAAAAAAAATATCCAGACACCAAACTACTGATCCAAGAAACTCAGAGAACACCAAGCAGTATGAATGCTGATAAAATTACACCTAGGCATATAATATTCTAACTATGGAAAACCAAAGACAAAGGGTAAATCTTGAAAAGAAGTCAGAAGAAAAATTACATTGACTATGGAAAGAATAATAAGAATTGTATTGGACTTCTCATCAGAAACCAAACAAGCAAGAGTGTGGAGTGAAATATATATCACTGATAGACAAAAATAAAATCCTCCTAGAATTCTGTATTTAGTAAAATTATCCTTCAAAAAGTAAGGAGAGGGCTTCTCTGGTGGCGCAGTGGTTGGGAGTTCGCCTGCCGATGCAGGGGACATGGGTTCGTGCCCCGGTCCGGGAGGATCCCACATGCCGCCGAGCGGCTGGTCCCGTGGGCCGTGGCCGCTGAGCCTGCGCGTCCGGAGCCTGTTGCTCCGCAGCGGGAGAGGCCACACAGTGGGAGGCCCGCGTATCGCAAAAAAAAAAAAAAAAAAAAAAAAAAGTAAGGAGAAACAAAGACTTTATCCAAAAAGCAAAATGAAGGGAACTTTTCACCAGTAGACATACCCGATAAGAAATGTTAAAATAATTTCTTCATAGAAAAGAAAAACAATATAAGTTAGAATTTGGACCTACATAAAGAAAGGAAGTACCAAGGAAGGAACAAATGAAGGTAAAATAAATATTTTACTTTTTATACTCTTAATTAATTGACCAGATGTTATCTCAAAGTAATAACAGTAAAAATGTATTTGGCAATTATAGCATAAGGATAAATGAAATGAATGGCAGCAGTGTTACGGGGTTGGAAGGGAGAAACTCAGAATATTCTGCTGTATGATATCAATGCTACCCAAGAACTGGAAATAAAGTTATCTGAAAGTGGACTTAGATTAGTTTTAAACGTATATGGCAAACTCTAGTGCAATGACTAAAAATATTCTTTAAAGAAGTATAATAAGAAAAAAAGAGAGAAACTTGAATTGTATAAAATAAAAAATTAAATCAGAGAAAGCAAAGAGGTGAGGATAGGAAAAGGAAACAAAGAACAATTGCAGGACTGGAGGGAGTCACAAAGATGTTGATACAGTTCATTCCTGACTGTGCTTCCCCTCACAAGAACAACTAACAATTATTCAAGAACAAGACACCACTTAGAAAAGCCTAGAACACAAGGGTGAGACTGAAGCCCCACCCTGCACCACAAAGACCAAGACAGATTGCATTAGAAGGTAAGAGAAGTCACTACATTTTCACCACATTGCCCCTCCCTCAGGCCCAATGCAAGGCAATGCAGTGAGGTGGCACATACTACTCTGGTTCCTCTAGTGGGAAAAAACCTAAGGAGGACAACCACCCCTACCCACAAAGTCAGGGTCCTATTGTGGAAACCCCTATTCTTATCTGACATCACAAGGATTGCAGGCAAATCTGCTGGGCTCAACCACTGGGAGTCTGACTATGGCAGAGGAGGGGACAGGGCTTGCAGCAAAGAGCACAAGGATCTTTACAGACCAAGTTTATACTTGTAGTGCCCAAGTAGTAATCCCAACCATAGACTTTGCTCATCTGAAGAAATAAGTTAGGGATACACTCTGACCAGGGAATTTGGCAGGGTACATATCTGCCTGATTAGTATTGCTGGCCAAAGAACCTGGTTTGCCCATGTTGAGCCTTTTTAAGTAGAGTCTTAGCTCCATCTACTGCAGAGAATGTCTTCCAGTCCCATTTGATCAGAAGGGCTGGCAACAGTTCCTGCAAGCTGTGCAGCCCAGCAGTGCTCCGGCTGAGAGGCAGGCAGGCAGAGGTGATCATGCCCAGAGCAAAGCCAGTAGTGGAAAAGGAGGGTTCCCTTACTATGCACCAGTAAGAGGATTAATTCATAGCCAAGGCTGAGGTTAGCTGTCAGTCCTCCCAACAGGAGACAGCATTTTTGGAAAATTGAGAGTAACCTAGAGTGTTCCCTCACCTTCCTGCATAGGCAAAGCCCCTCCTGAGACATACCCCCATTCACTAAGGAGAGTGTCTTCTAGACCCCTCTAACCAGAAGAGCTGGGGACAACTCCTAGAAACTGTGCAGCCCAGTGCTGCTCAAGCCTAGAGAAGTGCAGGCAGAGTCAATAGTTTGCAAATCAAAGACAGTGGCCCTGTTTTGCCAGGGAATTTGGGGTGTAGGTCAGCTTGAGTTAACACAACAAAGAAAGAGCTTTATCAGCTTTAGAGCTCCTTCTTCCACTGCACAGCAGCAGGGATCTAATTTGTTGTGCTGCTCATTGCTAAATACAATCTTCAGCCTGTCTGAACGGGGAGAGGGGGCGCTAACCAGAGCACATGGGAAGCTGTGTTGCCCATTCAAAAACACTATGTATAGTGGCACTTGAACAGAGATCACAGCCTTGGCATACCCCATCTGCAGAGCAAAACCAGTGGCCTCATCAGACCCTGGAATTTGGTGCACAGTCTGGCCTGATTTATGTCCCTAAACAATGGATTGTATAGGCTCTGATTACTATCCTGCTGTCCTACCAGGGCAGGGAAGCTAATTCATCCACCGCTAAATATAAAGAGTACACAGTCTCAACCAGAGAATCCTGATAACCATAAAGCCCATTCTGCAATTTCACTTGACTAGGAAACCAAGATAGCAGTTCTATCCAACTGATCTGAGCCAGAGGCATGCCCTCCCATCCTCAAAGCCTGAACAGGTGCATCCAAAAATAGACTATAATAGAAGGTTCCATCTGCCCAAGGACATTACTGGTAGATACAAACAGAAGCCCAAACTGAGCTAACTGGTGATGAATAATCTGTGTAAACCTGTGAAGTCTGGAAGAGGAGCCTGATTATTCAACTGTACAAATACCAAATTAAGGAATCAAATATCATAAAAATACAGATAAATATGACACTAAAAAAGGAAACAAATAAAGCTTCAATAACTGACACTAAAGAAATGGAGATTTATGAACTCTCAGAGAAATATTACAGACTAATCCTCTTAAGGAAGTTTAGTAAACTATAAGAAAATATAGACAGCTAAATGGAATGAAGAAAAGAATGCATGAACAAAACAAGAAGTTTGACAAGGAA
Organism: Orcinus orca; assembly: GCF_937001465.1. NCBI lineage: Eukaryota > Metazoa > Chordata > Mammalia > Artiodactyla > Delphinidae > Orcinus > Orcinus orca. Next base: position 17,426,842 of record NC_064571.1, read on the forward strand.
ATAGCAACCATAAAAAACCCCAAACAGAAAGTCTAGAGTTGAGAAATACAATAAATGAACTGAAGAATTTAATAGAAAGTGTCAAAAGTAGACTCAGTCATGCAGAAGAAAGAATTAGCAACCTGGAAGATAGGACACTAGAAATTACATCGTCAGAGGAACAACAACAACAAAAAGAATCAACAGAGTGAGGAATGCCCATGGGAATTATGGGACACAATGTAAAGAAGCAATATTCATGTTATGGAAATTCCAGAAAGAGATGAGAAAAAGACAGGAAAAGAAAGTATATTTAAAGCAATAAGAGCTTCTAAACCTGGAGAAAGAATGGATATCTAGATCAATGAGGCCCAAAGGACCCCAAATATGTCAAACCATAAGAGGGCTATACCAAGACATATTGTAATTAAATCATCAAAGACAAAGAAAGAATTTTAAGAACAGCAAGTAAAAAGAGAGAAGTTACTTACAAGGGAACCCCCAGAAGACTATGGACATATTTCTCAAAAAAACTTTTCAGACGAGGAGAGAATGGGATCTCATATTTAAAATACTGAAAGAAAACTATCAACCAAGAATTCTATACTCCGTGAAGCTGTCCTTCAGAAATAAAGGAGGGATAATGACTTTATCAAACAAACAAACAAAAGCTGAGAGGTTCACTACCATCACACTAGACTTACATGACATATTAAAGGAAGTTTATTAAATGAAAATAAATTGCTGCTAGTTAACATAATAAAAATGTAAAAAGAAAGTGTTCATCTCACTGGTATGGTAAATATGTAGTCATAGTTAGGTTCTGCAATATGGTAATAGTGGTGCCTATTCACTTATAACTCTAGGGTAAAAGTTAAAAAAATAAGAAATCAGGAAAAATAAACATAATATAATAAGCTATTATTAGTTACAGAATATTAAAAAAAATGTACATTACCACAGCAATAACCTAAAGTGTGAGGAAGAAGAAAAGTAAAAGCATAGTTTACAAATTCTATTGAACTTCAGTATTATCAGTTTAAAATACAGTATTATAAATGTAAGATATTTTATGTTAGCCTCATCATAACTACAAGGGAAAATCCTATAGGGACTACACAAAAGAGCACAATAAAGAAGTCAAAGCAGAGAGACTGGTTCAAGATGGCGGAGTAGAAGGACATGCTCTCACTCCCTCTTGCGAGAACACCGTAATCACAACAAATTTCTGAACAATCATCAACAGGAAGACACTGGAACTCACCGAAAAAGATACCCCACATCCAAAGACAAAGGAGAAGCCAAAATGAGACGGTAGGAGGGGCACAATCACAATAAAATCAAATCTCACAACTGCTGGGTGGGTGGCTCACAAACTGGAGAACATTTATACCACAGAAGTCCACCCACTGGAGTGAAGGTTCTGAGCCCCACGTCAGGCTTCCCAACCTGGCAATGGGAAGAGGAATTCCAAGAGAATCAGACTTTGAAGGCTAGTGGGATTTGATTGCAGGACTTCGACAGGACTGGGGGAAACAGAGACTCCACTGTTGGAGGGCACACACAAAGTACTGTGCACATCGGGACCCAGGAGAAGGAGCAGTGACCCCATAGGAGACTGAACCAGACCTGCCTGCTAGTGTTGGAGGGTCTCCTGCAGAGGTGGGGTGTGGCTCTGTCTCACCATGAGGACAAGGACACTGGCAGCAGAAGTTCTGGAAAGTACTCCTTGGTGTGAGCCCTCCCAGAGTAAGCCATTAGCCCCAGCAAAGAGCCTGCATAGGCTCCAGTGTTGGGTCGCCTCAGGCCAAACAACCAACAGGGAGGGAATCCAGCCCCATCCATCAGCAGTCAAGTGGATTAAAGTTTTACTGAGCTCTGCCAACCAGAGCAACAGCCAGCTCTACCCACCACCAGTTCCGCCCATTAGGAAACTAGCACAAGCTTCGTAGATAGCCTCATCCACCAGAGGGCAGACAGCAGAAACAAGAACTACAATCCTGGAACCTGTGGAACAAAAACCACATTCACACAAAGATAGACAAGGTGAAAAGGCAGAGGGCTATGTACCAGATGAAAGAACAAGATAAAACCCCAGAAAAACAACTAAATGAAATGGAGATAGGCAACCTTCCACAAAAAGAATTCAGAATAATGCTAGTGAAGATGATTAAGGACCTCGGAAAAAGAATGGAGGCAAAGATAGAGAAGATGCAAGAAATGTTTAACAAAGACCTAGAAGAATTAAAGAACAAACAAACAGAAATGAACAATAAAATAACTGAAATGCAAAATACACTAGAAGGAATCAATAGCAGAATAACTGAGGCAGAAGAACGGATAAGTGACCTGGAAGATAGAATGGTGGAATTCACTGCTGAGGAACAGAATAAAGAAAAAAGAATGAAAATAAATGAACACAGCCTAAGAGACCTCTGGGACAACATTAAGCACAACAACATTCACATTATACGGGTCCCAGAAGGAGAAGAGAGAGAGAAAGGACCTGAACAAATATTTGAAGAAATTACAGTCGAAAACTTCCCTAAAATGGGAAAGGAAATAGCCACCCAAGTCCAGGAAGTGCAGTGAGTCCCATACAGGATAAACCCAAGGAGAAGCATGCCAAGACACATAGTAATCAAATTTGCAAACATTAAAGACAAAGAAAAATTACTGAAAGCAGCAAAGGAAAAATGACAAATAAATACAAGGGAACTCCCAAAAGGTTAACAGCTAATTTCTCAGCAGAAACTCTACAAGCCAGAAGGGAGTGGCATGATATACTTAAAGTGATGAAAGGGAAGAACCTACAACCAAGATTACTCTACCTGGCAAGAACCTCATTCAGATTTGACACAAAAATCAAAAGCTTTACAGACAAGCAAAAGCTAAGAGAATTCAGCACCACCAAACCAGCTCTACAACAAATGCTAAAGAAACTTCGCTAAGTGAGAAACACAAGAGAAGAAAAAGACCTGCAAAAACAAACCCAAAACAATTAAGAAAATGGTCATAGGAGCATACATATTGATAATTACTTTAAATGTGAATGGATTAAATGCTGCAAGCAAAAGACACAGGCTTGCTGAATGAATACAAAAACAAAACCCATGTATATGCTGTCTACAAGAGACCCACTTCAGACCTATGGAGACATACAAACTGAAAGTGAGAGGATGGAAAAAGATATTCCATGCAAATGGAAATCAAAAGAAAGCTGGAGTAGCAATACTCATATCAGATAAAATAGACTTTAAAATAAAGAATGTTACAAGACACAAGTAAGGACAATATATAATGATCAAGGGATCAATCCAAGAAAAAGTTATAACAATTATAAATATATATGCACCAACATAGGAGCAACTCAACACATAAGGCAACTGCTAACAGCTATAAAAGAGGAAATCAACAGTAACACATTAATAGTGGGGGATTTGAACACCTCACTTATACCAGTGGACAGATCATCCAAACAGAAAATTAATAAGAAAACACAAGCTTTAAATGACATAATAGACCAGATAGATTAAATTGATATTTATAGGACATTCCATCCAAAAACAGCAGATTACACTTTCTGCTTAAGTACACACAGAACGTTCTCCAGGATAGATCATATCTTGGGTTGCAAATCAAGCCTCCGTAAATTTAAGAAAATTGAAATCATATCAAGCATCTTTTCTGAATACAAAGCTATGAGATTAAAAATGAATTACAGAAAAAAAAACATAAAAAACATAAACACATGGAGGCTAAACAATAAGTTACTAAATAACCAAGACATCATTAAGAAATCAAAGAAGAAATCAAAAATAGGTTGAGACAAATGACAATGAAAACATTACGATCCAAAACCTATGGGATGTAGCAAAAGCAGTTCTAAGAGGGAAGTTTATAGCTATATAAGCCTACCTGAAGAAACAAGAAAAATCTCAAGTAAACAATCTAACCTTACACCTAAAGGAACTAGAGAAATAAGAGCAAGGAAAACCCAAAATTAGCAGAAGAAAGGAAATCATAAAGATCAGAGCAGAAATAAATGAAATAGAAACAAAGAATACAATAGCAAAGATCAATAAAAGTAAAAGCTGGTTCTTTGAGAAGATAAACAAAATTGACAAACTTTCAGCTAGACTCATCAAGATAAAGAGGGAGAGGAATCAAATCAATAAAATTAGAAATGAAAAAGGAGAAGTTACAACAGACACCACAGAAATACAAAGCATCCTAAGAGACTACTGCAAGCAACACTATGCCAATAAAATGGACAACCTGTAAGAAATGGACAAATTTTTAGAAAGTTATAATCTTCCAAGACTGAACCAGGAAGAAATAGAAAATATGAACAGACCAATCACAAGTAATGAAATTGAAACTGTGATTAAAAATCTTCTGACAAACAAAGGCCCTGGACCAGATAGCTTCACAGGTGAATTCTATCAAACATTTAGAGAAGAATTAACACCCATCCTTCTCCAACTCTTCCAAAAAATTGCAGAGGAAGGAACACTCCCAAACTCATTTATGAGGACACCATCACCCTGATACCCAAACCAAAGATATTACAAAAAAAAAAAAAATTACAGACCAATATCACTGATGAATATAGATGCAAAATCCTCAACAAAATACCAGCAAACAGAATCCAACAACACATTAAAAGGATCATACACCATGATCAAGTGGGATTTATCCCAAGGATGCAAGGGTTCTTCAATATATGCAGATCAATCAATGTGATACACCATATTAACAAACTGAAGAATAAAAACCATATGATCAGCTCAATAGATACAGAAAAAGCTTTTGACAAAATTCAACACATATTTATGATAAAAACTCTCCAGAAAGTGGGCATAGAGGGACCCTACCTCAACATAATAAAGGCCATACATAAGAAACCCACAGCAAACATCATTCTCAATGGTGAAAATCTGAAAGCATTTCCTTTAAGATCAGGAACAAGACAAGGATGTCCACTCTCACGAATATTATTCAACATAGCTTTGGAGGTTCTAGCCACGGTAATCAGAGAAGAAAAAGAAATAAAAAAAATTGTTAAAGAAGAAGTAAAACTGTCACTGTTTGCAGATGACATGATACTATACATAGAGAATCCTAAAAATGCCACCAGAAAATTACTAGAACTAATCAATGAATTTGGTAAAGTTGCAGGATACAAAATTAATGCACAGAAACCACTTGCATTCCTGGACACTAATGATGAAAAATCTGAAAGAGAAATTAAGGAAACACTACCACTTACCATTGCAAAAAAAAGAATAAAATACATAGGAATAAAACTACCTAGAGAGACATAAGACCTGTATGCAGAAAACAATAAGACACTGATGAAATAAATTAAAGATGATACCAACAGATGGAGAGATATATCAAGTTATTGGGTTGGAAGAATCAATATTGTGAAAAGGACTCTACTACCCAAAGCAATCTACAGATTCAATGAAACCCCTCTCAAATTACCAATGGCATTTTTTACAGAACTAGAACAAAAAAATCTTAAAATTTGTATGGAGACAAAAAAGACCCCAAATAGCCAATGCAGTCTTGAGGGAAAAAAAACGGAGCTCAAGGAATCAGACTCCTTGACTTCAGACTACACTACAAAGCTACAGTCATCAAGACAATATGGTACTAGCACAAAAACAGAAATATAGATCAATGGAACAAGATACAAAGCTCAGAGATAAACCCACACACCTATGGTCAACTCATCTATGACAAAGGAGGCAAGGATATACAATGGAGAAAAGACAGTCTCTTCAATAAGTGGTGCTGGGAAAACTGGACAGCTGCATGTAAAAAAATGAAATTAGAACACTCCCTAACACCATACATAAAAATAAACTCAAAATGGATTAGAGACCTAAATGTAAGACTGGACACTATAAAACTCTTAGAGGAAAACATAGGAAGAACACTCTTTGACATAAATCACAGCAAGATCTTTTTTGATCCACCTCCTAGAGTAATGGAAATTAAAAAAAAAAATAAACAAATGGGACCTAATGAAACTTCAAAGCTTTTGCACAGCAAAGGAAACCAGAAACAAAACCAAAAGACAACCCTCAGAATGGGAGAAAATATTTGAAATGCCTCAACAAAGGATTGATCTCCAAAATATATAAACAGCTCATGCAGCTCAATATTAAAAAAAGCAAACAACCCAATCCAAAAATGGGCAGAAGACCTAAATGGACACTTTACCAAAGAAGACCTACAGATCGCCAAGAAGCACATGAAAAGCTGCTCAACATCACTAATTATTAGAGAAATGCAAATCAAAACTACAGTGAGGTATCACCTCACACCAGTTAGAATAGGCATCATCAGGAAATCTATAAACAACAAATGCTGGAGAGGGTGTGGAGAAAAGGGAACCCTCTTGCACTGCTGGTGGGAATGTAAATTGATACAGCCACTATGGAGAATAGTATGGAGGTTCCTTACAAAACTAAAAAGAGAACTACCATACGACCCATCAATCCCACTACTGGGCATATACCCAGAGAAAACCATAATTCAAAAAGACACATGAACCCCAATATTCATTGCAGCGCTATTTACAGTAGCCAGGTCATGGAAGCAACCTAAATGCCCATTGACCGATGACTGGATAAAGAAGAAGTTGTACATATATATAATGGAATATTACTCAGCCATAAAAAGGAATGAAATTGGGTCATTTGTAGAGACGTGGATGAATCTAGAGACTGTCATACAGAGTGAAATAAGTCAGAAAGAGAAAAATAAATATTGTATATTAACGCATGTATGTGCAACCTAGAAAAATGATACAGATGAACTGATTTGCAGGACAGAAATTGAGACACAGATGTAGAGAACAAACATATGGACACTAAGTGGGGAACGTGGCAGGGGATGGGGGGGTGGTTTGATGAATTAGGTGATTGGGATTGACATGTATACACTGATGTGTATAAAATTGATGACTAATAAGAACCTGCTGTATAAAAATAAATAAATAAAATGCAAAAAAACAAGTCAAAGCATACTGATACCCAAAGACATCAAAACACAAAAAAATGAGCTGCAGAAGAAACAAGGAAAACTGGCTCTACAAAGCAACCAGAAAACAATCTACAAAGTGGCAGTGCCAATTCCTTGCTATTTATCAAAAATTACTCACTAATTACTTTAAAGATAAATGGAGGGCTTTCCTGGTGGTGCAGTGGTTGAGAGTCCACCTGCCGATGCAGGGGACATGAGTTTGTGCCCTGGTCTGGGAAGATCCCACATGCCGCGGAGCAGCTGGGCCCATGAGCCATAGCCCCTGAGCCTGCGCGTCCGGAGCCTGTGCTCTGCAACGGGAGAGGCCACAACAGTGAGAGGCACGCATACCACAAAAAAAAAAAAAAAAAGATAAATGGAATGAATACATGAATAAACAATACCCCAACAATATGCTGCCTACTAGAGGTTTACTTTGTCCTTTAAGATGTATATAGACTGAGAGTGAAGGGATGATAGAGATATTTCAAGCAAATTGTAATCAAAAAAAAGAGGGGTAATTATACTTAAACAAAATTGACTTTAAGGTAAAAATGGTAAAAAGAGACAAACAAGATTATTATATAATTATAAAAGGAACGGTACATCAAGAACATATAACAATGGTAATTACTGATGCGTCTTACATCAGAGTACCTAAGTATATAAAGTAAAAACTAACAGAGATAAAGAGAGAAATAAATTACTTTAACAGTAGTTGGGAGCTTTTATATAGTATTCTCAATGGATAGATCATCCAGACAGCAGATCAATAAGGAACCAGCACATTTGAACAACACTATAGACCAAATTAACCTAACAGACAAGTACAGAATATTCTATCTAAAGCAACAGAATACACATCTATTTAAGCACATATAGAACATTTTCTAGGATAGAATGTAAGTTAGGCCACAAAAAAAGTGTTACTAAATTCAAGGAGATTGAAATCATATCAAGTATCTTCTTTGACCACCATAGCATAAAACAAGAAATCAACAATAATAGGAAAACTGGAAAATTCACAAACACATGGAAATTAAACAACACTCTACTGAAAACCAATGGATAAAAGAAGAAATAATAGATGAAAATTTTAAAAAAAGGTATTTGGTACAAATTAAAATAAAAATATAACATACCAGAAATTATGAGATGTAGCAAAAGAGGTTCTAAGAGAAAATTCATAGCAATAAATGCCTACATTAAGGAGCCAGAAAAATAACAAATAAACAACATAATTCTACACCTTAAAGAATTAGAAAAAGAAGAACAATCTGAGTCCAAAGTTAGAGTAAGAAAGAAAATAATAAAGATTAGCGCAGAAATAAATGACATAGAAAAGAGGAAAACGATAGAAAAGATTAACCAAACTAAACATGGTTTCTTTGAAAAGATAAACAAAATTGAAAAAAAAAAAAACTTAGCTAGAATAACCAAGGAGAAAGACTCAAATTAAAAAAATATAAATGAAAAAGGAGACATTACAATTTATACCAAAGAAATTCAAAGAAACATAAGAGGCTACCATGGAAACATATATGGCAAGAAACTGAAAAACCTACAAGAAATAGAAAAATTCTTAAAATTCTTAGAAACATACAACTTACCACAACTAGAAAATCTGAATAAAGTGATTATTAGTAAAGAGATAGAATCAGTAATCAACTATCTCCCAACAAAAAAAAGCATCAAAAACAATATAATATTTAGGAATTAATTAACCAAGAGGTGAAAGATCTCTGCTCTGAAAACTCTGAGACATTGATGAAAGAACCTGAAGACACAAATAAATGGAAAATGTATCCCATGTTTACGAATTGGAAGAATATTGTTAAAAATTGATTAAAAAGCCATCTATAGATTCAATTCTTATCAAGATTCCAGTGGCAATTTTTACAGAAGTAGAAAAAAAAACACTCCTAAAATTTATGTGGAAGCACCAAAGACCCAAAATAGCCAAAGAAATCCTGAGAAAGAAGAACAAAGCAGGAAGTATCACACTTTCTCATTCTGAGCTACGCTATAAAGCTATAGTCTTCAAAAAAGTATGGTACTGGCAAAAAATAGACCAATGAAACAGATTTCAGAGGCCAGAAATAAACCCAAGCACACCTGGTCAACTAATATTTAACAAGGGAGCCAAGAGTACTCAATGGAGAAAATACAGTCTTTTCAACAAATAGTGCTGGGAATAATAGGATATTCATATATAAAAGAGTAAAATGGTATTCATATCTTACACCACTCACAAAAATTATCTCAAAATGAGTTAAAGATTTAAATGTAAGACCTGAATCCATGAAACTTCTAAATAAAAGCATAAGAATAAAGTTCTTTGACATGGATCTTGCTAATGATTTTTTGGATATGACACCTAAAGCACAACAACAAAATAAAAAATAAACAAGTGGGACTACATCAAACTAAAAACTTCTGCCCAGCAAAAGAAACCATCAATAAAGGGAAAAAAAAAACAACCTACAGAATGGGAAAAAAATATATATATATATTTGCAAACCATATATCTGATACCGGGTTAATATCCAAAATATATAAAGATGTTATACAACACAATAGCTAGATAACAAATAACCCAGTTAAAAAATGGGCAAAATATTTGAATAGATATTTCTCCAAAGAAGATACACTAAAGGCCAACAAGTACATGAAAAGATGTTTAACATTGGTAGTCATCAGGGAAATGCAGATTAAAATCACAATGAGATATCATCTCACTCCTTTTAGAATGGTCAACATCAAAAAGACAAGACATAACAAATCCTATTGTTGATGCTGAGAAAAGGGAACAATTGTGCACTGTTGGGCAGAATATACATTGGTACAGCCACTACCTAAAACAGTTTTGAAGAGTCTCAAAAAATTAAAAATACAATTACAATATGATTCAGCAATTCCATATCTGGGAATATAGCCAAAGGATATGAAAACACTAAAGGGAACAATTGTGCACTGTTGGGCAGAATATAAATTGGTACAGCCACTACCTAAAACAGTTTTGAAGAGTCTCAAAAAATTAAAAATACAATTACAATATGATTCAGCAATTCCATATCTGGGAATATAGCCAAAGGATATGAAAACACTAACTGGCAAAGGTATCTGCATCCTACTATTCATAGCAGCGTCATTTTAAATAGCCAAGACATGGAAACAAACTAAATGCCCATTGACTGTTGAATGGATAAATAACTGTGGTAGATAGATAGATAGATAAATAGATGATAGATAGATAAAATATTATTCTGCCTTAAAAATTAGATAGAAAATCCAATCTTTTGTGACAACATGATGGAACTGGAAGGCATGCTCAGTGAAATTGACCAGGCAGAGAAAGACAAATGCTGTATGATCTCATTTATATTGGGCGTCTTGGGAACCTTAAGAAAAAAAAAACAAAAAAACAATAGACTTGTGATTACTGGAAACTGAAAAAAGAATTGGGGCAGAGGGTATTGGAGAAAGGTGGTCAAAAGTTACAAACTTCCAGTTATATGATAAACAAGTACTAGGGATGTAATGTACAACATGATGACCATTGGTGACACTGATATATGATATGTAGGAGAGTTGTTAAGAGCATAAATACTATGAGTTTTCATCACAAGGATTTTTTTTCCTTTTTTTTCTTCTTTATTTTTTATTATATCTATATGAGAAGGTTGAATGTTAGCTGAACCTATTGTGGAAATTATTTCACAGTATATATAAATTTATTTGGTGATGTATACCAATTATTCTCAATATAAATGGAAAAAAAACAATCGCAAGAAGTATAAGAGAGTCAGACATTGTGGCTATTAATCCAACTATATAAAATATCATATTACATGTGAAAATATACCAAGTAAAAGAGACTGTGAGAGTAGAATAATAAAATAATATCTAACCATGTATTGTCTACAAGAAAACAACTTTAATTATAAAAACAAAAACACAGATTAAAAATAAAGAAAATGAGCAATATGTACCATGCTAACACTAAAAAATATGGAGTCGCTATATTAATTTCAAAAAAAAATCAGTATGTAGCTAATATTAGAGAATGAAAATACATGAGGCAAAAACTGATGGAAGTGAAAAGAGAAAAAGACAAAACCATTTTATGGTTGGAGACTTCTACACCCATTGAACAGAAAAAGGACATTAGGTATAAATTAAGGAAATCTGATTAGTTTATACACGTTAGTTAATAACAATGTATCATAATGAAATATACATACCATATCATATAAATGTATAATATTAATAATAGACACTCTGTGCATGTCAGGTGTATATATAACACTGTACTATGTTCTCATTTTTCTGAAAATCTAAAACTAATCTAAAAAGTAAAGTCTATTAATACAAATTGGTATTGGGAAACAAAGTGAAAACCTATGAACACTTTGGTACATGTACTTCAAATTGTATTAAAATAACATATAGACTTGATAAACTCTTAACTCTCATATCACAGCTTTCTACAAGGGAAACCTGTTAAATTTTTCAATATTCTGTTCTCCACTGCTATCAACTCTCATATTTAGATAAACCCTCTAATAGTCTAGCCCTATATTTCAATGTAATTAATATTCTTTTGTTTTTTTCTATGTGAAAAAAAAGTTCTAGGTACTTGAAGAGTTTAAGTTATTCTTGATATTTCAGGAATGGCTAAGCTTTTTTTTTTTTCATTAAATTCATCCTTCAGTCATATTCTTAAATCTCAGTTTTTTGGTCTCCAAAAGTCCAATATCTCTTATGTTGTCATGTCATAGGCAAAATTCTGTGAAAACTCTAAACAAAATTCTGATAGGACCATGTTTTCACAATGTGAAAGTCATAGTTCAATACATTGGCCCTACAGTGCAGGCAATGTAGCTGTTGGTTTGGAATACGGGAAAACTATTCAATTTTCATTAGTCTAGAATTTGGCTAGAGAGGTAATTTTATTTTTCCTAACAGCAAGATGCAGATTTTGATGCATTTCCTTATGTGACTATTTGTTGTAATTGTGAAAACAAATGAATTGTTTTATTGGTAACAAATAAATGACTTGGTAATAATTTCCCTTCCTTACATGAACATAACAAAGTGCCATGGCACATGCTTGTAAGTCAGAGGATAGATGGGTGAGACAGAACATTAAAATAATCATAAATGTGAGGTAGTTTCACATTTTTAGATTGCATGTTCACTGATTAAGTATGTTGACACAAGATTGAAATAGCTCAGGATTTACTACATTTACACTAGGCAATCTGTATTTGCAAAGCCTAGGCAGAAGTTAACATAAACATAATGCTAAACACAAAGTATTAGATGATTAATAATTAATTTACAGTGACTTAGTTTTCTCCTATAATATACTTTAGTATTATTTATTAAAATATGCTTATGTCGGTATTTTCACTAAGAAATATATGCTCCTACAACTCTGTCACAATAGGCTTCTTCTTGATTTCTGTTATCTTCATATAAAAACATTTTCATCTCACAGAATTTTCTTTTTGTCACTCGTTTATCATGAGCAATAACATTATTCTCAACATCAAGGCAGAGATTCTTTGATATAATAGGTACTAATTGTTCTTAACTTTTTGTGGAACTTTATAATAAATGTTATAAATTTAAGACACTTCAAAATAACTTTGGATGCTTGCAGACTAGATAGTTTAAAGCAAACATATTGCCAAAAAAAGACTAAAAATTGGGAAAAAATAAACCATCAGTTTGAAAACACAGAACATAATACTATAGTGAATAATTACCCAGATAAGATCTAAATAACTTATTGTTCAGAGAGAAAATCACAATGAAATTAAGTAAATATTTTGCAATGAATGATAATAAAAATGTTATAAAGTGTTTTGGACATATTTAAAGCAGTGATGACACAATATAGCCTGATATATATATATGTTAACAAACAAGACAGAAAAATAATGGTTGAAGACTCTAACACAAGAAATTGTATAAATATAGCAAAATAAATCAAAAGAAGACATAAAAAGGAAAATAACAGATATAAGGGTACAAATTAATGAAACAGAAAATGTGCAATATAGAGAGTCAACTAACAAAATGTTGATTGTTTGACAATTCAACTAACCAGCATGCAAAACTGATGAACATAAAGAAGAGAAAAACACAGTTGACCAATAACAGAAAGAAAAAAGATGTCATTATTACAAATCCTGGATGTTTAATATGATATTAAAATGAAAAGATAGTATTATAGCAATTTTATATTGATAAATTTAAAAAGAACAAATTGACAAATTACTAAGAAGACAGAACTGCAAAAATTGGACAAGCTAAAATAATATTAAATATAAATATTCCCATAGCTATCATATCACCCTACAAAGAAGAGTTTGGGAACAGAAGACTTCACCTGCAATATACATAAAAAATTTAATGATCTCATGTCAAACTGTCGTTTCTCACGTTCATAAATTAGAACTCAATTATATTTCTATTTATCAGTAATAAAAACATTCAAGAGAGTGAAAAAGACAGAAACATTAGAGAACTATAAAAAATAATATAAAAATATGATTGAGCAATATTACAGTACTTGGAAAGAAGACACTGTGCTCAACGGAGATGATCCATCCACAAAGAACTCATATCCAAAATACATGTAATTTCCATAAACCCGTAAGAAATGAGACTGACCATGTTATAGAAAAACATAAGCAAGCAACTCAAACAGGTATTTCATGTTTTGATAGTGAATCAAATGATCTCCACTCCATACAGAAAACAAACAAAAACAGACTGAAATGTGCTGAACCGTATTAATAATCAGGAAATGCAAATTAAGACCACAACGTAAAAATATGTTCCCCGTGTAAAAATGGTTACAATTAAATATTATACATACAGACATATAGGTTAGAATGAGGAGAAATTGGAACACTCATTTATTCTAAATTGTTACAGAACTTTGAAAATTGCTTAGCATCATCTACCAAAATTGAACATAAGGAAGCATACTACTTGACCATACAATTTTATTCCTAGGAAAGTACCTAACAAAAATATGTGTGTGTTGACTGTGAGCTTGTGTGTGGATGAGCACAAAGAGAAAAATAAGCTGTGGCTACATGTACTGCAGGGATGAATAATGCAAACATAAAAATGAGTGAAGGTAGCCAGATAACAAATGATAGAGAAAGTAATTTAAATTTATGTAAATACCAAAGATAAAGATGAGCTCTAGTGTTTAGAGATACATACTTGAGTAGTAAGGTGAAAGAGAAAAGTCAAGGAAATTACCATAAACCTAAGGATAGCGTTATGTTGGGAAAATAGAGTGTTGTGATTAGAAAGGGGTATGTGGAGGGCTTTTGAGTACTATAGTACACTAAGTTTTGACCCATTTTTTGGTTACAGCAATTTCACTTTATAATTAATTACTAAACAGTACATTGTAGTTTATGTTCTTGTATTTAACATTTGTAAACATTTAAAAATGATGTAAGTGTTCAGCTCTAGGAAACTGAGTTTCTGTATGAAATGTATACAATGCTAACTTTATGTTTGCCATTATTTCTAAGAGCTGTAGATTGTAAATACCAGTTAGAGATACTGATTTAGTATTTTCACATTTATATCAACTTATACTGTTACACATGTGAAGTGATATGATTTATCCCTACTTTAAAATGACAATGACAAAGCTCACATGTATATCAAACAATTATGCCAAATTTAGCAGTTAGTAAGTATAATGGATCATGGATTCTGTTATTTTTCCATTTGCAACATGTTGCTTTATGTAGTAGATTAGAAATATATCCCTCATATAATTTTGGGAACCTAAGAGGACTAGTAGTGTTTAAATTTATTTTCAAATGATTAAATGGAAATTCCCTATGGATTCTGATTAAAGAACTGCTATCAAAACAATAAGATGCTTAGTCTTTCTTTCCATTTCTGGGCTCTGCAGTTATTCCTAGAAACTTTTTAAAACATGGGTAATATCACAGGCTAGTGGTCCTTTTATGGTGGTCACTGGACCTACAGCATTATTTGGAAGTGTTTGAAATATAAATTCTCAAGTTCCCCTCCAGTCCTACTGAGTCATAAGCTCCCAGTGGGACAGGGGAAGGGAGCAGAAGAACCAAGCAATCTGTGTTTCAACAAGTCCTCCAGGTTATTCTGTCACATGTCGAAGTTTGAGAACCACTGTTGGAGATCGAGAGCTTATATGATGCTGTTCACATGTGTTTGACAATTGTTATTTTTTTCCTTAATCTCTTTGCAATCCATGGATGTAAGCGGCAATGCTGATATTTGGAACTCTCTGAAAGGAAATGTCAGTGCCTTCATATTCCAACTAATCTACAATTCTTATGAACTAAGATTTCCATAATTAAATGCTAGCATTTAAATATCAAATTCATCTGAGGCTTGAGGTCTTCTTCCAAGTGTACTTGCTGTTGGCAGAATTTGTTTCCTTCTCATGCTTTCAAGATGGCTCTTTCCATCTCTTAGCCAGCAATGATATAGCGTCCTTCTTATGCTTGGAATCTCTGATTACTCTTCTGCTTTCTTCTTCTGTTTTAAGGACTCATATGATTACTTGATACCATCTGGATAATTCAGGAGAGTCTCCCTTTTTTAAGGCTAGTTGAATAGCAATGTTGATTACATCTGCAAAGTTCCTTTTGCCACATAATGTAACAAATTTTGGTGTAACATTAGGGAACAAAGAACATGCTTGCCATAATTCTGTCAATCACAGAGTTAAAATTCAGACATTATATTAACCCAAACTAATGTAGTCGACACCTGTAACTGAGTATTTTAATGCCTTTCTATATTTGAGAAATTTCCTTTCTAAACTAATATTAGTTGGTGGTAAAGTCATCCTTTGTCTATAGACTCAAAAGTTTTGGATAATTATTTCCCTTGCAGCAAAAATGTTGTACCAGGACTTAGGATGCACCATCTAGACGCACCTGCCCTTGGAAGGCATTGATGCAAAGATGCAAGAATGATCAGGACTCATCCCAATTAGAAGTTTTGGATGTGATTCTGTGGACTACCCAACATCATTTAAGTAAATTCCTTTTCTGCTGACTTCAGCCAAGGCATATTGGAAAATAATTTCTCATAGATGTCTCATGTTCCTGCACATATTAACTGCCCTTTGTTCTTGACTGTTAACGATATCTCTATATCAAGTAGCCTTGGAAGGTAGACAATGGCAGGTTTTCTTATAGGCCTTGAAAGACAAAGATAGTGTTTCCCTGTGGAGCAAAGAGCAGGTGTACTCATAGCTTTGGAAAATAGAGACAATGTCTACTTCCATAGCAAAGGCTGACATAATTAGTGCTTATTATAAATCTTATGACCCCCCCCCACACACACACAGATGGTGGGATGTATTTCCAAAAGTAGACAAGAGTAGTCATTTTTTTCCTTAAAAAATTTGAAGCAAATATTGACAATATGTTAAAATCAAACTACCAAAGCTAAGTAATAAATACAAATGTATGTGATTTATTAAACTTTAAATTATTTTTATGCTTCAAATTATAAAGAAAAAATTGACTTCTAATTTTTTTTTAGTGTAGAGCTATAACACCATAAATTTTAGGTGTATGTTAGAACGATTTATTTAAGAAGATCATTCTGGCATTTTCACCCGTACATAGGTGCGGACCGGCGTGTCCTTGGGATTAGAGAGCGGGACTTTTGGCTTGCAAGCGGGAATGGCTTAGGTCGTACACGGAGAAAGAACGATTTAAAAATGGGTGATGTTGAGAAGGGCAAGAAGATTTTTGTTCAGAAGTGTGCCCAGTGCCATACTGTGGAAAAGGGAGGCAAGCACAAGCCTGGGCCAAATCTCCATGGTCTGTTTGGGTGAAAGACAGGTCAGGCAGTCGGATTCTCTTACACAGATGCCAACAAGAACAAAGGCATCACCTGGGGAGAGGAGACACTGATGGAGTATTTGGAGAATCCCAAGAAGTACATCCCTGGAACAAAAATGATCTTCGCTGGCAATAAGGAGAAGGGAGAAAGGGCAGACTTGATAGCTTATCTCAAAAAAGCTACTAATGAGTAATAGTTGGCCACTGCCTTATTTATTATGAAACAAATGTCTCATGACTTTTTATGTGTACCATATTTAAATTGATCTCATACACTAGAATTCAGATCATGAATAGCTGATGTAATATTTCTGTCCGGATTTAAATAAGATTGGCTTGTGGCTAAATGAATATGGTCAGCTTTTGGAATTTTGATAGTAATTCTGGTTCAGCAAGTACTGTCACTGTTTTCCCCTTCTAAAGAGATGATTAAACTTGAATAAGGAATGTTAATCTTTTCAGGGATATGGTAAATGCCTTCTCAAACCCTATAGGAGATTGGTTTTATATTTAGATTTCTATAATTGGTTATATTAATATATTTAAATATTGAGAAGCTCCCTTCACTGTCTCATAGACCAGCAAGATTCACCTGTGTTTCAAGTTGTGTTCATTTACCTGTTAAGGCTAGGGCTGAAGATACATTGACAATGTCCACTTTATCTTTTTGGTCTTAAATATGCCAATTTAATTAAAATTCTCCATCTAAAACATTGCGTTTTACTTAATGAAGGGCATTTTAGTGTGGTTTTGTATAGCATCAGATAAAGAATATTTAGTACTTCTCACATTTTATAGATGATCTTTTTAAATTTTTTTTTAATAGATGATCTTTAAGATCAGGTGTTTTTAAAATTCACCGTGACATGATAGGTTGGGAAACTTGCTTGTGAATTCTTTACAAAGTCAGACTAAGTTATAATTCAGGATTGACTTTTAAACAGGTATTCAGAAACACAACTATAGAACTACTGTAGATGTGTGATTGGTAATGATGCTTTTGCCAACTCAGAAGGGTTAAGGTCGAGGAGCTCTATCATTAGCACAGATTTGTAAATTATCTGATCATAAGGCTTGAGAATTAAAAACAAAGTCTCAGATTAAAAAAAAAAGATCATTTCAACTTAGCACAATAAATTCACAAAGATATTCATAAGTAATTAAAATATCTGTAATTTAAAATTTTATATTGTCTAGAAAGAAATTAGAAATCTAGTTTTTTTTAATTTTTTTTATTTTTGGGGAGGAGGGTGGGATCCCTAATCCCAGCATTATTCAAGGGCCAACTGTATACGGGAAGTGAAATATCAAGGGATCTTGGAAATATTTTTCCCAAAGGCAAAGACCAGAGAAAGAGAAAGACACAATGCATCTGAGATCAAATAGAAAAACGCTCCACACTCGTACTCTTTCAGTATCATTGTGATGTAGATGAAATTTATGACACTATGAACTTGAGTTCCAGCTATGCTGAAGTTCATGGAGTTTTCCAAACTAAGCTGTACCTTGCCTCCCTGCCTTGGCTCAAGTTGCTTCCTCACCTGCAGTGCTCCTTTCCTCACCATCCACTTGAGGGACAGCTACTCATCTTTTGAGATTTGCCACTCTGAGGCCTTTCCTGACCACCCATTCTTACTCCTGGTAGTTTTAAATTGCACACCCCTTTCTGCCACTACTGTGCTTTCTCTATAGGTCGACCACAGCACTTCATTATTATAGTTAACATGTCTATTCTCTCCTACTACATGGTACGCTCAAGAGAGCAAAGCTTTTATTTTCTTTGTTGAAACGTCCACAGCACTTATCACAGTGCCTGGCCTGTAATTTTGTGCATAATTAGTTAATGAGTGAGTAAATGATTAGATGGATGGTGGGTGGAGTTCCAGTAGATCTTAATAAATATTGAACAGCAACCTGCCTTGACAGTTGAATATTTCCACCATGATTCCAACTCCTCACCCCCCGATACTGATTTTAATGAAAATAGTTAAATAATCACAAAGAGGACAGAAATCCTTTCCTTCCTCCACAGACTCTTTATTGAACTCTTACTTGACTATAAAAAACTACTTTAGGAGCTAATGAATGAATTAGGAGCTAATCTAGCTGAATATTTTGACTGATCTCACACCAATCTATTTTTTTGCATGAGTCAGCATTAGTATGTATTAAAACAATCTGTATCCAGATTAATATATTTAGCTATATAATTGAGTATGCATTATTTTTTGTCTTAAGACTACTATTCAATAAGCAGACCACAAGTTGGTAGAAAATTTATATATGTGCAGTTTACTCTGACCTAAAACTGAACCCATAAACTGCATTGTTTACTTTCACTGAGTCAACTGAGCTACTTCATACTAATATAGCGTAGATAATTCAGTATTTTGAAATTCTTTATTACTTCCCCAATGCAATATTTTTGGATTTCACAAATGAAACCCTAATGTTTGGTAATGAGTGGAACATTCTTTTTTTAAAACAACAAGAGTCTAATTAGATGGGTAAGAGGTCCTACAAGATTTATTGAGTTTGGGACAGTAGTTTTATGTTTGTTTGCTGTTTGAAGGATGGAAGAAAGGAGTAAAGTACCAATCTAGAAGGGAAATTTCTATGCAAAATTTTCATTTTTGAGAATTTGCTAGTGAGCTGGGTATTATTTTGGAAAGAAAGTCCAAAGCAATATTTTATGCCAGTACAAAAAATTCTGAATTTTTAAGGTAATGAAATTTTTCAAAAGTTAAGTAAAATCAAATAAATATGAATTAAAGATTTGACAGTTTACAAGAACTTCAACTTCTATACTGTATTCTACTATTCAGGGTAAATTTTAACTGACACATAGCTTCTGCTTTAACATGATGATATTTCCCAGTGGTATTTTTATTTCTAAATTCCCATTTTCTCTATTAAATACTCAAGCCAACGCTATTTGCATCAAATATTGCACTGCCCCTGGAGATTTGTTTGCAGGGCTTTCTACTTTTATCAACTCTCTATTCCAAACAGATCCTATGAATTTCACCCTTAAGTCAAATGGTTTGGCAGAGGAAGACATTTCGGGGTAAAATTTAAATAGTAATGACAAGTATTTTGAAATATTCAACAGTCGAAACTTTTTAGTCTTTTTTTCCCTAAATGTATAAAACAAGCAAACATACTTTAAACAACGACAGTAAAAAGCTATTGTACTAAACAGAGACAGTCAACAGCTGGTAGAAAATTGAATTGAACTTTGTCCAGAGACAATAGAAAAAGGAAATTAAAGGCTTCAAATTGCTTATAGCAGGCCAGAGTAAATCCAACTGCTTTTTGAGGTCATTAAAACATCTTGAACGATTTTCCAAAGATTTTTGGTTCAAGAGGCCCAAAAAGATTTTGCCAAGCACTACTTTCCTCTTATTGTATTTCATAATAAATTTAATCCATATGTTTCTGATTCATTTATACTTCAGTCATCAAACAGTTCTTGTGCAAGAGCTATTTGATTTCTAAGAAGTCATTTGAGCCTTTTATAGAAGTCTGCTTGTTTCCCTTGAAGTAAGTTTTGTAAAACTGAAAATACTTGATGTTCTGAACTGAGCTTTTAAGCTTTTATACAATCATAGAATCTTAGATATTAAATGCAATCTATCCCAACATCCATCCCAAAGTAGAATACTTCTTACCAATCTTTGGCAGATAAAATTTTGGTTGCTTCTTTACCATTTTCAGTGATAGGGAACTCATTATTTCAGAAAAAAGCTAATTCCATCAAGACTCATCCTTTCCTCTCTCCTGTCACACAATAGCTTGGCACTTATAAGGCTAAGTGTGGTTATGTGTGTGTGTATAATGACTTTGTCCTTTTTCTCAAATGCCTCCTTGTACCTTAATGCTACCTTCCCTTTGTTTTGATAATTTGGGAATTTACCTTACATAGAGAAACTATCTTGAAACACCAGTTTGTCTTAGAAAAGCTTCAATTTTTTTGTTTAAATATGTAAAAGACCTATAGATTTTGCATAATGTTTTCATTTAATCCATATTACACCCCAATAAGAAAATACCGGGCTTCCCTGGTGGCGCAGTGGTTGAGAGTCCGCCTGCCGATGCAGGGGACATGGGTTCGTGCCCCGGTCCAGGAAGATCCCACATGCCGCGGAGAGGCTGGGCCCATCAGCCATGGCCACTGAGCCTGCGCGTCTGGAGCCTGTGCTCCGCAACGGGAGAGGCCACAACAGTGAGAGGCCCGCGTACCGCAAAAAAAAAAAAAAAAAACACCACTGTCCCATTTGAAGGGGGAACCTGAACTTCAGAGATTTGATTAACTTTAATGAGGTCACATGACTGTTTAGTAGCTCTTGTATTCAAACCCAAGACTTGTTGATTCCAAAGGCATGGATCTTTCTTCTGCACAGAACTGAATTTCCATTAAAATTTCCTCATAAGGTCTTTCGAGAATGACGTATAGCAAAACAGACTGAGCTTTACACAGCTACATATTTAACTGCTTCAGAACTGTCTACGTAGTAGGTTGTGTCCCATGAAAGCACTATTTTTGTCAGTCAAAAACGTTCAATGTCTACAATTTTTATGACTCAGTTTAACATACAGATATTCTTGACACCATGTTTGCCTTAAGTTTTGTAGTAGAAAATTTCAGGTGGTGCATCCATAAGCTCAGCAGGCTGAGGAAAATTAAGTGTTTTCTTTAAAAAAGTTAAAGAAATAACAGACCTTTGCTCAACTGTAAATACTTTTTTTTTTTTTTTTTTTTGCGGTACGCGGGCCTCTCACTGCTGTGGCCTCTCCCGTTGCGGAGCACAGGCTCCGGACGCACAGGCTCAGCGACCATGGCCTACAGGCCCAGCCGCTCCGCGGCACGTGAGATCCCCGCGGACCGGGGCATGAACCTGCGTCCCCCGCATCGGCAGGCAGACTCTCAACCACTGCGCCACCAGGGATGCCCCAAGTGTAAATACTTAATTAAAAATTTAAAGTCCCAAGGGACTGGCTCCAGGAACCACCCTCACAGGCCCCTCTCCACAATACCAAAATCTGGGCAGGCCCAAGTCCCTTACATAAAATGACTTAGTACCTTCATCCTGCGGGACGCCAGAAGAACCCCAGTACCTTCATCCTGCAGGACGCCAGAAACGGAATCCGGAGGGAAGCGGAATCCCGCGGGAAGAAGCGGAATCCCGCGGGAAGAAGCGGAATCCCGCGGGAAGAAGCGGAATCCCACAGGCGGTTTTTAACTTAAGTGACTTTTTCTCATCCTCCTTTTTAAAAAAAGATCATGATATGAGGAGCTACTCTCTGTTTCTGGGTATAAAGTAGGGATACATGTTATTAAAATTTTATTTGTTTTTCTCCTCTTAACTTGTCTTTTTATCACAGGGATGTCTCAGCCAAGAACCTAGAGGGGTAGAGGGAAAATTATTGGCCCCCTGCCTCCAGTTTGGAAACCAGTTTAGGACTTTCTGAGACACCATACTCATTTTAGAGGCTACAGACATGATCCTAAAAAGCTAGCAGAAGCTAGTGAAAGCTAAGAATTGTGCACAGTTAGCTTTACCAGATCTCACTCCGTAGCGCCTGGTCAAGAGAGGTAGGTAAAAATTTCTTGCTCCTTCCTTTCCAAATATAGATTAGCAGGAAAAAAATATTTGTGTGAACTTTTTTCTTAGGTATAGTAACTTTGTTAAAACTTGGAGTACTCTTGTTTTCAATTGATCCTTTTCCTCCTAGAGATGGTAATTGTTTCCTTTTGTCTCTGTCTTGTGTGTCATTTATCATAAGGAAGAGAATCATATGTGTGATGAGGTTTTCCTTTTGGCTTGTTTTATGTGTTGGGAGCTTGGCTTTGTGACCAGTGAGAATATTATCTCTGGTATCCTCCAGATAGAGTATGCATGTACCAGCACCCACTGGGCAGACAGCCCAGTAGGCTGTGGATCCAAGAAGCAGATTTCTCTTTGCCCAACTGTGCCAGCTCTCAGGGGAGTTTATTATAAGTGTCCTAATCTGTAAGGGGCCCTTGTTGTCTCATTAATGCTTAAAAAGTCCCATTCCAGTATTCCTGCCCAGTGTCACAGATTAGTGGGTCTGTAACTAGAGGTGTTTCCTGTTCTCATGGGAAACTAGTGCACTACACGGTGCTTACCACCTGTGACAACAGTGTTCTTTGCTTTCTTAGGATAACTTTGGGGGTGGATTTTCTGGATCTTGTGAAGGCTGAATTTCTTTTGGGATGCCTTTGCATCCATGGTTAACCCATAAAAAGGCTTATTGGTTTGAGTTACCATTGGATTTAATATAAGATTCTACACTTGTCAATACCAAGATGATGGATTCTTTGAATTAGATAAACTTCTATATTTGAAAAAAATTAGTGAGGTCTCATTCTAAACAATTGCCTTATTGGTACCTAAAGACAGATCAAATAGAAAGGAGGACACAAAAGAGTTTGGCAGCTAGCCTTAAGGATTCCTTTAATAAAATGAAATTACAAAGACCTTTTGTCTCCACTTTGAGAAGATCACACCAAAATTAGCGAAGAGTTAGATCAATGGACATTCACAACTACACTCACAGGGGTGTTCTTCCCATCCACATTATAGTGGTTACCAGGCAACCCATATGCCCACCCCCCCCACCCCACCCCCACCCACCCCGCCAGGGCAAAACAGCCCTCACAGAGGAAATGGATGACTGGAATTTCATTCAGGTTTTCACAGGTAAAGGATCACCTGGAGGTCAATGTTCAGGGGCTAATAAAAACAATAGTAGAGGTTTTCCTCCAGAATGTAAATTGATCCAAGGTTGAATTGTGTGCTCAGAAAAAAAAAAAAAGAAAGCCTTCCTTAAAGGCTTTGATAAACTTTTTAAAGTCCCACTAAAGCACTAGGATGTAAAGATCTTCTGATTTCCATCATAGTTGGAAATCTGCCTTACTATAAAGAAACAAAGTTTAGGTGGATAGGTAGGTCAGTCACTTGATATTCAGGATACAACCTAATTCTTTGAGGTAATAGAAGGAACTTTGTCTTGCAAAGCTCTGCAAAACCAGAAATATGGCTCCAGAAGCAATTCAAAACCCAACTATCATTTTTACCAAGCCCCAAACCCCTCCTATTTGTCTCAAAGTCTTGTATATAATGGGACACTGGAAACAGAATTATCCTGCACTTAAGAAAAAGAGGAAATTTAAAAATAATAATTTTTTCCATACACCTCTGATAACAGGCATATATTCCCCAAAACTTCTAGGAGAAAATTTGTATACTTTCTCTGTACCTTTGAGATGTAAATCTTCTACCCTGTCTTCTCTAGGACCTAAGAGCTATTCTTTCAAATGCAAACTTAATGGAGAATTTCTCATCAGAAGGAGATAAAAGGAACTATTTGTAAATTAGGCTAATAAAAAAATCTTAAATATCCTCTCTACAAATATTAAGTAAAAACTTTAGCCATCTGGGCTGGTAAATTTAATTTATTCCTACTGCCGAAACTCAGTTTGGGTCAAACTCCTCTCTCTTTTAAACTAGTTAGATTTGCATGACTGAACCTGTCATCGTTAAAATTTGGTAGCAATTGCTATAACATCTCTGTGTTGGTCTGTAGGTTTACATGTGTCTATATATGTATGTTATATATGTGTGATATTTTTCTACCTGCAGATGGTATTGCCTAAATTAATTTGTAAATAAAGACTGGATATTCTAAAACTCTCAGATATATAGACTATCCCAAATGCTTTTCAAGTACATGTGATCTGTGATAATCTTCAGTAAATAAAACCTAGTTGAAGTGTGTTGGTTTAATTAAAATAAGCAACTCTTCAGAGTTATCCACATTAAATATAATGCAGACATGCAATTTTTATTCTACCTGAGTTTACTAGTCAAATTTATGTTGTCTTTGTTACAAAATTTGTCAGCAAAAACAAAAAAAACCTTGAAATGATTTCTGATGTTTGTCTTTGTCTAATGCCTCATGAAATTTTGCTCGGTAATATAAACAAAATTGTTGTGAACATGTGATTTAGACAGGTGTAAGTGGGATAGGAGTTTTTAGGTAGACTTTTCAGCAATAACTATATTTTATGTTATGTGTACTTAAATAGTTTAATGGATCTCTTTGGTATCTTGAAACCTTAGAGCTTTGCTGAGTTTAAATGATGGAAATTTACTGAATATTGATATTATTTTCAAATAAGATAAAATACTGAAGCATTGATTATTGAAAATAGTTTGGCCTGTTTTGGGCTTTTGCCAACCAAAAATCGTCACTTTCCATTTGCCTTTACAAGGATGAAGTCAGTAGCTACTGTGGTCGCTAACCTTCAAAACACCCTAAAAGGAGTTCAGGGTGGAGGTCAGGAATGAGGCACTCTGCTCTGGGAAAAACTGGCAGAACAAGTCTTCAGATGGTTAGATATTTTCAGGAGATTTTATGAGCCCCATTTTTTGCATCTTCTAATATCTAGAAAAGCACTAAAATTATTAACAAAGACATCTGCTCCTGGTGACTTGCAGCAACCTTCTGCCAAAGTGTGTGCTTGACTGCATGTACCCACTTCACTAAAATCACATGTATGCTGACCTCTTTGGAGCAGTTCCTCAGAGCTATCTGAGAGGCTGTCTCCCAGGCTATAGTCCACATTTTACCCCAAATAAAACTTAACTCACAACTCTCATGCTGTGTTTTTTTTTTTTTTTCAGTTAACACTTCCTTGTTATAGAGAACCAAAGATAGTTTGATCTGTTAGTAAACACACCTGTGCCACATTGAAAAATTTTATATGATGAAGCATATGCTTCTAGAAACTATGAAATATTTTCATAAATTTTCCAATCTAAAGAATGCTGGTATAACAGAAAGTTCATAATTGCTTGCTTCTTAGTTTTCACTACAAATTAATGCTTCTAAGGGTTAAGAATTCTAATTAATATGTGTAATCAACATTACTAAAATAAGAGAAATAACTCCATATGCAATGAAAATAAGATGTGTTTTAGACCAAAATAAAAATTATCAATATGAGGTATGGAGGTGCATTTTTTTAAGGGAAATGAAAGTAATTTTGTCACAAAACTTTTTTATTTTTTTTCAGAATGGGAAAGAGGAGAGAAAAGGACAAAATGGTATAGAACATTCAGAAGAGAGAGAGGAAATCTTACCTCGGGTGGTCAAATTGACTAAAATTAAATGAATATATTGTAAGGGTTTTAAAATAAGCTTTAATATCAATAGTGTCCTTATGTAAAACTGGAATTTAATTTTCTTTCATCAGTTAAAAGGACAAAGTTTTCTTGGACTGTTGGTCTGATACTCATAAGAAGTTGTTAAATGTTTTTCTTTACCTTTTAAGTAATCTGCCTAGAAAGCAAACACTTTGTATTTTATCAACATAGTTTCAATGTGCTTCATGCTATCTTAATCAGGCCTTTGATTATTTAAGAAAACTGAATCTTCTAATATTTATAGAGCCAAGTTTTGCTCACAACTATGTAGGCTTCTGTATTTGCCTTTAAAATTTTTTATTGTCACTTTGGTTAAATAGATAACTGAGCATTGTTTCATAATGATCAGTGATCTTTACTTTACTTAGTCAAGTGTCCAAAACTTTTGATATTTTTGACAAACTTCCCCAAATCAAATTCTAAATAAAGTGTTTTTGATCTGGAAGTAACTTTGGGATTTTTCCAGTGGGTCCCTGGAACATATCAAAAAATTTGTTGTCTCTCCCTATCAAAGGAGAGATATTAAACTAATTAGGCTTATTTGATATGTTAAATTATGTGGGAAGCATTGTCATATAAGTGATGCTAAACCTTAGACATATTTGTGTGGATATATGTTTTTAATATATGTTCCATAAATTGTACACAATTCTTAAAATTCTGATACATCATGGTATAATGTTATCGGTCATAATTCTGCCTATTAAAATGTTGTATGTCACAGAAATAATAATTTTCTTGTCAACTACATTATAATGAACTTTCATTAGATCTTTAACTACAGACATTTTAAAGTCTTTTGTCGTTTATAGAGTGTTATTGTTTTACTCTGATTCTTTTGAAAAAGTATTTCTGCAAAAGTTCTTCATCTTCAAGGAGATTCATAGAAAGGACTCTGGCAAGCACAGGTTTCTGATAACTTTTAAGATCACAAAAGTAAACTAGGTAAGAATATATAGAACTAATGGAAAAACTGGATCCAAGCAGAGCAATAATTAATAACTGAGACTGAATGAACTGATAATTTTTATGACTTTGTTTGAAACATTACTGGTTCTTTAATGTTTTGTTTTAAGATTTAAGAAAACCTTTTTTTTTATTTTATCTTAAGCTAACTATGATTTACAGCAATTTTTAAAATTATATCTCTGTAAGTAGAATTGAAACAATTACTTTTTCTCCCTACCTGATCCCTCCAGAATTCACAAATTGTTAGTGAGTAGTCTTATTTTCATGAAATTTATTTCTTTAAGTTAGTTAGAACCTGTTCTCCTTATAACAGGAAACAATTAGAAATATTAATTATCAAAGCTTTGACTGGAATGTCAGATTTGAGAATGTGCGTAGAATCAGATACACCCAACAGCTTTAAAGAACTTAGGTTTACTTTATGAAGTCAATAAAGCCTCTTGGAGATATAGCCTTATATTTTTTATAGAGTTTCTGACAGCCTAACTAGGTGAGTAAGGAAGATCACTTCCTGGCAGGTACAGGTACCTCAGGATATTTGGGGGACCTTGAGAAGAGAGTAATTAACCTAAATAAACAGACATTACAGGCTAAGACAGATGACAGGTCCTTGACTTGTCTGCTTGGGATTGAGAGGTTTTTTAAAATCCAATCAGATTCCTTACGAAAAGTTCAAGCAAAGCAGATTCAAGAGAACCTTTATAGGTCAGTCATTACTTTTGCTCTACTTATGTAAATAATCAGGCCAAGGTTATTGAAACTAGACTTATTTTGCAAAAAAAAAAAAAAAAGTAGTCTTAATTTTGCTATCTTTAAAAGAAATAAGGGTTATTTTAGAGAGACCAAATATTTTCCAAGACACACTTGTGGAATTTAGATTCTAGTTCTGTTAATTGTATGTGCCGTTTTGTTATTTACCTGTTAGCTGGACTGGATCCTGAATTCTTCTAATTTCCTCAATTACCTAGCTGAAACTCTCCAAACTAATGTTTCAATTTTCTCCCACCCTTTTGACTTGGAATCACTAACTTATGCTGCCTTTTTCCCTGAAGCCCTGCAAACTAAATGCATGAACAACTGGATATAAACTTCAGAGAAATTTTCAGAACAGCTCCTTTTTTAGATAATCTTTGTAATATTGTGTGTGGGTCACTCAGAAAGTTTACCTGGACACTTAATTACATCATCAGAAACATTCAATGTGCAAAAGATGCTTTGACCCTGACATCTAGAAATCTTCTCAGCTGGCTTCCTTCAGAACTCAAACTGGGTTTATGTCCTGCTTCAATTACTAACCTTTGTTTTTCTCATTTCCATAGAAATACCTTATTAAATACCTGGTTTCTGGAATAATACAGGCCTAGCTTTGGGAGCATGGCTGCATCACTGCCTCCTGAATGAGACACAATTGTTTAACTGAATTGGCCAATTTTCAGGACTAAGACTGGTTCAGTATGAAGGAGCAATCTATCAACTAAACTTCTGGACTTGAAAGTTCTTATTTGAAGTTTCAGAGGCAGGACTAAAGGGGAACAGAATTTTGCTACGCCAAAGTATGTCTCATTGGCATAAGGATTATATTGAGCTAGTTATTATTGAGAAACTGCAAACATAAGAGAAGCTCTGAAAACCAAGTTACCACTTTACAAGACCCATTTACGTTTATAAGGGAAATCTCTACTTGTAAAGGAGTCTCCCTCTCTACACCAGAAAAAGACAGATGAATCTAGCAACTCTTATCAATTCAGAAGACAACAACTTAAATGTGTATAGCAATCTGTCTTTGTTACTTTGCTTTTCTTGGCAACCTTCCTTAAACGGCATCCCCTTACAACATCTTTTGTCTTTAGGTGGAGATGTTATTTAAGGTGGTGGCTTGGGCCATTTCAGAGTATTTAGTTTTCTTGGGTATCTCCTATGAATACAGGAGGTATACATGTTATTAAGCTTCTCTTTGTTTAATTAAAATTATGATGTTGAAATAACTACTATCATAACAAGAATATATATTGGCATTTCCTCTATTGATTGATTAAAATTCAACAAGCATATGTTTGTCAACTAATTCTTGTCTTTATAATCATATCCTTAAAATATTTTCAGAGAAATAACATTTCCAGAACCGAAGAGAGGCTCTAATGGCATGGACATTAATTTTTTTTAATATTGTTAATTTATTTTCTAACTTTGTACACTATATTACTAGCAGCTCATGTTAATTAAATATTACTTATATAAGGGAAAAAAAATAGTGATGCCTTGTGATGCTTCAGTTACTGGGTCAAATATATTTTTGTCCCATCCTGACTTCATCGCTTATTAACTCCTCTGCTTCAAGCTAAATATCTCGCTGCCAGACTGTTACCTCATTTATAAAATGGCAGGTAGTAATATACATGACATAGAGCAATTCCATAAAACTATATGATTTGCAATATGATAATCCATCAATAACTGTATGCTTCTTATCACTTACAATTATTGTTTGAATATTTACCAGATTAATATTTAAAGTTTCTTTATTACACATAATAAAGTCTTGTTAAATACTTCTTATTTTTTTTTCTCTGTATATCTATTAGATTACCAATGGTTTTTGCATAGATTTGCACAAATTCCGTATATGATCAACATTTTTATATTTTGGTGTCATTTTAAACAAAGATGTAACTTTTCTGATTATAAATTTTATTCTGTTGCTTTTAGATTTAGAGGTATTTCCTTTTGGAGACCTAGTATTCATTTATATTTTTAAAGCTATTTTCTGATTTATTATTTAAAAACCATCTGGAAATAAACAAACAAATAAATAAAAACCATCTGGGATGTATTTCAGCTTATGGAATGAATGTGATTCTAATTTTATCTCTTCTTTTATTTCTTACTTCCAAAATACATAATAAATTCGATGAAAGCAATTATAGATTATTTATCTTTTCCTAATTTTCTCTGATTTTATCATTTAAAATGATAAATACCATTATAAAGGACAACTTTCATATACCGAAGATAATATTTTAAAATATTCTTTGTTGTTTCCTCAGGATTTGTTTATCTATTCATTCTGTTTTCTTCAGACACAAATATAGGAATAATAATAACATCATAAAGTGAACTTGGAATCTTTTTACCACACTTAAAGTTTTGGAAAAATGTAAACAACTTAGTTGCCTTCTGGAATTAAGACAGTAGAGAAAAATAAATCCCATTCTTCTCCTGAAAATCATCCTTAAACAGGCAGAAAATGGAACATTATTGCAAACTCTATCAACACCTCTTATAATAAATTCAAGCAAGAAATTAAAAGCTGAAATAGATCTGAGAGACAACAGAGATCAGAGAGAGCACTCTATAAAGAAGAAATGAGTCATAAATCATAGGCACTCATGAAATTAGTGTATGCTGGAAAGAGCAAAAAAAAAAAAATCCTCATTGAGTAGACTGAATTGGATTTGAAAATAAACTAGTATGATTTATTTGCAAATAGATGAAAATGATCAAAAATGTAAAAATGTGAACTAGGAAGAAATAGAAAATATGAATAGACCAATCACAAGTAACAAAATTGAAACTGTGACTAAAAATTTTCCAACAAATAGAAGTCCAGGACCAGTTGGCTTCACAGGCAAATTCTATTTAGAATTTAGAGAAGAGCTAACACTTACCCCTCTCAAACTCTTCCAAAAAAATTGCAAAGAGAGGAACACTCCCAAGCTCATTCTACATGATGTAGGCCTCCATCATGATACCAAGACCAGACAAAGATATCACAAAAATGAAAATTACAGGCCAATATCACTGATGAACAGAAACACAAAAATCCTCAATAAAATACTAGAAAACTGAATCCAACAACACGTTAAAAGGATCATACACCATGATGAAGAGGATTTATCCCAGGAATTCAAGGATTCTTTAATATAGGCAAATCAAACATTACGATACATCGCATAAACAATTTGAAGAATAAAAAACATATGATCATCTCAATAGATGCAGAAAAAGCTTTTGACAAAATTCAACACCAATTTATGACAAAAACTCTCCAGATAGTGGGCATAGGGGAACCTACCTCAACATAATAAAGGCCATATATGACAAACCCACAGCAAACATCATTCTCAATTGTGAAAGAGTGAAAGTATTTCCTCTAAGATCTGGAACAAGACAAGGATGTCCACTCTCACAACTACTATTCAACATAGTTATGGAAGTCTTAGCCACAGCAATCAGAGAAGAAAAAGAAATAAATGAGTCCAAGTTAGAAAAGAAGAAGTAAAGTTGTCACTATTTGCAGATGACATGATACTATACATAGAAAATCCTAAATATGCGACCAGAAAGCTACTAGAGCTCATCAATGAATTCAGTAAAGTTGCAGGATACAAAATTAATACAGAGAAATCTCTTGCATTCTTATACACTAATAATGAAACATCAAAAAGGAAAATTAAGGAAACAATCTCATTTACCATTGTGAAAAAGAATAAAACACTTAGGAATAAACCTACCTAAGGAGGCAAAATACCTATACAGAGAAAACTATAAGAAACTAATGAAAGAAGTCAAAGATGACACAAACAGTTGGAGAGATACACCATGTCCTTGGATTGAAAGAATAAATATTGTGAAAATGACTATACTATGCAAAGCAATCTACAGATTCAATGCAATCCCTATCAAATTACCAATGTCATTTTTCACAGAATTAGAACCAAATTTTTTACAATTTGTATGGAAATACAAAAGACCCCAAATAGTTAAAGCAATATTGAGAAAGATAAACAGAGCTGGAGGAATCAGGTGCCCTGACTTCAGACTATGCTACAAAGCTACAGTAATCAAGCCAGTATGGTACTGGCACAAAAATAGGAATACAGATAAATGGAACAGGATATAAAGCCCAGAGATAAACCTATGCACGTATGGTCACCTAATCTGTGACAAACGAGGCAAGAATATACAATGGAGAAAAGACAGTCTTTTCAATAAGTGGTACTGGGAAAACTGGACAGCTACATGTAAAAGAATGAAATTAGAACACTACCAAGCACCCTACAGAGAAATAAACTCAAAATGGATTAAAGACCTAAATGTAAGGCCAGACACTTCAAAACTCTTAGAGGAAAACACAGGCAGAACATTCTGACATAAATCACAGCAAGATCTTTCTTGACTCACCTCCTAGAATAATGAAAATAAAAACAAAAATAAAAGGGACCTAATTAAACTTAAAAGATTTTGCACAGCAAAGGAAACCATAAATGAGACAAAAAGGCAACCTTTGGAATGGGAGAAAATATTTGAAAATGAAGCAACTGACAAAGGATTAATCTCTGAAATGTATAAACAGTTTATGCAGCTCAATATCAAAAAAACAAACAACCTGATCAAAAAATAGCTGAAGACCTAAATAGGCATTTCTCTAAAAAAGACATACAGATGGCCAAGAGGCACATTAAAAGATGTTCAACATGACTAATAATTAGAGAAATGTAAATCAAAACTACAATGAGGTATCACCTCACACTGGTCAGAATAGCCATCGTCAAAGAACCTACAAACAATAAATGATGGGGAGAGTGTGGAGAAAAGGGAACCCTCTTGCACTGTTTGTGGGAATGTAAATTGATATAGCCACTATGGAGAACAGTATGGAGGTTCCTTAGTAAACTAAAAATAGAACTACCATATGTCCCAGCAATACCAGTAATGGGCATATACCCAGAGAAAACCATAATTCAAATAGATCCATTGACCCCAATGTTCATTGCAGCACTATTTACAGTAGTGAGGATATGGAAGCAATCTAAATGTCCATCAACAAAGGGATGGATAAAGAAGATATGGTACATATATACAATGTAATATTACTCAGCCATAAAGAGAAAGATATAGTGTCATTTGCAGAGATATGGATGGAAGTAGAGACTGTCATACAGAGTGAAGTAAGTCAGAAAGAGAAAAAAAATATCGTATATTAACTCATATATATGGAATCTGAAAACATTGGTATAGACGATCTTATAAATATTTACAAAGCAGAAACAGAGATACAGACATAGAGAACAAACATATGGATACCAAGGGGGTAAGGGGGGGTGGGATGAACTGAGAGATTGGTATTGATATATATACACTGTTGATATTATGTACAAAATACATAACTAATGAGAACC
This sequence comes from Orcinus orca, assembly GCF_937001465.1. NCBI lineage: Eukaryota > Metazoa > Chordata > Mammalia > Artiodactyla > Delphinidae > Orcinus > Orcinus orca. The sequence continues at coordinate 17,460,133 of NC_064571.1, forward strand.
TACTGTATAGCACAGGGAACTCTACTCAATGCTCTGTGGTGACCTAAATGGGAAGGAAATCCAAAAAAGAGGGGATATATGTATACATATGGCTGATTCACTTTGCTGTACAGCAGAAACTAACACAACATTTAAAGCAACTATACTCCAATAAAAATTAATTTAAAAATGTAAAAATGATTGATAACAAGGGTAAACATCTTTCTATACTGTCCCAATGGTAATAGACCTGTTCAAATGTACTAAATCTATAGGGGTCACTTTTGTAATCAAACCATTTATCCAAATAAATCTATATAAAACATGTCATTATTATTTTTATGCCTAAAATTATTTTTAAATGAAAAATATGCTTATGTTCTATGGTCCAAAATTTTGGAAGAGGATTTTTTGGCACTTCAGAATATATTTTCTTCTTTGTTATTTTTACAAAGGCTATTTATGTAACACATTTATAAAACAATCCCATTTTCTTATAAAATGCCCACTATATGCAATAAAAAAATACTAAACTGCATTTTCTCTACCCATCCCACTCTCAATTCTTGTCTATCATTGTATTTTATATATTGGAATCAGAACCAAAGAAGAAGTTCAGTAAAATAACAAAGAAATATATGTAATATTTTTACACCAGATAAATTTAATAGCATAATATGCTCTGGAGTACCATGTACAAGATTTGATAGATATTTTTGGCTGTATTTGCTTTTATTGCTTTGTTTTAACCATATGTTACCAAAAGAGCTAAGTCCACTGTCATGCCCACAAAAGGGCTTCTCATCTCTCTCTGTGTCTACTCTCTGAAGGTAATACCTATACTTACTGAATAGGTTTTACAATTGCCTATATGTTCATACATCTGTAAATCACACTGTTGTGTGTCTTCCTTTTTAATGTAATCATACTGTATCTATTCTTTCTCAATTAAATATTACATTTCTGTAATGTTATTTTTTTGTCTTTATTGATACACGTAGACTTAAATACATTTAACTGATGCAAAGTATTTTACTCTATGAATGAAACACGGTGTTTTGCCCATTTACTTAAACATAAACAGAAAATCTAATTATTGAGCTAAAAAGGAAATGCATGGCTATTTTTAAGTACTGAAATCAAAGAGGGAACTGAAATCTAAAGCACTGTGTTCATAGCTAATGCTTCATGAGACCAAATTTATGGGACAATTATATAGAGCCCTTACTAAGTAGTGGCTGTTCTTTTAATGTCTCAGAGGAAGGCTGACATTGCTTTGGGCCTACAGGAGGCAGAGACAAAATGTTGGGATTGCTCCCCTCAGTGGGAGGGGAATAGAGGAACAGAAAGACATGCCCAGAAACTCAGACAAGCAAGGTAGGTTGACCTTTGTTCCTACCTTCCATTAGTAATCAAAATGCAAAGACCATCACACATTTAGAAATTTGAAAATATGCTATGTCTGGGATACATGTTTACAAATGTAAACATGGGTTCTTTACTTGTGGAATTCCTAGAAAACTTGCAGAAGCAACAGTGGAAACACTCAGAAGAGTGTTTGCGGAATGTGGTACACACAACTCAATCATAGGTTTGGGTAGAAGTGGGGGTTCCCAGGGATTGGTTACAGGAGAACAGTACTCAACGAGGATAAACTCATAGTAAAAACTTACGCACATTCAAACAATGCACAAATGAACTGTCATGAAGGAGATCCAATAGACATACATGACAGAATTAAGATCAACAAAAACTTGAGAAATATAGCACAGTCTGAAAGTACATTGTAAATAATTAAAGGGGTAAAAAGTGAATTAAATAAACTGAATAAAATAGAATCCTGAAAAATAGTAGTCATAAATAAATAATAAAAGAGAATTTAGAGCAAAAAGAAATATAGTCTTGGAAATGAAAACTCCCTGGGGGTTAATAATAGGAAACTAAAAGATCTATTTTAGGAAATAAATCAGAGTAATCTTACACATAGATATAACATGTAAAATTTAAAATAAATTTTAAAAAGGAAAAAAAAGTCCAAGACATATGGAAGGTGGAATAGGAATATTAAAATTCCACGTGATATTGACTTAATTAAGGAATGGAAAATCACTGGAGAGAGATAACAGTAAGACATAGAAAGTTTAAAAACTTTCCAGAATTTAAGAAAGATGTGATGCATCAGGTTAAAAATAACATAGTCAAATTTGAGTAGTATCAATAATAATGAAAATAAATTTATACCGACAAATCATACTAAAAATGTAGAATAAAAATGAAAATAAAGGGGTATGGGGTGAGGATCATAAAAAGTAAACATAGAGAAAAGAAATTACCTAGCTAAGCCAAGTCAGAGACAACCAAAAAGATCATGCTTTATGGCAGATTCTTCATCTGCATGTACAGAGACAATATAATGTGATAATATTGCCAAACTGCTGAACTAAAGTAATTGTAAGCCTAGAATTTTTAACTCAAGTAATCAATATAAGTTAAGAACAAAATATATCCATTATTATATATAACCTAAAGCTGTATATGTGTTCTTTTTTAATCAGAAAACTAGCAAAGAGATTGCTATTTGTCTTATCTAGTTGATGTAATACATTGAACTTTCCATTTCACTGCAGTCAGAAGATATAGGCACTACAAATTCTGCTGTATAATATGATCAATACTTATTTGGAGTTTAAGAGAGATTTTAATTTTCGATGAGCTGTGGAAAACAAATGTAATATATTTGTTAAGGAGTCCAAGCTCGCACCACTCACTGCAGGCCAGGCCAATAGAGGGATGAGGTGTTGGGGCAAGGAATAGTGTCTTTATTCAAAAAGCCAGCAGATCAAAATGATGGATGAGTTTCCCAATGAACCATCTTACCTGAATTAGAATTCAGGCTTCTTTTATACTAAAAATGGAAGGGCTGTGTCTGGGTGTTGCAAATTTCTTCTTGCTGTCCAGACCCCCAGAGGGGCTGTGATAACCCTTTGTTCTTTCAGCTGTCCACATAGGTCTGGTCATTATGTTCCTATAAACATCCAACAAGACAATTGCTATTTTCTGTTCTGCAAATTTTTATCTCTATATGAACAGAAACGTGTTATACTACTGAAGGTCAAGCCTAGGAGGCAGAGCCTCCTAGAGCTATTATGAGCCTCATATTATGCCTATTATGAGCCTATTATGAGGCAACATTCTTTTTAAAAAGTGCAGAGTCAGCATAACTAAGCACAGGCAATAGAGCACAAAGCTTGGAGCTAAAGGATTAGATTCAATATAGAGTCAGGTTTGTTATATTCTGTTACATATTTAATATATTTTATGCACTTAGAAACACACACATATACATGCATATGTATTATCAATGCAACAGAACATTATTATGGAGATTAATTGCATTCTTATTTTATTTGGGCTGCTTTATCCATGAAATTTAAGAGCAATGGGTTACCTGTATAAATACATTTATTTTTCTGCTTTAATTTTTCTGCATGTAGGATTCAGTGTTGCTCAGACATGAATATTCACAAACATTAAATTTTGCTGTTAATTATATCATTATTTTCAATTTAATCTTACATCTATTAATTAGGAAATCCACATCATTTTTTCAAATGTTAAATGGTTGTAGAAGTTTTGTAATTATAAATTGTTATCACTCGGTCTCAATTTCTTTTAGAAGAAACAATTTTCAAACTTTTAACATAACTTTTTATTGGTAATTAGCCCATATATCAAAACAGCTTGTTTATACTATTATTTCTTGATATTTTCCCCTTTTTAGACATTGTCCTTTGAATTTTTTTATGGCAGCTAGATATTCATCTTTCTGATACCACCCCTCCAAGCCATATATGCAATTTCTCTTTTAATGTATTTTTTCACAAATATGTTAACTAAATATTTAATGTTTATACAATAATTACTATGTAAATAATATCACAGATGCATAAACTGTTTACATTTTCTTTTTAGTATTTTCCATTTATATTTCTCTGGAATTCAATAGTTGCCTTATTTTTTATCTGATTACTTTTACTATTACTAAGACATTCCTACACTTTCCAACAAAACTGTAGATCTGTAGGTGTCAGCTTTTTGTTTTATTTTGAGTGAGGTACTGTAACTCTGATTGAAACCTCTGAGGATATGGATAGGTTTGTCTGGTAAGGTGATTTCCTGAAATAAGACAGATTTGGCTCTTTCACTGGGGAAGATTTCAAATCTCAGAATATGGAGTTATTGAGTCAGGATGGAAAAGGAGTAATTGTTTGACTACATGGTACAGAGAAGTGATGAGGAAATCAGGGAATTTTTTTCTTTTTCTATTGTAATAGCTGCTTTTATATAGAATGTTTCATAATTTTCTTCAGTAACTACCAATATTTCTGCATTGTATTGCCATCACTTTTGCCCAAATATCTATTACTTAATTGCACATGATTTTAATCCTCCAGCCTTTTACCTTTTTTTGTTTGTACTGCATCTAAATGATAGTCTCTAGAACTTATATAGTCTATACATAAATCATGTCTCTAATAAGTATTTTGATTTTGCTGTTAGAGATTTTTTGAAAAATTTTTTCATTCCATTTATTTCCTCTTACATCAGATATTATTTTCTTTTCATTCTTTTCTCTCATTATAGCACTTTCTTATGTAATGTAGTTCATATATTATTGATATATATATACCATTTAATCAAACTAGAATGTGTATATATATATATATATATATATATATAAAATGTTTAATTTTTAAGAAATTGCCAAACTGTTTTCAAGTGGCTATGTCAGCCCAACTTGCAGTGACAAAGTTCCAGTTGCTATGCAACCTCATTAATACTTCATTCTGTCACACTTTTAATTTAAGACATTCTAATGTGTGTGTAGTGATAACTCATGGGTGTGTTAATTTAGAATTTTCAAATAATTCATGATGTTTATTTGTCAAGTGTTTATTTGTCATCTCTATATAGTCTTTGATAAAGTACATATTCAAGTAATTGTGCCATTTTAAAAGTGAGTTGTTTATGGGATTACCTGGTGGCACAGTGCTTAAAAATCTGCCTGCTAATGCAGGGGACACAGGTTTGATCCCTGGCCCAGGAAGATCCCACATGCCGCGGAGCAACTAAGCCCATGCGCCACAACTACTGAGCCCGTGTGCCACAACTACTGAAACTTGTGCACCTAGAGCCCATGCTACACAACAAGAGAAGCCATGATGATGAGAAGGCTTCACACCACAAAGAAGAGTAGCCCCCGCTCACCACAACTAGAGAAAGCCTGCACACAGCAACAAAGACCCAACACAGCCAAAAATAAAAATAAATAAATAAATTTATAAAAATAAATAAATAAATGAATAAAAGTGATTTGTTTGCTTTCTTATTACTAAGTTTTTAGAGTTATTAATACATTCTGGATGAAAGTCCTTTTTCAGATATATGATTTTTTAATATTTTATTCCACTCTGTGGCTTGTCTCTTTGTTTTCCTCACATCATCTTTTGAAGAAGAGTTTTACATTTTGTTGAAGTCCAGCTTTTTAAAAAATGTTGTAGACAGGCTTTTGGTGTCATATTTTAAAATATTTGCTTAACTCAGGATCAAAAATTTTATTCTTTCTTCCAGAATTCTAATAGTTTTAGGTTTTATGTTTAGGTATATGATTTATCTTTATTTAAGTTTTGTATGCAGTGAAAGGTACAGATCTAAATTCATATTTCTGCATATGAATATCTAATTGGTCTAGCACCACTTGTTACAAAAACAATCCTCTCCATAAATTGCCTTGGTAACTTAGTTAAAAATCAATTGACTGTATCTGTGTGGGTCTTTTACCAGACTTTCTATCCTATTCCATTGAAATATTTATCTAGATTTATGCTTATATTATAATCTTATTCTCTGCAACTTTAAAATGGAATTTTAAAATAAAGTTCCCTTTCCTTTTATGTGGTATATTTTAAATATGCTCTTCATTTAATCAAACTAGAATGTATGTATTTTCCTTCATTAGATATTACTTCCATACAAATGCATCAACCTACTACAATTTTGACTCATTTCTATGTAAAATCTATTATAAAATTTTACATTATTTGCTAAATTTGATTATAGTTAATTACCCTACATAATTCTAAATATACTTGTTTTATATATTTAATATTTCTTGAATAACAATAAGTTTTTCTTATAATATCCATTGACCTTGGCTATATTTATCAGTTTGACAGGTTTTGTTTCAGTTTTTATCACTGATCATTATTACATCCTTATTCATGTTTCACTAAGCTTTTTTCTTATTATTTTTATATTTTCTTGAGTTAAGTGTATAGATAATGTATTATACATGTTTTTCTTATTACAAAATAATTTTAAAGCTATGAATTTTACTCTAAGCAGCATTTGAGCATTATCACCAACATTCTGAAATTAGGCCCAAATAATGACATGGTTTATTCTCTAATTATGAAGAAGCTGGGCCAATGTTTATTTTGTTTCTATTTTGTCTTTTTTTTTTTTAACATCTTTATTGGAGTATAATTGCTCTGCAGTTGTGTGTTAGTTTCTGCTTTATAACAAAGTGAATCAGCTATACTATTTTGCCTTAATCTCCATGTCACATATAAGATGTGGCTTTGCCAGGCTTTTTGGTGATGCTTCTCTAGTTCCCACCAGTGAGAAACTCAACATATTAGGAAAATGCTGAATTATGGGAAACACTCTCATCATTAAGAGTTTGACCTAATTTGGCTTAGTTTATCTTTGGATCTCTCAGCCTAGTTGTCTCTTGATAATGGATACTTTCAATAATTTTTCTTTTCTGTTTCATTATCCATTTAGGTCCCAGCCTTTTCCCCTAGAAGTTGAGGAAGTGAAGTTCATGTTGAAATAAGATATACTCATCTTCTTTTCGTTTCTTTAGAACTCAGTGGTGTTTTGTCTGAAGGGGTTTTTGAGAAAATTCCACAATGCCTTTTCACACACTTTGCAAAGTTTAATTCTTTGTATGTGGCATATGGGTGTCACTCTCCTCTACATTACACACAGACTTTTCCCTTGTTTTTATATTATTTGATCTTTTCAGTAGTATCTTTTGAAGAGCTAAATATGAAAACGTTTTTGCAATTGTCAACTCTTCCTAATTTTCAACTGCTGTAACTATCCTTGGTTTATAATAAACATAAATAAACATCAGGTAAGTCTAGCTTTCCTTACCATTAAATTCTTAGATATACTTCCTTAATATACTTAGCCACTTATTTTTTGTGTGTGAAATAATTTTTTATAAGATTATAAGAAAAATTCTTTAAGAATTTTAGATTAATTAGAGAATAGACAACATTGCAACATTTAGGCATTTTCTCAAGAAATCTGCTATATCATCCCATTTGTTCACATTTTTTTTTTCTCTCAGATTTTCTAACATGTAATATAGGTCATTCATTCTTCATGTTAACATTATTCCTAGACACTTAATGTATATTGCTTGTATCATAAATGGTATTTCCATTTATATTATATATTTTAACCAATTATTCATGATTTTTTAATGTGTAACTCTTTAGGAAATCTAAGACTTCAGACAAAAATAAAACTAAATGTTTTCAAAAATCAAAGAAGACTTGCATTGTTCCCCTATTGTTTCCTTAGCATGATATTATTGGCATTGAAAATTTTTCCTGTTATTCAAACTATACCTTTATTCTCAAAACTTCTTACAACTGTCATTGTTCAAATATGCTTTATATCAATATAACATAAATGTCATTGTAAAATGTATGATATACACAGTGAAATATTAATTCCTCATACTTTAAAGTTCATAAAATGAAAACAAACCTCCCATCTTTTATGTATACTTTAGAGTCAGCATACAAATGTCTCTTTAAGAAGACATCTTATCTTAAGAAGATCGTAAGTTGCATCGAGCATGCATGAAAATATATATTTTGGCATAAGGTAAAATACCGAGCTTTCTACATAGTGTCAAACAGTGATCAAATAGGACACAGCTGAATACAAAGACATAGAAAGATGAATTCTAATTACTACTATATAAATATTAATTCTAATAAGAAGAATAGGATTTTCATAAAATATTGATGAAAATAATGAAAAAAAGGCAATTGGTTGCCACAAAAAGAAATCTTCACACAGAAAACATCTAAGTTTTTACAGTTTGCAAATAAATTGGTAAATAAATTGCTGTATATGTAAATTAGTTATTGAACTAAATGGCATGACTTGAAAGCACTGAAGTTCTCCTTGAAGAAATATGACAGAAATAGTGACATGAAAAATAATTTATAAAGTAGAATAAGAAACAATGAAGTAATGACAAATATTTTTACTTAAATTAGGGAAAGAGAATGAAGCATTCCAGGTAAAGGGAGATGAAAATTAAAATGAGACTTGAAGACTAGTTACGTGACAGAAATAGAGATGGAAAACTATTCATAGTAATTGGAATAAGGTAAAGATATAATTGTGAAAGTTTATAAAGTGAACATATATGGTTTCAGAAGAGAAAAAGAGGATGGCAAAAAACAAAAACAAAACAACAACAAAGCTTTTAAGGTAGAGATATGTTTTTGAGAACCTTATATGTGAAGTGATGGTTGTTTGATTTTATTTTGAAAGCCAGTGGTTCTTAACATTTCTTTAGTCATAGATATTGTTTGAGGATCTGATCAAAGTTATTGATTCTTTGACTGTATGTTACAGATGACTTATGCTGACTTGTAGTTGTTAATTCTTACATTTTTAGGAATTTCCTGAACCAACTGGTGTTAGCTACTTGAAATAGGTAGCAGTGAGAGTGAGTATTAATGCTGTGGAAATAGGCAAAAATAAAATTTGGGGTTTATTTTGCTATTTTCTCCCTCTCTCCAGCTCCCTTTTCCCCCTACTCCTCTTCCTCCATACTCTTTCTCTCTCTGTCTTTCTCTCTCTGTACTTCTTCCCCTCTCAATCTTTTAAATTTTATTTATTCTTATTTTTGGAAAGTCAGTTGTTAGTCATTTATCTGCACACTGCTGAATTTTTTCATTACCAAATTTATTTATTCTTATACACTTGAAATTTTGAAGCAAAGTTATAAGTTTTTCATAAAACCTCTGAACTACTACATGGATTTATTCCATTTTATTTATTTATTTGAGTGTAAGATTAGGAATCATTTTATGGTTATTTAGGAGACATTGGAATATTAACTTTAAAAGCAGGGCTAGGGCTTCCCTAGTGGTGCAGTGGTTAAGAATCTGCCTGCCAATGCAGGCGACGTGGGTTCGATCCCTGGTCCGGGAAGATGCCACATGCCGCAGAGCAACTAAGCCTGTGCGCCACAACTACTGAGCCTGAGTACTACAACTACTGAAGCCCACGCACCCAGAGCCTATGCTTAGCAACAAGAGAAGCCACGGTAATGAGAAGCCTGCACACTGCAACCAAGAGTAGCCCCCACTCGCCACAACTAGAGAAAGCCTGCACGCAGCAACGAAAACCCAGTGCAGTCAAAAATAAAATAAAAGTAAAGCAGGGTTATATTACTAAAATTTAGTATATTTAAAATAATCCAGCAATGCAAGCCTAAATTTCGTGGAAGATGGAGAGAATTCCCATTTTGCAGTTGAGAAAAGTAAGGTTTACCTGAGTTCACTTAATTATGAATAACAGGAGGCAGAATTTAAACACAGGGGTTCAGCACTGAAGTTCAGGATTTTACAAGTCAGCTGGCAGACTTAAGTTTCTGAACCAGCCTTTGTTCCCAAAAGCCTTGAAGATGATGACCTATTCTCCTCCCCGTCTCATGTGACTTCCACTTGCTCTTTTGTCAAATGGCATCAATTCAATAAATTAAAGAAAACAGATGGAGAGGCACATCAAGTCGGCATTACACAATCCACTAAAGTAATTAAGCAATTACTTTCAGGAACACATTCCTCCCTCAAATATTATAATGTGTTGCATTATCAACACTTTTCTTACAGAGGATTAAGAGCATTAAGAAAATTAAGCATCATTAAGAGGCTTGCCATAAAATTACATAGTAAATTATTAAAACTAAACCCATTTTTGATTCATCAATGTGTTTTTGTTCTTTTATTTGGTAAGGATCAATTTAGTGAAGGGAAAAATAGAGGGAGGGAAGATGGAAAACCAAAGAGACTGGCATAGGCTTATCATGCCAGAGGAGATTAGTGGCAAGCTTCCAACTATGTGCTATAAAAACCTTAGAGGCCTTTTCTCAATAAATTATCTAGCAACATAGATTGGAAAGGGAAAGAGAAAGTAGAGAGAGACTCATCTATGAAACCTGTGCTGATGTATAAATTCCTTTTTAGTATTCTCCAAAGTGAGCCAGCAGCTACCTAGCATCTGAAGGCAATCTTATCTCTCACACACACACACACACACACACACACACACACACACACACACACACAGTGTCATGTCTTTGCATTGCATGAGAAAAGACTGAGGAAAAATGAAGGTGAGTCATTCACAGATATGGCAGTGCAGCTGGGCATGGAGAGCTGTCACTTGCTTCTGTCAGGCCTGAGGGACTTTAATCCCTAGGTATCAGATCCTGCCCAGATGTAAAGCTGACCCTCACTTCTGCTTTCCTTAACACCAGTGGAACTGATTTCAAAGCACTGCAGAAGACGATTAATCAACTTACATGTGTTTGTAAAATGAAACTGATAAATTTGCAGGTTAGCATGACTATGACCACTTCTAACACATTAGCAATTTCTATTAGCCTAAATTTTATCACATGGCTTTTACCATTTGCTCCAAAATGGGAAACATAGGGTAACTGATTAGAAAACAAACAAACAAAAAAAAAACTGTCAGATGGTCCTGGAACCTCACATGATATTAAGAAAGTGTGCTGTCTTGTCATAAGAAAACATTTTTGTGAAGAATAGATTCTCTATGTCATCAGGTAATATTATTGTGAATATCAGTAATATAAGATGGAGTTTAGGAGAACTGGCACAGCTATTAAACATCAGATTTTTAGACAGAAGTCACATATGTTAATGAAGATCTGGATGAACTCACTCACTCATATTCTCTGCTTATTTTTACCAGGTAGAATACTAAGAACATATTATTTTTTTGGAAATTTTTGGAGAGTAGAAGGTAAAGAAAGAAAGAACATCAATGTTCAGAGACTGAGTGTGTTGTATAAGTTGTGATGGAAAATATGGAGAGACTGATTAGTTTTTAAGCATTATTTCTTAAACCATGTGTTTTAATAAAGGTATCACTTGGCAGAGTAATTCTATGCAGGAGGCTTTATACAAGTGGAATTTTCTAAAGGGTTACAGTCAAAACTTAAAGGCAGTGCCTCAACCAATGACCATACATGTGCCATGGATTGGTAGCGCCAATATTGTAGAGATGTACAGAAAAATGCATTTTTTGTCTCACATTCTTCAAGGAATTCAGTAAGATTGGAGTGGGATCCAGAAAAGAAGTAAATGTAATCATTCCCTAACTGAGAACTATGCAATTTGGGAAACCACTGTCCCTGGCCTTTTTATACTAGAGCAATGGCCCTGCTTGAAGAGGGAGAAAAGTGCAAAGATGGCAGGGTGTTCAGAGGAAGCATAAAAGGTGCCATTTCCATTATCTGAAAGAACAAAAAGGGACCATGTGCTATAAGTTTTGTAGCTTTGAAATTTAGACCTGAAAAATACAAAGACCATTAGTATCACTCTATTTGATTGAATCATTTTGAATAACCATCTGAAACTTCTCCCAATCTCCTTATATTACTGACATTCACAGTTATATTGTTGGTAATATATAGGTTCTCTTTCTCACAAAAATGCTTTCTTGTGATAAAACTAGCATATATATTCTTCCTTGGCGTGAATGTGAAGGGGTTTGGGGTATGGTGGGCAAGAGGGTTGAGGTCTGAATTCTTCCACTGAATTCAACTTGGGACGCTGAATTTTACATAGAGTAATCAGACACAGTCTCCACTTTGTGAAAATCTGAAATCAAGTTGCCTTTTTATAAGATTTAAGTGTCACATTTACTTAATTAAACATTGTTAAGGTAGTGACAGTCTGAATCAAGCTGATGAGAGCAGAATTGTTGCAATAAATTGGATCAGTGAAGATCTGAGTCAAAGGCCACCTAACACTTCCTGTTGTTTTTAGCACATTTTAAGCCTGATCACCAAGAATATTGTTTCAAGTCCTTCGTTCATTTAGACATGCTACAATATATGCATATCTAGGACTTGAAGGAAAAAAATCAGTCAATATGTAAACTTCAGCATTCCAAAACCTAAAACGAAATTATTGAAAATTAATTGCAAAAAAATCTTGAATTGATGTGAAATGCCACTATTTTTGTCTAAATTATTAATAAAGAATTTCCACAAATCTATTTTGTGAAAAAATTATTATACTTATTGTTTATTCATTTAAGAACACCCTGACCTATCCAATAAATTAGATAAGGCTTTTAGATTGCTTACTGAAATAGAACAGAGATCTTCAGGGTCCTTCAGGTTAGATTAAAAGGGTCCAAGACAGGTAACTCAACCAGGAAACAAAACAGCTGCTATGAATTTTGAAAGGAAAAACAAGAATTGAATTGAATCCAAATAAAGCAATTGTTTTAGGATGCTGAAAATGTTAATTGGAAGATGCTAAGTAAAAATGATCACTCTCTGAAATCTAAAAATTTAAGTTTGATTCCACTTTCTTTGTAATTGATTAAGCCCCACAATCTCACTCGAGAAGAGGAAAATATATTTGCTGTTTTTCTCATACAGAGTCCTGGGATAACATAGGTGAACGGTACCTCTTGGATGTTATATATAATTGTGAGGTGCAGCTTGAAATTCTGAAGTCCAACGTGGGGGGCAAAGTGAGAAATTAAATCCAGACCATCAGGCAAGAGAGGATAAGCTTGCTGCAGTAAAACACCACCCCATTATCTAAAGAGCTTGAAACAAAAAATGAATTTATTCTTCACTCACATCGTATGCCCAAACCCAACTCAACATCATCATTCAAAAATCAGGCAGATACAGAGAACATTATTGAAGACATGGCCAGTCTCCATGCCAGAGGAAAAGAACTTTGAAGGAGTTTGCACTAGTAGTAGCGTACTGTAGTCCAGAAGTATAACATGCCATGTCTGCTCACAGCTCAGTGTCCAAAATGAGGTACGTGGTCCAGCTGACTGACTACAAAGACAAAAGAGAAGGGAATCTCACCATATATCTGGGAGGTGGAGAGGGAAACTATTTGGCAATTAGTAGTGACAGCTGCCATATCAAGATGTTTAGGTATTTATCTGAGTTTGGGATATAAGGCAAAGGATTCAGAAGTAAAAATGTTTTGATTAATTGAAAGAATAGCATAACTCCTCAGGACTCTTAGTGATGAAGAGGTAAAAAAACTACTTAAAATTATTATGAAGATATAGCCACTGAACTAATGACAGGGGCTCTCTGTTTTCTTATCCTAGGATAAGCAGCCTTTCTGATATGGACAAACAAAATCTGGGAGGTGGGGCTTTCTGTGAAGCAGATGTCTTTTCAGATTTTATATATATATATATATATATATATATATATATATATATATATATATATATATATATATATATGGAATTTGAAGGACACTGGAGAGCCCTCACAGTTCTGACAAGATTCTTCTTTCAAGTTTACCCTGTTTATTTTCTGGTTAGTTTCTGAAATACTCTGAAAACATTTTGGAAGTGTCCCCCATGTATAATCTGGATTCCTGGCCTCTCTCTCTTTATATATACATGTTTTATATCTTTTCTAACATAATGGGAAGGAGACTACTTCTAACTTAGTATCAGGAAAATAATAAATGTGGGAGGCTCTATCTGGGCAACAGCAAGGGAATACGAGTATGGTAAAGGGATGTTTGCATGCTAATGTACATCAGGAAAACACCTGAATAAATAATGCTCTCAAAATGCTGGGTGCATGGTGGGAAGAAAGTGAACTGATAAATACAGAATCTGTGGAAGGTATTCTTTGCCTTCCCATAATTAATCATAATAACCCCTAACATTTTTTAAGTTGCTTATCAATGGCAGGATCCGTGGAAAGTGAGGTACATGTATTTTCTAATGTAAATTCCTCAATATCTTATGAGGTCAGGAGGAGAACAGGGCAAGGCAATATTAAACAATTTTCCACAGAGCACATAGCTAGTGGAAAACCCAGAACATTAACCCAGATGGGCTGAGTTCAGAGTCATCTTAAGTGAACACCTCAGTGTGGGTGGGAGGTAAAAATAAATAGCATCAAACTTAAATTCATGATTTGATGAGAAGAATCACATAAAGGTAGACATATGGAGTGTGTAAAAAACAAGTGAGAGAATTCAACTTTAGCAGCTTGGGAGGAGTTAGGAGACGGTAAATAACGAAAACTAATGTTGTGGTGATAGTGCTGTTTTCCTCTCTCTTATCTCCAGAAGAGTTTAAAATGTTTCAGGATGTGGGACCAGGCAACTTCCTGTATTGTTTAATGTCTGTGGACTAGGGAGTCACCAACACCGAAACAACATCCCGTTAAACTTGGTATGCTACATTAAAGTGCAAAATCAAGTTTTCCTTCTAATTAAATTTTAATGCTTAAAGCTATTTTATTGAGAGCTTGATATAACTGTTTGCTCATCATCGTCCTTAAGCAGAGACTATTTAAAAAAATAAAACAACAAAAGTAGAATAGAAGCTAACCTAGAGATAATCTAAAGCACTGTAATAAAACTACAAGTCACCTATGACAATAAGGAAACAGGAACAGACTATCCCTGGATACAAAAATCAAGCAGCTCAGGGTTGCTTGGCTGAGGAGAGTAGAGGCAGAAATTGACTCAGCAATTGAGTTCAAAGATTGCAGTCAGCCTTGCATACACTTAAATAGACATTCAAGAGGTGGGTAGATTTCAAAATTTTATTGTATTAATTTATATTAATATAGATGAAAGAGAAAATATAAGGAAAGTTTTCTATTAGGAAAATAATTGCAGTAAAATAATGATTAAAATATAAATGCATATGCAAAATAAATCAATCTTGAAAAAATATACCTAAGGTATGGAATTTGGATTAAAAATATTTAGAGGGGGCTTCCCTGGTGGCGCAGTGGTTGAGAGTCCACCTGCCGATGCAGGGGACACCGGTTCATGCTACGGTCTGGGAAGATCCCACATGCCGTGGAGCGGCTAGGCCCGTGAGCCATGGCTGCTGAGCCTGCACGTCCAGAGCCTGTGCTCTGCAACGGGAGAGGCCACAACAGTGAGAGGCCCATGTGCCGCAAAAAAAAAAAAAAATAAATAAAATAAAATAAAAAATATTTAGAGGATATATGCTGAGTGGGGCAGGAAATTGCTACAAACAAATAAATAAATAAAGGTTGATCTCAGAAGCATTAGAGTAAACATTGAAACATATATATGGAAACTAAGAAGAAAAAAAAAGGTCATGAAGAACCTAGGGGTAAGATGGGAATAAAGACACAAACCTACTAGAGAATGGACTTGAGGATATGGGGAGGGGGAAGGGTAAGCTGTGACAAAGTGAGAGAGTGGCATGGACATATATACACTACCAAACGTAAAATAGATAGCTAGTGGGAAGCAGCCGCATGGCACAGGGAGATCAGCCTGTTGCTTTGTGACCACCTAGAGGGGTGGGATAGGGAGGGTGGGAGGGAGATGCAAGAGGGAGGAGCTATGGGAACATATGTATATGTATAACTGATTCACTTTGTTATAAAGCAGAAACTAACACACCATTGTAAAACAATTATACTCCAATAAAGATGTTAAAAAAAAAAAAGCTAAGCTGGGAATTTTGGTGTAAGGTTTAGACAAGAAAGGAGAAGCCTCTCCAATTGGAATAGTTACTCAAAGGTTAGAAGTGTAAGTAAGCAGAGCCTGTAAAGGGAGCACGTATTTTGGGCTTTGGCCCCATGACATTCCAAAAGTGAAATCAATGGCTTGCAGTAAGATCATGGGTTATTTATTCATATTTTCAGGAGATGATACTCAATTTTCAGAATCAAGATTTCCAAGCAGCCAAATACCACTTATATTAGACTGGTTTAAAGATCAGGACCCACGTCATTGTGCAACAGTTATTCTTAAGTAAGTAAGCATATTAAAATATTTAATTTAGTGTATTGAAGGAAACTTCAAAAAGGTTCTTCACTTGATAAAACAGAATAAAATATACCCCTACCTAGATAATATATAGATAATGTTAATATCATTTAAATATCTCCATTATTTTGTCCCAACAAATATTCTCCAGCTTCCTCTCCCATTGTTACCATAATAATACAGTCGCCAATCCAATATTAGTTGCCTCAGAGGGGATTGGGGGAAATGACTGGAAATGGATGTTAGGGAAATTTCTAAAGTGATAGAAATATTATATATTCATAGAGTTCTGGGTTGCTTGAATATACATATACATGCTAAAACTCATCAAAATATAAACTTGGAATCTGTATTTTTACATATAAATTATGCATACGATGTTACGTTTAGTTCAATATAATGAAACAGAATGAAGGAAGAGGAGATAGGAGAAAAGGAATCGATAAAATGTGCATATAGATAATTATTTTCAACTCATTAGCTGCAGAAGCAAGCAATGATATAGCTCACTCACTGTTGGAAGAGTGTTATCAGGGTCCATTCTTACTGAATTTTTATAAGATGGAATACATATATACACATTTATAAACATATAAAAGCACATATATGATATCCTTGTTAGCTCTGAGATGATCCACTGTCGATGGAAAAATGATGATGCTGTAGCAATGTCGTAAGTAGAAAAGAAAATGATAGGATCTAAAACACCTTTGGTGGAATTGACTTTAACAAGAACTGCAAAGTTCACCTAAATGAACTGAAGTGTGGAGTGGGTGCAGAAAGTGGTAGGTATGTATATCTGCTAGCTAGAGTCTACGGAGTTTCTCTTCTGATTGCCTCAAATTTTTCACAAAATTAGAAAGAGGGGCCTTTATCTGGAATGTGGAAAAAGGAGGAAGTGTTTTGTACTTGAAAGAAGAGGAAAAAGAAAGAAGCAGTCAGACAGGAGAGTAGGGAAATAAAGATCAATATCTGGCAACATCAAGACTCCAGTTGAGGTTTGTAATTATGGATCCAAAACAAGTATGTAGAGGCAGAAGAACTGGACTTTCCAGCAAATGTATTTTAAATCCAAGAAAATGGCTACTGCACGATTTTGCTTGGTCCTTAAAAGCAGAGTACTCAGCCAGCATATGAGAAGAGAGGTCCAGAAAACACATTTGGAGTTTATGATTAAAAATTTTAACCCCTGGCCCTTTCTTCTCACCTCAACACTAATCTTGTCATAAATCTATTGCTACTTCTGATACCTTGGCATCTTCTCCTTTCTTCAAATATCTTTTCCACCTCCCTACATCAGCCACTATTTTGATAGTCATACCCTAAAATTTGGCCACTGCCAGTAACTGCAATCATATAAGAATCTAGGCTGTAATCGTTTTGCATTCTGACCTTTATCTCTTAAAAATCACATCCTTTGGCAGAACTACAGCTCTGTCAAGGAAATTATATTGATCCTACCATCTTTGCCATATCCCTCATTCCCACTCACACCTTTATTTTTCTTCCCATGGCCTATCACTACATTCAATCCTCCACCTACATGCTTATTTCCTTACCTTTCTCTCAACTTGTGGGAAAAATCAACTTTAGTTCATATTGACTCTGCCTGCTCTCATTCTCACCCATGCATCTAGATGTGGCTATTGAAAACCACACAGCTATGCCATAGTCTCAAGTAAGTGAAAGAAAAATAAAGTTAAGGGAGTTGCTCATCATTTCTAACACTTTCCCTAGTCTGTTTACTCTTCCATTCCATGCCCATTTCCCAACCATTTTGTTACCATACACTGATATGCCGCAAATACATTACAAGTTTGCAAAATATATATTCCAGTACTCACAGAGCAGTTAGGAGATGTCTGGAGTGACTTATAGACCCTAGTTACCCTGGAATTACTCCCAGTCACCTCCAGCTGTGAGCAGTCTTACATGTCTTCCAGCGTTTTGCACAAATATAATTTTCCAAGTGTACCATGATGTGAAAATATTTTGAGGTACTGTAAAAAGTGACTATTTCACAACTTTCTTCTTAAATGTTAAAAGCTTCTCTCACTTCCTCACTCTATGCTGATTACCTGACTTCTTACAACCCTGGAAAATAAACACTATAGCAGATTTTGTTAACATCATCCCCACCAGATTGACCAACCTGAAATCTTACCTCTGTATTGTACCATCCTTTCTTTCGATATGGATGAAGGTCCTATCCAATTCAACCATATTATTTTTCACTAAATTCCATTATCATTCTTCTAGTCAGGGATTTTATTCCTGTAATTTTTCCCTTTTCCCTACATCTTGCATGGTTCTGTATGTAATGGTTCATTTTATCAGTTTATATCCTATCAGTTCACCTCTCTTCTCAAGAACACTTTATCCTGAACTCATCTCCTGTTCCCTTTATCAAACTCTTCAAAAGAGCTATCTTTAGCTTTTTTATCTAAATCTCATCTTCCCCTTCTCTTCTAAATACATTCCAATTAGAATTATTTTATACAAACTACTCTACAGAAACATTGCTTGTCAAGATTATTAATGACCTTCATGTTGCTTATCATCAATACTCAACTTTACATTTATTCCCTTTCATGGTAGGGAGAATAAGGAACCATCTAAGGACCTGCACATCCTAATCCCCAGAACCTTTGAAGGTTTCATGTTACACAGAAAAGGGGAATTAAGGTTGTTAATCAGATGATTTAAAAATAGTTTACACTAGATTATCTAAGTGGGCCCAGTGTAATCACAAGGGTCCTTAAAAGTGGAAACAAGAGGTAGAAGAAAAGTCAGTGTCAGAATAATGCAAAGTGAGGAAGATTTAACTGACCATTGCTGAAGATGGAAAAGAACCATGAGCAAGGAAGGCAGACAACCTCTAGAAGCTAGAAAATGTAAGGAAACATTCTCCCTTAAGCCTCATCATATACTTCAGAGGTTCCTTTGCATGTGCCTTAACAGCAACTCAATGGCTACGTGTGGGTCCTAGACTTCATTTTCTCTGTCTATGGTCATTATTTATTTTACACATTCTATTGACTTTGGAACCGTCTAAAGGCTGATGACTCCCTAAATTATT
Organism: Orcinus orca; assembly: GCF_937001465.1. Classification (NCBI taxonomy): domain Eukaryota; kingdom Metazoa; phylum Chordata; class Mammalia; order Artiodactyla; family Delphinidae; genus Orcinus; species Orcinus orca. The sequence goes on from NC_064571.1 coordinate 17,479,375, forward strand.
TATTTATATTTTTGAGTAAATCACAGTTTTATTTATTGAAAGTTTTTTTTTTTTTGGAAAAATTTATTTATTTTTGGCTGCATTGGGTCTTTGTTGCTGCACATGGGCTTTCTCTAGTTGCGGCAAGCAGGGGCTACACTTTGCTGTGGTGCATGGGCTGCTCATTGCAGTGGCTTTACTTGTTGTGGAGCATGGGTTCTAGGCACGTGGGCTCAGTAGTTGTGTCTCATGGGCTCTAGAGCACAGGCTCAGTAGTTGTGGCACATGGGCTTAGTTGCTCCGTGACATGTGGTATCTCCCTGGACCAGGGCTCGAACCTGTGTCCTCTGCACTGGCAGGCAGATTCTTAACCACTGCACCACCAGGGAAGCCGCCCCAAATTATCTTTTTAAACAGTGTCTCTCTTCTGAATTCCAGACTCATATGTATCTACCTGCCTCCTTGATATTTCCACTTGAATGCTTATTGTGATCTCATATTCAGTAATTCCAAGACACACTTTCTTTTCTCCTACCCCCAACACTCCCCCCCACCAAAAAAAAAAAACAATACTGGTTCATATGCAGACTTCTCCACCTAAGTAAACGACATATCCGTCTTTCCATTTGCACAAAAAATTGTTGTAGTTTATCCTTGATACCTTTCAAATCCTAAATGCAGTTCATTTGTAAATTATGTTGGCTGTGTCTCCAAGTTTACAAGTAATCTACCTCTCCATTTCTGATTTCACTCCTGACCTGCTATTATTTGTGCGAACAAATATCCCTCTACTTTAAGGTCTTCTCACTTGTTTCTCCATTGGTTTGTAATAAATCCAGTCCCCCATGTATCTACATGGTTTTATCCTCTTACTTCCTTCAGATCTCCCAAATGCATCATATTAAAAGCTTTCTTTAGTCCCCTTCATTAATCGCATTCCTTTCCCCAGGGTCATTCTACACTTATTAGCCTACTTTATTATACTCATGAAACCTGTCACATTCTTATATATTTTTTATTTGCTTATTATATTCCCACATCAGAATATAAGCTCCATGAGGGTAGGTTTTTGTTTACCTCTGTATCCCTTCTACCAAGAACATGATGCAGCAATGCATAGATAATAAATATTTATTAAATATTTATTTATTGACTGTGAACAAGACTTTAGGGAATGCTATATCTCATCAAGTATACAGATGCAAAGTTTTCATCCCAGTCCTTATATTAACAGAAATAATGTGGTTCAATTTGGTATTGAGAGTGTTCTGCTTCCAATATCCTTTATTTCTCAGGAATATTAATATTTAATAATTAATATTCTTGGGTATACAAATTCTGCATTTTCAATTACATCAGTTGCAAATGACAAAACTAAGAGAGGCAAGAAAAGATACTGTTTAAATTTGTGTTTTTCATTCTAGGAATAAGTTTATTACCTCTTAGAGACTGTAAGATACTTTCTAATCTTTGGAAATGAATAGGAATTATCAAGTTTAGATACGATGCAGAAGAAAAACTAGAGAGACCTGGAAATGATTTTACTTATTACACATGACAGATATGGTTTATTCAGAGACACATAGTCATTGTTCTGAGCTATGAAATTTCCATCATCGTTAGCTTTCCTTCTTTCCCAGCCAGCATTATTTCCCAGTCCTATAGCCATAGCTCAGAAGAAACATATCACCTACAACACACACACAAACACACACACACACACACAGTCCAATAATCCTAAACTGTTAACATTCTGAGAAGGAATGAGAATGCGACAGCATGGGATAGGGAACCAGGATGGTGTCATAATTGTGTGATGAGTTTTGTGTCCTTTTGAAGTAGCATCCCTACAGCTAAATTTGCTTACCTTTAAAATACAGACACTCCAACTCTAATTCTTGGCAGCATCAGTTAGTAAGAAAATTATTTGCTTTGCTGCTTTGCTGGGGAATCTTTCACTTTATTTTTCTTTTTTAACAGGGACATTGTACAAAATCTCCTTTCTGGGCAAAACATCCAAGGTGGTGAAGACAGTTGTTAATATCTCCCTACTTCACAAATCTGTATATTTACATGAACTCAGACATTATTCTTATGAAAATTATGTTCTCCTATGCTGCCTCATATGTTTCATGTTCTAATGTAAGTCACTTAACAATATCTCCTCCTAATATATATATATATATATATATATATATATATGGTTTTCAGTAATTATAAATTACAGAGTATTTAAACTTCTTATGTCTCTTAAGAGTAATTATACTTTTATAGGAGTCAGAAGTTTAAATATAAAAGGGTATAAATCTAGGGACACTCTATCATTATGGTATTTATAATACACCTGGGAGTATACAATATTGTCAATCACTTTGCTCCTGCTAGTGCTAACTTATTCATGTACTCTCTATGTTTTATCCTTGTTCTTAACTTAGACATAAGCAATTTCACCTTCAATTTGACATATCTAGAAGTTCCTTTTAAAGTTTACTTTAAGAAGTAAATAATAGCATATTGAATGATATAAGATGACATAAAATATCTCTATACTATTTTTCTTTTGAAACATTTAAGCTAAAGGAGAATCTAAAGACAAAATAATTTGAGAACAAAAGGACAAATTTACTCACTGGCAACTTGCACTTTGTGTTTCTTGGAACCATTATTCTATGAGCCCAGAGAAACTTTTCAGAATCCTAACTATCTTGCTGGAGAGAATACATAGAGTTCCTGAGATTTCATAGAAGGAGAAAGGCCCAGATGAACTCAATCTTCCATATCTTTCAGCCAAAGCAAAAGGCATGTGAATAAAATAATCTCTGACTCTCCAGATCAAAACTAAATACCACTAGAGGATTTCAATCAACAGTCAGCAAAAATAGCAGAGAAATCTGCCAGGCAAGCCCTGCTTGAATTTTGATGGCCCAAATCATGAAATATTACAAAACATTTGTTTCAGTAATTCACCAAAACTGTGGGTAGATTTTTATGCGACAAATAGTAATTGTCTAACTGATTTATTTTTACCAGTTTATTATAAATTTTAATTTGTTCTACCAGTTCCATAAGCCATTTTGTGTTCTTTCTTGTTCCTTTGTGATTAATTTATTAAAAAATAATTCTACTCTCTCTCTAATATAAACTATAACTTTTATCATATTTGAGTATGGTTTTGGGTTCTAAATATATTTTAATTTCAAAAACATGCTAGTATTGTGAAGGCAGATACATTTAGATTAACCCATAAATTTACCCATTTTGTTAACTTTTTTTTTTCCTTTTGGTTTCTCTAAGCTTCCTTATGGGATTACTTTTTGTTTCTTCTGGTAAAACTATTTTTTCCTATTTTTGATATGATTCCACTAGTATTTTTTTTCCTTTTATTTGTCTGTAAAACTTTATTTTAGAAGAATATTTTTTGCTAGTTTATAATTCTACATGGGCAGTTCCATTTTGTCACACATTAAAATTTTAATTCCATTGTCTTCTAAAATATATAATTACTATTGAAAGTTTAACTGCCATATATAGCTCCTTTGAATGTAATATCATTTTATTTATATTAATACTTTTTTTTTCTTTTCTTTTATTGTTTTATTCCTGACATTTTGGTTTTTGTACCTATCCTTTGCATTTATCCTTCTTGGAATTTGTTGTGCCTTTTGTGGCCTGATATTTCCCTATTTTCAGAAAATTTAGTACTTATCTTTTAAGTAGTTCCCCTATACTATTCTCTCTCTCTTCAGTTATATGCATATTAGAATATTTCACTATATCCCTTTCTTTATAACATTTTCAATAATTTCTATTATTCTGCTTTGTTTTTGTATGAACCATCTTCTATCTTTTGATGTGTCCAATCTGTTCTTAAGTTACTGTATCTTTTTTATTTCTTATTTTTCCATTTGTTTTTTTGTACATGGGCAAAATTGCCAATCTTGCTTTCTAATTTCTTAAACATACTAAGACAAGTTATTTAAAAATCTTTGTCAGCGGGAAGATCTTAAAGATGGCAGAGGAGTAAAATGTGGAGATCAACTTCCTCCCCACAAGTACATGAGAAACACATCTACATGTGGAACAACCCCTACAGAACACCTACCAAACGCTGGCAGAAGAACTCAGACTTCCCAAAAGTCAAGAAACTCCCAATGTACCTGACCATCTGGCTGACAGGGTCTGGTGCTCCAGCTGGGTGTCAGGCCTGTGCCACTGAAGTGGGAGAGTCAAGATCAGGACATTGGTCGACCAGAGACCTCCCAGCTCCATGTAATATCAAACAGTGAAAGCTGTCCCAGAGAGCTCCATCTCAATGCTAAGACCCAGCTCCACTCAACGAGCAGCAAGCTACAGTGCTGGACACCCTAAGCCAAACAACTAGAAAGACAGGAACACAACCCCACCCATTAACAGAGAGGGTGCATAAAATCATAATAAGGTCACAAACATCCCAAATCATACCACCGAATGCAGTGTTGCCCACCAGAAAGACAAGATGCAGCTTCATCCACCAGAACACAGGCACCAGTCACTTCCACCAGGAAGTCTACACAACCCACTGAAACAATTTTAGCCACTAGAGGCAGACACCCAAAACAACAGGAACTATGAACTTGCAGCCTGCGAAAAGAAAACTCCAAACACAGTAAGTTAAGCAAAATGGAAGACAGAGAAATACACAGCAGATGAAGGAGCAAGGTAAAAACCCACCAGACCAAACAAATGAAGAGGAAATAGGCAGTCTACCTGAAAAAGGATTCAGAGTAATGAGAGTAAAGATGATCCAAAACATTGGAAATAAAATGGAGAAAATGCAAGAAACATTTAACAAGGACCTAGGAGAACTAAAGAGCAAACAAACAATGATGAACAACAAAATAAATGAAATTAAAAATTCTCTAGAAGGAATGAATAGCAGAATAACTGAGGCAGAGGGATGGATATGTGACCTGGAAGATAAAATAGTGGAAATAACTACCACAGAGCAGATTAAAGAAAAAAGAATGAAAAGAATTAAGGACAATCTCAGAGAACTCTGGGACAACATTAAATGCACTACCATTAAAATTATAGGGGTCCCACAAGAAGAAGAGAAAAAGAAGGGGACTGAGAAAATATTTGAAGAGATTATACTTGAAAACTTCCCTAATATGGGAAAGAAATAATAAGTCATGTCCAGGAAGTGCAGAGAGTCCCATACAGGATAAATCTAATGAGAAACATGCCAAGACACATATTAATCAAACTATCAAAAATTAAATAAAAAGAAAATATATTAAAAGCAGCAAGGAAAAAACAGCAAATAACATACAAGGGAATCCCCATAAGGTTAACAGCTGATCTTTCAGTGGAAACTGCAAACCAGAAGGGAGTGGTGGGACATATTTAAAGTGATGAAAGGGAAAAACCTACAATGAAGATAACTCTACCCAGCAAGGATCTCATTCAGATTCGATTGAGAAATTAAAACCTTTACAGACAGGCAAAAGCTAAGAGAATTCAACACCACCAAACCAGCTTCACAGAAAATGCTAAAGGAACTTCTCTAGACAGGTACCACAAGAGAAAGAGAAGAGCTACAATAACAAACCCAAAACAATTAAGAAAATGTTAATAGGAACATACATATCAATAACTACCATAAATGTAAATGTATTAAAGGCTCCAACCAAAAGACATAGACTGGTTGAATGGATGCAAAAAAAAGCCCATATATATGCTACCTACAAGAGACCCACTTCAGGGCTAGGGACATACAGACTGAAAGTGAGGGGATGGAAAAAGGTATTCCATGCAAATGGAAATCAAAAGAAAGCTGGAATAGCAATTCTCATATCAGAAAATATAGACTTTTAAAATAAAGACTATTACAAGAGACAAAGGAGGACACTACCTAATGATCAAGGGATTGATCCAAGAAGAAGATATAACAATTGTGAATATTTATGCACCCAACATAGGAACACCACAATACATAAGGCAAAAGTTAGCAGCCGTAAGAGGGGAAATCGACAGTTACACAATCATAGTAGGGGACTTTAACACCCCACTTTCACCAATGGACAGATCATCCAAAATGAAAATAAATAAGAAAACACAAGCTTTAAATGATACATTAAACAAGATGGACTTAATTGATATTTATAGGATGTCCCACCCCAAAACAACAGAATACACTTTCTTCTCAAGTGCACATGGAACATTCTCCAGGATAGATCATATCTTGGGTCACAAATCAAGCCTTGGTAAATTTAAGAAAATTGAAATCATATCCAGTATCTTTTCGAACTACAAAACTATGAGCCTACATATCAATTACAGGAAAAATACTGTAAAAAATACAAACACATGGATGACAAACAATACAGTACTACATAACCAAGAGATCACTGAAGAAATCGAAGAGCAAATAAAAAAAATACCTAAGAACAATGACAATGAAAACATGATGACCCCAAACTTATGGGATGCAGCAAAAACAGTTCTAAGAGGGCAGTTAATAGCAATACAATCGTACCTCAAGAAACAAGAAACAGCTCAAATAAACAACCTAAACTTACACCTAAAGCAGTTAGAGAATGAAGAACAACAACACCCCAAAGTTAGCAGAGGGAAAGAAATTATACAGATCAGATCAGAAATAAATGAAAAAGAAATGAAGGAAAGAATAGCAAAGATCAATAAAACTAAAAGCTGTTCTTTTGAGAGATAAAAAAAATTGATAAACTATTAGCAAGACACATCAAGAGAAAAAGAGAGAAGACTCAAATCAATAGAATTAGAAATGAAAAAGGAGAAGTAACAACAGACACTGCAGAAATACAAAGGATCATGAGACTACTACAAGCAACTCTATGCCAATAAAATGGACAACCTGGAAAAAACGGACAAATTCTTAGAAAAACACAACCTTCTGAGACTGAACGATGAAGAAATAGAAAATATTAACAGACCAATCACAAGCACTGAAATTGAGACTGTGACTAAAATTCTTCCAACAAACGAAAGACCAGGACCAGATGGCTTCACGGGCGAATTCTATCAAACATCTAGAGAAGAGTTAACACCAATCCTTCTCAAAGTCTTCCCAAATATAGCAGAGGGAGGAACTCTCCCAAACTCATTCTATGAGGCCAACATCATCCTGATACCAAAACCAGAAAAATACGTCAAAAATAAAGAAAACTACAGGCCAATATCATTGATGAACATAGATGCAAAAATTCTCAACAAAATACTAGCAAAGAGAATCCAACAGCACATTAAAAGGATCATACACCATGATCAAGTGAGGTTTATCCCTGGAATGCAAGGATTCTTCAATATACACAAATCAATCAATGTGATAAACTGTATTAACAAATTGAAGGATAAAAACCATATGATCAACTCAATAGATGCAGAAAAAGCTTTCAAAAAAATTCAACACCCATTTATGATAAAAAACAACCTCCAGAAATTAGGCATAGAGCGAATGTACCTCAACATAATAAAGGCCTTGTATGACAAACCGCCAGCCGACATCATGCTCAGTGGTGAAAAATTAAAATCATTTTTGCTAAGATCAGGAATAAGAAAAGATTATCCACTCTCACCAGTATTATTCAACATAGTTTTGGAAGTTTTAGCCACAGCAGTCAGAGAAGAAATAGAAATAAAAGGAATCCAAGTTTGAAAAGAAGAAGTAAGTCTTTCACTGTTTGCAGATGACATGATTCTATACATAGAAAATCCTAAAGATGCCACCAGAAAACTACTACAGCTAATCAATTAATTTGGTAAAGTAGCAGGATACAAAAGTAATGCACAGAAACCTCTTGTATTCCTGTACACTAATGATGAAAAATCTGAAAGAGAAATTAAGGAAACACTCCCATTTACCATTGCAACAAAAAGAATAAAATACCTAGGAAAAAAATCTACCTAACGAGACAAAGACCTGTATGCAGAAAACTATAAGACACTGATGAAAGAAATTTTAATGATACAAACAGATGGAGAGATACACCATGTTCTTGGATTGGAAGAATCAACATTGTGAAAATGCCTATGCTACCCAAAGCAGTCTACAGATTCAGTGCAATCCCTATCAAACTACCAATGGCATTTTTCACAGAACTAGAACAAAATATTTCACAATTTGTATGTAAACACAAAAGATCCCGCATAGCCAAAGCAATCTTGAGAAAGAAAAATGGAGCTGGAGGAATCAGGTCCCCTGACTTCAGACTATACTACAAAGCTATAGTAATCAAGGCAGTATGTTACTGGCAGAAAAACAGAAATATAGATCAATGAAACAGGATGGAAAGCCCAGAGATAACCCCACACACATATGGTCACCTTATCTTTGATAAAGGAGGCAAGAATATCCAATGGAGAAAAGACAGCCTCTTCAATAAGTGGTGCTGGGAAAAGTGGACAGCTACATGTAAAAAAATGAAATTAGAACACTCCCTAACACCATACACAAAAATAAACTCCAAATGGATTAAAGACCTAAATGTAAGGCTAGACACTATAAAACTCTCAGAGGAAAACATAGGCAGAACACTCTATGACATAAATCACAGCGAGATCCATTTTGACCCACCTCCTAGAGAAATGGAAATAAAAACAAAAATAAACAAATGGGGCCTAATGAAATTTAAAAGCTTGTGCACAGCGAAGGACACCATAAACAAGATGAAAAGACAATCCTCAGAATGGGAGAAAATATTTGCAACTGAAGAAACTGACAAAGGATTAATCTCCAAAATTTACAAGCAACTCATGCAGCTCAATATCAAAAAACAAACAACCCAATCCAAAAATGGGCAGAAGACCTAAATAGACATTTCTCCAGAGAAGATATACACATTTCCAAGAAACACATGAAAGGATGCTCAACGTCACTAACCATTAGAGAAATGCAAATCATAACTACAGTGAGGTATCACCTCACACCAGTCAGAATGGTCATTCTCAAAATATCTAGAAACAATGAACGCTATATAGGGTGTGGAGAAAAGGGAGCCCTCTTCCACTGTTGGTGGGAATATAAATTGATACAGCCACTATGGAGACAGTATGGAGGTTCTTTATAAAAATAAAAATAGAACTACCATATGACCCACCAATCCCACTACTGGGGATATACCCTGAGAAAACCATAATTCAAAAAGTGTCATGTACCACATTGTTTATTGCAGCTCTATTTATAATAGCCAGGACATGGAAGCAACCTAAGTGTCCATCGACAGATGAATGGATAAAGAAGATGTGGCATATCTATACAATGGAATATTACTCAGCCATAAAAAAGAAACAAAATTGAGTTATTTGTCGTGAGGTGGATGGACCTAGAGTCTGTCATACAGAGTGAGGTAAGTCAGAAAGAGAAAAACAAATACCATATGCTAACACATATATATGGAATCTAAAACAAAAGGGTTTTGTAGAACCTAGGGGCAGGACAGGAATAAAGACAAAGACGTAGAGAATGGACTTGAGGACATGGCGAGGGGGAAGGGTAAGCTGGGATGAAGTGAGAGAGTGTCAAGTACATATAGACACTACCAAATGTAAAATAGCTAGTTGGAAGCAACTGCATAGCACAGGGAGATCAGCTCAGTGCTTTTTGACCATCTAGAGCAGTGGGATAAGGAGGATGGGAAGGAGACACAAGAGGGAGGAGATATGGGGATATATGTATATGTATAGCTGATTCACTTTGTTATAAAACGGAAACTAACACACATTGTAAAGCAATTTTACTCCAATAAAGATGTTTTAAAAAAGTATATAAAATATATTAAAAATCTTTTTCTAAAAGCCCCACTATCTGGATCCACCATTGTTCTGTTTGTATTATCTTGTGTTTCTCTTTCCTTTTGTCCATATATTTTCAGATTATGCACCTGTTATCTTTTGGTAGTTTCAGAAAATGAATATGAATATTTGTAGAAAGAATTTGAAGGTCTGTCTGTTGAATCTTTTTTTTTTTTTTTGTCACGCGTCTAGGTTGGCAACACTAGTAAGTTTAATTTACCTAACCCAATTAGGTATTTAAGTAAAGCTAGGATTCAATATCTGTAGTGTCCTGTTCAGTGGAGTCCTGATCTATTATCAGTGGATCATTACTCCCAAGATGTAGACTTCTAAATCTAGCCTCAATTAATAGGGTTTTTTTACCAGGCATGCTGATTTGAGGTAAACCCTAAACTCCAAATTTGCCCCCTTCGTTCTGTGAGTATATTATAAATTCTGCCTCACTTCTGAAATTTATGCATCAATTTCTCCTGTTTTGGGGATTATGTGGGTACTAAAAATAAAAAAACAGAACCAGATACTGAGCTCAGAGCTGTGAGCTTCTAGTATTATTTAGTTCTTGCTCCTGCAATTCTCTACTTCATTGAGAGTTGTAAAATAATTTTAAAGAGATTTTGTCCATGCTCTTTTCTACTTTTCTATTTATTTTCAGTGGAAGAGTTAATTTGAAATGGCTACCTTTCCATCATTACAATCTGTATTTCCTTGGAAATACTTTAAATTTAATTCAATTAAAAAATAACAACAAATTGTTAAGTCTTGGAGACAAAAGCACCTTCAATTTTCACAGGAACACAGGACTATAATTGGATGTTCGTATAATTTTTAAGTGAAATGTGTGTTATTGATAATTATATCAGACAATAGGTCTAGACTTTTAGATTGTTCTGGAAATATCAGAATGCAAAACAATTGTATGTTACCCTAGTTTTAATTCCATATTGGAATTTTATGCAAGAATTTTGTTTGAAGTGACATGAAGGTATACATATATAAGAACAATTTCCCTTTCTTCTGTGAATAATATACTATAATAGATGAAAGGAGGTGATAATGTGATAAACCAGGCCTTCAAAGTTACATACAACTTTACCATAAGTATAGGGTCTTCATAGGAAAAAAATAAATGGTGAAGTTATAGAGGTATCAATGTCCTTCATACATTTAAGGAGGGAAAGTTGTAGTAGACAACATTAATATTGTTCAGTTGCCTGTAACAATACTTTAAAGACTTTTAACTGCTTTACAAAATATATGACAAGTGATAAGTATATAACACGAAGAAGGTTTGACTGCCTAAAGCAGGTAGTTTCTGGGGTATAAGAATTCATTCTAAAATGAAGTATTATCATCTCTCTATCAATTTACAAATGCTTGTCATTAAATGTTTTATGTTTTTCTTTTAATTTAATCTCCTCATTGACTAAGGCAATAAAATATTATAGAAGTTCAATAAATACTATCTGAATTAATTAATAGCACCAACTACATTTTTGTTAGTTTCTTTTTTTTTTTTTTTTTTTTTGCGGTATGTGGGCCTCTCACTGTTGTGGCCTCTCCCGTTGCGGAGCACAAGCTCCGGACGCGCAGGCTCAGCGGCCACGGCCCACGGGCCCAGCCGCTCCACAGCATGTGGGATCCTCCCAGACCAGGGCACGAACCTGCGTCACCTGCATCAGCAGGTGGACCCCGAACCACTGCGCCACCAGGGAAGCCCCATTTTTGTTAGATTTTTTACCACATATCTGTCTTCTCCACACAGTCTCAAAATCTTTCAAGAATAAAAATTTACTACCTAGCACACAGATAACAAAAATTTAAAAAAATAACTGCATAAATAAATTTCACACAACTCCTAAAATGTACATATTTTATAAAAGTACATTTTCTTTTATTTTATTTTAAAATAGGAAATGGCCTGACCTTCAGTTCAAAATAGGAGGTTCATCTGGAAACACAGATTTAACTCTGGCATGAAGGAAATAATTAATATCCAATCTTCTTCTGAGAACTGGAAAATAATACAAGAGTGGTAATAGCCCAAGGGGATGGAAAGGGCATAACACAGTGTAACACACAGTGTATAATATAAGAAGATTTATATTATATAAAGAGTACCTAAGAACTTCCTTCAAATTCTTTTTATTAAAGCAAATTCTGCACAAACCCACCACTTTGTATGTAAGAGGATTGTCATGATTTGTAGTATCACATATAGCAAATAATTATCTAGTAGTTTCTCCACAAGCAAGGTGTAAGTATCCTCCTACTCTGATTTGCTGGGAGTCCAAAATCTGTTCTCTAGAGCTACTCTAGCCTCTAAATATACTCTGCCAAGGCATGTACTAATGTAGAAAGACATAGATATGTTTGCTTCTTGCCACCCACACAATGAAAACTCAGCTAAAAGTTATTCTACATCAAAATATGCCAGGACTCCATTATTATAGCACATTAGATTTCCATTAGATTTGTCTACTTGGCCATTTTCTCAAGAAAATGATCTGGGTCAAGGTCAGTTATATTCCATCTGACAAACGACAAGTCAACGTTTCTGTTCCTTTTTTTTTTTTTTTAAGTGAAGGGTTAAGTTCATTGATTCATGCCCTTTACAAAAGGGTACTTTTTTTTTTTTTTTTTTTTTTTGCGGTACACGGGCCTCTCACTGTTGTGGCCTCTCCCGTTGCGGAGCACAGGCTCCGGACCCGCAGGCTCAGTGGCCATGGCTCACGGGCCCAGCCGCTCTGCGGCATGTGGGATCATCCCGGACCGGGGCACGAACCCGTGTCCCCTGCATCGGCAGGCGGGCTCTCAACCACTGCGACACCAGGGAAGCCTAAAAGGGTACTTCTTGTGATTCATTGTTCAGAGCCCCTTGTTCTTCCTGAGGGATATCAAGAAACATTTAGATATTGAGGAATATTATTCAAGGTCTCAATACTTTACCTCCAAGCAGCATTTAGTTTTCAGATGCACTTTTATCATACCTTCAGCCTCATTATCTTTGTATCCTATATATCGTTTCTCCCAGGGAGGGGGCACATTTACTTTCCCAAAAACTAGCTCTTTTGCTCTCCCTTTTTTTTTTTTAATGACCATTATTACATCACCCCTTGACCACCGTAATAATTAAAAATGCACATATGTTGTGAGAAAACATTTCAGCCTCTGGTACAAAGTTGTCTTGGCCAAACACTCAAGTATTTAATGAACTGTAGTGGGAGCTAAAGTCAAAATTCTGCATTTTATATTTTAAAGACCTGATAATCTTACACAGAAGCAGGGAAAAACATCCATTCCAAAACAACATTTTTCAACTAAAAACTCATTGAAATAAAATGTTATTAGGCTAGTGTATGGGTATGAGTGGGGAGGTTGTTTATATATAGTTAAGGGATCATTTACTTATTTATAGTGTGGTCAATGATAATCTGGAGCAAAAATGTTTTCCACAAGAATATTTTCCTTTTGTGTCTGTGTCTGTTTATTTTATCAAAATACTATACCACCTCAGAACATATTCCTAGTTAAAAATTAGCATATACTGTGAAAGTCCTAAATTTGGATTTTAATTATGAAATTACTAATTTGATTTCAATGAAGTATGTATTCTTTAAACCTTTATCTGTAACAATGCATCTATAGTCAGGCAATAATTATTGAAATTGACACAATGTCTCCATCTCTTTTGAAAATATTGAATTGAAAACACTTCCATTCCACAAGAGTAAGGAAAACATCTGATATCATATACATTTTAACTCCTATATGTCTAGCATAATGTTTGACATTGTACAGGCATACCTCATGTTATTTTGCTTCACTTTATTGCATTTTGCAGATATTGCATTCTTTACAAATTAAAGGTTTGTGGCAAAATCTGTGTAGAGCAAGTCAATTGGCACCTTTCTTCCAACAGCATTTGCTCAATCTGGGTCTCTGTGTCATGTTTTGGTAATTTTTGTACTATTTTAAACTTTTTCATTATTATTATATCTGTTATGGTGATCTGTGATCAGTGATCTTTGATGTTGTTATTGTAACTGTTTTGGAGCATGATGAACAGCATTCACAGATGATGGCAAACTTGATAAATGTGTGTGTTCTAACTGCTCCATCAACTGGCCTTTCCCCCAAATCTCTCCTGCTCCTTGGGCTTCCCTATTCCCTGAGACACAATAATATTGAAATTAAGCCAATTAATAACACTACAAAATAGCTCTAAGTGTTCAAGTGAGAGGAAGACACACATCTCTCACTTTAAATCAAAAGCTGGAAATGAGGAAGCTTAGTGAGGAAGGCAGGTTGAAAGCTGGGATCAGCAGGAAGCTAAGTCTCTTGTGCCAAAAGGTTAACCAGGTTGTGAATGCAAAGGAAAAGTTCTTGAAGGAAATAAAAAGTGATAATTCAGTGAACAAACAAATGGTACGAAAGTGAAAGAGCCTTATTGTTGATATGGAGAAAGTTTTAGTGGTCTGGATAGAAGATCAAACCAGACACAATGTACGATTAAGCCAAAACCTAATACAGAGCAAGGCTCTAAGTCTCTTCAATTCTATGAAGGCAAGAGAGGTGAGGAACCTGCAGAAGAAAAGTTTGAAGTAAGCAGTGGTTGCTTCATGAGGTTTGAGGAAAAAGAAACCGTCTTTATGACATAAAAGTGCAAAGTGTAGCAGCAAGTGGTGATATAGATGCTGAAAGAAGTTATCCAGAAGATCTAGCTAAGGTGATTAACGAAGATGACTACACTAAATAACAGATTTTCATGTAGACAAAACAGCTTTCTATTAGAAGATGTCATCTAGGAATTTCATAACTAGAGAGAAGTAAATGCCTGTCTTCAAAGCTTCATAGGACAGACTGACTCTTCTATTAGGGGCTAATGAAGCTGGTTGACTTCAAGTTGAAGCCAATGTTTATTTACCATTTCAAACATTTGAGGGCCCTTAAGAATTATGTGAAATCTACTCTGCTGTGCTCTGTAAATGGAACAACAAACTCTGGATGACAGCACATCTCTTTACAACATGATTTACTGAATATTTTATGCTTACTGTTGAGACCCACAACTCAGAAATTAAAAAAAAAAGCCTTTCAAAATCTGACTGCTCATTGACAATGCAGCTGTTTACCCAAGAGTTCTGATGGAGATGTACAGTAAGATTATTGCTGTCTTCATTCCTGATAGCACAACAGCCATTCTGCACCCCATAGATCAAGGAGTAATTTCAACTTTCAAGTGTTATTATTTAAGAAATACATTTTGTATGTATGACTGAATTGCTGCAATCTCAGGATAAATCTTCAGCAGATGAGGAGTTGCTTCTTATGAATGAGCAAAAAAAGTGGTTTCTTGAAATGGAATGTATTCCTGGTGAAGATGCTGTGAAGACTGTTGAAAAGATAGCAAATGACATAAACTTAGTTGATAAAGTAGAGGCAGGGTTAGAGAGGATTGATTCCAATTGTAGAAAGATGTTCTACTGTGGGTAAAATGCTATCAAACAGCACTGCATGATCCAGAGAAATTATTTATGAAAGGAAGAGTCAATTGACTGGGCAAACTTCATTGTTGTCTTATTTTAAATGTCTACAGTGACCCCCAGCTTTCAGCAACCACAACCCTGATCAGTCAGCAGTCACCAACATCAAGGCAAGACCCTCCACCAGCAAAATGATTATGACTCGGTGAAGGCTCAGATGATAGCCGTTTTCAGCAATAAAGTATTTTTAATTAAGGTATGTATGTTTTTTTTTAGACATAATACTATTGTACGTTGCTAGACTACATTATACTGTAAACATAAATTTTATGTGCGCTGGGAAACCAAAAAAATTTTTGTGACTTTTTTATTCCAATATTCATTTTATTGTCGTGGTCTGGAACCAAACTCACAACATCTCTGAGGTTTGCCTTTCTAAACCAATATTCACTGAACAACAAACAACCAAAAAAGATAGAATATAAAGTCCTAAAAAAACTATCATCAATAAAATAAAATATTTTACATCTAGTGAAAAAGTAAACTGCAATGAATAAAATGTCAATATATGTGCAGAAAAATCATAAAAAGATTTTACAGATTTAGTCCAATTCCTGTTTAGTCAAATTCCTGAAAATATAAGACTTTTCAGTTTATATATTCCAATAAAATATTATATTTATTTTAGTTTTTTGTACACACTACATGGTAGGTAAAAAAAGCACCAGCAACATTTTAAACTTATAGTAAATCAAGAAACTGTGAACAGATATGTAACAAAAAAATTTTGCCACCATACTGAAAAAAAGATAATTTAAAATTCTCATAATTGCCATAAGGTTTTGGCTATGAAATGGGTGTGTCAATCAAGCCAAAGGAAACTGGCCAACAAAAGAAACATAATTCAGCTGAAGAAAATATATGGAAACAAAATGATAAAAAAAAATTGCCTAAAACTTTAATATGACTCATACTCCCAAGCAAATAGTAATAAAATATTTCAATTATGAGCATGTTTCAATTATGACACATTTCAGCAACTGTGTCAGGTATTTTTTTTTTATGGTTTCCTGTGGATGAAAGGTCATCCTGAGGCCATATATTTCCCTTGCTGTCCCTCTCTTTCTCTCTGTCTCCCTGTTTCTCTCTTTTACACACACACACACACACACACTGAAACATCACATAATAAACATTACTTATGTTCTGAAAATAAGTGGCTGAAGATAACCTTACTCCCTTTCCAAATAATGCAAATTCTAAATCACAAAATCTTATTTTGAGAGTTTTTTGGAAGTGTTATTGCATTGAATATTCAATCAACTAATGCTAATGCATATTAAGAGATAGAGAAATCATGGGGCTTACAACCGAATTGACAGAAAAAATATTATTTTGCTAGAAAACTAGAATATCTTTTTTTTTTTTTTCTCTTGGGTCTTGGAAAAGAGTAACTGCATTGAAACTGCTTTCTCTTTTCTTGTCTGAAGATAGATTGCTGAGCAGGTAGGATTATGAAAATGGTTATTCAGCTTAGCATTAAAAATTTCTAACTGGTATTTCTACATTTTTGTACAACTCTTTTATTAAGGCTTTTGGGAAATGATTATGCCTGAAAATTCCAATGTGTTGTATCTATGCATTTGAAAATAAATGACAAGATTTCCTTCCATGTTTCCTTAAAGTATATTTTTAAAAAAATTATCTCATTGAAGTCAATCTGCTTATAAGAGTAGTTGTTCCTAGGATATGAGAAATAAAAATCTGCTTTCTGTTAAATAAGAAAGTATCAACACATATTTCTAAAAGAAAAGCATATATTTTGTTAATCCTTTGAAAACATGGAATTGTGCCACTTATGCGCATGCTTTGTATAAAGGTTGCAATTATTTGCTTTTGTAAATATTTCTTAGAGATATTTTAATTATTCCCATTTTGTAAAAGTTGGCACTAAAATAGTGAGATTGCCATAAGAGAGATCAGGTTTTAAAACAACTGTTAATTATTATATTGTTTCAAAACCAAATGCTGAAAATATTTTGCTAAAATTTAGTGATAAAATAAACCACAATCCCATTATTTTCCTATGCAATTCCTCTCACTATGTATGTGAACTCGATCAGGTCGTCCATATGGCCAGCCTTTTCTGTTCAAAGATAATATTTATTTTTACTAATACCCTGATGTGCTGCTGAGTCCTGAGGTGACACAATTTGAAGTAAAATACATATATTTGAAATATATTCAATATTTGGTTTGTTTTATCAGAGTTTTTTTAAAAACAATGCACCTTTGAATAGTGGTTTTTATATTCTTATTGTTAGGAATATTTATTCATTCTTTTCCTATGATTCCACTATATTTCATTTCATATTCATATTAAAATACTTTATAGTTAATTCCAGATAATCTGGGGGAAGAGATATAACTAATTTTAAGGTGAAGAGTTGTTAAGTCTCTGTAAGTTTTAAAGTATAGTTTGGATCTAAAGCTCCCCCACTCCCAAATTAAACTGTGTTTGATGGCTTCAGATATATATAGGCTTACTTGATGAAAAAAAAGGAATCAAGAAATGGGTGGGAAGAAACAGAGGATCAGTGTGTTCCCCTCCTCTGGCGCCTAAAGACTGACAACCTGTTGTAGAGTTCCTGGGTTTCAACTTTCTAAGCATTTTTTGCAGAGTTGAGTAGCAGAGCTTTCTTAAACAGCTAATTATAAAATCAATCAAACTGGCCAATGACAAAGATTTTTCATTTTGTCTTCACAATGTTTTTGAGTTTCCCATGGTCACCAACCTTCTCAAGAATTTCCATGATTCATCAATATTTAGTGGCAATATGCCATCTATTTGACTCCTACAAAAGGCTTCAAATTTTATGTGAACAAGGAAAATTGTTTCTTGTTCTCTGGAACATTTCACAAAACTGGTGAATGTAGCAGGGAACAATAAACATATATTAAACACATAAATAACTGACTGATTCACTGAATGGATCCATGAATTTGCTATCTTACAGAAGTAGCTTGACTGAGTAATGGAGATGTTACATTTATATAAACAATTTGCAATTCAGTATTTCAGAGGGATCAATATTAATAATCAATGAGCAAAGGTAGACTACATAGTGATTTCCCCTATTACTATTAGGTAAAATTATATTTTCTCTCATCATGGTTGTCTGACCTCCCTGTGGTTTCCAAAACTCAATTGTCTCTGGATTCTGGTTATGAGATGAGTTCTGCAATGGTAACTTGGCTTCATAACAGTGATAAAACACGAACTTAAGGTTTGATGGAGATAAAGGGCACTAGCCAAAACAAAAAACAAACAAACAAAAAACTCAGCATATTTTTACTCTCATTGGAAAGCAAGCATAGCATTCTTTAATACATTTTCTTAGAATTCTTTCTAAAGGCTGCTTCTCTAGTTTTTCTGGATTCTTTGAAATTAACTTCCTTTTTCTTTCCTCTTCTTTACCATATGATAATAGTTATTTTGTGAGTGTGGACACAAGCTTAAGTGAGATTGTTCAAGCAAACTAAACTTTTAAAATTTGCATCAACTAATTTTTGTGCTTTCCAAAAATTATTTTTCAAGCATATAATGATCTGGATAGAAAACAAAAATGACATGTATCTTCATTTTGCTTGAATGAAGCTAGACATGTTCTTCCAAACAATTACAATTTTCTCCAAATTACTATTTAGATCTGTATCATTCTTTTACTAAAACCTCTCTCTGTAGATTATTCCAGTTTTGCCTTAATAAAGTGATCAGCAACTAGAAGTTTTGTGCTTTTTATTAAGCCTGGGTTGCATGTGATGCTAAAATATCTCTATGCAAAGAATACCTACCACTTAGACTTGCTTCCATTTTCCACTCTATAGGGTACACCCTTTTATGGGCTCGAGTTCCTTTCATTGGTGTATGCCTTCATAATAGGTACTACTGCCATACAAATTCAATGAACAGCACAACTGCCTGCATTTTGTCTCTCGTGTGTCAAAAAATATGGCAGGAACAGCTAGTTGACCACCAAAATTCATGATCTCTTGCATATTAAAGAGTTGCTATTGTGCACTAAATAGCAACATCAATGTATATGAAAGTATACAATACTGGTAAATGCAGATATATAGACAAATAAATAAGTCTGTAATGCTACAAAGGTAGTATGTAAGTCACATGTGATTTTAGTATAAAAGTTAAAGACAAAACTATTAAAAATAATTATAAGTACAAAATTTGTTAGTATTATAGATACACAATTAAAACATGTAAATTGTCATATCACATAAACTGTGATGGAGGAATAAATGGTAGTGTTTTATATATGATTGCAATTAAGTTGTTATCAGTTTAAAATAGATTGTTATAATACATTTTATGAAGGCCTCACTGTAACACAAAGGAAATACCTATAGAAGATACACAAAGAAGGGATCAAAACATATCACTACAAAAAGTAAAAGAAATACAAAGGGGTGACCAATACATCTAGAGTAGTTGCTACTTATTGTTTAATATATCAATTCAGTATAATGTCAGTGTGATATCTTTTTATTGAAATACAGTTGCTGTACAATATTATGTTAGTTTTAGGTATACCACACAGTGATTTGACATTTACATATTTTATGAAAAGATCAACATGATAAGTGCAGTAAATATCTCTCACCATACAAAGTGATTACAATATTACTGACGATATTCCTTATGCTGTAGATTACATCCCCATGGTTTATTTATTGTATAATTGAAAGTTTGTACCTCTTAATCTCTTTCACCTATTTCACCAAATACCCTACCACCATCCCCTCTGGCAACCACTGGTTTGGTCTTTGTATCAATGAGTCTATTTGCATTTTGTTGTTTGGGTTTTTAGAGTCCACGAGTCAGTGAGATGATATGGTATTTGTTTTGCTGTCTGCCTTAGCAAGATCCATCCATGGATCTAGATCCATCCATGTTGTCACAATGGCAAGATTTCTATTTCTTTTTATTGCTAATGAAGCCGAATCTGGCCTCTGTACACTAACACTGAATTAAATCTCAGAGAGAGTTTTCAATGAAGTAGAAAAGAGCAGTTTTATTGCTTTGGCAGGTAAAGTGGGCCACAGTGGGCTAAAGCCCTCAAAACTGCATGTCCCAACCTGGAGGGGGTAGTGAGAAGTTTTATAGTAATTGTTCAAAGAGGCTTGATCAGCTCGTGGACATTCTTCTGACAGGTAAGTTGGAGTCAGCATCATCAACATTCTGATTCCAACTGGTCTTGGATCTACATGCTTGTGTGCAGCATACAGTTAACTTCCCCCACCTGATGGGGGTTTTAGTATCTGCAAAACAGCTCAAAGATATTATGTGTATCCTTGATGGGGAACCAGGACCTTGCCCCAAGGCTGCACTATTGTTTCTCTTGACTGTTCCTCCCTTATCTCGCATCCCCTCCCTTCCCTAATTAACAACTGCTTGAACCTGCCCATTGGAACTCAGGGAATGTCATGGGAGCTCAATGAAGCCCATTTCCTGTAATCAAAGAAATGGGGGACACAGGAAGGCTTTTGTGCCCAGAAGCCCCACAGGATCATGCTTGGTATCACTAAGTATATTCTATCATATATAAATATTACATATTTTTAATCTGTTCATCGACTGATAGACATCTAGGTTGTTTCCATATCTTGGCAATTGTAAACAATGATGCAATGAAAATAATGCTGCATATATCTTTTTGAATATGTTTTTTTCTTTTCTTTGGGTAAATAACCAGATGTAAAAATGCTGGTTCAGGGACTTCCCTGGCTGTCCAATGGTTAAGACTCTGTGTTTCCACGGCAGAAGGCATGGGTTTTAACCCTGGTCAGGGAAGTAGGATCCTGAATGTCTCATGGTGCAGCCAAAAAACAAATGTTGGTTCATACAGAAGTTTTATTTTTAATTTTTTTAGGAACCTTCATAATGTTTTCCATAGTGGCTGAACCAATTTACAATCTCAACAACAGTGCACGAGAGCTTCTTTTTTACCACATCCTAGCCAACACTTGTAATTTGTTGGGTTTTTGATAATAGCCATTCTGAAAGGCATGAGGTAATATCTCATTATGGTTTTGATTTGCATTTCCCAGATAATTAGATATTGAGCATCTTTTCATGTGTCTGTTGGCCACTTGTTTGTCTTCTTTGGAAAAATGTCTACTCAGGTCCTCTCCCCATTTTTTAATCAAGTTGTTTGTTGGTGCTGAATTGTGTGAGTTATTTGTATATTTTGGATATTAACACCTTGTCAGATATATCATTTGCTAAAATCTTTTCCCATTCATTATACTGCCTTTTTGTTTTGTTGATGGTTGTCTTTGCTGTGAAGAAGCTTTTAGTTTCAAGTAGTCATGTTTGTTTATTTTTGCTTTTGTTGCCCTTGCCTGACTTGACAGATCCAGAATAACATTGATAAGACTGATGGTAAAGAGTGTACTGCCCATATTCTCTTCTAGGAGTTTTACGGTTTCAAGTCTTACATTTAAGTCTTTAATCTGTTATGAGTTTATTTTCCTGTACGGTATGAGAAAGTAGTATAATTATTTTGCATATAGCTGTCCATTTTTCCCAGCACCATTTATGGAAGAGACAGTCTTTTCCCATCTATCTGTATCTATCTATCTATCTATCTATCTATCTATCTATCTACTATCTATCTATATCCCTACTTCTATGTATTTCCAAAATATATTTCACCAAGCGTCCTTAGCCCAATTGATGGAAAATCCATTCTTCCAGTTGCTTAGGCTAAACACCTTAAAGTTGTTCTTGACTCTTCTCTTTCTTTCAAATTCTACATGTCATCATAATATCTAAAATGTGACCATTTCTCATCACCTTCACTTGCTTTGTTCATGGCATAACTCAGGGGCCCACAGCAGTGCCTGACATGTAGTACTCCTTGAAAAATAATTTGTGAATAAATGGATTAATAAATGAACAAATGGTTAAAAGAATTTGGAGAGGTATTAGTAAAGCAATGGAAACAGAGATTTTCATGGCTTCTTTGGATAAAAGTGAACAGCCAAAATGAATGTTGGGTAAGATTCATTTGGGGAGAGAGGCAAAGGTAAATGGTAGATAAGTTTAAATGGAAAAAGAAAGTTAAGATCATTTTGCAAAACTTACAAAAATGAGAATTTTGGATTTCAGCCTAGAAATTCTTTAAATTCCATTATTTGGAATTTTTGAGGAGGACTTTAAACCTCACTAAGAGTTAGATCAAAAGAGGACCATTTAACTAGAAAGCTGAAACTACTATGAAATAAATTTCCTCATTAAAAGGGGAAACCTTAAATTTTTGCAAACTTGAAAAACATTGCTCATTAAAATGTTTAAAATATCAGGTGGTTCTTAAATTATATTAATTAGAAACAATGCCAAACACTTTTATTTTGCCTTAGAGTCATCCTAATTTAAAAAGTTCAATGTTCACTTGAAAGAAAGTTTCCTAGGGCTTGTCCAAGGGATGTCAGTAAAAAATACAAAGAGATGTCAGAAAATACTACAGTATTTTGAGTATCAATGTCTGATAAAGTTCAATGAACCCATTGGGATCACACACACACACACACACACATACACACACACAGGATATACTTTCAAAAATCGTTGTGATTCCCTTGTCAAAATATCAAATACACAAAATAAGATCTTATTTCTATTCTATGGGTACAACTTTCTTAAATCATTTCTTCAGTCACTTACTAAAGAAACAGATTCTGTAGAACACTGAAGTCTAAAAATATGTGTTGAGTACTATGGAGAATACAGATAAGTATGGAGCTTCTTGACTATATATGATATGAGGATGGAGATACTGTCAATTTGTTCACTATTATCTCCCTGACACGTATCATAGCTTTGGGCACATTGTAGATGTTCCAAAAATGTCCAAAAAATCTGAAAATTTAGTTTATATAATAAGGTATGCATTTGCAAATACTAATTAAATTTCTTCCTGTATTTATAATTAATTCCTCATTTTTGCATGGCAATTATAAATTTTCCAAGTACTTGCCTAAGAAATCTCATTTGATTTTTACAACTCCTTTGCATTGAGCACTTTTCTTTTACTAATTAGGACACATTAATTGTTGTGTCCAAATTCGCACAACAGAGCCACTAAAACTCAGAGCTCTACTTCTTTTTTTCCATGAAATTATATTCCCTGTATGATATATTTATATTATAAAGCATATGAACTAAGGAAATTGTTCAAAATCACCTGCTCTGTGACACTGTTCTCAAATATAGTTTCTATACATGCTAGTAAGGCAATTCAAGAGGAGTATCTAAATCCAGTTCTTCCAGTAAGAAATCACTATATCATACATTGTTTAATATTTCCCTACCATAATATTTAGATACTGTTGTATGAAATATGAAGTAAAAAGTACTGACTTTTTAAAGTAATTTTTTCCTGATCATTTTCATTTCTCTATCCAAGGAGTCTAAGACTAGGAGCTCGATAGGGATAATTAATTCTGCCTTATTATTCTGAACAAGTATTTAAATTACACACTTTTTAAAGATAGTCAATTAATGTGTATTGATAGCATACTATTCAGATTTTTTATTGAAATATTTTTTTCCCTACAAAATCCCTATGAGGTAGGCACTGGTATATGCTACTATTGTGATGAGGACATCAAGGCTCAGAAGTTTCAAGTAACTTTTCTAAGTTAAGCATTAAAACAAAGACTGGAACAAAGGCAATCTGATTCCTTTTAATCTTATGCTTACCTAAGTGTTTTTGCTTGTGTGTGTTTTCCCAACGTGTATGTACGTGTGTATAAACATAAATGTTGTAGTGATTATCTTCTTTCTGTGTTTTCATTCTTCTGCTCTTACTGGTAAATTATTTGTTCCACAAACACGTAAGTATATGTACACAAATATATATATATATATATATATATATATATATATATATATAAAATTGTACTTTTGTGGATTCCATTTTCTAAGTGGAAACTCAGGCACTGAGTTCCCTTTCCTTAGTCACAATTCACATTTAAGAAATATCATCCTGTGTCTATTATCACTGAAATGTATGACCAAGCAACAGTTTCTATCCCTCCAACATATTCCAATAAGCATAATTTATGACATTCATAATCTCAACTCCTAAAGCAATGCTACCCATATTACTCTGCTAATAACAAGGGGGTTTTCAAATAGATTAAACCCTTAGTCATACCCTGTATTCCCTGTTAATTCACCTGTGAACTCAAAATTTGGATTTGGCCTTCGTTTTAGCAGGGGACCTAATCTGCTTTCTTTAAACTTCATGTGGGTCGTTGACACTTTTTTTGAATAGTGATCTTTAAATTATAGATTCATTTAGACTGCTGTGAGCACAGAAGATGCCCTCAAATTACAATTCTATTTGTGCTGGTTGGCAAGTGCATTTATTAGCATTAATGTATCTATTATTTTTAATTAGTTCTTAGAACTTCTCTTTCACCAATAGTAAAGTCGTTAGCTGCAATTTGCAAATGAAAATTATCACACTGTTTCCCATTCCCCACACAGTAGTGCCTCTCATTATCTAACCCAGAAAACCACTTATTATTTCCCTTTATTTTAGTCCCTCTTTTCTCTGTATCTGTTAGCCCAACAACATGTGGAAATCTTAACAATGTAGCAAAAGTTTCCTAATTGCTCCTTTCCTCCTTTTCACTGACACCATGGTGAATTTTGACCTCCTCTATTCTTTTTTCAAGTTTATTTCTGTGTAGCTCAAACAACAAAATGCATTTTTGAGGAAAAAATAAAAAACAAAACAAAAAAAACCTGCCTTTGGAACTCACAGCAGTTTTGTATTTTAACTGAGAGGAGAAAATCTTTCGACCTCCACCTTCCAGATCATTTCAGACCTTAAGTGATTATAGTCTTTCATTCCAGGCAATTCTTTGCATGACTAGTTTAAAAGTGATCAAATTTTGAATGTTATTTTAATATTTTAAATGCATTAACAAATCACAAATACATTTCTTTGCCAGAGCAGTTGATTCATATCTGGGGGTATCACAAAATTATTCTAGGAATAAACTAAACGTAGGACTAAAAGATTAAGTTGCTCTATATAAAAGAGACTCAGGTTAACCTGTCAAACAATAACCACATTAACAATTAGCTCACTGAACATGTAATTCAATATTAAAAATCAACACTTAAATCATTGAATTATGAACCAAGGTTAATACTTAAAAAATATTTTTAAAGCTCAGTTAAGAGTAGTTTAAGTGAAGCAACACAACATATAATTTACTTGAATGAGGTAGAATATCCAAATTCTCTGAATTGAAGTTTAACTTTATTTGTATTTTTTATTATGGTACAAAGACATCACAAATTTGTATGCAGTATCAAATGTTATTTCAGTGGCTTTCAATCCATGCTCCTTTGGACCAAATTTAGGCAGCAACTGCAGGTTACACATGGAAAGTCTTAGACACACAGCGAATAGTCATAACCAGGACTATCCTGGTTACAAGAAAATTAAAATGAAATTAATAAGCAAAATACTAAATACAATTTATGTTCCTTATTATTTATATTTTAAAACACATTAGCATATATAATTCATTCAATTTAAAAATAATGTCAGGGGGCTTACATGTTAGCCATTATTTTGTACTGAATACACAATTCCTCAAACATTTTAAGTAATTTCATCAAGGTAAATCGATAATTAGTAGATAAGACAGAGTTGAAACCAAACTCCACTGATTCCTGTGCCATCGCAGTGCTACTGTTACAATAAATTATCATTTCCAACAACTAAGATTCCATTGTTAATTCAATCAATACATATACTGAGTGACTTTTTTGTAAGGTGAATTTTAAACGAAGGCAAGGATACTGAGAAATATATGTCAACGATCACACAGAGAAAATTGGAGCAGGTGCTCACTACCAGAAATGGCGATCATAATCAAAATGTATTGATTTCAATTAGAACAACGTGGAAAAGGGCAAGAATGGAGGATAAGGAAAAGGGAATAAGCATTTACATAGCATTTACTCCTGTTCCCCAAACATAGTCTGTGCTATGTGGTTTGTATACCTTAATTTATCTCAGTTCCCACCAGACTGATATGGTAGCATGCTTGCCATTAAGTTTACAAATGAGAAATGGTCTGAGAACATTTAAAGGAGTTACCCAGGTTCAAACAGAATGGGAAGAGCAATGCCAGACTTGCAATCAGTTCTGTTTTGCATCAAAGTCATGCTCACTTGAAGGTTACGAACATGATAACAAAGAAATGGGTCAACTGGAGCAGTCATCTATTTAATACTGAAAAACTAGGAAACTTTCAGAAACAAAGATGGTAGGAAGAATAGAAAGGTTTTGTCTTTTATATCTAGAAAGAATTTAATACACTTTACTGTTGATTCACAAACTGGTCCTCATACACGAAAGGCAAGGAGAGACCCAGGAAAGAGGCAGACCACTCCAGATTGGTTTGTGGCAGGTTTTATAAGCAGGGGAACTTACATAGGAGGTTTGTCTTGGGTAGCCACAGAGGAGTAGATCTCTGCACCTACCAGAATCTTAACATCTACATAGAGGTCTTAAGTGGGTGTATATAGAACCACTTATACCATCCAGGTGACCTCAACAAAACACTGCTCTCTCAATGGTGCATCCTTGAAAACAGCTCCAGCTGTGGGGACAGTGGGCAGCACGTATATTCCAAGGGTAGGGGATGAGGATTGCCTCTAATTGCCCAGGTCAAACTCTTGGGCCAAGTGGTGGCCAGGTCCTCTCTATGATCTTCTCCAACAATTACTAGGAATAGATTCATAAATTCTAGAAATACTTCTTTTTCTGAGGTTCATACTCATTCATTTAATCTTTTCTTCATCCTTTCTTTCTTTGTTCAACAATTATGTAATTATGCCTACGTAAACATCAGACAAAAAATAACTACATTTGAGCATTGGGTGAGTCCCTCCATATATATGGCAATGTGCCAGGTACCTTAAAAAACACAGTTTATTATCTCTGAGTCTCAGACAGTTGTCAGGATAAAGATATAAATCTAGTCAGAAAAATTCTCTTTATCCTCTGTAATGGAAGAAAAAAATCAGGTGATTATCTTCTCCCATGGAATTCTTTGTGTTTTGGAGAGTATGGTACTATAATACATGAGGGATCCAGTGTTAGTCACAGCTACCAGAATACTAAAAACACCCAAATCCTAGTCAGTTTTAGAGAGCCAAGGAATAGACTTCATTCCTGCTATCACGGCCACTTTGTCTTCAGCTAATTCAACCATCCATCTTACATGTGGGTCATGTATATACTCATGTTCTGCATCGTACTGAGAGGTTCATTTATATATTTCTTCTTCAAATTTCCTTATATTCTCCATTTTTTGTTCCAATTCCTTGATCATTTATTTATTTATTTTTTTGCGGTACGCGGGCCTCTCACTGTTGTGGCCTCTCCCATTGCGGAGCACAGGCTCCGGACGCGCAGGCTCAGCGGCCATGGCTCACGGCCCCAGCCGCTCCGCGGCATGTGGGATCTTCCCGGACCGGGGCATGAACCCGCGTCCCCTGCATCGGCAGGCGGACTCTCAACCACTGCGCCACCAGGGAAGCCCATCCTTGATCATTTAGACAGAGTAGTTGACACTGCCTTTGTGTCAGAGTAAATCCATATTACAGAATGTCTCTTTTACCAGGCAAAATGGGCATTGGACAAATTTTCTTTCTCCACTGCCCGTAAGTAAATTTCAATCCTGAAATTTACTCATGGGCAGTGGAGAAAGAAAATTTGATGCCACTTTATTCGCCCTGATGCTGATGCCAATACATCTCTAAACCAGGCTCATTTTGTTTCTTCTACCTCCATCAACTGGTAATAGAAAATTCCCTGTGAAGCCACTAGGATTTCAAGTTTTAAGAACTTATAAAAACCTTTCCTTAAGAATCACAATGCTTATATCTCCAGTTTATATAACAAAACCTTAGTCAGTGTAACAACTTTATGGATATTTTGTGGAGTGAGGCAGGAATACTGATGTAATAATCCATCCAGGTTTGTTATCTTGTGATTCATTCCTCTAGTAATCTCCTTTTAATAGGCCATTATTTCATCTAGATTTGCATTAATAGAACCTCACCTGCTTGAGTGAGCATGGACTCTTGTAGACACACACTTTCCATTAAAAGGGAGCTAAAATATATACTCTCTCCTCCTTCAAAAAACACCCTAAAATTCACTCCATGTACACAATCCCAGATTTTAGTGAATTGCTATAGTTCTTTTCAGAAATACTTTTATCTTTGGGATATATTCTGCATTTGAAAGTTTGGGACAAATTAGGATGCACCAATTATAGATATAATAGTAAAAATCATAGGGAAATGAGGGGTATCTTTAAGTACCAACTACTATGGCATTCAGGTGAAGGGACTATAGCATCTTCAACAGAAAATGATCAGAGAAGGGAGAGTCAACTTTTTATAAGAGAGAAGAGAGTGGCAGAAGAGGATATTCAGGCATTAGGACCCTCCAGATCCTCCTGGATAAAACTATTTCAACATTTCAGATAATATATTTTCCTTCTTTATTTGTATTAATATCTCTTTACACAAATGCTGAGAATACAGAAAAAGCTGAGAATATAGCTCTTAATGCAATTTAACAACCTGAGAAATTTTAAGTTTGATTTCCGGTCATTTCAATTGTCAGTTGTAAGAAAATAGATGTTATTTGTTATTTCAGTATAGTCACACATAAAAGTCCTTGAGTTTCAGTGACTTGAGAGAACTCAAATATTTGAGCTGGGCTATTTGTTTACTTTGAATTACCCCACCTATCCATTCATGGCTACACTACTGTGTGGCCTTAGAACTCCTGCTCTTTACAATAATCTATGGCAGAAGTTGTGTAGTAGTCAAGAGCAACTTCTGCCACAGAAAAACTTAATTAATTTTTTCCCTTTATGTGCCATGGACTGTGAAGCCCCATGCCAGATTAGAGCATAATTTTCTATCCTATTATAAATTTACTACTTTGATGCTCTATTGAATAGATCCAATCCTCTAGTTTGCTGTTCTTTATCAATTAGAACACTTTAGCTGCAGTTAAGATGGTCTGACTCTAGTTACAAAATCATAAGGGCACTTAGTTGAAGGAAAAGCTAGAAATCAGACATGGAAATTGGTAGTTATCAATGCAATTCAGATGTGCCTGGATCTGATACAGTTGTATTACAAGAGCAGCATCATGGGGATTTAGCTGCAAGGACTGAGTGAACTCCAAAATTTAGGTGTCTTTATTCATTTCCTTATGATTCATTTTTCAGGAAAAGAAGATTCAGTTGTCTAACTTGGGTTTCACATTTACTCTTTGTCTAGGGTAGGAGCTAACTTCATTATACAGAATTCTGTGGAGGAAAAGTTAAAACATCCAAAGACTATCAGGATGATTTTTAAAAGTGGAAATATATGCTGCATATGTGGGTTACATTAGGTTTAAATATTTGTGTTTTGGAAATCCATTTCCCTGCTCAGCATTATACAGGTCTACAAAACCTAAATAGGGTTCAAATGGCTTCACTTATCTGATACAGGTAGAGCCTCCATACTCACCTGTCTCTGTTGTAGGATGCTTATACGGTACAGGTTTTATGATCTTCATCATAAGATTATACAGGCTCAGAGGACATAATCTATGTTGCATTCATGTCTTTTATCTCCCATAGTGCTTTACCTGTGGTAGAAGCCTTATGAATATTAGTTGAATTGAAACATATACATAATAGTTTAAGCTAGTGACTGTGTATGGTTTCTTACTTGGAGTCTTTTTTTCCCCCACAATGTAGGAGATGTAGTTGTTAGATTACTTGATGTATGTTATTCAGGTAACAATATAATAATTGACTTAACATTCAGGACCTTTAAAAATCAAATTAGAAAAACATGACATTATTTTGAGAAGCATGGATCAAAACTCATTTCTATGACTATCACTTGATGATGCTTTCTCATTTATGTCATTATTTATGGTCTCACATTTATTTTTCATTAACTCCTATATACAACAAAGCCTCTGTTACATGCAAGCAAATAACATTTCTACATACTAACTCTGTCAGGGATTTCAATAGTTTTCTGAAAAGTTATAACAATAACTTTTCCATAACTATAAAGTGTATCCCCTTTATGAGACCTCAGGTGATAGGTAGTGATAGCTTGGACTTCTGAAATACAATTCCCCCCCTCTGTGAATAGAGGAGAAACAAAACTCTTTTTCTTTAGAAGAGAAAGGTCCACAGTGAGTTGTATTTTGATTATTTGTGTTAGTTATAATAACTTTTGTATTTGTCAAGTGTTACAATTGGAATGTTTTGATGTTTGCACCCTGACTGTAATTGGAAAATAAATTTCAAGTCTTTTTTGTTTACCTAGAGATGAGCATCACATTTTCAAAAGCACAAGTGATCTAGGTTCAAGGATTCAATGTGAGAGTGTGTG
Source organism: Orcinus orca (assembly GCF_937001465.1). Classification (NCBI taxonomy): domain Eukaryota; kingdom Metazoa; phylum Chordata; class Mammalia; order Artiodactyla; family Delphinidae; genus Orcinus; species Orcinus orca. Next base: position 17,510,185 of record NC_064571.1, read on the forward strand.
TAGGAATTGAAGCCTCTTACTATCTGTGGACCCTACAAAGGCAAATCCTATGCCTAGATACTGACACTCTTAATTTTGTTAAGAATTTCCCTGTAGGTCTTCCAAGAAGTAAAGACCCCCTCCAGAGTAAGAAATATACAACTCTGGGCTAGTTTGCAGTCAAATTGGGATGCATTTTCTTGTTTATTATCCCATGTTGCATGGGATCTCCTGAGGTACATAGCAAGAAGACTGTGATGGTTTTATTGTCCCAAATGACCCTGGCTCATTTCATTATCTCAAAAGAACCTGTTTTTCTTTCATCATCACCCACCACTTGTGCTACACTGTCCGGGTTTGCATTGGTAAACAAGCAGAGATTATTTCAACCACAGGGCCCTTTCCCTTGCTGTTTCCTCTGTTTGGGATGTTCATTTAAAGACATACATACATTTAATTTCCCCTCATAAATGTGGCACAACCTCCATGCCATATCCCCAGAGAGGCCTTCCCTGACCACATTTTCTAATTTTGGCTTTCTAGGCAATATCCCATTACCTTGGGATATTATATTTGTTTATTATATATATATTTGTTTATTTGATACCCAGGCAAGAATGGAAGCTTCTTTAACTATGACCTTGCCTGTCCTCAGAATGTACAGTATTACTTTTTGCATGGTGGTATTAATAAAAGCTAACTCATAGCAATCCTTATTAGTTTCTAGACTCTGTTCTTATCACATAACTCATTTGATACTCAAAACAACACCTTAAGTTATTTAACCACTTTCCTCTTTCTAGAGATGAGGAAACTGAGGCACAGGGAAGTTATGTCAGTTTTCTCCACACATACATATCATCAAGGCATTTAGGACCCAGAGGCTGTGGTCTCAAATACTAACTACTTTTCTTGAGTTGACACTCAAAAATGTTTATTTATTTATTTAAAATAATTTTTTGTGGTACGCAGGCCTCTCACTGTTGTGGCCTCTCCCATTGCGGAGCACAGGCTCCGGACGTGCAGGCTCAGGGGCCATGGCTCACGGGCCTAGCCGCTCCGCGGCCTGTGGGATCTTCCCGGACCGGGGCACGAACCCATGTCCCCTGCATCGGCAAGCGGACTCTCAACCACTGCGCCACCAGGGAAGCCCCAAAAATATTTATTGATGCATGAATCAACACAGAATTCATGAAAGGCTAAGAATAAACATGATTTGCAGCTATTTTCTAAATATACGATAAAGCATAAATCTATACCATACAGAGAATATATAATTCTAACTCAACTCAGAACTATATTATTACAGACATTTTCTTATCTGGCATGGTTCAATTTAGAGTTGTTTGGTTGAAATTTTTCAATTATAGTTCAGAATCATTAAATATTGATGCAAATTTATCTTAAATATTAACTTAAACACCAATGCATGCAGTCTGTGCTGGAAAACCCAGGAGGGAAGTGGTGGCTGATTGAGGCAGGCAGCGGCAATTTCATGTGTTCCCTGCACCTGTTGAAAGTATTGCAGGTGCTGGCTGAGAGACAAGACTTAAATACTTCAATATTAATGTTTATTAATATAGAATATTTAATTATTTATCTAAAAATGCTATTTTTTACATGCAATGAATGTGGAAAATCAGCGAAGAAAGTGCAAATGGGTAATACATGTGGTTTTTTGGATGCAGGCTCAAAGTTTTTGGTTTGAGTACCTTCCCACTAATTTGAAATCTCTGTCATCTTTCTTGGGTAAATCACATCCAAAAATGAACTCTAGACAATTTCAGAGTCAAGTTTTTTAAAAGAGAGAGCAAAATAAAAACTGTTTGCAAAGTCATCTTAGTGCAAAATGCTTCTGTTATTTTTTTGGATAATATCTCCAGTCTTTTTCAGCTTTCGTGCCCTCACTTAATTAGCAAATTTTTAGTGACTTGCCTGGTTGTACTTGAAAGCATTCAACTAATTTTTATGGAAACACCTCTTTTCTGACAATTATAATTGGATTGATGCAATATTTAATTAAATTATGTAAATATAATAACTGATATAGCTGGAATGAATAGGCTTGGAAACAACAAAATCAATTTTAATGAACATAATATTCAGCTTGTGGGAGCAAATATTCATAAGCTTTTTAGAGAGTAATCTACCAACTGCATGTGTTTATCAAACTTTGGGCTAAGTTAAATTCTTGAGCTGAAGAGTAGAACGTAGATTAATCCTGGAAAAAGTTAAGCAGGCTTTATTTAAAATAAATTCCTCAGTCATAATGGTCAGTCACAGGTATCTGATGACTGTTGATTATGTTGTTCATAACTGTATGTAGCTCACATGTGAAGTACCTCCCCTGCACTGGCCTCTGAAGTGTAGCAGAATATGCCACCCCAAAATATGCCACTTTGACATAAGGTTTATTTTGAGCTAAAATCACTTAAAAAACAGCAGACACAGGAAGAGCATTTGAATCTTCCCTGTCTTCCTGAAGATAGGAGGTAAAAACTCCCTTATGAAAGATGTCCTCCCTGTACCAGGAAAAAAGAAACATTCTTCAATAAGAGTCATAGCCAAGAGAATTCCGCACAAACAGCCGTTGGTAAAATCATTCTTATCTTCCTTTAGCTTCCTCACATAGTTTAGCAACTTTTTCACATCTACCTTTCTTTGTTAAACCTGGTATAAATACATTTAGGTTTTGTTACTTCTTTGGATCTTCTTTTCCTTATGAGGGCTCCTGTGTCACATAAAATTTATATAAATCTGTATCCTTTTCCCCTGTTAATCTGCCTTATGTCAGTTTAATCCTCAGGTCCAGCCAAAAAGCTCTAAGAGGATAGAAGTAAAAATCTGCCGTCTCTACACCTCTTAGTTTTATCATGCCAAGTTTAAGAGTAAGATATTTTAGAATAAAAAATAATATATTGAATTCAAGTCTCAAATTTGCCACTTATTAGCTGTGTTATTTTTTAGTAAATTTCTTAACCTCTCCACATCTCAGATTCCTCAATGATAAAATGGAAATTTTATATATATATATATATATATATATATACATACATATATACATCAGCTTGTTGCTAAAGTAAAATTAATATACAATGAATTGAATGTAATACCAGATAAAAAGTACAGATTAAAGATATGGTAGCTGTAACTATACTCCCAGTTTTCTGTAATACCTATAATCTATAATACCTTCTTTTATCAGAGTTATCCTTGTTTCTGTATTTTCTACGTACCTTTCAGGCTTGGAAAGGTCTAAGATATACAATTTTACTCCTCATACTTTCTCTTGGAAATGCCTTTCTATTAATGCTGTCCTCGGTTCACTACATTCTCTCACTCTGTCCGTCAGTGAGAAACATTTGGCTAATCCAGCTCCTTTCCATTTTTGCCAATGCATGTTATCGCCTATTAGTTTGTTGAGAAAACTCATCTGAAGTAATTTTCTGACATACATGTAATTGAATTGGGTGGTAAAAAATCCAACCAACATATGCAATGGAGGAGCAATTGAATATCCTATTTATTATAAGAAAAATCAGAAACTTAATAGAGGGCAAGCATGAGAGATTATCTTTGAGATATTTAGAGTAATAGCGTAAGAGCAAAGCTAGAAGACAGATAAGTAAAGTTCTGAGACCTGGACGTGTAGTTGTAGAGCCATTGCCACAGGAAAGAGAACTTTCCTGATTATCCAAAAGGCACTCCTTTGCAGGAGGCATCACATAAACATTACTGTTCAGGTTCTAATTATGAGCACAATCCTCTGCTGTAAGGTGTACATTAGAGGCCCTGGTCACATCCTAAACCTGTAAAAAGCCTAATCACTGCAGTAAAAGCATACCTGGACACCAAAATAATTTTAAGTTTGGTAAATATAGTAGACATATAACAATGATTTTAGTTACTATAAAAATAGGAAAACTAAAAATGTTGTAATTCAAGTCTATAAAATCATAAAAAGAACCAGAGACTTTGGAGCATGAAGTGTTTCCCCACATCTCAGAGCATTCATACTAGAGCACTTTCTCCTTAAAAACTTGAAAGAGACCATTTCAAGGTAAATAAAACAGATTCCACTCTACCTTGAAAGTAAATTTATGAAAATTATTATCCTGAAAAGTAATGAGTCTTAGAGACCAAAATTATAATTTGCATTCTCATGTCAGTTGCTAAGGCTACATGCATAAATATCTTAAAATTTGCTCGCTCTTCCTTCCTTCTTTCTCTTTCTCTCTCTTTCTTGCTCTCACTCTCTTCTCTCTATCTCTCATTAGATTTCCCTCATAGATAACTCAATCATTATGATTTTTACTGAATTGTACATAACCAGGAACTTGACTGTAAAAAACAAATCTCTCAATAGGACAAAAAATGCTTTAATGGAAAGGTGGAAAGAAAGACTGAACTACTTCTCAAATTTTATATGTGTTCTCTGAAAACATAGGAGCATTGCACTATGACTAATAGAGCTAATGAGTCATTTCCAATACTGATTAGTTGTACGGTCTTGTAAACCTTAGTTTGTTTATCTTCAAAATGGCAAAAAAATCTTTCTCACGGTTATGTTGGTGAAATAAAGGAGATGATAAACTATGCAACATGTTTCCTACAATTCCTGGTACAGAGGAAGCTTTTGATAAATGGTAATTAAATTGTTTTGATCAGTATCCACTATTGTACTATAATTTATATGATATAAGGAAGTAAAATTAAGCTGAGTGCATGTTTGACAAGCCAGCTGATTTTGGATTTCCACAAATGGCAGGTGCTACAAACTTTACTGTAGTTAGTAATGTCATACTCTGTACCATTTATTCAGATGGAAACCACTGGACCACCACAGAAAACTCAAGCAAACACTATATGTATATATATATATATATATATTTATATTTATATATTTATATATTTATATATTTATATATATATTATATATATATATATATAATATGTATGCATATAGACAAGAACTAAACATGTGTATTTTTTTCTAAATCAAACACCATTAGACATTACATTCTAGCCTACAAGGTAGTAGAAAGACCCCAGGAGCTAAATAACAGCTATGGTGAAAAAAAATTCCTAACCTTATCACATTTCAGGGTCTTCTAAAGCAGCAGCTAGATCTCATTTTCTGTAATATATATGGATACAGATAAAAATACAGAGCTATGTGTTAAGTTTTGTGGACAATATAATAAAGGCATGCCATTAACTGATGTTTTGGGAAGCTTACAGTGTTTTGAAGAAATAAAAATTTTAGGGGATTAAACAAATAAAAGACTCAGGATAGTATATAATTAATTAGAATATATTATTTAATATATATATGATAAGCCATTGAGACAATATCTGGTCTGTTACTAAAAAATGATTAATTCACCTGATGAGTATATAGGACATAAAGCTGTACTTTATTACTTGCAGAGAATAAGACCAAAGCTCATGCATAGACTGAGTTGAATGTTTGACCAAGGTTAATGTTTGCGAGTTGCTCTAATTACACCTACCTGATCTAGAAGACACATTTTCTGTAATTCAAAACCATGATTGACAAGGCACCAGTGGGCATATGGGAAGAGGAAACTTGCTTATTTGTAATGACTATCACGTACCAGTGTAAGGAACCCATGTTTATTAATTAGAAGTGCAGAGCAAAATCACTAGGACACCTTTCTCAAGGACTTAATTTCCAAGGAGCCTGACTTATCACCCTCACTTGAGAAGCACTGCTGTAAAGAATAATCAGTTCCTGATTTCTCAGATCAAGGGCTCTACAACTTGTCCTATAGTAGAGGAAGTTTATGGAAGTTGTATGCAATTAAAATACTTTGTAAGAGCTTAAAAAATTGTACTTCCAAAATATCTGGAGTGGAGTGAGTGAAAAGATGGAATAGAATTGATCTATATTTTACCAATGAACAAAACTTGGATTGGTGAATCAAGAAAGCAGACTTCAGTACAGTGTGAAAAAAATTCAGGATATATTGAAATGGCCCTCTTTCAATGAAGTGTTACTCTATGATGACAAATTTCTAGAGGAAGTTGAAATATCAGTGGCATATATATGGCACTCCTGTTCTTCTGCTCTATCAATTATAGTTACAATTAATTGATTATTATGCTTTTTTTTTTCCTGCTGAGCTTGGATGAAGTAAGAATGTTTCTTAACACAGCATTGTGGGTAGTGAATAAAATGGATTAAATTTGGCATGCAATATAAAATCTATTTGCTGCACTGGAACTAAATGATTTCTATCTCTTTAAATCTAAGATTTATGAATCAATATTCAGGATATTTTAAGAAATATACAAGCATAATTTTTGTAATTCTAGTGTCTGCCCTTCTGCATATGCATTGTGAAATCCAGAGGGCTTCACTGTAAAGCTATTTCTCCAAAACAGTCAAAATATTCAGAAGTACTTTCAAATTTTTCTCAGTAAATATTAATCATATATAGGAGAATAATAGTACTGAATTTCCTAAAATCCAATGTAAATTTATAAAATATTACTTCGTGTGGAAAACCTTTAGTGACCTACAATACAGATGCAATTCTAATGGACTTATTGCAAGTGTAATATATGGGGATATGGAAAATTTTGTTTTAACAAGTGTTATAAAAAAGAAGTGTAATTATGAAAGTCATAATACCCAAAGGATAAGAACTAGAAGACAAAAAATTATTACATCTATTCCAAAATCATATTTAAGATGTTAAAATCATATTATGCTCAGCCATTAAATTCAAATGTTTTATTAGTAACATAGGTGATATTGATGTATTAGAAGAGTCAATTGTTAAAACTTTTAGAATGCATCCTGACATTATTTTTACTAGATAATGACAAAATCATTAGTCTTACATTTTTCATGGTCACTAAGCCTTTTCTGGTTTAAGTAACTAAATATTCTGGTTTGTGGTAGTTAATTATTGCTGCATAACAAATTAACCCAGGATAAATAATTTGTTATCTCATAACTTCTGTGAGTCAGGAATTCCAGGCACCATTTAGCTGGGTCATCTGATTCAGGTCTCTGAAAAGACTTCAATCAAATTGTCAGCTGAGACTATGGTTTCATCTGAAGGGTCAGTTGGGGCAATCCACTTCTGAGCTCATCCATATGATTTTCGGCAGGATTCAATTTATTGTGAGCTGTTGAACTGAGTTCTCTGTTCCACATTGGAGCTTCTCACAGGTCTTTATCATGTAGACCTCTCCATAGGTCAACTCACACCATATCAACTGTCTTCCCTCAGATTCAGTGAGGGAGAAAATAACAAATGACTTGCAAAAGTATTTTATCAATAGTGCTGGTTACCTAAGTAAAATCTGATGAAGAGCTCATACTTTCCATAGAATTATGGGGAAAAATTAACTGTTATTAAAGATAATTTTAAATCCTTGCACTTTATTTGGTTTAAAATCTAGTTTATTTGTAAGAGCAATATGGATCACCAATGTAAGAAAAGCAGGATATTTCTTTTTGTGCATCTTGTTCCACTAATTATATGCTGCATTAAGGTATTTGCTCTTCTGATTTTCTATTAACTCAGAACTTCATTCTGTTATGGTTTCATGGATACATTTCAAGTTGTAAATGTATGGTTTCAAGTTGTAAATGACCTTAAAAGTCTTCAAGTTAGACTCCAAGTACACTTAAATGCATGAAAGACTACTCCTTCTATGGGATTGCTATAGCTGAGTACTCCAAATAATAAAAAACAAAAAATAAAGCTATAGCTGAGTACTCCAAATAATAAAAAACAAAAAATAAAGCAAAACAAACACAATTTTGAGCTTTTCTACTTGAAAGTTGTCATTATTTAAGTACTGCTTGCTATCATTTCTGTCCTGTGGCTTCAAATAGTAATCTAATATACTTCTATATTAAAATGACTTTTTATCCCTCCGAGTAATTTTTTTTTCCATCAACTGCTGTTGATGATACACAGACTAATGGAAAGAGCATTGCCTTTGGAGCCCAAAGGAACTTGGTTAACATCTAGAATTAATTGGTGTTATTTTCATGGATGGACTTTAGCAAGTTGCTTAAACTCTTTAATCCTACCTTTGTTTATAAGTAAATGGGGTTAATAACATCTCTCAAGACAGATATGATCCTTAATAAGGAAACATTTTAATATTATAGCATTATTCTTGTCATATAGTGGGACAACTATGCATAAAGATCCCTTCCTTCATTTGCTAATTTATGTATTACAATGTGTCATCTGAATATTTAAGGATTTCCCTACAAGATAAATGCAGTTAAGGAGAAAATTCTAAGTTAAAATTGATAAGACTGGATACTCAGTTTCTCAGCCTTACTTTTTTTTGTGGGACGCGGGCTTCTCACTGTTGTGGCCTCTCCCATTGCAGAGCACAGGCTCCGGACGTGCAGGCTCAGCGGCCATGGCTCATGGGCCTAGCCACTCTGCGGCATGTGGGATCTTCCTGGACCGGGGCACGAACCCATGTCCCCTGCATCAGCAGGCAGACTGTCAACCACTGCGCCACCAGGGAAGCCCAGGCTTACTTTCTTAAGGAGCAGATGAGTTTCTCAGCCCAGTGATCAACAGTTGAAAGAGCAGGTTTCTTCCATGTCACACCTATTTTAAATAGTGCTGCAATGAACATTGGGGTGCATGTATCTTTTTGAATTATGGTTTTCTCCAAATATATGCCCAGGAGTGGGATTGTGGGATGATATGCAACCTAAGTGGCCATCAACTGATGAACAGATAAAGAAGATGTGGTGTATATATACAATGGAATATCACTCAGCCATAAAAAATGAATGAAATAATACCATTGCAACAACATGGGTGGACCAAGAGATTATATAGCTAAGTGAAGTAAGCTAGAAAGAGAAGGACAAATATCATATATCACTTATATGTGGAATAAAAAAAATGATACAAATGAACTTATTTACAAAATAGACATAGATTCACAGACATAGAAAATAAACTTATGGTTATCAAAGGGGAGATTGGAGGGAGGGATAAATTAGGAGTTTGAGGTAAAATATACACACTATATATAAATTAGATAACCAACAAGGGCCTACTATATATCACAGGGAACTATGCTCAATATCTTGTAATAACTTACAATGGAAGAGGATGTAAAAAAGTATATATATATGAATATACATATGTATAATGGAATATAAATATGTATAACTTTGCTGTATATCTGAAACTAACACAAAATTGTAAATCAACTATACTTCAATAATTTTTTTCATAAAAAAGCGTGAAGGAGCATGGACAATGGAGAATTCATGAGGGTAATGGGCACAGTCTCAGCAGTCCATTCTGGTTTTGGAAGCAATAATGTGCAAAGTTTCAGTGCTCAGTATCCAGCACTCATGGAATAGTCTAGAGTAAATAGTGATTCTAATCTACATTATAGTATGTATTTGAGAAAGTCAATACTTTGATTTTCAGAAAATATAAGAAAATTTGTTCTATTTTATTTTTCAATTAGTTTATTTCAAAACTTCTTTGGCCTCTATCACTTGGGGACCTATTTGCTGAATTAAATATATTTGTAGTTATCTTATATTTCTTTTAAATGAATGATTTTCTAAAATGCTTGAGAGTTCCTAAAATGTATTGTTTGTCTAACTTTTTAAAACCCACTTTTATCTATCTTGATCACTCATACTCTTAATAAAGGGAGAGGATAAAAATAAAAATTATCAGATATCCTACACCCTGTAGTCTTTTTGTTGTAAGCTATGTTTTACAACATTTTAGTGTAAATATACAGTATTAAAACAAACACTAAACTTAGAGTCAGATAAGTGGATTCTATTCAGAGGTCTATAACTAACTAGTTGAAGGACTTGAGCATGCAGATTTGGTTATTCTTTCTAGGATTTATTGATTTTTGTTTGTTAAAAATTGGAAGCAAAGATTTTCAAGATGATGGAAGAGCAGGAGGATGTGGAGTTCGTCTCTCTCCACAAATGCATCAAGAATACATGTACAGATGGAACAATTCTCACAGAACAGTGGCTAAACACTAGCAGAAGACCTTGGACACCAGAAAGGACAATAAAGACCCCTGCATAACCAGGTAGGATGAAAGAAAGAAGGGAGAAAGAAGAGGAGAGGAAGAGGGATGGGACCTGCACCCCTGGAGGGGAGCTGAAGCAGAGGAGAGGTTCCTGCATCTGGGAAAACCCTCTCACCAAAGAGGAAATTGGTTGGGACAGAAGTGAACCATCTGAGGCTGTGGGAGGAGTGTGAAAAGGCCAGTTTGTGGCAGACAGGACCGAGTAAGAACTACACAGATGGTCTGTACCACCACCCTGCACGCCTGGAACTGGGACGTGTTTCTGCTGGTGTGCACAGGGGCTAGGAGCTGGAGCGTGGGGATTGGAGAGCAAACCTGGGGAGGAGGACTACTGTTGGCTGTGAGAAGACAGCCTGAGGGGATGGGAGGGAGGAAATCTACAATCTGGAATGCCTGTGGAGGAAACTGAGACTGCCATGGAAGCACCACTCTTGAGTGACATGCAGAGGATGGAGCTGCCATTGCAGCCTCTCTCTCCTCATGTGCCAGTCCCTGACCCCCAGAAGCTAGGAAAGGGCCCCGTCAGGGCTGGCCCTCAGGTGTCTGCCACCGGGCACTAGAAAAGTCTCCCACTAGGGCCGGATCTCTTGCATAATGGCCACTGGCTTCCCCATGCACCTATCACCTCTGGGGCTCCCATTACCCAGGCAGCTGTGCCACCTCCATGCTCTGTCCTCACTGAGGCAGACACAAGTGCTCCGGGGAAGGCTCAGGAGAAGATTCCTCTGGGTGGCCCACAGGCAGAGGTGAGGCTAAAACCACAGCTGTGCCCCAGGGGTGAGGCAACTAAGAAAGAGGAATGAAAATCTTTCCATCAGCTGAACAAGCTGCAGCTTAAATCCCCATGATTGGCTTGGTAGACCCTACGTATATAGAATATCTGAATGGACAATGAGTGTTCCCACAGATGAAACTGGTCTGGCTCTGGCAGCTGTGGACTTTGGGAGCAAGCACACGTGGGAGCTGGGCCAGATCAGAGTCTGAGCTCTCTCTACAGTTACCATAGTGGGTCCAGAGACAAATCTAGAGGCGTTGGAGGGCCTCCCAGGGAGGTGGAGGTGAGCTATGGCTCACAGCTGGGGCAAGGACATTAACAGCTGAAACTCCAGGATAATATTATAATTACTATTATTTTTATTATGTTTTCATTTGTTCCATTGTTGATTTTGTTTTTTTTAATTCTTATTTTTTTATTTAGTTTTTTTTGGGGGGGAGTTGGTTTGTTTGGGTTTTTCTTTTTTCTTGCTTTATAAATTTTTAAACATATTTTTATTTTTTTATATTTCTATTTTTACTTTGCTTTTTTGTTGTTCTGTGTTTTTTCCCTTTTCCCCCTTGTTCTATTTTGTTTTTATCCTGTTTTTCTCTTTATTCTGTTTTGTTTTTATCTTTTTAAAAATCATTTTTGTGTGTTTGTTTTGTTTTCTTTGCTTTACTTTTCAGTTTGCATTCTGCTTTGTTTTCTGTTTTGTGTATTTGTTAGTTTTGTTTTTAATTGTTTGATTTCATTTTGGGGTACTTTTGTTTGTCTGGTTGTTCTCTTGTGTTTTGTATTCTTTCGTTTTTCTTTGGTTTCTTGTGTGTGTGTGTTTTGTTTGTTTTTGTTTGTTTGGTTTTGCATTTACCAATTGTCTGGGGTTTTGTTGGTCTTTTTTATTGCTGTTGTTGCTGTTTGTTTGTTTCTGTCTTTGTTATTTGTCTTGGGTTTTGTTTCTCTGTTTGTTTTTATTTGTTTTCTTCCCCCATATTTTTTCCTTTGTTTTCCCTCCTTTATTTCCATGACTTGTGGTTTGAGGGGTCTTGGTTCCCCAGCAGGGGGTCAGGCCTGAGCCTCTGTGGTGGGAGCAGTGAGTCCAGGATGCTGGACTGCCAGGGAATTGCAGGCCCAGGGAAAATTAATCAGCAAGAGCTCTCCAGGAATTCTCCATCTAGAATCTAAGACCTGGATCCACCCATACACCTGCAGCCTCCAATGCTGGATGCCTTACACCAAACAACAGGCAAGAGAGGAACACAAACTCACCCATCATCAGACAGGCTGCCTAAAGTCCTACTAGCTCACAGATACCCCAAAACACACCAAATGACACAGCCCTGCCCATCAAAGGGACAATATCCAGCTCCACTCACAAGAATGCAGGCACCAGTCCTTCCCACCAGGAAGCTTACACAAGTCACTGGACCAACCTCATCCACCAAGGGCAGACACCAGAAGCAAGAGAAACTATGACCCTGCAGCCTGTGCAAAGAAGACCTTAAACACAGTAAGACAAAATGAGATGACAGAGAAATATGTTGCAGACTAAGGAGCAACGTAAAAATGCACAAGACCAAATAAATGAGGAGGAAATAGGCAACCTATCTGAAAAAGAATACAAAGTAATGATAGTAAAGATGATGCAAAATCTTGGAAATAGAATGGAGGCATGGATAGAAGAAATACAACTGTTTAGCAAGGACCTAGAAGAACTAAAGAACAAATAGTGATGGACAACACAATAACTGAAATGAAGAATACACTAGAAGGAATCAATAGCAGAATAAGAGGCAGATGGACAGATACGTGACCTGACAGATAGAATGATGGAAATAATTGCTGCAGAACAGAATAAAGAAAAGAGAATGAAAATAAATGAGGACAATATCAGAGACTTCTGGGACAACATTAAACACACCAACATTCAAATTATAGGGGTCCCAGAAGAAGAGAAAGGGAAAGTGTCTGAGAAAATATTTGAAGAGATTATACTTGAAAACTTCCTTAACATGGGAAAGGAAATAGTCAATCAAGTCCAGAAAGTGCAGAGGGTCCCACACCAGATAAATCCAAGGAGAAACAAGATTAAACACTTATTAACCAAACTAACAAAAATTAAACACAGAAAATATATTGAAAGAAGTAAGGGAAAAGCAATAAATAACATACAAGGGAATCCACATAAGGTTAACAGCCGATTTTTCAGCATAAACTCTGCAGGAAGAAGGGAGTGGCACAATATATTTAAAATGATGAAAGGGAAACACCTACAACCAAGATGACTATATCCAGCAAGGATCTCATTCAAATTTGACAAAGAAATCAAAAGCTTTACAGACAAGCAAAAGCTAAAAGAATTCACACCACCAAAACAGCTTTACAACAAATGCTAAAATAACTTATCTGGGCAGTAAACACAAGGAAGAAAAAGACCTACAGAAAGAAACACAGAACAATTAAGAAAATGGTAATAGGAACACATATATCAATAATTATGTTAAATGTAAATGGATTAAATGCTCCAACAAAAAAGGTACAGACTAGCTGAATGGATACAAAAATAAGACACATATATATGCTGTCTTTGAGACCTAGGGACACATACAGACTGAAAGTGAAGGGTTGGAAAAAGTTATTCCATGCAAATGGAAATCAAAAGAAATCTGGAGTAGCAATACTCCTATCAGATAAAATAGACTTTAAAATAAAGACTGTTACAAGAGATAAGGCAGGACACTACATAATGATCAAGGGATCAATCCAAGAAGAAGATATAACAGCTGTAAATATTTATGCCCCCAGCATAGGAGCACCTCAATATATATGGAAACTGGCTACAGCCATAAAAGGGGAAATCAACACTGACACAATAATAGTGGAGGACTTTAACAATACACTTACACCAATGGGTAGATCATGCTGCAGAGAAGTAATAAGGAAACACAAGACTTAAATGACACTTTAGACCTGATAAACTTAATTATAAGACATTCCATCCAAAAGCAGTAGAATGCACTTTGTTCTCAAGTGCACATGGAACATTGGCCAGGACAGATCACATTTTGCATCACAAGGCAAGCCTTACTAAATTTTTAAAAAATGAAATTGTATCAAGCTTCTTTTCCAACCACGACGCTATGAGATTAGAAATAAATTACAGGGAAAAAAACCCATAAAAAACACAAACACATGGAGACTAAACAATATGCTACTAAATAACCAAAAGATCACTGAAGAAATCAAAGAGGATATCAAAAAATACCTAGAAACAAATGATAATGAAAAAAATGACAATCCAAAACCTATGCAATGTGGCAAAAGCAATTCTAAGAGGGAAGTTTATAGCAACACAATGTTACCTCAAGAAACAAGAAAAATCTCAAGTAAACAACCTAATTTTACAACTAAAGCAACTACAGAAAGAAGTACAAATAAAACCCAAAGTGAGTAGAAGGAAAGAAATCATAAAGATCAGAGCAGAAATAAATAAAATGGAAATGAAGAAAATTATAACAAAGAACAATAAAACTAAAAGATGGCTCTTCGAGAAGGTAAACAAAATTGATAAACCTTCAGCTAGATTAATCAAGAAAAAAAGGGAGAGGACTCAAATCAATAAAGTTATACAGGAAAAAGGAGAAGTTACAACTGACACCACAGAAATACAAAGGATCATAAGAGACTACTATAAGCAAATATGCCAAGGTACAACAGCAAAAGACTGAACCAGGAAGAAATAGAAAATATGAATAGACAAATCACAAGTAATGAAATTGAAACTGTGATAAAAAATCTTCCAACAAACAAATGTCCAGGACCAGATGGCTTCACAGGTGAATTCCATCAAACATTTAGACAAGAGCTAACACTCATCCTTCTCAAACTCTTCCAAAATTAGCAGAGGGAGGAACACTCCCAAACTCCTTCTATGAGTTCACCATCAACCTGATACAAAAACCAGACAAAAATATCGCAAAAAAGAAAATTACAGGCCTATATCACTGATGAACATAGATGCAAAATCCTAAATAAAGTACTAGCTAACAGAATCCAAAAACACATTAAAAGGATCATACACCATGATCAAGTGGGATTTATCCCAGGGATGCAAGGATTCTTTAACATATACAAGTCAATAAATGTGATACACCATATTGACAAATTGAAGGATAAAAACCATATGATCATCGCAAAAGGTGAAGAAAAACTTTCGACAAAATTCAACACCCAGTTATGATAAAAACTCTCCAGAAACTGAGCATAGAGGGAAACTACCTCAACATAATAAAGGCCATATATGACAAACCCACAGCAAACATCATTCTCAATGGTGAAAAACTGAAAGCATGTCCTCTAAGATCAGGAAAAGACAAAGATATCTACTCTCTCTACTTTTATTCAACATAATTTTGGAAGTCCTAGCCATGGCAAACAGAGAAGAAACAGAAATAAAAGGAATACAAATTGGAAAAAAAGAACTAAAACTGTCACTATTTGCAGATGACATGGTACTCTACATAGAAAAGCCTAAAGGTATCACCAGAAAATTACTAGAGCTAATCAATGAATTTGATAAAGTTGCAGGATAAAAAATTAATACACAGAAATCTTTTGCATTCCTATACACTAACAATGAAAGATCAGAAAGTGAAATTAAGGAAACTATCCTATTCACCACTGCAACACAAAGAATAAAATACCTAGGAATGAACCTACATAAGGAGGCAAAAACCTGTACACAGAAAACTATAAGACACTGATGAAAGAAATCAAAGACAACACAAACAGATGGAGAGGTAGACCATGTTCTTGGATTGGAAGAATCAATATTGTGAAAATGACTATACTACCAAAAGCAATCTACTGATTCAATGCAATCCCTATCAAATACCAATGGCATTTTTCACAGAACTAGAACAAAATTTTACAATTTGTATGGAAACACAAAAGACCCTGAATAGCCAAAGCAATCTTGAGAACGAAAAATGGAGATGGAGAAATCAGACTCACTGAGTTCAGACTATACTACAAAGCTACAGTCATCAAAACAGTATGGTTTTGATGGACAGCTACATGTAAAAGAATGAAATTAGAGCACTCCCTAACACCATACACAAAAAATAAACTCAAAATGGATAAAAGATCAAAATGTAAGGCCAGACAGTATAAAACTGTTAGAGGAAAACATAGGCAGAACACTCTTGATGTAATCACAGCAAGATCATTTTTGACCAACTTCCTAGAGTAATGAAAATAAAAACAAAAGTAAACAAAAGGGACCTAATGAAACTTAAAAACTTTTGCACAGCAATGGAAACCATAAACAAGATGGAAAGATAACCCTCAGAATGGGAGAAAATATTTGCAAAAGAAGCAACTGACAAAGGATTAATCTCCAAAATATACAAACAACTCATGCATCTCAATATCAAAAACACAAACAACACAATCAAAAAAATGGGCAGAACACCTAAATAGACATTTTCCAAAGAAGACATACAGATGGCCAAGAGGCACATGAAAAGAAGCTCAACATCATTAATTATTAGAGAAATGTTAATCAAAACTACAATGAGGTATCACCTCACACCAGTCAAAATGGCCATCATCCAAATATCTACAAACAATAAATGCTGGAGAGGGTGTGGAGAAAAGGGAACCCTCTTGCACTGTTGGTGGGAATGTAAATTGATACAACCACTATGGAGAACAGTATGGAGTTTCCTTAAAAAACTAAAAATAGAACTACCATATGACCCAGCAATCCCACTACTGGGCATATACCCTGAGAAAATAATAATTGAAAAGACACATGCACTCCAATATTCATTGTGACACTATTTACAATAGCCTGGCATGTAAGCAACCTAAATATCTATCAACAGATGGATGGATAAAGAAGATATATATATATATATATATATAAAATGGAATATTACTCAGCCATAAAAAGGAATGAAATTGGGTCATTTTATATATATATATATATATATATATATATATATATATATATAAAATGGAATATTACTCAGCCATAAAAAGGAATGAAATTGGGTCATTTGTAGAGACGTGGATGGACCTAGAGACTGTCATACAGAAGTAGAAGTCAGAAAGAGAAAAAGAAATATCGTATATTAACACATATATGTGGAATCTAAAAAAATGGCATAGATGATATTTTTGCAAAGCAGAATTAGAGACACAGACATAGAGAACAAACGTATGGATACCAAGGGGCAAGGGATGTGGGATGATTTGGGAGAGGTGGATTGACATATATACACTATTGATACTATGTATAAAATAGATCACTAATGAGAACCTATTGTATAGCATAAGGAACTCTACTCAATGCTCTGAGGTGACCTAAATGTGAAGGAAATCCATAAAAGGGTAATATATGTATATGTATAGCTGATTCACTTTGCTGTACAGTAGAAACTAACACAACATTGTAAAGCACCTATACTCCAATAAAAATTTTAAGAAAATGGAAGCAAACACAAAATATAGGAATGGAGAGACCTAAAATTACACTGCTAAAGTTCTTACTTATTAATAAATGAAATTCCTGCACTCTAATCCATATATACTATAATAGCTGAAATTATCAAAGGTGTTTCTTTCCATCCTAGCGAGGAATTGTGGAATGAATGTTTTCACAGGTGACTAAATATTGGAAGGGTACCTTAAGAGACCTGATATCCTAAACATATCATGTTCAATATGACTTTAAATTGAATATTAAAGTCATTTATTACTAGACGGTGTTTCTTATTAAATAATGTAACAGTTACCACTGCTGAGTTCACTACATGTATGCTCACCTGAAGAAGTATTCAGATGATTAAAGCATTTGAAATAATTTTCAAAAATGGTATCACAAATTCATAAGATATGTAAAATGTATTGTCTCCAGTGTCTCTACTTGTAATATGGAATACATTTTTTCTTAGCAGTTAATATGTCAGTCAACTTCAAACAGTCACAGTGAATTTTGCTGCTTTACCCAGTGAAAGACTGAACATTCCTGTTTCATAGCTATATCTATAATTATACCTCTATCTATTTATTTATCTATCCATTTATCTTTTTATATTAGGTAAGTAGAGAATTTGGTAAGAAATATAGTTGGTGGTATGGGCCTTCACTCAAGCATAAAAAGCCTCCCACATCATCTTCGAGAATAAGGAAAACAAAACCCTTCTTTTTCTTATGTTAGGCAGCCTTCTAAAATAATCTCAATGATCCACATCCTTGTGCAGTCCTCTCTTCTTGAGTGTTAGATGAACCTAGTAATTTGCCTCTAATAAATAGAAAGTTGTAAAAGTGATAGACCATCATTTTCAAATTTAGACAAAAAACACCATGACTTCCTTCTTTCTCATACTCCAACTTTTACCTTACGTTCTCTGCATTTCTCTATCATCATCATCGTCATCATCTTGCTTGCTTGCTCTGATGAAGCAAACTGGCATGTTGTGAGCTACCCAATGGAGAGACCCATGTGACAAGGAACTGAGAGCAGTCTCTGGTCAAAATCATTGAGGAATTGTGGCCTTAATTTGACAGCCCATGAGTAATGGAAACAAGCCAAACACAATGTGAGTGAACTTGGAACTGAATTCTTCCCCAATCTAGCTTTCAGTTGAGACTGCAGCCCCAACAGAGTTGTGAGAGCATGCAGTCTTATAAAAGACCCTTATCCAAAATACCCAGTTAAGCTATACCAAGATTCCTAGCCCACAAAGACTGTGAGATAACACATGTTTTGAGCAGTTAAGTTTTGTCAGATTTTACTAGTAATAATAGATAATTAATACATCCCTCCTGCAATATTGACTTCTGCTGGATAAAGCTATATTAATCTTTTGTGTGTTACTCTATGATCATTCTTACTTTTTTTACAGTTCTGTTAATTCAGACTGGAGTGTACAGAGAATAAGTAGGCTTGAATATTCATATTTCATATAATACATATAATGTACATATATATATATGCATTCACTGCACACAAATCCTGAAATATTAGTGAATAGAAATTTAAATGTGAATTTTCAGTTTGAAGATGTAAATGTCTATGAAATGTCTCTTGTACTGATACAACAAAGCAACTGAGATTTTGAGTTCTACAAGGAAATGAGATGACTCACCTATTTGGTTAACATTTGTGTTTGTCTTATTCAAATTCTCATCTCAAAAGATATGAAAAATTTTTCAAATTTAGCCTTAGGCTCCTCATAGTCTTGCCTCAGCCCTTCATAATTCCTTTTATATTTTGTGTTTTTTTAATCATTTGCTTTCATTGCCTCTATAAGTGGCAAGTTTCTGAAAGTCATAGAATTGAATTATCTATTAAAATCTGCTTGAAATATTTACCACTGACTAGAGAACAAGGTTGATAGGGTTTAATCTTTCAAGTCAAGTGATAAATATAACATGATCCAGAGATCAGATTAAGTGGAAGTGATTGCATTATGTATCCTAATGCTGGTAAATGCTTAGGTAAGTAATTTAAAGATGCTAAATAGGAGATTCCTGAAAAGGAAGGGAACCCTTCCAATTAGCTCACTGTGAAAAGGTCAGCTTTGGAACTTAGAGTCAGCAAATTACCAGGATGGTAATTTTGATATGTGCAGTTGCATTCCATCAGCAACTGGGTTAACACTTCCTGTTACATGGTCAGAACTCTACAAGAAATGGATGCAAATAGAAAAACAAATGTGAAAGACAAAGACCTAAGTTCCCCTTACCATGAGAAAATGGTGGTGATAACCCAGGTTTGGGATGTCTCCTCAAGTAATAAGGGACTTACTTCTTATTGCATGTATTAAAATCGTGGCATTAATTGACAAGGTTGTGTAAAAGAAGGTTGAAAATACTGAGCTATCAGTATATTCCTTAACAGCCCATGGCTAACTCAAAAGCAGCCAAAGCTTTCACAAAAGTACTAGGAAAAAAAGAAAAAGAAAGACCCAATTGATTTATATTTAAAATGCCATTCTAAATATCAGAACTCAGCGGGGTAAATTTTTCATATCGAATTTTCAATAACATGTGTATAGTAAGTTTCAGTATTTGGAGAATTGACAAATATATTTTATTATTTGATCCTGATAATAACATCATCAGAAAAGTAAGACTGGACTTTTGAATTTCATTGCCATTTAAAAATGAAGGAAAAAAAATTCCACAGAAGTTATAGGATTTACTGAAGGGAACACAGCTAGAAAAAGGTAGCCCTGGTGTTTATAACCAAACAGTCTGACCCTAGCTCCTTCTGTTCTAATTAAAAAAAAATTTAATTAATTGTATTGTAAACACACATTGTATGTGTGAGCATTTATGTATATGTACACATCCAATAAATTCTGGCACATGAGTTTATTCTTTTGCTAGGAATTTTTTTTTTGTACTAGTGTCTCTTTTGGAGGGGGATAAAGGTAATTGGCTATATGAATTACATTGAATTACTTGAGCAGGTGTGAATAAACACCTGTCTGAGCAATGATGCAAGTAAGTATAACCCTTTCCCCTGCAACCTACATACTTTTTACTTGAAATCCATGTCAAAAAGATAATCTCATTAAGCAAGGTATAAAACTCATTATCTCACTCATAAAAAACATGTTCTTTTGTTTTAACTCCAAGAAAGTTAATAAGAACTAACCATCCTAAAGCAAAGACTTTTAAGAGGTTTATAGACCATGGAATTAGAAAATGGGATCTCAGATGATTTTATTTTGTTGCTTTTTACTAGAAGTAGTTTTATCAAACTAAGAACATCTTTAGGCAAGGCAGACAATACAAAACTGAAAACTTAGCTGACATGTCTGGTGTGAAAGAGCTAAAGGAAAACTATTTACTAATTCTAAAAATAATAACTGGTAATCAATAATGTCTGAGGAAAGTGCCCAATGGAACAAAGGAGTTAGAAATAAAGCATGTGGTTTCAGAAAAATAAAGTTCATAGCAGTTTGAGTCATATTTAGTCTATAAATGCTGGAAGCCCTGAAGAAACTCTTCCCATGACCAGGTTCCTGGGCAGTGTATGTCATTAAGAAATATGGTGCTAGTGACTAAATATTTGTGCCTCCCCAAATCCATATGTTAAATCCTAACATTTAGTGTGATGGTATTTGGAAATGGGGGCCTTTAGGAGGTGATTAGGTCATGAAGATGTACCCATCACAAATGAGATTAGTGTTCTTAAAAAAGGGTACTAGAGAACTTCCTCAACCCCTGCAGCCATGTGAACACAGAGAAAGATGGCCGTCTATGAACAAGGAAGGGAGCTCTCACCAGACACCAAATTGGCCAGCACTTTGACTTTGGACTTCCTAGCTTCCAGAATCATGAGAAATAAATTTCTGTTGTTCATAAGCCACCCAGTCTATGGCATTCTGTTATAGCAGGCTAAATGGACTAAGACACTTGACAAAGATAAAATTTGTGGTGGTACTGGTGGTGATATTGTGTATTTATATGTAAATGTTTGCGCTGAGAAGTTGAAGAGAGTTTTGTTGCTCAATACCATATAATTTAGGGCCAAACTCATGAATTATATAGGATTAGGATTCAGAAAAAGTGATGCAAAGAGCCAAGAAAAAATTTACTTAAATTGCTTCCTTAGATAGAATCTAAGCTGTCTTTTTCACTGAAACATATAGAAACACTTTTGTATGTCTCATCTTTCCTGAAAATAATTTGCTTCTTTCATCACTCCTCAAATGGGGGCAGGGAAAAGCAGAGAACAGAATGGCTTTGCTTGGGGGGAGAAAAGAGCTACGACAAGAAATACCCTTCAAACAGCTCTGAGGAAGTGTTAATAATTATTCCCCTAGGAAAGAAGGCATTTTGTGTCTACATATGACCCAAATCAGCATTATGCCAGTTCATTGGAAGGAAAGAGAAAAGATTTGGCAGCTACAAAGACTGATGGCCAGTTAAACAAGTCATTAGGTGGTTGGGTCGTTTTGAAAAATAGATTTTGCTCCCCCTCGCTTGATTAATGCACAAGTCAAGGTAGAAATTTTATTCGTAAGTCATTCTGAAAGGCAAAGTGTTCACATAACTAAAAATTTTATTGAGGGGAAAGACATTTGTGCAACCATATAATGATATCCTTTTTATTGGACTATCATTAAAGAATTATATCTTCTTCAGTATTGCAAATCATTCCCATAAATACTGTAATGGGAGTGAAATGTTGTTTGGTCATAGAGGAGATCTCCCATAATATTAATATTAAATTTAGTTAATGCTTGGTGTGCCATCCTCTGCATTGCAAAAAGATCTTTTGCTAAGTTAAAAGCATTGTTAAAGGAGCACAAACATAATAATGAAGCTGAGTTACAGCCCAGTGCTAATAAAGACCATGTAGGACTACATTTTAAAAGTAAATTAAATTAGGCTTAGAGAAATCATAAACATTTTTGGAAAAGAAGCACTGTTTCCCTATTCAGTCTAAGATAAAAGACTTGTCATCTGAAAGACATGACATGAAAGACATGATTTGGTGAGGAAAGGACAGATAAATGAGTTAAGAAAAAAATTAATCTAGCTAATGGTTATCTTGAAAAGTTAGAAGTAAGAAGAAGAACCTTGCAGTTGATATTGTCCTTAAGTCATGGTCACTGGAGCACAGGAATCATAGAACTAATGTAGCCACACAGATACTTAGGATTCTGCCAGGCCACATTTAATACTAAGCAAAGTTTTTACATTGACAGGATCACAGTGCTAAAACAGACTGGTTTCAAGCAAGACAGGCATTTCCAGATAAATATTTTAAGACTGGGCTCCTGAAAATCTGCAGACATTACCTTTCATGAGTGTACAAGAAACAGAGATAAATCTCTCCTCCTCTGCTCTATTTCTGCTCTCAGTGACTTCCCATTGTTATCCCTGTCCAACTTAGCACCATAAAGTTGGGAGAGCGGCAAACTATGAATCAGGAAAAAGTCTAATTCAAAAGGTCAGATCATCTTTTGTAAACATAATTTCATGAGATAAATAGATGGGGCGGGAATTCTGAACTGCTGACTGAGAAGAGGTTTTTCCACTCAGGGCTCACAACTTTGATAAAGACTCTGGCCTCTAATTCCTGCTTTGTGCCTGAGGTTATCAAAATGGCCATAACAATTATGGGAAAAGGGTAATTGAATATTGAATAGAAGAATAGTTTTCTCTTTTCTTTGCTTAAGAAAAGGTAATATCGACTGGTGGTATCCACTTGATTCAGGCTTGTGAGAAGGTTAGAAGAGATAAGTTCAATATGGGATTTTAGGAACAAAAAGATTTTGTCTAACAACCAAAACCTGACACTGGCTCTAAGTCCATTGTAATTATTCCTTTAGTGCAAAAATTAAATGACTGAAAGTTATCTTTAGAAGATACAAATATGTGTATTGATATTGATTATGATTCATTAACATGTTGACATTCTTGAATTAATCATATTTGTTGACAAGTCATTTAGATTATATAAGATGTAAAGGGAACCTGAGGAGAATAGGCACTAGACAGCTAAGATCTGGTTTCAGTAGTTTGTAAGAATGATCAGAAAATGTTCAGGATACCAGAAGATAAGTAACACTCAAAAATAAGAAGAACATATTGGATAAGAGGCTAATTAAGCACAAAATAATCTTAATCAGTGTAACTACTTCCCTAATATTCCAGTAATTTTATCTGCTTTGAATACCTTATCTTTAGATTCTTTTAGAAGATGGGATATATAATAAAATACTAAATTACATGGTTTTGGATTTATGAGCTTTAAAAAAGGATGGTGGAGGAGTTATAAATTAAGGGGCTTTGTTATTTTTCTAAAGTGTTCTGTATCATATAATTATGATTCATTGGTAAATCCTGAAAATAAAAGATTATTTAACAACAGATTTGCAAGACTTCCCAGTGCAAAAATCCCTGAACAAATCTCCCTAAGAGAAAATCTATGTTCTCCAATTAAAATCTTCAAGGAAAGAAAAATCCTGATATCCAAGTGTGGTCTAGTTATTTGGAAATTTTGATTATTAGAACTGCCTTTCTTATAGCAAACTGACATCTTTTTCCTTATACATTTAAACTCTTGGTCCAAAAACTCTGTGGCCATGAAGATGAAGGTGTAATCTTTCTTCTAAGTAATAGAATTTAGATGATATAAAAGAAATTTCCCCATGAATATTCTTTAGTCAATGAAACCTATTTTTCATATGTGTTGTACTGATTTACTTTTCAAGATGATTACTTTACCTGGACACATTTCAGTTTGTCAATGTCATAGTTTAAACTGTGATGCCTAGATTCAGTCAAAAGGAGGCATTTCATGATGGTGGTGCCTGGAAAAGCCTGAACTTACTTCCTATCATTAACATAACAAATATACAGTGACATGGATCAATTCCCTCTGAAAGGGACCTGAGAACTAGGTGAATACCTGCTCCACAACAAAGGGACCATATCGAGATGCATTTCAACACACCCTCAACAAAAGGAACATATATCAAGAATGAATTAGGTGGTATAGACAACCACAAAGATTCTACAGACAACCAAGATCTAGGGTAGGATTGAAGGACAAAGATCATCCTCTAAACATGGCCACTCCTTCAAGACTGAGAGAGTTAAGTTTGGTCTAATACACAGAAACATACACAGGGAGACATACAAAATGAGGAAACAATGAAATATTTCAAAATGAAAGAACAAGACAATGCAAAAACAGATGTTAATGATATAGAGATAATAATCTACCTGATAAAGAATTCAAAGTAGTGGTCATAAAGATGCTCATAAAACTCAAGAGAAGAATGGATGAACATAATAAGTGCTTCAACAAAGAGAAAATAGAAGAGAGAACCATTCAGAGCTGAAGAATACAGTAACTGAAAAGAAAAATATGCTAGAGGGAATCAACAGCAATTTAGATGATACAGAGGAATAGATCAGGGATCTGGAAGACAGGTTAGTAGAAATCTCTGAATCAGAGCAGCCAAAGGGAAAAATAAAATTTTTAATGAGAATTGTTTAAGGAACCTCTCTAACAACATCTAGCATACTAATATTCACATTGTAGCAGTCACAGACAAAGAAACAGAGAAAGAAGCAGAAAACCTATTTGAAGAAATAATGACAGAAAAATTCCCTAACCTGGGGAAGAAAACAGACATCCAGATCATGGAATCAAAGAGATTTTCAAAAAAGAGGATCCCAAAGAAATCTATACCAAGACACGTTATAATTAAAATATCAAAAATTAAGTATAAAGAAATAATTTAAAACCAGCAAGAAGAAAATAATATGTTACATATATAAGTGAACCCCCCATAAGATAATTAGCAAATTTCTTATCAGAAACTGTGCAGGCCAAAAGGGAGTGGAATTATGTATTCAAAGTGCTGAAGGAAAAAGAAAAAAGCACTTACAACCAAGAATACACTATCTGGCAAAGTTATCATTCAGAATTGAAGGAGAGATAAAGCATTTCCCAGACAAGCGAAAACCAAAGGCCTTCATCACCACTAAACCAGCCTGACAAGAAATGTTAAAGGAACTGCTTTAAGTGGGGGAAAATGTCATAACTAGAAATAAGAAAATATATGAAAGAAAAAAATTCTAACTAGTAAAAACAAATATATACTAAAGGAAGTAGAACAACATCTCATAAAGTTAGAATGACGAGTTAAAGAAAAAATGTAGTAAAATAACTAAAACTACAATAAGTAGTTAAGGGATGCACAAAATAAAAAAAAGTTATAACTTATGATGTAAAAAAATTAAATGTGGGGGGATAGTAAAAATTTAGTGTTTTAGAATGCATTTGAACTTAAGTAAGGATCAACTTAAAATACTCTGCTTTATATATAGATTGTTATATATGAACCTCATAGTAACAACAAAACCAAAGCCTATAATACGTACACAAAAAGTAATGACAAAGAAATCCAAAGATAACAGTAAAGAAAATCATCAAACCCAAAGTGAAGAGACTAAAAGAAAAATAAATGAACAGAGAAGAACCACAAAAATAACCAGGAAAAGATTAACAAAATGCAATAAGTATGTCCCTATCAATAATCACTTTAAATGAAATGGATTAATGCTCCAATCAAAAGACATAGGGTGACTTAATGCATAAAAAAAAAAGATAAAAAAAACCCAAAAAACAAGATCTATCTATATGCTTTCCACAAGAGACTCACTTCATATCTAAAGACACATGCAGGCTGAATGTAAAGGGATGCAAAAAAAGATATTTCATGCAAATGGAAGCAAATAGAAAGCTGGGGTATTAATATTTATATCAGATAAAATAGACTTTAAAACAAAGATTGTAACAAAACACAAAGAAGGGTGTCACATAATGATAAAGGGGTCAATCCAACAAGAGGATATAACATACTTATGTATCCAACATAGGAGCATCTAAATATATAAAGTAAATATCAACAGAAATAAAGGGAGAAAAAGACAGCATTGCAATAAGAGCATTGAGATATTATAATTGCATTAAGTAAAGCCATATTATGCAATTGTTTTATTTAATAACAACAGGACTAATTATTTTTCCCATTAAATTTATACTTAGATGTTCCATTCCAATTTGTCCAGATCCTTCTGGAGTCTACATACCATTCGTGTTATTAACAAACTCTCTTATCTTTCTCTTATTGAAAGACTTGACAAAGTAAAGCAGCGGGTTGAGGCTTTGAACTCAGACATCTGAAATAAAATTAAATATTAATATCTTAATAATTATGTAATCTGAGCTTTTGTGATTCAACTTCTTTATCTGTACAATGGGGAAAGATCTGCTTGAGTGTTTAAGTTTTTTGCCTTAGCACTCTCATTTGCATTACACTAGTCCAGGTCCTAATTTTCTTTAATTGCAACCTAACCCAGTTTAGATCAATGAAAATCAGGTGTGAAACTTTCTCTTGAACAATTTGAAGTGAACCTATGGAGTACCTAAATCAGTAGGACATAAGCCAAGAGATAACGACCCTATATCTGCCAAAACAAATAGTAGGCCTGAGAATTAAGCCAGCACAGCAGAAATAGAGCGTGAATAAGAAGGACTCCCTAGAAATATGTTTTAAGCCCCTAGATACAGGTGTATAAAGTGATTTTAATGTCTTATTTATTTATTGTTCTAGATAACATTGGCCAATAAATTCTGTTTGTTATCTTAGCCAATTAAATTTCCTCCACTGGCAACCAAGATTTTACTTTGTGATTCATTCCACCCACTAAACTATCAGAAGTTATCATCTTCTATTCATCTCATAGAAAACTGCTTTCTCTTTATAAATATTGTTTGTTTGGGAAATTTATTTTAGATTTTGAAAAATATATATGTATACATACAGCTACAGTTGAAATCTAATAATAAACATGCTCCTATGGAAACCACATGGAGATTAAGAATTGGAACCTCACCAATTCCTTTGCAGAATCCTCTCTACTGTATCTGTCTTATTCCTCTTCTCAAATAAACATTATTTATAATTTAGTAATAGGTTTTTATCACTAAACAATACATTATTTATTTTTATTGAATAATTTATAGATAAACTTTCTAGAGTTTTTGAGTTAAAATTTACATATAATAAAGTTCACCCATGTGGGCTTCCCTGGTGGCACATTGGTTGAGAGTCCGCCTGCCGATGCAGGGGACACAGGTTCGTGCCCCGGTCTGGGAAGATCCCACATGCCGCGGAGCCGCTGGGTCCGTGAGCCATGGCCGCTGAGCCTGCACATCCGGAGCCTGTGCTCTGCGACGGGAGAGGCCATAACAGTGAGAGGCCCGCGTACTGCAAAAAAAAAAAAAAAAAAAAAAAAAAAAAATTCACCCATGTTAAAATATGGTTCTGAGTTTAGATAAATAAATCAAGTTACATCACAGTGATCACAATCAAGATTTAGAATAATTCTACCACCCCCAACATGTTTCCTCAAACTCCTCTAGAGTACACTCCTCTCCATACACTCAGCCCATTGCAAACACAGAATATTCACCATCACTGTAGTTTAACACTTTTACAGACTTTTACATAAATAGAATTATATCATATTAAACTTTGAGTCTGGTTTATTTCTTATAGCATAAAATGTGTGATATCCATAGTCACTACTGTAGTTTTATAATGAGTCTTGGAATTAGGTAATGTGAGTCTTTCAACAACCTTCTAATTGTTCTTTGCCAAAATTGTATTGTAATTATATTAACTTTGCAATTTCATATAAATTTTAGAATCATGTGGTCTATTTCCATTAATTAAAATATTCTGGCACTTTGAGCTTGCTTTAAATGAACAGATATATTTGGGAGAATTGATTTCTTAACAGTGTTGAATTATCCAACTCATAAACCTGATCTACCTCTCCATTTATTTATGTCTTCTTTGATTATGTTCAACAGTATTTTGTAGTTATTAGAATGCTGACCTTGCATGTATTTTGCCAAACTTATGATTAAGTATTTTTGGGTATTTGGTTCTAATGATAATGGTTCTATTAACAATAATTGTTCTATTATGGTTATTAATCTATTAATTTCTTTTTATTGCAAATATACAGACATACAATTAAATCTCATATTTAATTGTATATTGAAATTGTGTTCTACAGTATTGCAGTACTCCTCAGTAGTTCCAATATATATATTTTTAGATATTTTGGGGGATTTACTTTGAAGACAATTATGCCATCTTCAAACAGATATACGTTTTTCTTCTTTTCCAATCTATATGTTTTCATTTTGCTTTCTTGCCTTATTGCTCTGGTTAAGACTTCTAGTGTGACAATGAATAGGTGTGGTAACAACAAACACATTTGCCTTCTTATATACTGGGGTAAAACATTCAACATTTTACCCATATGCAAAATGTAAAATGCAGGATTTTTTTTTTCCTGTTGATGTTTTACCTCACGTTGAAGATGTTCCTTTTTATTCCTATTTTGCCAAGAGTCTTACCATGAATGTGCCTTGAATTTGTCAAATGTTTATTTGCAGCTATTGCAGTAATATATATTTTTTCTTGTTCAGACAATTTATATGGCAAATTGCCTTAACTATTTTCAAATGTGAAACCAACCTTACATTCCTGGAATAAACTCCACTTAACCATGACATAGTTGGCTCTCCATATCTGTGGATTCCACATCCACTGATTCAACCAAGCTTGGATTGATACTATCCAAAAAAAATCCCAGAAGTTCCAAAGAGCAAAACTTGAATTTGTTGAATGCCAGCAACTATTTACATGGCATTTTCATTGTATTTAAAACTATTTACATAGCATTTTCATTTTATTAGGTACTATAAATAATCTAGAGTGATCGATACAGGGAACATATTGCTGATTGCCAGAGGTGGGGAGTGAATGGTTGGATGAAATGGGTAAAGGGGGTCAAAAGGTATAAAATTCCTCACACACACTACTATATATAAAATAGACAACCATCAAGGATCTATTGTATATCACAGGGAACTATACTCAATATTTTATAATAACTTATAAAGGAAAAGAATCTGAAAAATTGAATCACTGTGCTATACACCTGAAACTAACATGACATTGCAATTAAACTATACTTCAATAAAATAAAATTTTAAAAAAGGTATAAACTTCCAGTTGTAAGTCATGGGGGTGCAATGAATAGAAAGGTGGCTATCATTAATAATACTATATTATTGCAAGTATTATTATTCAAGTATTGCATATTTGAAACTTGCTAAGAAAGTAGATTTTAAAAGTTTTCATCATGAGTAAAAATATGTAACCATGTGAGGTGACAGATGTTAGATATTGTAGTAATCATTTTGCAGCTTATACAAATATCAAATCATTATGTTGTACATCTGAAACTGGTAAGTTATATGTTAATTATATCTCAATTAAAAATTTTGAAAAAACAAAATGGTAACTATGTGAAGTGATGGATATAATTTGCTTGATTGTGGTGATTATTTCACAAGGTATACATATATCAAAACATCAAGTTGTCCAACTTACATATAATTTTTGTCAATTAAACCTCAATAAAGCTGGAAAAAAGAAAACTGCTTCAGTATTTATATGGTAATGAAATGGAACAAAATAACCAAGAGAATGTTGAATAGGATCACACATTATCTGTGTATTTTGGTTTAAGAAATGATGTATTAATACAAAAGAGTGAAAATAATAGAGAAAACAGACTGACACAGAAGCATTCACCTAATTATAATAAATATGAAACTTTTGCTGCAAGGTAAGGGTACACTTTTCAGGAATGGGTGCTTGTCCATATAGAAACATATGATCTTGATACTGAGCATCCATACCTCACTTTCATATTGATCTTGAGCATCCATACCTCACTTCATACAGCATAAAAATTCCAGATGTGTAGTAGGTCTAAATATAATAGGTAAAAATTATTCTGAATATAAAATAAAAATTATGAAGTTTTTAGAGAATTATCTTAATAAACTTAGACTAGGAGATGGTTCCTTAAGTAGGACAATCATAAAAGAAACTATAGAATTACACATTAGAGAAAACCAAATTACTTTGTCAAACTACATCAAAATTAAGAACTTCTCTTTAATTAAGAACACCATTAAGGCTATGAAAAGCCAAGAGTGGAAAAGATATCTGCAAAATATATCTGAAATAGATAACCACTATTTCACGAGAATAGTGAATTTTCTTTTTTTTTTCCTCGATCAGACCCTTTATTTCTGGACTGTCGCCAAGGCCAATTTGGGTCACAGGCACGTCACGGAGTACCGGGGAAAGTGGGCCAGTAGGGCCCAGCGGGGCTGCCTGCAGCTGCCGCTTCCTTACGGGGAACTGAGCCGGCCGCAGAAGAGAAGCCCGCTGGTCTTGTTGTGCTGGATAAAGATGAAGAAAAGGTTGGGTTTCCCTGGTGGTGCGGTGGTTGAGAGTCCGCCTGCCGAGGCAGGGACATGGGTTCGTGCCCCGGTCCGGGAAGATCCCACATGCTGCGGAGCGGCTGGGCCCGTGAGCCATGGCTGCTGAGCCTGCACGTCTGGAACCTGTTCTCTGCAATGGGAGAGGCCACAACAGTGAGAGGCCCACATACCGCAAAAAAAAAAAAAAAAAAAAAAAAAGAGGAGGAAAGGGTGTTCGGCTCGGAACCTGGGGGTGATTCTGGCGCAGCGCAGCATCAGGACTGCGGCGGTGGCCGCGGCCGCCTCTGTGCCCTCCTCGTCGACCTCCACAAAGGTCTTGTGGATGACCTGGGCCGACATCGCTGAGAAATCCGCCCTGGTGTCCTCGAAGGCGTCGGTCACACCCAGGGTGCGGAGGACACCCTCCATGCCGTAGCTCTTCCCCAGCTTAAACCTCGGCAGGGACACCTCCACCTCCTCCTCCATCAGGTCCGGCCTCGTTCACTCGATGAATTTCTCATAAGCAAGGTCCTTTTCCACTGTTTTCAAATCGGTGTTTTCATTGGGAAGCATGATGATCATATTGAGCTCCCTGCCGATGTAGGGAAGCACCAGAATCTTCGTGAATATCTCTCCGATGTAGGTCATTTTAAAGGTGGATTTCCTGAAGATCATTTGCACAGCCTTCTCCACATTCTTGCTGACTTTGAACAGACTTCCCTTGGTGTGCTGTTTGTTAAACTAATTCTTCCAGTTTCCTTTGAAGTAGATGGTGTTCACGAGAACCAGACAGGTCATGGGGTCCACTGAATTTGGAGACAGCAGGTCTGTAATTTTTCCTTCTGTCCTTTGGGCTACCCAGGTGCTTATGTGTTTCCTGGATTCCTCCGCAGCACTGATAAAGTCCAGCTCTTCCGTCTCTGCTTGGTAGAATTTGCGGCAGGAATCTTTGAAAGATGGGAGGAAACCATAAGTCTTCTCTCCAAAGAGCCTGTTGACGGTTCGGAGCAAGTACTGTGTGCTGGTCCTGTTAACTTCGGTGAGAAGGTTCTGGAAACCCTGGTGGACGTCTCCACCTCCACTGCTTCTTTTGCTTAGAGAAAGTGCCTGGGACATCTGGGCCACAGTGTTTCCCTTTGCCCCCATGAAGACCATGGCCAGGGCAGAGGGGATGCTTATGGGTGAGAAAAACATATTTTTCGAGTTGTCTTCACCCAGGTGTTCAGAAGACATGAACCAAAGAATTAAATAAGTAATTCATACACACACACAAAGTTGGCATATGATGAATTTTCATTTTCCTACATTTATATATTTTTTCTAACAAGTGTTTTCTACTATTACAATCTTATTTGACCTAAAATATAATTATTTCCACTGTGTATAGTATAATTATTTATACTAAAACATAATTATTTTTTCTTGGCTCCTTCTTTTCCCAGTTTAATATTAGGTCTATGCTATCTTCTTCAAGTGAAGTGTGGAGATTTCCTCAATCTGTGCTTTAGAATAGAATGTGTAGTATTAAATTTTTGTTAACACTTGCTACATAAAGCTACCTAGGTTTGAATGTTTTTTAGAAAAATTTGCCTCTTTACTCAGTCTTTATCATGAAACAATTAAGATTTTCTATTTTTTCCTTGCACCAAGTTCAACTTTTTTCACCTGAGTTGTCCCCAAATTTTTCTCACTATTCTTTATCTTCTTTAGCTTATGTAATTAGTAATTCTTTCTCATTTTGGTGTGTTTATGAGTGTGGGAACATACCTTCTCTTCCCTTCCCTCTTTCTGTCCTCAGTCGTGCCAGAGATTTGTCAATGCATTAGTCTTTCAAAAGTCCAACTTTAATTTTATTGATCTACTCCTCTTCATTTTATGTTGATGTTTTATTTAATTAAATTGGACTCATTTTATTTCTCTTTGAGTTTTAAAAAAATATTTTAGGCCAAATTGCCTCATTAATTTTCATCATTTTTTTCTTTTAAGATATATGCATTTAAGGCTTTGCATATCCTTCTTAACATCACTTTAGTTCTATCCCAAAGGTTTGAATGTGTTATAAATGTTTTCTAATTTCCACTATAATATATATATATATATATATATATATATATATATATACATTTCTACCCAAAAGTCATTTAAGTGGAAGACATTAATTTTCAAAAACATGGGGATTTTTATGTTAAATCCTTTCATTTCTAGCTTAGTGCATTGCAATCAGAATGCATATAGGGGTCATATATGCTTGAAGTCCTTGTACACAATCAATTTTATAAATGTTCTTGTGCTTGGAAAGATTAAATTCTCCCGTTTCTGAGCTCAGTCTTCTCTATATAGATATCAGGTTAAGTTTTAAAATTTGTTAAATCTTCTATGACTCTTATTTAACGTTAGCCAATTTTTTCTATTAATTACCAAAAAAGTGTCAAGTAAAATATCTAGTACTCTGTCTTTTGCTTTCTCTGCCTTGAGGGTAAATTATCATGTGAATGGTCTTTCAGAACACTTATATAGACATGGTTATTGGATTTTTATCATTGGAGTGACTAAAATTTTTGGCTACTAATTATTTGTGCCTTAACTTCTCTGTTATTAATATAGCTATACCAGCTCCTCTGGTTTGAATTTGTGTAGTAATTCCTTTTCATCTTTTACAATCAACTATTTTGATAATTTATGATATAGCTGTGTCTCTTGTAAACAGGAGAGGTTGGATCATATATCTAAAGCATGATGACAATTTTTACCCCTGAGGAATCTAATCGATTTTGGTAACAAAAATTAATGCTATATATGGACCTGTTTTTCACTTTACATTCTATTTTATGTTTTTTCTTTTCTCTTAGACTTCAGCTTCCATTTGAACTTATTATTTGTTCTTTCTGTTTTTATTCCTCTACTAGTTTGGAAGTTACACTTTCTGTTTCTACCCTATATTGCGTTTTTTAAACATTATAAATTGCACACTTGATATGTCAGTCTAAATTTAATCAATATATTTTAAGTTTTCCCCCACAATGCTAATATTTTAGAACACTTTAATTTCATTCTTATATATCAAAAATTACATACAAATATGTATGCATGTTAATTTTTTATTTAATGACTATTATTGTTTTATGCAATCAACATACATTTAGTATTACATATATATATATACCACAACACATTGTACGTTATCTTTTTCTTTCTTGGTACTCAAATCCTCCTTCAGCACAACATTTAAATTTTTCTTTAGAGAGTATCTGTAGGTGGCATGCATGTCAATTTTTGTTAGAAAATGTCTTTATATCACTTTCATTTTGAAAGACGCCTTCACTGGTTATAATGATTTAGGCTGACAGTTATTCTCTCTCAGCACATTGACTTTGTCATATTTCTGTCTTCTGGCATCCATTGTGACAGAAGTCATCTGTCAAGCTGTTACCCCTTTCAATGTAAACCTTTAGTTCTGGCATCTTATAAAATCTATATCTCATCTTTGGTTTTTGTTATTATCACCACAATGCAAATTTCAGTTCCTTTATCCTGCTTATAAATTTTGTGAATCTTCGGGTTTCTTAAATCTTTCATAAGTTCTATCACTTGTGTCTTCTCAGTTCTAGATAGTCTCAGAATTATATCTTCAAATATTTTCTTTGATACACCCTTCTGGAATCAGCAAAAATAATTAATTTAGGTATATAGCCCACAATACTAGTAGAAATGCAAGTCTTCACCACTTTCTATGTAACACTATTGTTATTTGATCTTTTTTTTTTTTTTTTTTTTTTTTTTGCGGTACATGGGCTTCTCACTCTTGTGGCCTCTCCTGTTGCAGAGCACAGGCTCTGGACACACGGGCTCAGCAGCCATGGCTCACAGGCCTAGCCGCTCCGCGGCATGTGGGATCTTCCTGGACTGGGGCACGAACCCGTGTCCCCTGCATCGGCAGGCGGACTCTCAACCACTGTGCCACCAGGGAAGCCCCCGATCATGTTTTTAAAGAAAATTATTAGAATCTATGTAGCTTGAGGAGAGAGAACACTTATTATGTATCCATGTATTCCTTGTAGTCCTGACCATGATAACAAGTTAATATTTGGTGATTATTTTTAACAATTCATTATTTTTCCTAAATAGAATTGACAATAGAAACCAGTATTGAAACAGGCCAATAGCTATGTCAGTGATTTATGTGATATTGAAACAGGGCTTTGAAGAATTTTGATGCTTTTTCTCCTCTAGTATATTAAGACATTTTGTCATGGTGATAAGTATTAAGAAATGTTATTGTCTATAGACATTTTAATATAGGAACTATAAACTGTTTGAAAGTTATGCCCCTGAGCGTGGATAAATAAAGTGAGACAGCCACTTGAGATTACTATTTCTCTTTTTAACCTATAGTATATCTTAAATATTATGGGCATTTCAAGTAAATGAAATTGTAGAACCAGAAGTGAAAGCATTCTTTAAGGTGGGAAAAATTATGGGTTTAAATGTGGTTAATTTAGAGATCTGAGAACACACTGTCCTAGGTGTAGTACTCTACCTGTTCTTTGTTAGATTTTTTTTTAAGTTTAAAAAATTAGAGACAATTAAGAAAACTTGATTCTGTTCCTAATCCTTTCTTGGATTATTTGACATTGGGGAAGTGGTTTAACTCTTCACAACTAGGTATGCTCATCTCAAAAAATTAGTTGATTGGAATTATCTTTGTAGCAGAACCCACAGGGAAATAGATTGTGTACCTTGACAAAACCAGTAAGTCACAGGTACTTATTGAAACATTTATTAAGTTGATTAAGAATAAACTTGTAATAATTTGCATATATAAGTAACCAAAGGGGATATCTGCATTTTCACTCAATTTCCACAGATGTGCACATAGCCACAGTACCTGATAACAGTGTTACCTAACCTGGATTTGGATCCACTGGCCAGACATGCAGCAAAGCCAATCTACTGACACTGGGTTGCAGTGAAGGGAAGTGCAATATTTGTTGCAGGGCATCAAGAAAGGAGAACAGGCAGCTAGTGCTCAAAAGACCTGAACTCCTTGATGGCTTCAGGGAAGGGTTTTTAAAGGCAATATTAGGATTGTGGATTGCAGGGTACCTGATCAGCTCGTGGATATTTTTCTGATTGGTTGGTGATGAGGTAACAGGGTGATGTTTTGTAAGTCAACATCATCAACCTTTTGGTCCCAGCTGGTCTGGGGTGTTCATGTTTCTTGTTAGCCATTTTCATCTGGTGGGGTTCTGGTTTCTGTAAAAACAACTTAGGAATGTGTGTCAGTCCTTCTTATCTATATCATTCAGAGAATGGGGAGTTCAGTGACTCTGATATGTGGCTGAATTAGAGTCTAAATTGTTACCAGTTTCCTGGCCCAAAAGGTATCCTTTGTTTCTGCATTTTTACATTTCCTAATCATTAACTCTCAAGCCAGTCTTCTGAGACTCAGGAGAGGCCTGGGAGAATAAAGCAAAAATCTTTTTCTTCAAAAGATAAGGACATGGGGTCTTGCAAGACATGGGTCTTGCAGCTCACATGAAGTGAGTTTGTCCATGTAGGATTAGCAAAAGCAGACACACGACTTGCTTTCTTATAGCCTGATCTACCTAGAATTGTGTGACACAACCAGGAGGATGGTTTAACCTGGGTTCAATCTTTCAATGGAGGATTCTCAAGTAACAAAGCATGTACTTGTTTCTCTTTCTTTAACAAACTTAAATACACACATGTGCACACATGCACGTACACAGAAAAGATATATAAAAATCATATTCATCTTAATTTGATAGTTAAATTGTAGTGGGAATTCTATATTGCAGACATCCTTGTTATGTGAATAACTGGAGAGTAATCCAGGAAATTATGTCACCTATTGGGTACTTCCAGTGAATAAATGCATCTTCTTCCACATATTCAGTCTAGAAACAGAGGGCGCTATTGTTGACCTAAAACAAATAGGCTGCCAGATATTTCTTCAGCAAAGATGAGTTTATTGCAGATCACTGGAGAATTGCAAATTTGGGGTCTGCAACCACGGCAAGCCTTGGACAAGTCCCTGCAGGACAAGGGAAGAAAAAATATTTTATAGTGGGGAAAAGGACATTGGGAGGGCTGTAGTAAACAAAAACTCCATGGTTTTTCATTGACTGAGTACTCACTAGGAAAGAAGAGGCGTATACCTCTTGTTGGGCTCTGCTATCATTGCAGGGCCTGAGAGCTTCACTTTCTGGTCTCCCAGCTCTATTTAGTTTCTATTTTTAAATTTCTTTTGCTGTGTAACCTCTCTAATGTCACTAATACCTTAATTGGAAATCAGGAATATGTTACTTTTTCCTTTCTTGGGGAGATACAAATAAGTGACAGGCATTCATGATCAACTCAGCAATTTATGTTTTTGTTTCACTTCGTTTTTAATTAAGTGAATGATTTTACTGAGGTGAAAACTACTTACATTGTATTTTATAATCCTGATAACATTGTGAAGGATCTCCCTCAAGGTGTTTTTTTTGTTTGTTTGTTTTCAATACTTTTACAGATAAAATGTGAGAGATAAAAATGAAAGAGGAACAAAGAATATATCTACACATGGGGTTAACAGTTTAGGAATTTGTGATTCAGACTGACTTCTCCATGTTCATATTTCTCAGTGCTGTCTATTCCACCTTTTCCTTTTTTCTCCTCCTTCCTCTCTTCTGATCCCTTCTCCCCTTTTCCTTCCCTTTCTTCCTTCCCTCACCCTCTCCCTTCCTCTCTATTTCCTCCCCTTCCTCTTCTTCTCCCTCCATCTCCTCATCCTCCTTCTTCGTCTGTTTCTGTCTCTCCCTAATAGCTTGTTATGAGATAAAAATCAAAGGCAAAACTGAGCGTAGCAGAATTCTTTAGTGATGGCACATTCTGCCTGACTACAAGAATTACTGGGGAATTTCTTCTTGATCATGGCTTGTGAAATTGTTTAGCTGAAAAATACTGTAAGATACACGTTGTACATCACAACCTAGAATACACATATAAACTCTGGAAAACAGAGTCTCCTTAGCAATGCTATATGTGGTACACACATGTTCTACTATATTTTAATTTAAATTATTTTTTTATAATGCTTATGTCTACACAGTTGTTGTTATGTAACTAATTTGTTATATAACTTACAGTTTAAAAGTTAGTCATGAAGGGACATTCATGGTCTTAATGATAGAAGGACTTTCATTCAGAGACCACTGTCCTAAACTAGAATTGAGGATACAGGTACAGATTATAGGCTGAATATGAGGTAACCCTTGAATTATATTTTTTAATATCAATTTATAATGAGGCTTATTTTCTTGTCATCTGTCTCTTGTTTATATATGTCAACCAGAGCTAAAAATAAAATTCAAAATAGAAGGTTTTGGTTAATTAAGTTCTAGCTAATCATACTGTAACCTTTTAAGCTATAGAGATTTTGTTCTATTAAATTAGGAACTAATTAAGTGGAAAATTACATATAAAATGACCAATAATTCATTTATTTATTTAAATATTCATCTATGTCTTATACTATGAAAAAATTTTAAAGACAACTTCAAGCACTGCTGTTTTCCTGTAGAAGCCTTTATATTGTTTTAGAAAAAAAAAAAAGAAAGGCATAAAAATTGGGTAATAGATTGGTTCCTTAGGTTACGGGATTTTGGAAGTGGCAGGCTAATCAGGGAATATCCTTTGCCAAGTTAAAAACTGTTTACTGTGATAGGTAAACTCCCTTAGGTTTATTTAATCATAATGATGCTCACTCCAATATTTTTTTCTGATATTCTGTGTCCATAGTGTGAATCTTCAAATTCTATTTAACAACACACATCTTTTTATTTAATTCAGATTAATTAATTTTACAATGCAAATGATGTTTTCTTGTTGATATAAAAAGAGTAGGACATATTTTTGTAGTAAAATCCTCCCTCAAAGTTATTTAAATTCCTATGACCCAAGGCAATATTTTAATGTTTTAACATGTACTTTACATTTATTATAGTTGTGCTCACACCCTTTCATTTGTAATTTCTTACAATAATTTACTGTATGAATTAATGATATGCTGTAACATTTCTCTATATGAGTATTTACAAGTACATTAAAATAAATTTTTGTTCAACAAGTATGGTATTTGCAAAGATGTATTGAAATAATCAATATTTCAGTTTTCTTAACCTTTCTGTATGTATTGGTTAGAAACAGGTGTTGTAACAATAGTTCTCTGCCTTGGCTGCATGTCAGAATCAATGGCAGAGGTTTACAAATGTCAACTCCTATGTTGTTTACTAGAATAATGAATTGGAAGCTCTGGGGGTGAGACACAGATCACAGTGTTTTTAAGCTCCTTAGGTTATTTCAAATGTTTAGCTAAGGTAGAAAAGCACTGCAAATAAAGAGTAATAGTTGAGATTAATAGAGTGGATAAATCTTGTTGAAGCATTACTGTTACTCTTCCCAAAATTTACTCTTCTTTGTGAGATTCAAAGAAATGAAAGGCAAATCATATTGCAAATATAACTTTTCTTTTGATAAAATTCAAGCATCGTAATCAAATTTTCAGCTATTCATCATGCAAAATTATAGTTAATGACCTATGTGATATGTCTTGTTTTTGAAGAAGTTCAAATATTGAGTGTTTCGCTGTTACCAAAGTTCTTTTCTTTTTAAATATTTCTTGGAGTATATTTGATTTACAACGTTGTCTTAGCTTCAGGTGTACAGGAAAGAGAATCAGTTATATATATACATATATACACTCTTTTTTTAGATTTTGTTCCCATATAGGCTGTTACAAAATATTGAGTAGAGTTCCCTGTGCTATACGGTATGTTCTTATTAGTTATCTATTTTATGCATAGTAGTGTGTATATGTCAATCCCAATCTCCCAATTTATTCCTCACTGCACTTATCCACTGGTAACCATAAGTTTGTTTTCAACATCTGTGACTCTACTTCTGTTTTGTAAATAAGTTCATTTGTACCCTTTTTTTAGGTTCCACATATAAGTGTTATCATATGATATTTGTCTT
This sequence comes from Orcinus orca, assembly GCF_937001465.1. Lineage (NCBI taxonomy): Eukaryota > Metazoa > Chordata > Mammalia > Artiodactyla > Delphinidae > Orcinus > Orcinus orca. The sequence goes on from NC_064571.1 coordinate 17,549,961, forward strand.
TCTGTATCTTACTTACTTCACTCCATATGACAATCTCTATGTCCATCCATGTTGCTGCAAATAGAATTATTTTGTTCTTTTTTATGGCTAATATTCCACTGTATATATGTACCACATCTTCTTTATCCATTCATCTGTCATTAGACATTTAGGTTGTTTCCATGTCGTCGCTATTGTAAATAGTGCTGCAATGAACATTGAGGTGCATGTATCTTTTCAAATTATGGTTTTCTCTGGGTGTATGCCTAGGAGTGGGATTGTGGGTCATATGGTAGTTCTACTTTTAGTTTTTTAAGGAACCTCCATACTGTTCTCCATAGTGGCTGTACCAATTTACATTCCCACCAGCAGTGTAGGAGGGTTGCCTTTTCTCACTCTTTCCTGTAGCTTTAAAAAAATAGGAATCAAATTTATGTTAAGGTTTGCCTCATTCTACCATAAGCTAATCATCTAAGAACATATCACTTAAAGATATGCTAAATAAAATCTAACATTTTACATTTAATATTATTTTCAATATGTGTACTCTATGCTAATCAAATGCAAAAATATTTGGGGGATATGGAACTTATGATTGTAGGAAATTATTTATATAATATATATAAATATATATTACAATATTATATGTCACAATAATGTTCTATACAATATATGTACACATATACACATAAATTATACATACATTTAACCATAGGTATATCAATGTACATATTTTTGTTGCCAAGTAGTATATCAGTGATTTAAAAAAACTTTCAAACATAGAAATATATTAAATTAGTATAATATTTGTGGAATAAGTGGAGTAAAAATATATAAGAACCAGGGACTTCCCTGGTGGTGCACTGGTTAAGAATCCACCTGCCAATGCAGGGGACATGGATTCAATCCCTGGCTCGGGAAGATCCCACACGCCGCAGAGCAACTAAGCCTGTGTGCCACAACTACTGAGCCTGTACTGTAGAGCCCACAAGCCACAACTACTAAGCCCATGTGACACAACTACTGAACCCCATGTATCCTAGAGCCTGCATACCACAACTACTGAACTCATGAGCCACAACTATTGAAGCTCGCATGCTCTAGGGCCCACGTGCCGCAACTACTGAGCTCACATACTGCAACTACTGAAGGCTGTGCACCTAGAGCCCATGCTCTGCAACAGGAGCAGCCTGCGCACCACAACAAAGAGTAACCCCCACTTACTGCAAATAGAGAAACCCTGTACGCAGCAATTAAGACCCAATGCAGCCAAAAAATAAATATAAAAATTAATTAAATTTTTTTAAAATATAAGTACCAGAAGGAAAAATGTACTACATAAAAAATTTCTACACTTTTAAAAATTTTAATAGAGAAAATTTTAAATCTCTATGGAATTCAGATTCATTTAGTTGTGTTTAATACAGTGACTTCACCATTTTATTATAAAATATTTACATTTGTAATGTCAGAAATTAAATTATTGTAACTATAAAATATGATGAAGTAATTTATATATGAATTTTAACACAGGAAGGATATAGTTATTCAAACTTGTTTTAGTATTGTTTCAAACAAACAATAGTTTGTTAAGACTATTGTTCCCCTTCCCATTTTTTAGTTTCCTTTAATTATAATTTTTAACACTCTCTTAAATAAACTTTGGAATAATATTTTATTCCCCCAATATAATTAAAATTTTTATCAGAATTATAGTAATTTTAAACATAATTGAAAATACTAGATATAGTTTTGTTGTTCATGCTTTTTTCATAGTAATAGATTAATTTACATTTATTGGTATTTTAGGTTTATATTTGTGTAATCTCTTAATATAATAGCTGTACGTTTTTTAGTGTTTATTTCTAAGTAGTTTGTTTTTAACTTTTATTGTGTTAGAGATTTCTTTTCTTGGTCTCAATTTATTTACTGGCATATAGAATAGCTATTGTATTCTATACATTCATTTTAAACATTTGCCAACATGTGTATATCTTTTATGATTCTAGCATTGTTTGTTGATTGTGTTAGGTTTTCTAATCTAAGGTAACATACATTTTAGGAAAATACTAATAAATAAATTCATCTTTTAAAAATTATTTATTTATATCTTAATCTTATAGCTCTGGCTAGAGATTCTAAGCTAACATTAAATGATTGTTGCAGTTTTTATCTTGCTACTGATAGAAATTTCTCTATTTTCCTTTTATATTTTTACTGAGTATTTTAAAATTGGGAATAAATGTAGACTTCTATCAGAATCACTGTGAGCATTAGTGTACTTGTATCTTTCCTCAACGTGTTTGTGTTTTAAATTATAGTAATATATTTCCTAATAGTAAACCAGGTCTTCATTTTTAGTATCCTGCTTGTTCTGAGTGAACGGTTACACTGTCACGCTGCTTTACTAATACTCTGCTTAAAACTGTGGACTCTAAATTGAAACTGAAGTTGTTCTGAATATATTGTGCATTGTGGTCTCTGATTTTGGTTCATCTGATAAAATAAGTTGTGAAACCAATTTAAATGATTTGGAATTATCATTCTCTCCAATATTTGAGATAAATGATTTGTAAAAACATAAGTATGTAGATTCTCTTTAGGGGTCAAATAGGTTAATAGATTTTCTGATTCTCTTTACTTCTGACATCTTACTTTTATTAATCTTTTCAAAGAAAGTGTTTTTGGACATATTTGTAAATATTTTCCATCTTATCTAATTTAATATAGTTTTGCTTCAAATTTAATAATTTCTACCTTTAGACTTTTGATATTTTTATGGCATAACTTATTTACCTATATTTGGTTGATTTTTATATTTGTTTTATATATTTTTCTTAATTAGGAAAACATGTGCTGTGATTTCCCTATGACTCAAGAGTTGGCTGTATTCTCTCATCTTTTATTTCTAAATTAATACAGAAGTGGAAATAATAATGGGATGCATTTTGTAATGAAATAAGAAGCAATTCTGGACATTTGGGTATCTCTTCCTTTCATTAATAAAAGATGTGGTGATTTTTCTCTAGGAAGACCCACACATTTGGGGTGTGCAACTGATATTATTAATCATCTTTCTTTTTGTCCCATGTATTTCTGTAATACTGACTTGATATTTAGTATTAGCCCTTCAGCATTCTTATTTACACACCTACTTTTTTCTTTTCTTAATGTCCAAATAAGGGGATGATGATGATACTAATTGAAGGTTAAATTTTATTGTCCTATTGAATTTCTTTTGAGTTTCCAGAGAAAGTTTAGAGAAAATATTTAATATCTACATTCTCATTTTCAATTCATAACAACTGTACTGAGTGTTATATTAATTTTCTCATTCTGTTCTCATAATACTGTGGAAGGAGAGCTATTTTTATCCCCATTTTACAAAAGAGGAATTAGGCTTATAAGAGACAAGAAAAAAATTGGAGTTTGAATCCACAAGTACGTAACTTTAAAAGTTAAGCATTCATATGTAGCATCTCACAGTAGACATTTTTTTTTAAACATCTTTATTGGAGTATTATTGCTTTACAATGGTGTGTTAGTTTCAGCTTTATAACAAAGTGAATTAGCTATACATATACATATATCCCCATATCTCTTCCCTCTTGCATCTCCCTCCCTCCCACCCTCCCTATCCCACCCCTCTAGACATTTAAATAGAGGCCAATGCAGCAAAAGAAGAAACTTCTGAATAATTAGTAGAATGTCATGCTTTAACCAAGGGATAAAAGTAAAGTAGGGAAATTATGAAGGAAAATAACCAGAGACTAAACAATGTATCTAAAATCACAAACACATCAATTTTAAGTGGGGCCTAATACAATTATGACTGAAGATTAAGCAAGATAGTTTATCAATGACCCACAGTATTTCAATATAGAGTTTTATGAGATAGGCTTCGAGAAAGTCTTTTCTCTCTGGAAATTCTGATTCCAAAACAAAAAATGTTAACTAATCTAAAAAGAGTAGAGCTGCAGATATGTGATACAACCACAAGATTGACTTGATTTGGTGCCCAAGCAAAGTTGCCAACATTTAGTAAGTTGAAGCACATATTCCAGGATATATGAAAATCCTAGCGATGATGCCTGAATCCTCTGGCTTTGGAATGTTTACTTCAGAGCTATCTTGTTATCTGGAAGAAAGAAAAACAGCCATAAACCCATTCAACATAATTTATTGACAGCAAAGCTTATTTATGCTTCTATTTTGATAAATAGATGAAATAGCAACTTGCAGCACATGAGCCTTTTGAAATTCATTCCATGCTTAAAAATAAGGGGAAATACATGTGGTAACACACATTTGGAAATTTAGCAAACCTCAGACTTTTATTGTGAGATATTTGATGAACTCAAACACAGCTGTGTACACTTTTACCAATTGCATATGGCATTTTCCCTCAAAAACAGCAAATACCTTTTCATACTATCAGCCTACTTATGATGACACCATCCTGATTAAAAAATATCTTTGCTCCTCCAGAGAATATTTATAAAGGAGAAAGGCTTGTTTTCAGCCCATGCACAGGCTGAAATTCAATGAGGAAAACACTGTTTCTAGAATAATTTAATATCCTGATGAAGCCCTAAGTGTTATTAAAAACAAACAAGTTTGATTAAATGAGATATGAATGACCATTGAGCAAATGAATGGAAAGTCTACTGGCATGATTTGTATGGCAGGTTAAAATAAAAATAATAGAGTATTTCAAAGAATTCCATCTTATAATTTGATACCATGTACTTTATCATTGGTTTAAATGAATTTATTTTAAAGATTTTTTTGCATGGTGTGGGTAAAAACCACCTGAAAATAGGGAAAAAATAAAACATTGGACTTGAAATAGTCTTTGTCAGACAACAAAACATTATTTATGTATACTTTCCTCAAAAGGTAGCAAAAACGTCAGCATAATAATGCAACAAAAAAATAAGATACTAAAAACAAAAGCAGAAGCAAACAACATTGTGGATAGTATATAGATTTATATATGAAATTCATATAATTTATTACCATATGTACAGCTGTAGAGCTCTTATATTTACCATTAGCTTCATGTCTGTTAGTTTCCTCTCAGCTAAATAATAGAATAACAGTTTTTATGAGAGTTCAGATTGTCAAAAATTTTATAGATATAAATATACATACAAAATTTTTTGATAATATATATAAATATAAATATATATATATATATATATTTAAAGCTGGTGAAAAAATATCAAATGTATAACAAGTGTTCAATTGTAGTCCTAACAGGAAAGGAGGGTGAGAATATGGCAGAATGGAATATTTGAAAAAATAATTATATGATCCATGAATCCCATTCCTGGGCATACATCCAGAGAAAAATATGGTTCAAAAGGATACATGCACCCCAATGTTCATTGCAGCACTATTTACAATAACCAGGACATGGAGGCCACCTAAATGTCCATTGACAGGTAAATGGATAAAGAAGATGTGGTACATATATACAATGGAATATTACTCAGCTATTAAAAAGAATGAAATAATGCCCTTTACAGCAACATGGATGGACCTGGAGATGATCATACTAAGTGAAGTAACTCAGATAGAGAAAGACAATTATATGATATCGTTTACATGCAGAATCAAAAAAAAAATGAACTTATTTACAAAACAGAAAGAGACTCACAGACTTAGAGAACAAACTTATGGTTACTCTAGGGGAAGGGTAGGGGAGAGGGACAGATTGGGAGTTTGGGATTAACATGTTCACACTGCTATATTTAAAATAGATAACCAACAAGGACCTACTGTACAGCACAGGGAACTCTGATCAATATTCTGTAATAACCTAAAAGGGAGAAGAATTTGAAAAAGAATAGATACATGTATATATATAACTGAATCATTTTGCTGTACACCGGAAACTAACACAATATTTTTATTATTATTATTTATTTTTTATTTTTGCAGTATGCGGGTCTCACTGTTGTGGCCTCTCCCGTTGCGGAGCACAGGCCCCAGACGCGCAGGCTCAGCGGCCATGACTCACGGGCTTAGCCGCTCCGCGGCATGTGGGATCTTCCTGGACCAGGGCATGAACCCGTGTCCCCTGCATTGGCAGGCGGACTCTCAACCAGTGTGCCACCAGGGAAGCCCCAACACAATATTTTTAATCAACTGTACTCCAATATAAAATGAAAAATCTTAAAAAAAATTTAAAAAATGGGTAAAAATTTCCCAATTTGGTGAAATACAAAAGAAATACAGATATAAACACCTCAGCAAATAAAAGCAGGATAAATACAGAGAAAATTACATCTACACATATATTTAAACTGCTGAAAACCGAAGATGAAGAGAAAACCTTGAAAGCAGCTAAAATAATACAACATATGGGGGAACAATGTTTTAGATAACCATTGACCTCTCATTTGAAACTGGAACCAAGAAGATAATAGATTCATTAAGAACAGTGAGGAGAAATAAAAGGACAAATCAAAATTTGAAATCCAGTTTCAATGTCTTTGAGAATTAAGTCAAAATATATTTTTACATAAAAGGAAACTAAAAAAAAAAATTATAGTAAACAGACCTGCCCTACAAGAAATTCTAAACAAAATTCTATCAAGAGCAGAAATGTAATACTCAAGTTTCAGGAAGGGATGAAGAATATCAAAATTAATATTTATCTTGGTAAATATAAAAGGCTTTCTTTCTAAATATCCACTTTTATTATGTATAATCAATATTTTATGTAGGCACTTGCCAGTACAAGTAGATAAGAAAACTACTGTAAAACATATAAAATATAGAAAGGAAAAATTAAAATTGTTTCTATTTTAATATTATATAATTGGCTTGTAGAAATCCTAAGATATATACAAAACTAATTTTAGAACTAAAAATTGAATTTTGTAATGTCACAGTATTCAAGGTTAATATTATTGAAAACCATATTTCAGATACTAGTAACAAACAATTGGAAACAGTAAAAACCAATTCTGTTATCAGTAGTATTAAAAATAAAAATAGCTATGAATAAATTTACCAAAAGTTGTCCAAGAATTCTACACTGAAAAATTTAAAATATTGCTAAGACTAAAATAGGAAAAAGCAAAAAATTGGAACAAATGACATAATTATGGAATGGAATACTTGATGCTGTTAAGATACTAATTTTTCCAATTGATTTATGGATTCAATACAGTCACAATCATATAGGCATACTTTGGAGATATAGCAGGTTTGTTTCCAGACTACCACTGAAAAGCCAATATTGCAATTAAGTGAGTCACAATTTTTTTTTTGCTCCCAGTGCATATAAAAGTTATGTTTACATTATATTGTACTATAGTGTATTAAGTATTCAATAGAATTATATCCGAAAAAACAAAGTACATACCTTAATTTAAAAATACTTTATTTAAAACTTAATTTAAAACTTAATTTAAAAATACCAACCACCATCTGAGCCTTCAGTGAGTTGAAATCTTTTTGCTGGTGGAGGGTCTTGCCTCACTGTTGATGGCTGCTGGCTGATCAGGGTGGTGGTTGCTAAAGGTTGAGGTACCTGTGGCAATATCTTAAATAAGACAAAAATCAAGATTTCCCCATCTATGGAAACTTCCTTTCATGAACAATTTCTCTGTAGTACTTAATGCTTGTTGATAACATGTTACCCACAGTAGAACTTCTTTCAAAATTGGAGTCAATCCACTCAAACCCTGTCACTACTACATCAGCTCAGTTTATGTAATATTCTAAATACTTTGTTGTCATTTTAACAGTCTTCACAGCATCTTCAACAGGATTAGTTTCCATCTCAAGAAACTACTTTCTTTGCTCATCCATAAGAAGCAACTCCTCATTCCTTAAAGATTTATCATGAGATTGCAGAAGTTCAGTTAGATCTTCAGACTCCACTTCTAATTCTAGTTCTCTTGCCATTTCCACAACATATTAGTGACTTCCTCCACTGAAGTCTTGAACTTCTCAAAGTCATCCATGAGGGTTGGAGTCAACTTCTCCTAAACTCCTGTTAGTGTTGATATTTTGACCTCTTCTCATGAAACAAGTGTTCTTCAAGGGATCTGGAATGATGAATCCTTTCCAGAGGTTTTCAATTGACTTTGCCCAGATCCATAGGAGGGATCATTATCAGTGGCAGCCATAGCCTTACAAAATATATTTTTAAAATAAAAACACTTGAAAGTTGAAATTACTCCTTGACCCATGGGCTGCAGAATGGATGTTTTGTTTTCAGGCATGAAAACATCACTAATGTCATTGTACATCTCCATCAAAGCTCTTAAGTGACCAGTTTCATTGTCAGTGAGCAGTCATATTTTGAAAGAAACCATTTTTTTCTGAGTAGTAGGTCTCAACAGTGAGCTCAAAATATTCAGTAAACCATGTTGTAAACAGATGTGCAGTGATCTAGGCTTTGTTGTTCCAGTTATAGAGCATAGATCAAGTAGATTTAGCATACTTGTTCAGGACTCTATGATTTTCAGAATGGTAAATGAACACTGGCTTCAACTTAAAGTCACCAGCTACTTTAGCCCTAACCAGAGTGGTGGCATGACCTTTGAAGTTTTGAAGCCAGGCACTGACTTCTCTCTACCTATGAAAGTCCTAGATGGCATCTTCTTCCAATAGAGGGTTGTTTCATCTACATAGACAATTTGTAGTTTAGTGTAGCCACCTTCATTAATTATCTCAGCTAGATCTTCCAGATAACTTCCTGCAGCTTCTACATCAACACCTGCTGCTTCACCTTGCACTTTTATGTTATGGAGATGGCTTCTTCCCTTAAACCTTATGAATCATCTGCTAACTTCAAATTTTTATTCTTCAACTTCCTCACCTCTCCCAGCCTTCATGGAACTGAAAACAGTTAAGGCCTTTCTCTGGATTAGGCTTTGGCTTAAGGGAACATTGTGGCTAGTTTGATCTTCTATCCAGACAGTTAGAGCTTTCTCCATACCAACGATAAGGCTGTTCCACTTTCGTATTATTTTTGTGTTCACTAGAGTAGCACTTTTAATTTCCTTCAAGAACTTTTCCTGGGCTTCCCTGGTGGCGCAGTGGTTGGGAGTCCGCCTGCCGATGCAGGGGACACGGGTTCGTGCCCCAGTCCGGGAAGATCCCACATGCCGCGGAGCGGCTGGGCCCGTGAGCCATGGCCGCTGAGCCTGCGCATCCGGAGCATGTGCTCCGCACGGGAGAGGCCACAACAGTGAGAGGCCCGCGTACCGCAAAAAATAAATAAATAAATAAATAATAAAATAAAATAAAAAGAACTTTTCCTTTGCACTGACAACTTGGCTAACTGTTTGGTGCAAGAGGCCAATATTTCAGCTTATCTCAACTTTTGACATACCTGTCTCAGTGTTTAATTATTTCTAGCTTTTGTTTTAAAATGAGAAATATGTAACTCTTTCTTTCACTTGAACACTTAGAGACCATTTTAAGCTTACTAAATATTGGCCTAATTTCAATATTTTTGTGTCTCAGGAAATAGGGAAGCCTGAGGAGAGGGAGAGAGATGGGAGAACAGGTGGTCTGACAACATTTATCAATTAAGTTCACCTTCATGTATGAGTATGGGTTTTGGCACCTCAAAAAGAGTATAATATTAACATCAAAGATTATATATTATAAATCACCATAAAAATATAATAATAATGAAAACGTTTGAAATATTACAAAAATTTTTGGAATGTGACACAGAGATACAAAGTGAGCAAATGCGGTTGTGAAAATGGCACCTATAGACTTGTTAGACACAGGGTTGCCACAAACCTCCAGTATGTAAAAACAAAGTAACTGAAAAGCACAGTAAATAAAAGTGCAATAAAATGAGGTATGCTTATAATTGAAGTAAGCTTTTCTTTAGTAGAAAATTACAAATAGAATCTAAAATTTTAAATGGAAACACAAAGGACACAGAATATCCAAAGTAATCTTGAGAAATATAAATGAAGTTGTGGGAACTAGTCTATCTGATTTCAAGTCAGTGTGTTACTGCCATAGGATCAAAAAAAGATCAATGGAAATAAAAGAAATTCCAGAAATAGATCCACAATTTTGTGATTACTTCATTTTTTTTTACAAAGAAGAGCTGAATATTAAAATGAAGACTGTATTCCTACCTCACATCATATACAATATTAATTCAGACTTATAATGTATCTAAATATAAAGTAAAAAATCAGAAATATTTTGGTGGAATTGTAGAATAATCTTCATGATTTAATGGTAGGCAAAGTTTTCTTAGACCATGTAAAGAAATAACTTAAAATTTTAAAAAATAGGCTTCATCAAAATTAAAACTTCTGCTCATCAAAAGGCAGAATTAATCAGTGAATAATTAAGCCACAGACAAGGGGGACATATTTATAGATCATATATTTGAAAAAGATGATAACTATTGTATATAATTTCTATAAACTAATAAAGATAAAGACAATTTACAAATAGTTAATGAGGGCCCATTTTGCTCAACATTATTAATAATTAGAGAAATACAAATTAGAACCACATGAGATATCACATGTCGACCAAAATGGCTCATATAAATATTAGAGAGAAATAAAAAGAGAGAGGCATCATCAAACACTGGTAAGTTTGTTGAAATGGAAAACTCATTACTTATGGGAAGTTAAAATGATAAAACTATTTTGAAAACTTACTAGTGGTTTCTTACAAAACTAAATATATACCTACCGAATGACCCAGCCATTCTACCCCTATGTATTCACTCAAGAGAAATAATAATCTTTTTTGAACTTAAATAAAATATTATATAATTTTAACTACTATTAATAACATCCTAACATCATGAATGGCTTTCAAAAATATTATTCCATATTATGAAAAAACTTTTCCAAAAATACATCATGTATAATTTTATTAACATGAAATTCTGAAAGAGGGGAAACTATTATATGGGAAAAGAAAAGGACAAAATGGTTGTCTCGCAGGGATAGGAGCAAAAAAATAAGTAGGGAACTGCATAGGGAGATTTATGAACAAAGGTAAACCTCTGTAACTAGCTAGTATTTTGGGTTACACAGGTAAATACTTTTTTCTAGACTTTTTGAATGTATACTTATGAATTATATATTTAATTGTATGTAAATTATACATTAAAATTAAAATCCTACAGATATCAAACTCAAATTAATGATATGCATACTTAGAGAATCAGAAAATTTTACTTCAAAATTTATTAAAAATAACATGGATTAATGGTTGTGTAGAGAAGTGGGTCAGATATATGATAGAGCAAGAATAATATAATATTAATCTACAAAATATGATTATAGGTATTCTCTGTTAAATTATTTAAAATTTTTAGTATGATTGATAATCTTAATAAAATATTGGGAAAAACAAAAATTGTCTTCTGGAATTTTACATTTTGTTTTTCTTTTGAAGCCCCTTTCACCCACTACTAATTTTATAGCAATCATGCTCATCATTCAGAAAGCATGGGAACCTAAATGTTAAGAAAATGTCATTAAATCACCAGGTAGAGAATCTTTACCAATTAATGAAGCATTCATATTTCTAACACAAGTTTCACTAGGTGATCCTGGTCAATTTCCTCCTATGTTCCACACCTCAGGTCCATGTCTAGGAATAATCTCTGAGTTTCCTCTCAGCCCAATTATTTTAGGATTAAGAATCTGAGTCTATATTCTCATAATCAAAGGCAGTATTAGAATATTCAGTGGGTATGAGATCTAGTTGAAATGGTACAGGCTTTGGAACTATGTGGACTAGGATGTAAATCCCAGCTTCCATATTTTTGTAGAAGAAAAGTAGCGTAGCTTCCTTAAGATTACATTAGCTAAAAGATGTGCTGCCTTATGATGCACTTCACACTCATTAAAGTTAATTCACCTTTTCCTTTAAATGTGCCTATAAATAGCCAAGTTATGGGTACTTTCAAATGAATGGAATTTACACAATTGGAATAATTCTAAAATTCACAAATTGGAAATATTTTAAAACATTATATACAACTGTAGATGAATCATATTCAATATCATAGTTCAAAAATTAATGAGAGTAGGAATGGCTGAAGATTGATGGTATCAGACTGGGTACTTCTTGGTCAGTAGAGAAAATTCAACACATCCTTGAATGGAATTATTTTTTAATCATCTCAAAAATGTTTTTCAAAAATGTATACTTCATTTCCTTCAATGTGTCTAATCCTTTGGCAAATATGTAGATTCTGGGTCTTGAAAAGTTACTTAAAACTAAATTTAGATATAGAGTTTGAAGAAGAAATATGAAATATTAAAATATGCTTAAATATTTATTTCCTTATGTGTAAAGTTGGTTAGATAATAAATACCAGTATACTCTGTTGCTGAAAGGGAAAAATATATTTCTATTTCATTAACTATGGGTACTATGAATCAAGTCTATCCTAAATTACAGTCATTTTAAGTTGCATTACATAATATTTAGCACATATGAAAAAGGCATATAATCTATATAGGAAGTATGAACCAAAAAGAAATAGACTTCTATAAGCACAGCTGGATCATTAACAACACTTCTGCCTGTACCTTGGTGCTTCTTCCCCATTCTTTATCCTTCTTTCCTCATTAAGCGCCTGAAATATATATTGTCTATAATCTCTTTGCTTTATATATTTTTATTTAAGGTTTTATTTTTAAAAGCAGTTTTAGAATCACAGCAAAATTGAGAAGAAAGTACAGAAAATTTCCATATACTCCCATCTTCACACATGCTTAGCCTCCCCCATTATCAACATCCTTTCTACTTAATTCATTAGAGCCCTTAGCATATTCATCATTGTTATTTGCAATTCCAGTTTGATAATTCCATCATCCCTGCATGTCTCATTCTGAAGTTTGCTGTGTCTCTTCAAATTGTGCCTTTAGCCTTTTGTTATGTCTCATAATGCTTGATAGTTGGACATGCAGTACTTGGCAAAAGGAATTGCTGTAAATAGGTTTTTAATGATGCAGTGGTGATGCAGGGGGAAAGGAAAATTTTTGTACTCCTATGACTGGGTCTCAGTCTTTTAGTGAGGCTATACCTCTGGACTGTTGACTTCACAAGAGTTACTCAGGCTTCTTCTTCCCTCTTAGGTGGAACAGGATGATTAGAACTAGCTGGTATCTCCATTCTCCCAGGTTATTTAGGCTCTGATAATACTCCCGCAGGTTAGACTCCGGTTAACTAGTTTTTCCTGTGGCCAGACCTTGTTAATAAGAACAGAGTGCTTTGGCATGTTGCAAAATTGTTCCTTTTCCCCTTCCCCTGCTAGAAACGCATGGGGATTTTTCTCTGATATTTACTGTGGAAATCTGGGCAAGTTCCTGGAGATAAATCTCACAACATCGAGGGGGACCCCATATGGCTGGGGTCCCTTGGAGTTTTTAACACTCAGACTTGATTACATTGAGCCTCCAGCAATTCATCAATTAAAGTTCAGCTTTTCCTGCCCCTGCACTGGTTTGCAGGGTGGTTTTCACTCTTGCAAATCTCTGTTCCACTAAGCAGCAACTCCCTGTATTTTCCTGTCTCTCCAATCTTGGAGGCTGTGGTTTGCCTTATGTTTTTCCACCTATTATGAATCAAAGAAGAGTTGTTGATTTTTTGTCTGTTCAGCTTTTTACTTGTTAGTACTGAATGGCAATTTCTAAGCTCCTTACATGCAGAACTAGAACCAGAAGTGAAAATCGTGAAACTTTAGAGGAAATAATTCATCAGGCTCTAACTGAGACCCAAAGATAGTGTGAAAGAGTAGGGTTTGTTCTAAAATTGTAATGATGCTTTACGTTTTTATGGACTTACATAGTCTGCTATGCGTTTTTCCTATATACCATCTTTTTAAATTCTCACAAGGACACTTATCGGCAGGTTAGACTTAAAAGTGGTAATTTTATCATTAGTGACCAGCCCATGAGAAAAGCTATCCTTAGATATGGGCTAAATAGATTAAAACTTTTATGTTGCACTCTGAAGAGCGTTTTTCTCCAGTGGTTTCCATACAACTAGTAGGTTACTTCCACCATCTTTGATTTAGCCCCATACATTACCATATATAGAAAGTTGTGGATATGCAGGTTCAGCAAACAGATGTTGGCACATTAAGCAAGTAAACAGACCATATCAATGACAGCAAGCATCTTTACATTTGGGTGTTTGACCTGGAGTATATCATATAAAGAATAGCTGACAACTGTATGATTATGTTTTGAAAGTTTAATGGCAGAAATGAGCTGATTTTTTCTAACCTCAAGAAACATGTTCAAAAGAAATGCAGAAGACTTCAATTAAAAAGCGTCTAAAAACTCTTTTTCCTAAATGATCCTGCTGTGTCAATTTTCTGTAATGTATATTGTGTTTCTCTTTTGATCCTTTTATATCTTTTACGTATTGAGTTTTTGAGTCAGCAGTTTCTTATCCTCAATTAAAACATCATTCACAAAACAGATTTGCTGCATATACTTTTTAAATGGGCTATGTACATTGTATTTATTTCCAAAGGTTTCAGTTTGATTTTTTAACCTATTTATTTTATTGTGCTAAAAAACACATAAGATTAAGTTTAGCATCATCATTTTAAGTATACAATTCAGTAGTGTTAAGTATACTCACATTGCTATGCAAAAAATCCTCTAGAACTTTTACCGTCTTGCAAAATTGAAACTCTATATCCAAAAAATGAATTTCACTTCCACCCCAGCCCTTAGCAACCACCTTTCTAAATTCTGTTTCTATGATTTTGAGTACTTTAGATACGTCACATGAGTGGAATTATATAGTATTTGTCTTTCTGTAAGTGGCTTATTGTACTTAGTATAATGTCCTCATGGTTCATCTGTGTTGTAACAAGTGACAGTGTTTCCTTGTATTTTTAAGGCTGAATATATAATACACATTTTCTTTATCCATTCGACATTGAACATTTGGGTTACTTCCACCTCTTCCCGCTTGTGCATAATGCTGTTACAAACATGGGTGTTTAAATATCCCTTCAAGACCCTGCTTTACATTCTTTTGGATATATACTCAGAGGTAGGATTACTGGATCATATGGTAATTCTAATTTTAATTTTTTTTTGAAATTAATCTCCATACTGTTTTCCAAAATGCCTCTACCATTTTATACTCCCATCAATAGTGTTCGAATTTCTTTGTTTCCTCTCCAATGCTTGTTATTTTCTGCTCTTTTGATAGTAGTCATCCTGATGGGTATGAGGTGATATCTCACTGTAGCTTTGATTTGCATTTCTCTTACAATTAGTGATGTTGAGTATATTTTCATACACCTGTAGGCCATTTGTATAGCTTCTTGGGAGAATTGTATATTCAAATTTTTTCGCAGTGGTTTTAAATCAGGTTATTTGTTTTTTTCATTTTTGAGTTGTAGAAGTTCCTTATATATTTTGGATATTAACCCCTTACCAACTACATAATTTGCATATATTTTCTCCCATATGTAGTCCTATTTGTCTATTTTTTGCCTATTTTTTTCTTTAACTTATCTATTTTTGTTTTTACTGCCTAAGTTTTGGTGTTATGTTCAATAAATTATTGTCAACTCCAATGTTCTGAAGATTTTCCCCCTATTTTTTTATTCTAGAAGTTTTTTATTTTAGGTTTTATTTTTAGGTGTTTGTTTAATACTTTTGAGTTAATTTTCATGTATGTTGTAAAGTAAGATTTCAACTTTGATTTTTTCAGTTTTGGATGTTCCTTTTCCTCAGTACCTTTTGTTGAAGAAACTGTCCTTTTACCATTGTGTTGTCTTGACACCTTGACAAAAATCACGTGTTTATATACACAGGGGTTTATTTCTGTTCCACTGGTCTATATATGTCTTTATGCCAGTACTGCACTGTCTTGATTACTATTACTTTGTAGTGTTTTGGGGTTTTTTTTGCGGTACGCGGACCTCTCACTGTTGAGGCCTCTTCCGTTGCGGAGCACAGGCTCCGGACGCACAGGCTCAGCGGCCATGGCTCACGGGCCCAGGCGCTCTGCGGCATGTGGGATCTTCCCGGACCGGGGCACGAACCCGTGTCCCCTGCATCGGCAGGCAGACTCTCAACCACTGGACCACCAGGGAAGCCCTGTAGTATGTTTTGAAATCAGGAAGTGTAAGGCCTCTAACATTTTAAGATTCTTTTTGCTATTCAGAATGCTTTGAGATTCCATATGAATTTTAGGAAGTATTTTCTATTTCTGCAAAAATGCCATTGGGATTTCGATAGAAATTTCACTGACTGTGTAAATCACTTTGCGTAGTATGAATATTTTAACAATTTAATCCATGAGTATGGGGTGGCATTTATTTTATACCCCAATTTTCTTTGAATGTTCTCTTCAAATGTTGAGGTTCAATTATAGACTGTGACATGTATAGATTTTAAAAAATAAAATTGAACTCTGTTATGGACACAAACACTTGTGAAATGAGATCACTTTAGAGGGGAGAGGATCTCAGCCACAGCCCTCAATGACACAATGACGAGAGCTTCTCTCATCATTGTTAGTCTTCTTTGCTAGTCTTGTTAGTCTTCTTTGCTACAAAACAAATTACCAAAAACATAATGACTTAAAACAGCACACATTTATTGTTTCAAAGATTCCCTAGGTTAGAAAGTTAGACACAGGTTAAATGTCTTCTACTCATGGTCTCAGAAGACTGGAAAAAAATGCATTGGCTTTGTGTCAATTTCACTTGATATTCTTTTATACCCACATGGTTGTGATAGATTTCAGAACTTTGAGGTTGTCGGACAGATACCCTCAGCTCTTAGAGGCTATCTGGCATTCCCTGCTATATAGCCCTCTCCATATCTTTTCAGTTGGCTTATGCAAGACCAATAGGACATCTCCTGATGTTTATTGTCTCTAACTTCAAGGTCTTCTTTTAAGGGCTCACCTGAATAGGTCTAGCCCATTTGGGCTTGCAATTAATTCAAAGTCAACTTATTAAAGACCTTAATTATTTCTCCAATATCTCTTTATTTTTGCTATACGATGTAACCTAATCATAGGAGTGATCTTGTATCATACTTACACTTCCTGCCCACACTCAAAGGGAGAAGATTATATGGGACACAAACACCAAAGGGCAGAATTGTGCCTACCACAGAGTCCATGGCCAAATTTGTTGCAAAGCCACCCAGAGAATCACATTTTCTGATTCCAAGGCAGATTCTTACTCAGATTTTTCTGAAAAATACATATGTTTGTTTTAATCAGAAAATATCTGTAATAAGGGTTATCTCTTTTTTTAGATAGATACAGGTCACCAATCTTGATTATATTCATGCTTAATTGGAAAAATAAATTTCTGAAAATCCTGGAATTTAAAATAATTTTGAACTTTCTGTGAGTTACATTAAAACTCATCCTTAATTTTCATCCATATTAGAATTTTATCAGAATAAATAAATATTGATATCAGCAGAGTGCACACTAACCGTGAGGCAATTCCCTGGTGGATGATGTCCTTTTTTTGAGAAGTTTTACCTTTTGGAAAGTCTCATCTTTTGAGCTATTTAATTTGAAATGAGGATTTTCCATAGGTGGAGTCATCGAAAGCTCAGAGATTGAGGCTTTTGAATATATTACAAACGTTTTCTTTACTAACATCTATATTTTATTAGTAGTATGGAATAATTCAGATATTTTTCATGATTTTTCTGCCTCTCTGTTATAATCTGAATATTTATGTCTTCTCAAAACTCCTAAGCCTCAAAGTTGATGGTAGGCTTTTGGAAGGTGATTATTTGTGAGAGATCTGCTCTCATGAATAGGATTAGTGCCTTTATGAAAGAGACTCCACAGAGATCCCTTGCACCTTCTACCATGTAAAAACACAGCAAGAAGACTAATGGATTGAGACATTCCTTAATCCTCTGC
This sequence comes from Orcinus orca, assembly GCF_937001465.1. Lineage (NCBI taxonomy): Eukaryota > Metazoa > Chordata > Mammalia > Artiodactyla > Delphinidae > Orcinus > Orcinus orca. The sequence continues at coordinate 17,567,847 of NC_064571.1, forward strand.
TACCTCTGGGAATAATAGCTTTGGAAAGGAGATAAAATGAGGCTCATTTGTAACTTCTGGACTAATTTTTAATCATTAAATTGTACAGAATATATATATCCATTAACATAGTTAAAACAATTATTATCTTGTGCAAGAACAAAACTTGAGGCATCACACTTCCTGACTTCAATTTATACAAAGCTATAGTAATCAAAACTGTATGACACTTGAAAAAGAAAAACTCAAGACACATTAAACTAATGGAATAGATTATAGAGCCCAGATATAACACACATAAAGTATGAGTCAACTAACCTTTGACAAAGGTGGCACTAATACACTCTGTGAAAAGGACAGTCTCTTCAATAAATGGTGTTGGAAGAAGAATGACAGTGTACCTTCTCTTTCACTACACAAAAAAATGAACTCAAAATGTATTAAAGACTTCAGTAGAAGTTGCAAAGGTGAATTTTTCCCAGATCATTACATTGCTGAGCATTTTATCTTTCAAGGCAATATATATTTCTGTTGCTGTGTTTGATCAAAGGTAAAATGAAATCTTTTAATTATAGGATAGCTGTTTGGACAACATAATATTTAAGGTACATTCCTAATCAATAATCTAATACTTTATAATTCTGAATGAGTGATGTGATATCTCCCTGAATATCATTAGCATACTCAGATGGAAGATGGTATCACAGAGGGGCTGGGATGAAATATGTATCAATGCAGGATTTCAATTTAGAGATTATATTTAAGAAATGGTGAAATAAATACAAAAACATTAGTGTTCTCATTTTAAAATAACTCTAGTAAGACATCTTAGTGATTGAGCATTAAATATTGTGTTAGGATTATAGACAAATATACCTGTATATATTTTTATTGATCCATTTTTTGCATTTTTAAAGGTGTTAAGTAAAGTACACCTCAGTATACTCCTTGCATGCACAAGTAAAGAAATGAAAATCTATATTAAATTTTGTAACATTCTTGTTGTGTTAGAAAACTATTTTATATATATATATAGTAGCTTATATAGAGAGAGAGAGAGAAAATGGGAAGGTTGGTCAGATTTTCTAATTCAAACCTGTTCTGCCTGATGCTACTGTAAAATTGAGTTTCTTTATAATAGTTTTATATGGAAATCATATATTTTTATAGATTTATATGTGACTTTAATTGAAACTTTGCCATAAGATTTATTAATCTCCTCTGATTATATATGTCTAAAGTGAATTTTGTTGAGTTACAATTTCCTAAAGTGTCTATTGAAATTTCAAACTTATTAGAATAGAACAGTATATAGTTTTTCCTAGTTTTTTTATTATCTTCCTTATCTGTGTTTTACTTTATTTTCACAGCTAGCTTTTGAATGTAGTCATTATAACTACGCTGTTTTCCTTTATAGTTTCAAATTAGTGTACATTTACATATACTTATATTTGTTTTCTCCTTTTTGAAAACATTAGGTTGCAGCCACTCTGAAAAGGCTACATACACTATGATTCTGAACATATGACATTCTGGAAAGGGTTTTCTATGGAGACAGTAGAAATATCAGTGGTTGCCAGGGGTTGAGAGGGAGAGGTGAATAGGCAGAGCACAGAGGATTTTTAGGGCAGTGAAAATACTGTATGATACTATAATGGTGGATACATGTCATTATATATTTGTCCAAAACCATAGAATGTGCAACTGCAAGAGTAAACTCTAACATAAATTATGGACTTTTGGTGATAATGATGTGGCAGTATAGGTTTATCAAGTATTACAAAAATGTACCACTCTTTTTGCTGGTGTCATTGAGAGGGGAGGCTAAGCATGTGTGGAAGCAGGCAGTATATAGGAAATCTCTACATCTTCCTCTCAATTGTGCTCTGAGCCTCAAACTTCATTGAAAAAAAAAATAAAGTCTTAAAGATTGTGTTAAAACTGCAATTAATTTCATTTTAAATGGAGATATGTACTGCTATATATTTGCCTCTAAATATGACTTCTATAAGATTTCATATTTTCAATTGATAATCTTATAGTTATTATTTCTAAGTAACTTTCAATTATAGTTTGTAATTTTCTGACCCAGGAGTTATAAGGAGGTTTTTTTTTTAATTTACCATTTCTAAATTCTCAGAATTGTTGTTTGTAGTTTTGTTATGTATTTGAGCATTGTGTAGTGTGCCCAGAGACTGTGACACACCGAAATGAGATTTTTTGTCCTTGGCCTAACACAATCACATTTTGTAAAAGTTGCAAAGGATCAAAACTGTGTTAAACACACATGTGGGGGAAGGGAGCAATATCAAAAAATGCACCCATTTCCTACATTCATGCTACACTGAAATTTATTTACCTTATAATATTTATAGATGAAAATGATGCAAGAACTCTTGTAACATTGTATGTGATAATTCACTGATTTAGTGTTATCATGGATAGTAAAAGTTGGAAAGTCAATACAGAATGTAACTACAGATAATTTGGCCCAGCGTCTTTATTTGCAGATGAACAAACTTGGATTTGGGATCTTTAAAACCACTTGTCCAGTGCCACATAGGAAATTAGTGGATTAAGAGATGTGGACCCCAGGCCCTTTACCATCATTTAGGATCTTCTCTGCTGCCAAAATGCTTTGAAGATCACCTCATCACTGACCATGAATAGGAAATATAACATAAAATAAAATATAATTTATGTGTTTCAAATTCAGAGAGCAGAAATCCTTCAGGAAGCAGGCTCAATATTATATATATGCAAATTAAACAGTTTCTTTTGTGGTTTGAGAAGAATGGCATTAGAAAAGACTTTTGTATCCACCAATATATCTCCCTGACTTCCTGGCCACAATTGACTTTATCACTCATAAGTCATTCTTTGGGTTTAAACAGAGGTCTCCTTACTTCTAATTTTTAAATGCAAATGTTCCCGTTGCATATTAAAAGCTTTCACCTTAAGTGTCTGATTTTTATCACACCCTTTTTAGGAGAAAGAAGAAGAACCATGAAAGCAGAAAAATGATAACAATCCTAAGTGAGACCTGATGAAGAAATCTTCCATTCATTTTAAATTGTGGACTGCACAGGCTGTGTTCTGGAATCAGAAGACTAGTGCAGATTTGCATGTGAAGTTTCTCGTATGTTGTGCTTACTGATGCAGTGTTCTAATCAGCATTTGATGTAAGCTTTCCTGTTTCCCTCCAATGGAAACAATATTGGGCCCTCTGGCATTTTATAAGAATAAAATTTTCCCTTTGCTCACAGATATGGAGTGCAAAGAGATATAAAATAAATCTTCAGAGGACTTCTCTTTACTGTTTTAACAGCCTTGTCTTCAAGCATCAGGTCACGAAGAGATACAGAGAGAAACTTATCTTTTATTTCAGTACATACCATTCTTGATTTTTTAAAAATTGGTCAATATAGTCCTGCCTGATCAATAAGTTTTGATATCTGGCTTCTCAAAAATCAATATCTGCTTCTTCAGTCTATTTTTTCTTAATGGCACTGAGAGGTTAATTAGTATGGCCAGTGCCATGGGGTGACTCATCTACTAAGTCCTGTCTAAGAAAACTAGAACTGTGAATTACTACCCCATGTTCAACAACAAAAAGCACTGTCTTTTAAAGAAAGCACAACTGCTTGTTTATGCAAACTTCTGAATCCTTTGTCATTAAGATTCCAAACTTGATATTGTTTATAAATTGTTTGTATTCTGAGATAGTCTGATATCTATTTAGATGTTATGAGTTCCTTAAACCTTCTAGAAAAAAAGAATTATTATATTAAAGCCTTGAATATAAGTAAAGAAAGTGATCCTCTCAGTTGTTTAAAATGGAAAATTCAAATGGTTCTGAAGAACCTAGGGACAGGACAGGACAGGAATAAAGACACAGATGTAGAGAATGGACTTGAGGACATGGGGAAGGGGAAGGGTAAGCTGGGACGAAGTGAGAGAGTGGCATTGACATATATACACTACCGAATGTAAAATAGATAGCTAGTGGGAAGAAGCCATATAGCACAGGGAGATCAGCTCAGTGCTTTGTGACCACCTAGAGGGTGGGAGAGGGAAGGTGGGAGGGAGATGCAAGAGGGAGTAGATATTGGGATATATGTATATGTATAGCTGATTCACATTGTTATAAAGCAGAAACTAACACACCATTGTAAAGCAAATATAATCCAATAAAGAGGTTAAAAAAAAAAAAGAAATGAGAAGATCTCTGCCTTCCCCCCCCCCCAAAAAAAGGAAAATTTTCATGGAGCTAGCACTTGAAATCTAACTTTTCTTGATCATAACTGGGTCTTTGGGTTATGAAATCTAACTTTTCTGGATCATAACTGGGTCTTTTGGGTACATTCTTAGAGTTCAAAAAATGTATTGATTATTCAACTATTCAGTTCTGAATCTATGTAATTTTAATCAGGAAATGACTTCAAGTATTAGAATGTAGAAGAGAGAGTACTATTGGGATGTCCAATGTTAGTAGGGGTTTGAAGTACAGCTGCATGTTTCTGCAGGATTTTATTCTCCATTGTGTCTTTGTTTCTATTACTTCTAAAATTTTAATAGGCAGATTCTAAATCATTGAGTCTTGATTTGGGCCTGAGATTCTGTATTTTTAACAGACTCTCATGCTATTCTAAAGCAACAGCAGAAACTTGAAGTTTGTTACACAGTGATTCTTGAACCAGCAAATATAACATGAACCAGTTATTTTTGCAATAACTGGAAACCTTTTAAAAATACCTATTAGAATCTGCGGTGGGTCTCAGGCTTTGGTATTTTTTGTAAAGCTCCTGAAGAGATGCTAATTGAGTGTAAGGATTGGAAATCACCAGTATTGGAATTTATATCATTCTTCAAACCCCAAGTCAGTCTCCACCTCCACTAGCTTTTCCTTGATAAGTCTCCCCTGTTAATTCTACTCTTCACTTTTCTCCCATTATCCTGATGATTTGAAACACTTTCTAAGGACTTCCTCAGTGGTCCAGTGGTTAAGACTCTGCACTTCCACTGCAGGGGGCACAGGTTCGACCCCTGGTTGGGGAACTAAGATACTACATGCCACGTGGTGTGGCCAAAAAAACAATTAAGTTAAAAAAAAAAGAAACACTTTCTGGTCAAAGTGACTTATTATTAAAACTTATATATCCTACCCTCTAAATGGAAGTCTCCTGGATCTACTTTTTAATTTCCCTAGGGCATTTAGATCATTACCCCCCATCTTCCATGCACTGATCTCTGGACTTTGACCTTTTTGTAATTAAAGGTATTAACAGACCCACCTTGATATCTGTAAGATAATCCCCTTCATTTTGTTTGTTTATTTTAGCAATAATCATATAGTATTTGCTTTAAAAAAATTCAGGAAGAAGTACATGTTACCTTTTGTAGGCTGAGAATTGAACCAGTTCAGGACAGCCATTGGAGTTTCTAAATTTGGTCTTTAACACTATTTTAAGGAAAGCTAGATATTCTTATGCCAATATTTAGGCCTAACAGTGGAACATCTAACTTTATCAGGGACAACATAATCTTATGTTAGGGCTCATTTCTCCTTTTGTAGTTATTACAAAAATAGCCCACCAGCATAGTCAATTCATCTATATTTTTGCAGCAATATCATAGATAACATGATACAACCTAATTTTCATTTAATATTATAAATATTTTTGGCTTGCTACATTGTTATTTCATTCTTTTTTTACCTTCACTTTTCCACAAAAAACATTTTTCTGTGCTTATGCTATCCCATATAACACACACACACAGCATTAAAATTATTATGAGTTTATTAAAGTGCCCTTAAGTTTCAAATCCTTATGGTCAGTTGTATCAGTCAGCTCAGGCTGCCATAATAAAATATCATAGTCTGGGTAGTTTAAACAACAGAACTGTATTTTGTCTCAGTTCTGGATGCTGAAAGTCTAAGATCAGAATGCCAGCACAGTAGAGTTCTGGTGAGAGCTCTCTTCCTGGCTTGCAGATGGCCACCTTCTTGCTGTGTCATGACACAGCAGAGAGAGATAATTTTTCTCTCTTCATTTTCCTGTAAGGTCACCAATCCCATAGGATTACCTGCTTACTCTTACGACCTCATTTAACCTTAAATACCTCCTAAAATACCTGTCTGCAAATGCAGGCACTTTGGTGGTTAGGATTTCAACATACGAATTGGGGGTAGGGCACAATTCAGTCCACAGCTGTTGTCCAGTGGGCTACATGGAACTGAGCCTCCATAAACCCACCTTACCTATGTGATAACTATACAGATTTGCATAGATTTTACATGTTATAAATGTCAGTAACCTTGTATCAATCCCACAATAGCACCATTGAGCCTTTGACAATTTCAGAAATCAGTAATAAGGGCAGAATTCTGAGGGAACCAAACAATGAACCTTGGTTCCTGCTTTACAATATCAAAAAGTCTACTGCGTTTCTTTATGTAGACCAAGTTTGGTAAACATTATCAATATATCATTTAAAAGTTTGAGCTTGTGAAATTTAGTACTAAATCTCCAATTTCATTTATTGGCCTGAAATTGAATTAATCTTTTAAAATTCTTGAAATATGTGTATATATAAATTATTAACTAAAATTAGGAATGACTTTATATTTGAATTTTGTACAAAGAGAAAAAAATAACTATGCCTAATATAGACTTTGATCCCTGACTTTGCGGATAAAGAGAATAATTTCAAGGTAGAATTTGAAATTCACCATTTCCTCTTTGCAAATTATGACCTAAATCAAATTGTTTAAACATAACTTTTAAGGAAATTGACTTTAGGAAAGTGAGTTTTACTTTATGTTACATTGTTATCCCCTTATGCACTTAGATATCTAATGTAGGAGGAGTAATAACACCAGGAGGAGGAAAAAAATAACTTTCTAGTATCTTTTTATACCTGGTTTTCATGAAATGTATCACATATTGTTACATACAGGGAGGTTTAATAAATATGTATTGAAAAAAATTGTCTCAATTAAGGATAAATTAATTATATAAAGTGTCCACTATACTTGAATGTCTTTAGGAAAGAGAATAATGTGTAAAATATAATTTCTTCTCTTAAGAAAATTAGAGAAACAAGACTATTACAGGAGAAAAAATAACAAACAATATCACAATATACAATCAACAAAGTGCAGTATGGATTTTAATTCGTGGAAGGCTTAATGGGAAATTAGTAGCTTTAGATTACTATCAAATGACAGGGAGAATTTGTATAGAAGAGTATAAAGAGATATAGGGGAAATAGAAAGATTAAAGCAGCCAGAATTAAATAGTTAAGAAATCAGGTTGAAGAGAGGGATCACACTGGTATATAGTGAGACTAGATAAAATAAATAGGATCTAACGTGATACTTTTTGGTTGTTATGTTTTTGCTTCTCAATCAATATTCTGCATTGATATTTTGTATAAGTTCTAAGGTTGGCTTGCCTGACCCTTATTGAAATTCCTGTGTCATAGACACGTTTTGGCAGTTCTGACCAGCTTATCACAAATCTTTTCTCTGAATGTTTGGTCCTCTTGCTTAGGGTTGCCTGCTCTCTCAGTTCACAAACTAGATTTCTACTATTTCTTCACCTCTGTCCATTTACTTGGACCAGGAGTGGACACAGGATCCAGATTTGCTACTAAAATTAGAAATTGGGATTCAAAGATAACTAATTATCTATGTTGGTTAATATGAAAAACAGTTAAAATTCAGAAGTTTTGAGATAGTTATATAATGTGGAAAGAGAAGTCTTACAAAATTGAATGCTTTGCAGTCCATATTATCCTCCCCTCACCCCTCCCTTCTTTCCTTGCTTCTTTCCTTCCTTGCTTCTTTCCTTCCTTTCTTCCTTCCTCCTTTCCTTTCTTCCTTCCTTCTTTCCACTTCATTAGCTAATTTAGATAGCTTCTGTAACATGCATCTAGAAGTAAATCATGGATGAGACTGCCGATGTTACGGTATAATAAATTTTAGTAGTAGTGTGTTTCCTTTGATTATCCCACTATCAGCCCAAATCAAATATAATGTAATACTAGCAATCATATAATATACTAACTCAGTCAAATACCAGAAATGTAAGGAGAACTAGGGAAAGTTAGGTATCCTAAAAAATATAGAAAATCAATTTGATTGGGAATATCATCCTAGTCACACACTGTGATTCCTTGTAGTATCTACAACAATAGCAATAAGTAGGAAAACCAATTGATTTAAAGGTTCTTTTTGTTTGTTTGTTTGTTTGTTTGTTTTGCGGTATGCAGGCCTCTCACTGTTGTGGCCTCTCCCATTGCGGAGCACAGGCTCTGGACGCGCAGGCTCAGCGTCCATGGCTCACAGGCCTAGCCGCTCTGCAGCATGTGGGATCTACCCGGACCGGGGCAAGAACCCGTGTCCCCTGCATCGGCAGGCGGACTCTCAACCACTGCACCACCAGGGAAGCCCTAAACGTTCTTTTATGTCATATAAATTTTCAGGGTGAAATGTCTTCAGTTTGACATCCTCTAACTAAAATTTGTATTGTTGGGCTGCTGAGCAAAAATTATATATGTTTAATAGAGAAAATTACTATTACTGTCCAAGATTTCCAAAGCCTAAATAAGTTTATAAAAGAAGCAACAATCCTCTGAGACTTAAAGAATTGTCCTCATTTAGGAAATTAATTTTAATGTTTTATTAAGCCCAGCTGTTTGATGATGGTTGAGACACTGAATAAAATTTAAAACTTCTGCATGTTATTTGAAGAAAAGAATTGACTCTGTAAGTGAGTGTTAAATTATTTTGGAAGAGAGTATGGTTAAGGATATTTTTCCTGTTTTAAAGTATTATTATAGAATGTTAGGAGTGCAGAGGAGATCTGTAAGTATGAACAGGGACAAAACCATTGGGAATAGAGAAGTGAGAGAAAATATTCTCTTAGGCAAGCATCAGTGCAGGATGGCTTTAATGACTTCTTCCAGAATGTAACTGGCGGACTTCCCTCGTGGCGCAGTGGTTGAGAGTCCGCCTGCCAATGCAGGGGACGCGGGTTCGTGCCCCGGTCCGGGAAGATCCCACATGCTGCGGACCAGCTGGGCCCATGAGCCATGGCCACTGAGCCTGCGCATCCAGAGCCTGTGCTCTGCAACAGAAGAGGCCACAACAGTGAGAGGCCTGCATACCGCAAAAAAAAAAAACAAAAACAAAAAACAGAATGTAACTGGCTTTGTCAATATCTTACAGAGTTTACATAGGCTCCAGAAGTATTAGTAGTAGAATTACTATAGGGAGCAGAAAAAATGAAGAAATAGTAGATGCCCTCTGAAAGCAGAGGGGACTGTGTACATGAGTACACATGAGATGCTCCAGGGCACTCTGAGAAATAATTGTGTGTGTAAGGAGGGGAGGAGGTGGTGAGGGAAGTGACATAGAAAGAAAAAAGAATAGCAGTGCTATGTGAGCAAAATATAAAATTATTCAGACTCCATTTTTAACCTCAGGTGGGTATGACTTTGGAAGCCAGCCTACTTTTAAAGCAAAAGCTATTCTAGGTTAGAGATTTTCACATTGTTAATGTTCAAAATATATATCCTTTTTAAAAAATAAAAAGTGTGAATAGCCTCAAACAATTAATTGGCTTTATAAATTAAACATGGTGATATCAAAAATGTAGATGGGGGAAATATATTATACTATCTTTTCTATTTAACATCAAACAAATCCTTTTGTCTTAGTCTCTCAGGAAGGATTCATTTATATATTTCTAAAACTTTGAAATCTGCATAGAATCCAAGTTCCACACTAATATACATATAAAATGTATGCTATTTTTATGAACCACAGGGTCAGAAATGTCCTCCATCTAGCTTCTTTGAAGTTTTGAAGCAAATTATTTTTTCTGATATAGATTAAAGTAGTCATTTTATGAAATAAAATAATTATAGAAACAATGAATTTTCAAAGATACATTCTCTTTAAATAGACGTCTCCATTTATGACTCTTTTGGAATATATTCCTAAATAATATGATTGTTTTTGGTGCAGTGAAAATATCCCCTTTCATTTCACACTGGAGTGCATTTCCTCAATAAGTTTTACTAAGAGCATTGTGTTTTCCATTCCTTTGACTATATTTCAAAATAAAGATTAAGATAGAAATTGATATTGTGTGTATATTTGTATATTTTAGGTTTATTATTTTTTCCAACATCAATATATTTTATGTAAAAATTGATCATCCAGAGACTATTGACAAGAAGGCTTCTTTGTGGGAACTGCGTATGTAACTGAGGCAGAAGCACAGATAAAATTGCTGAATTTTATCTCAACTATAGAGAAAACACATACAAAGGAGTTTGATAATCTTGTTTCCACTTACATTTTCCATTGATGATGCAGCAAATACTATGGGTTGCTAAGTTAATTTTTTTTTTACTTTCTATATTGATCCATTGGAACATCAACTTCTGACAAAGATGGAGTATAACTGGCTCAATTTGAATACCTGCCTTTAACCACTACTGAACCAGAAAAAATATACGAAACAGCAGTTTTCAGACATTGGTCAGGTAGCACTGGAGAGGTAACCTGAAAAGAAAAGGAACAAACAAAATATCCCAGAATTATCCCAGCTATTATTACTACATTGTATGGAGGGGGCACCCATATTCAGACTTGTATTGGGGAAACATAATTGAAAATTTGTGAAGCCAGCTAGAAAGTTCAGGCAGAGTGCAGGAGAGGAGAGAGCTGCATGTAGAGAAGAGAGTTTTGCAGAGAAGTCTGAAGAAATGCTTCCCTTCAAGTCTGGAGCTGAGTACTGATCAGCTCAAGTACATTATGCATGCATGTGAAAAAAGTACTCGAGATTGGAGAAAGACCAATAAAAAAACAAACAAGCAAACAAAAGCCCCAAAAATTCTCAGATCTCAAAAAGACCTACAAATAGTTTGTATTCCTACCTGCCAAAATGCAAAAATCTTAAAATAGACTGAAGAGTATATAGAATATTCAGTAAGGTTTTGCTTGAGAAGTGTCAAGAAATCGGTCCTAGACTATCAGCTGCTCTGCTTCTTCTGAAAATAAGATTAAATGTGAGACTTAAAAATATCAAACCATTTTCAGTGACTTAACTGTGTCTCAAAACAAAGCTCAGAGATATTTATAGAAATATACAAATATCTAGCACAAAACAGGATAAAATTTACAATATCTGTTATCCAATAAAAAAGTTGCTAGGCATACAAAATGCAGGAAAATATGACTCATGATGAAGAGAGAAATTAAAAATAAAAAAAGACCCAAACTGAATATCTAGAAATGAAAAAAAGTCTGAAATGAAAAGTACCCTGCATAGAATTAACAATACAGTAGACGTTGCTGAATACAGATTAGCAAGTTTGTAGTGATAACAATAATTCAAAATAAAACATATAGAAAAAAATAATAAATAAATTGTGTATCAGTGAACTATGGAACATCTTCAAGTGGCTTCATATACATGTAATTGAAGATGCCAAAGGAGAGAAGGGGTGGGGAGAGGAGTCTTTGGGAAATAATGGCCCAAATTTTTCCACTTTGATGAAAAATATTAACTCAAAAATCCAAGACATTCAACAAACCAAACTTCAAACACAAGAAACATGAAAAAACTACACTAAGGAATATCAAATCAAATTACTCAAAACCCATGATAAATAGACAATCTTAAAAGTAGCCCAAAAAGACACATTACATCTAGAGGAACAAAAATAATGACAGTAGACTGTTGTCATAGACAAATGTAAGTCAGAAGACAGTGGAACAACATCTTTAGAATATTAGAAAGATAAAAGTGTCAACTTAGAATTTTATACCTATCAAAAATATCTTTCAAAAGTAAAGGTAAAATAAATACTCTCTCTGAAATACAACACCTGGAAGAATTGATCACTTCACTCCAGAAAGAGAATACCCAGTGGAAATCTGGATCTACACAGATAATTAAGAAGAGTAGAAATGGTAACTATGTGGGTAAACAAAACAAAATAAAAATGTCTTATTATTTTTAACATATCTATTAAAGATAATTGATGTTTTTAACAAAATTAACAAACTTTCTGAGTGTTCTGCATGCTCCATATATTGACTGGGATGGAAGGCAAATGAGTGTCAAATATTTCTCAAGTTTCATTGAATTGTAAACTAAGATCTGTACAATATTTTTGTCTAAATTAAATTTAAAAAATGATTGATAAACAAACTATTAGGGATATTGAAGTTATATTTTATACTTTTTCATATACTTACAGCTTAATTGTATTACTTTTGCGTTGATAATTATTTGAATCTCTCTCCAATTTTGTTTCATAAAATGTTCTTTAGTGGGTGAAAATCATTCATTCCAGCTACTATAATAACATGTTAAGTTTAAGGTGAAGAATCAGTCGACAAGTAAAGAAGTGCATGTAGACAGTATAGACTGCCAAAATATGTCAGTGGTGTCTTTTTTTAAAGATGCCTATCTAGATTGGTCTAACTGACGGTTTCATCATTACTCCCAATTTATCTGTTTTACCCTTAAGATAGAAACCAGGATTATCTGGTGTCTAAGTTAATGTATTTATTGTCTTGTCTCTAAATTATACACGTTATGTACAGTAAAAGCCAAGGAAGAAAACCTCAAAATGTACTAGTAAAGATTTACATAATATGAATGAAAGAATTTATCCTAGATTAAATTTTGCATGGGACTATGACATGTAGTTATAGAAGATCCTTCCATGAGGATTTTTTTTAAGAGCATTTTAAAGAAATTTAGTGCCTTCTCTCCTGAAAACTGCAGACTCCTCAGAACTCTACCATCTGTGTAGGCATATAACATATTTTTAGCACTGTGCAATTATTTCAACCAATCCAAATAGAATTACTCAAATCCCATTAGTTAAATGAATTTTTCATAATAGGAGGAATCATTGCTGGGATTTGATTCTAAGTATCTTAACCATAAGGGTCAATTATTTTTATGGAAATTACTGTATATCCCACCAATGTCCTTGATCTTGATGATTTTTATTCCTAGATTGGTAAAGACATGGAATGGAGATTGTAATTTCTTTTAAACATATACTAAATTACAACTCTTTTTCAAAAATGCAACATGATATATAGGTGTTATGTTTATCCTGGCCTCAAATTCTCAGAGACACAGAGCTTTATTATTAGAAAGTGTCAGTTGAGTTATTCCATAACTGTCAGATACACTGCTATTAGGGAATCTAGGCAACCGTGTCCCTTTTGCCATATTCAGCATATTGGCATTTTCTTTTAAATCAGGGTGACAAGCCAAGGATAGATTTGGCAGTTAGCTAAGGGGTTTAATTAGTGGCAGCTGGATATACTGAACTTCCACTACTCAGACTGGAAAAGCGACTGCATTTCCACCCTCTTTTTGAGAATAATGCTAGCCTTCACCTTGAGATCTTCTCCTTATCTCCAAATTACTCTTCCTTACTATTGCAGACCATGAGCCTATTTAAACACCTGAATCAAGGAATGGAATCGTGCTAATGTGGATTATTGCTACCAAATATATTTTTGCTCTACTCCTAAGACATTTTTTTCCCGCGTGGCATCTGCTTTTTTTAGCCTTTATTTTAGACCAGTGGTTTTAGATCACTGGACCAACTGCATCAGTATCACCTGAGAACTTGTTAGAAATGAAAATCTTAAGTCCAGTCATGTATCTAATAAATTAAAAAATCTGGTGGTGGGGAACAAAAATCTGTGTTTTAAAAAGTTTGATAATCACTCCTCTGCATATAGCATTGCTTTATCCTTTCATCGGAATCTACTTCTTCAACACCCTCCTTTAACCTCAAGAAATACCTTTTCCTTTCCTAAGCTTTAAAAGTACTATTATTTAAATATGTAACCTCAGGAAATGGATGAAGTTTTGCCTGATTTTCTTGGTTTCAAATCCAAAATCCTCAGGGCCGAGTCTTAAATGGCAAAATTTGGGTCATGCTCCTATCCCTAAAGTATTCAACTGTGGTCAAAGAATAGTGTTTTACATTATATTATACCTTTTTCCACTACAGTCATGTGGATTATGAGGGAGATGGGAAAAGTACCAATTCCTAGAAGAAAGAGCTAGGCACACAATCCCAGAGTGTCCAATTCAATATTCATCCAAGTTTGGAATCCCTACACTCCTTGAAGGACTTTCACCTTCAACTGGATCTTAAGTGCCTTGTAAACAACTTTCCATTGTACATTAACATTTCTCTAATATATACTTTGATACCTAAAGGGCCGAATCAGCAGTAGTTTCCAGAGGTTTTTACACTGTTTGCTGATCTTAATTTGATCATGGGAAATTTACTTTCCTATACTTAAGGTCAAAACTATTCCCAGTGAATGGAAAAATTATCTCTCCACCAAGGGTAATATACCATCATTAAGATCCACAAAGAATGACATCATTCTATTTCTTGTAGCCACCTTTTTCCAGAAACATGGGAGAAATTTGCCTTTGACCAAGTTAGAGGATATTTGAGTGGGATGTATCACAGACTCATTTCACTGCAATGTGTCCATCCCAGTTAATATCTTAGATCTACAATATTTCCTTATATCTAGGATACAACTCAAGGTTGTTGTATTCATTGTTTCATTCAAGTTATTGAATGAAACACCAAAGATGTGGAAGTCATTGGAAATCATCTTGTATCTTGATTAATGCTGAGATGTTTTCCTGATTCAATTATTCATTGGCTGAGTCCAAACATGCTGAAATTTGTGGTTCTGACACATCTCTTTGCTTATTATGAGAAACAAGATTGCTCACACACCTTACTATTGGACACAAATTTCTTATTCTGCTGCCTTCTTCAGTTTTAATTTACTATCCCAGGAGACTCTTGACCAGAAAGTTAGAGCTGCAAACATCTTTACTTCTCTCCTTCCAGGAATTTCCTAAAATACTCATCAAATCTTCTAAAGAAAATATCTAACTACAGTTTATGACAAAGACACTTTGAATCTATTGTCTCAAAATTCTTGTCTTACTTTATTCACCAATACTGTACTACTGTATCACATTTTCTCCATTCCTAACTAAGGTCTCGCACTGAAAGAACTACCTTAAAATGATATTAAAATCTCAGTAAATATTCTGACTTTGCCCTCCCTTTCTGAGACAATGCTAAGACCATAGCAAAATGATATTCTTTCCTACAATAGTAAGCAGTAAACTCAAATTTGTCTTATCAACAGGTAATTTTGTGAAGTTTCAGAGAGTCAGCATTTGAAAATCTATATAATGTAACAGAATTGCACATTTATTCAGTCCAATCTTATGTACAAAGTAAATACAGTGCCCATAACCAGTTTGTTCCTAATTATGAGACTCTATCTGCTGACTAACATGGCCTCACCTTAGTTCTACTTTAGGTTATAAAATCACTGAGTCTCTGTCATGGTATCCATTTAGACCCCCACTAGAAATTTGGAAATGGGTTCCCTCCCACCTGGCCCCAGCACTCAAATCAACTAATGTCCAAATGGATTCTTCCTAGGGAAAAAATGTAGCACATTTTAAAAATGTATCTTCTGTTCTTCCTGATATAACTCCCCTGTCAGTGTTCCATTATCCTAGAGTTCCCAATGAATGTATTTTTGAGAAACAATTGAAGAATGGGACACAGTTATCACATATAACTAACTGAACTTCCATCTCATATCTGAATCAGGGCTTTCTGATAGACATCTAATTGAAAAGTGTAAGTTAGATTTTAGTACTGCATTGTGATTCCTGTTTCTCTCCCATGAGGGAATAATCTGCACAAAATGCTTCTCTCCTCACTAATATAGGCCCAGAGAGACTGAAGTCAGATGAAACATCAGAGCACCAATGACCTTCTCCAGGCCCTAGTCATCAGCCATGGTTCAGATCCAGCCCAAGTCCATGGTGGCCTATGTTTTGCAACCTTCTATTAATGTTCTCTGCAGGATTTACTTTGCTTTATCTAACTGTAAATGAGCATCACATATGGGCCAGTACTAAAACAAGAGATTGAAATGAAATTAAAAGCTCCTAAAATATGTACTTGTTAATATCACTCAGAAGAGTCTAAGTTATGCTGTAGTCACACATGACCTCAAACTCAGAGGCTTATAATAGCACATGATTTTTGCCCATATTACATGAGCAACATGGGTCAACTCTGCATGTACTCCACACACAGTCCTATGCAAAGTCCAGGCTGATTGAAGTAACCTCCTCCTACTGCCTTGCCCGTCTCATGACCCAAAGAAAATAATCATTATTACTCATGCACTAGCTCTAAAATCTTTTCTTTGAAGATAACACACTTTACTTGGACTCACATTTCATTATTCGGAGCAAACCTTATGGCCACACCTTTAGCCAATGGAACAAAGAATGATAATAATCTCTTAAGAAGATGTAACCAATATTTGTGAAAAACAGAAACACATGCGTGCACACACATAAAATCTATTACTCTTACCCCTAACCCTAACATCATTAACTATCAATTCAGCTCCAGCCCTGTCCAGGAACAATGGAGAGAGTTCACTTTGGGATCACCCCATCAACACTTGACAGTGTAATCATAATATGGTTGACCATTTTTCAGTCTAGTAAGGATTTTTAATCTAATAAGTTTCTTCACATTTTGTTGTTCCAACAATACTTAAAATAATTCTGGACATAAGATACGTGCTCTATAAATGCTCCTTCAGCATTTAATTAAATATTTTAAATGTTTTCCTGAAAAAATTAAGTGCCATAACGTAAATCTCTTAAACAGCTGTAAGTGCTTGACCTGGATATAAGTCCACTGTGTCTTCAAATTAAATAGAATGGGTACAACATGGATAATATAAAGCAGATGTCTGTTTCATGAATGCCTTCTATTGAAACAACTGCGAAGCCACAGACAGGTTAATTATGACCATCAAGACCAGAGTAACTAAATGAATGGCAATGATTTTGAACTAGAGGATATAAAGAGACATATAAATAACAATAACATCATAAAAGTTATGTATATTTAGAGACAGAAACAGCAAGATTCAAAATATAAGTTCTCTCAACTGAAAATGCTAATGAGATAGAAAGAACACCCTCTCCCAAAACACAGGCACACACATACACACACACACATACAGGCACATACCCACATGGTATGAAAATTCTTTAATAAGGAATTTTTGATTATATAGTGTGGTGCAGAATCTGGTATCCTGATAAAATGTTTTAAAGAAAGTTACAATATAAATCAATTTCCGAGAATCGTAATTCAATAAAATTTTCTGAACATTAAAGCTCTGTTGAATATATTTTTTGTTTTCTCTATTTCAGAAAGCAATTTAAAACATTACAGGGCATTAGAAATGTTTCTTATATTTGTAGCCCATTAAATTTTATAATGTACTCTCATTTCCATTGTCTTTTGATTCTCATGCAAACCTCATGAAAGGTAAAACATTATTATGCCCCATTAGTATAGCTCAGAGCATATAATAGGCAATTGTTGAAAGGTACTTTTTGTTGGAATAAGTGAATGGATTCCAGTGTCAGTTATAAGAAAGGTGAACTTAAAAGAGTTAACTGTTTCACTCAAGGTGACAGATCCTGAAGCCAGGACTTTAGCTTGATGTTAAACCTTTCTCTTCACCATGAATATGATCTCCCTTTAAAAGTCAGGTCACTTTGCTCAAACTGTATTTGGAAATAGAAAGGTGTAAATAATTCATTAAAGTGTAAATTGGCCCTATAATTGTAAATATTTATTTTATATAAAACCAAAATTTTAATAGAATAAGTTATTTGCCTTAAAACATAATATAGATAAATCCATTTATGCACATATTTTAAATATATTTATTTGAAGATTTGCAGAACCTTGGGTCCAGTGCTGCTGGTAATATAAAGCAGTGGGAACCATAGTCTCTGGCTCCCACTTTTTGTTTCATAGATTGCTTGGCAGTATAGTGAAGCAAAGGACCCTTTCTCAGAACAATATTTTTAAATGAAATAAAGTATGTAAGATTACAAAGGAAAGCCATTTTATTTAACAATACTTCTATCCATGTTGAGAATTATCACATGGATAGTTAAATGATAATGGTGGTTATTATTATTGATCATTATCCATGATCTTTTAATGCTGTATGTCCTATTAGAACAAGAAGGGAGCTACAAATCTTTGTACAGTACACATGTATTTGTTCAAAGACAGAACAAAAGTGAAAACGTACATTTCACTCCATAAAATACTAACAGTAACACATAGCTAAAATTGAACACTATGGTTTTAAAGGTCATGATAGGGCAAGAATTATGGATCTTATTCCAAACACTTCTGGGTGAACCTGAGTTAACCATTTAATATACTATCCATACCTCTCAAAGGGAGAAAATAACATACATCTAATATTATTTCATGGATTATTTATTTATTTATTTATTTATTTTTCTGCGGTACGCGGGCCTCTCAGTGTTGTGGCCTCTCGCGTTGCAGAGCACAGGCTCCGGACACGCAGGCTCCCGACGCGCAGGCTCCGCGGCCATGGCTCACGGGCCTAGCCGCTTTGCAGCATGTGGGATCTTCCCGGACCGAGGCACGAACCCGTGTCCCCTGCATCGGCAGGCGGACTCTCAACCACTGCGCCACCTATTGTGAAGGTAAGACATACTAGCACATTATAAGAAAATTTTAATTGTATAAAACACCTAAAATGCAAGGTAGAATTTCATGGAATAAACAATAAATTAAAGTATGAAATTAGAAAGAAAACACAAGACCACAATACTTGAAGTAATTAACAGGACATAAATACTAGAATGGTTCAATAAAACAGTGAAGAAATATCATAAAACAGCAAATTCATGTTTAATTGTCCAGTGCATCATGTAGACCACTAGGATAGTTGGAGATTGTAGTTTAAGAAATCACTATGGTCTGAAATGGTAAAGAAAAGCTAACTTATAGAGGAAGTATTTGGAAGGAAGGAAGAATGAAAAGATGGAAGGAAGGAAGGAAGGAAGGGAGAGAGGGAGGGAGGGAAGGAAAGACATTTTAAAATATCTTAGTCACAGGATTATTAAGAAAATTAGGAACAACAAATCTAAAATTTTTGACATATACTCAATATTCAATACGTGAGAGCTATTATTACAACTTTACCTCAGGCAAACTGCAAGAGGGCACCTTTAGATTGCAACACCCATCATGAAAAATATATGTCCAGGTGTCTTTTACAGTGAAAGACCTAATAACAGAGTTCTTAACTAGCAATCATTTTGGTGCAAGTGTTTGATTTCTTTTCCAATCTGCTAAAGCCACAAAGGTAACTTACCTGAAGAAATTAACAGTGTCTGATAAGATTTAAGGCCCCACAAGAGACTGCACACATAAAAGAAGCATCTGCAAAAGTCACAGGATCCAAGTCTCCTTGACATAAAGCACCCACATCATAACTAGAAAATAATTACAAATTTGACAGAGGAGACATGTATATGCCATCCAATTTGTAGAATATTTTAGTTGGCATTCATTGAGAATACGACCTATATCCATCATGAAACTAGTTTATTCCTAGCTTAAGAAACAAAAACTACCACTTTTTTCTCCTAATTTTAGTCAAAACCTCACTGCAAATCATACAAGTCAGATAAAATATGGACACCAAACCAGAGGATTGTATATGCATATCCATATGCATGCATATATGTGCGTACGTGTGCTTGTATATTTACATAGATTTATTATGTAAAAGTTTTGTGATACATATAGAAAAAATATAATTCTCACACACATAGACACACATACACACATGCAGACACACCTCACCTTAAAGAATTCTATCCTAAATCTCTCATTTATTAGCACACATAGATAGTCAGTGCTATCTCAGTTGTGCTCTTAACAATGTATATCTGCCTCTTTTTACATTTTTCAAACTTTAAGGAGATGATACACAATGCTCCACAAATTGCTTTTCAAAATTATTCTATCATGTACATCTTTTTGAGAACCATATACCTGAAAATTATTCCTTTCAAAGTTTGCCTACTTTCACAATATAATTGTACTATACATTATTTTAGCATATTCATACTTATGAACATTTAGATTTTCTTCAGTTTCTTTGCTACTGGATTTTAAGTAAAAATTAACTCACACATACACACTATCAATATGACTGGAGGAAAAAAATCATTTATTTATTTATTTATTTATTATTTATTTATTCATTCCAATCTTAAAGAATTGTTGTAAACACTTTATTCCACTTCTTGTTCATTTATATTCCTTCTTCTGGGGATAACCTATTCATGTTCACAGGTATCATAGAATCCTCAAGTGACACTGGAAAAGTTACCACATGGGAGCTGTTTGTCAAGATGTATAAAAACAAAACAACATCAGAATGGGCTCTCAAAATTGAAGGGTAGACTCGTTATCAGCCAGTTAATCCTACCACACACGACTGTAAAAGAATTTGTAGAAATGGTCAGACTTTAATTTGAGTTGGCCCTCACACCAGCTTCTGTTTTCCCTTATCCTCATTAAATTGGCTAAGTTTAGACACTTATTTTATTTCTACTTAATGAAATGAGAAGAAAAAGCAGAATTAGTTACATGGTCATATAACTGAATCAACAGCTTATAGACTATCACTGTTTTGCTTTGCTTTGGTTTTGTTGTTGTTTGGTTCTATAGAAAATCTGTCAACTATGCCAGTGTGATACTGAGGAGATGACATTCCGAAAACACTGATAAAGAAAACAAAAATAATGACAAAAAATAGTAAACCTATGAGACAAAGCCTTCTTCCTCACTTTTTGTACTTCTAATTTTTTGGTTAAGAATGAGAAAAAGGCTACTACCATGGGTCATAGAAAAAAATGCCTAAACAGTAAACAACATTCTATCATGTAGGCATTGTGTTTCTTAACAATTTTTTCTTGATCAATGAAACAAATTAGACATTTTGACTGTCCAAATTCATTCACTTGTGAGGAAAAACAAAGCGGCTCAAGAGTAAACCTTTTGTCCACACTCCACATTATGAAGGACCCAATGACACATGAGGTATAATAACAGGCCAGGGGAGGTTTGTTAACTCTAACCCGTCACTACATTTTCTGTGGGAACCTAGCCAGAATATCTGAAAGGAAAGCATGCCTGATGTTAATTGTCTCCCTTATCCTTATTTTCATTCTGTTTGACTTATATTAATTATAGATCTTCCTCTTATACTCTGCACATATGTACTCTACCCTCTGATTTTTCCTTATGTCAACTGCTTGGCTGGGTGCCATCTGTTAACTGTTGTCATTGTCTCCAGGTATCAGGCCTAAATGTCCTTCCATTATGTGCTGCTGAGTCCTTTCCAGCCATCTTACAGTGGTACTGTTTTGTTTATGGGCCTCTGTGATCGGATCACATGCTTACCAAGCCTCAAACTTCTCTATCAACGGCCTATTTTGCCTGCCAAAAGGGTCACCCAATTTAAGTTTCCACAATGTTCTACTTTGATTAAAAGTAAAAAGGTCTTGAAAGTTTCTGTTTAAATATATTCAATTTAATTACATAGTCACTGATTTATTGATGATCATGTAAATGTCATTATTACTCATGTAATTCCTTAAAGGATGAGACCATATGCTCATTGCAATGTGATTTTCTCTCAATTTCATTAAGATTTGATAAACAACCTTGATATAAATTAAGTCACTGTTCACATATTTTTGTCCTTCTTTGGGAATATTCTCTGTTTAAGAACCATAGATTTACTATAGGCAATATGATAGTAATTTTTTTAATAAATGTGATCCAGTGTCTTGAACAGCACTGAAATTGATGATAAATGGCTTGTGCTAGCACAAATATGAAGGCAGTAATATTGGGAAAGTGACTGCTTTGGTTTTCTGACTTACCCTTTGACTGATGTTGGCACACTCTAGACCTTTTCCTCTCTAACTTTACTTTTTAAGGGCATGAAAAAAATTACTTAGTTTATTTCAGAAACTGTCATATATTTAGTTTAACTCTTTGTTTTTTATACTTCTACTTTAATCTCAAATGCTTATCTTCTCTGCTTTGGAGATTATATTATAAATATTCTTAATGTCTTGCTGAAACACTTGGTCACTTTTATTGATCCTGAATTTACCTTCCACCTTCTGCCTGGAATCATATCACTCTTACCTGGGTTTTACTGCTTTCTACCCTAGATAGATTCTTCCTGTCTATCCCTTACAACTGACAGTTTGCCTGGAAAATATGACATTTTAGTTTCAGGGTCATTCATAGATGGTGCATCTTAAACCTCTCACCATAGTGTTTTCCCTTATAAACTGGGAAAATGCCCTGACCCACCCCCATAGGCAGGTATAACTGCAGATGTCACATCCCAGCTAAGGCAGAGTTCCCTGGGTCTCTAAAATAATTAATCACAGGAGCACATAGAGTTAAAAGTTCCAAGGACCTGGAGGATATTTCAGAAGAGATGCTGGAGGATAAGAAACCATATGGTATATATAGGTCGGGATATCCAGGTTGATGATAGTCAAAGTTCATCTAAGCAGGTTCAGTAATTAGTATGCAATTGATAGTATAAGGTGATGAGTAAGAGCATGGTCTCTATAGCCAGCTTGCCTGGGATGAAATTTCAGCTGGATCTAATCATGTGACATCAGATAAATTACTAAGATTCTTAATATCTAGGTAACCATTTCTCTATAGGAGGAATAGTAATAATAGTACTTACCCCATGATATTTTTGTGAGATTTAACATGCAATGTTAACATACAATTTAACATACTATGTTAACAAACATGATTTAACATACAATGCACTTAAACAATGTTTAAAATATAATGAGTGTTATGTAAGTTTAGATATTATTATCAAAATTCTATGGGCCACTTTATAAATCTAAATTTGACTATGTAGTGCCCTGCAAGCCTTGGGATGTTTATACTTTAGAAGCAAGACAGACCACCTGCAACAGAACCTCTTGTGAGCAATGGTTAAAAATTCAGATCTCTGAACCCACTAGGTGACTGTTTTTACCTAAAAGTCAAGCAGGGTGAAGATGGTCTTTTGTAGGACCATGTTGTATAACTTACGGTATTTATTTGAATCTAATAGGAATTGAAGATGGCAAAGCTTGCATCCGAGGTGCTTTTGCACAGGGTTCTTCCTCTCTAATACTGATGTTTAACTGGATATAACTTGTACAGTGGGGATCATGAACACAGAACATTTTCTCTGCCCCTCTTGTTCTTGTATTCAAGCTGAGAGAGTCTTCCCCTGAGGGGAACCTGACAGAAACCTGACAGAAACTAAACTCATCATATTCCTGATGAAAACGGTTCAGCTCATGAGATGATACAATTCTCTCTAGTTATGGCCCAAGGACAGCCCCTATCTCCAAATCTCTGGAAACCCCTATCACTCAGATTTTGAATGATGAAATAAGAGATTAAAGAAAAACATATAGACATGTTTATTAAAACATTTTCTCTATAGTCTGAGGAAGTGAAGAGAAAAGTTGACGTTTGGAAAAGAATGGTTTGCTTTTTATCACTTGATAGAAGAGAGTTAACAAAATACAAAACTTTAAATATTTTTGAGATCTTATTTTTCAATAATCTGTCTTATAAGTATGCCTAGTTGAGACAAAGTATATTTCATTAAAAAAAAAAGTTTGAATAAAGGCAGGTAAAGGATCATCTGGCAGCCTGAACTTTCAAAAGCTGTCTTAACATCATAGAATATATTTTCCCAGCAACAAATACTCAGCTTCACATGGAATCAATATTGCTGGAAAGTGTTATTTCCTCTAACCTATTAAAGGTGTACTAGAATATGCATTTCATTATATTAAAACATCCTGAGGTGACTTCAGGCCAGAATTCAAGATGAGCAATAGTTATGAGCAGAAAAGAGAGAGACAAGGAAGGGGAGAATGAATACATTGGCTTGAGAGCTGAACCATTGTTCCTTATGGGATGAATTCTCTCTTAACTTTTCAAAAATTTACAACTGATGGACATACAGGCAAGAGTTAGAGCTCTGATTTCTCCTTGATAAGCTGCTGAACAATGGTCAGAATCTAAATCAGGGAACCTAAAACTTTTTTGAGAAAAAAGATGAATTTTATTTCCTTGAATTCAGAGGGAAGGAGTTAAGGCATAACATGGGGAGAAGATGCAATTGTTATTTGGGAGCAAAAGGAAAGAAAATAGCATTAACCACAATTATGAGGCCTGCAGCTTAATTATGACTCTAATTGTAACAAAGAAAAAAACAACTATGTGACTTTTGGCAAGCCATTTCTCTTTTCTTACTTACAAACTTAGGAAGTTGCACTAAATGATCTCCATGAAGAACTAAGAGAAGAAATCTGTTGGTTAGATGGATATTTTATGGGAAAAAATATGATACAGGTATTGGATCTTCACATGGTTATAAAATAGTTTTAATTGTGATATCTCACTATAGGAAGGAGTATTAGAGATAAATATAAATGTCTTCAAATTTAATAATTTTACATGTCTTGGATAAGGGACTGATTGGGAGAAAAGTCTTAAGGATCTGCCTGAAAAGACAGGTCGAGAAGAAGATGGAAATTCTGCCTAATAATTTCCCTCTTTGTTTCAAAGACTCGATACATTCTATGACTAAGGAATAGATTTAGGAAAAAAATATATGCTACGTCTTTTGGGATGGGATGGGAACCAGTGCAAACAGTGGGAATGCCAAGAAAGCTGGGAGCTTGTATGACCTCAAGAGAAACAAAAGTGCCTCAGTGTTTTGCACACTGGTCTAAGGAAGGGAGGGAATACCAGTAACAGTAGAAAGAGTGAATAGATTTTAAATACTGACAAAACTCACTACCCTTCAAAATCAATGAGAAATGTATACCCATCCACCTTCATACATGTATAATCTCTAACTTCTTATTAATTATAGTTACCTAAGATAATCAGAAATTTCTAGAAGTTCTGGCAGAAAATACTTTTTATGATTATTTCAATATAATATAATTATTAAGAATTTTCAATTCTCAGTAGAGAATTTGTTTAGATGCACTTATAAAAATTTGCATCAGTGAATTGAATGAAAAATTTTTGAAGTGCAAATTTTAAAATTTGAGTTTATTTTTATCTCATCATGTTTACACCAAGTAGAAATGTAAGGTATTGATAGAAATTCTTATGAACATTGCCCCACAGTATAAGTTATGTTCCAGAAGACTGAATTTTCCAAACATGTCTGAGCTTCTTTGTTGCCCACCACAAATGTAACACAGAGATATACTAACAGCTTACATAACAGTGTGAAAAGATCTGAATTCTAGGAATTAACATATATAAATATATCTCTGTGTTATTCTATTACAACTGGTACCTAGATGTGTCTTTAGGAAACATTGGGCTGGAGAACAGTGCAAACATCATTCTTAATACAAAAGGCTTTAGACTATTTCCAATATTTCTTTCCAAAATTTCTCCATATTTCAATATTCTTTAGATTATTCTGTTTACTATAACGAAAAGACTATATGATGTGCTAAGAAGTGTTTTGTACTTGAGTCTAAGCAGTGATAAGTTTTCAGGGTGCATGCTCCACATTTAGAACCATTAATCCTCAACCCATGGTGTGTGTGGGGGTGTGGTAAGAGGGAGGAGGGAGCTGACAGAATTGTTTGGATGAGTGTGGAAGATGAAGTTATTTGGTAATCGTGTTTATAGTCCTCAGTAGTTTATACCTCTGAAACCAAGTCATTTGTAAAGTATGGAAAAATTTTAAAAACACTTTTCATCAAAAATCTCTGAAGTGTTTCCATATGTGTTGGGGTGTGTGTGTGTGTGTGTTTGTGTGTGTGTCTGTCTGAGGAAGTGTAAGTCATCTTGAAGCAGTTAATTGTTTGCTATCTGAAGAGGGTAGAAGTTTTGAAAATTGGTCCTTACCTTGGAGTTAGTTGTGCCTTTCAGTTTATGGAGTTCCAATCTATTTATGCCCGAGCTAGGTGATGACTTAGGAAAATGAGTGTTATTGGATATATATGAGGGGAAATTTATGCCAGAGGAGGGAGACTGACAAGCCAGGATGAACCAAAGAAGTCCCTGGCTAATGGAAGACTGGAATCCCATAAGGTGTTACCAGCTCATATCAAGGGGCTCAATATTTAGCTACAAGCTCAATGGAATCAAGAGTTCGATTGTTGATGTTTTAAGTTTTCTTTTGCTGCTGTAACAAATTACTACAAAATTTGTACTTTAAAACCACACCAATTTAACTGGACCTCCGTGTGCAAAAGAAAAAAAATTCTAGACACGGACCTTACATTTCTCAGAAAAATTAATTCACAGTGGACCACAGACATAAATGTAAAATGCAAAACTAAAAAACTCCTAGAAGATAACACATAGGAGAAAAACTAGATGACCTTGGTTATGGCAATGACTTTTTATGATACAAACCAAAGGTACAATACATGAAACAAATAATTGCTAAGTTGGACTTTATTAAAATTAAAAACTTTTGCTCTGGAAAAGACCATGTTGAGAGAATGAGAAAACATACCACACATTGGGAGGAAATATTTGTAAAACATACATCTGATAAAGAACTGTTACCCAAAATATACAAATAAATCTTAAATGTCAACAATAGGAAAAGAAACAACCCTACTAAAAATGGTCCAAAAGCCTTAACAGATGTCTCACCAAAGAAGATACACATGTGGCAAAAAAACATGTGAAAATAGGCACTACATAAAATATTATCAGGTAAATGCAAATTAAACAGTAATTAGATCCTACTATACATCTATTAGGATGGTCAAATCCAGAACACTGACAAAACAAAATGCTGGCAAGAATGTGAAGCTACCAGAACTCTCATTCATCGCTGGTGGGAATGCAAAATGGTACAGCCACTTTGGAAGACAGTTTAGAGATTTCTTACAAAACTAACTATACTCTTACCATATGATCTAGCAATTATGCTCTTTGGCATTTACCCAAAGGAGTTGAAAATGTATGTCCACAGAAAAACCTGCACATGGATGTTTATAGCAGCTTTATTTATAATTACTGAAACTCAGAAGAAACCAAGATATCCTTCGAAGGTGAATAAATAAATAAATGGTGGAATATTATTCAGTGCTAAAAACAAATGAGCTATCAAGCCAGGATAA
The DNA here is from genome assembly GCF_937001465.1 of Orcinus orca. NCBI lineage: Eukaryota > Metazoa > Chordata > Mammalia > Artiodactyla > Delphinidae > Orcinus > Orcinus orca. The sequence continues at coordinate 17,595,050 of NC_064571.1, forward strand.
GATATGGAGGAAATTTAACTGTATATTTCTAAGTGAAAGAAGGCAATTTGAAAAGGCTACATACTGTATGATTCCAAATATATGACATTCTGGAAAAAGCAAAACTATGGAGACAGTAAAAAAAATGAGGGGTTTTTGGAGAAAGGGATGAATAGGTGGAGCACAGAAAATTTTTAGAGAAATGAAAAATATTCTGTGTGATACTATAATGATCAATACATAATATTTTACTTTTGCCCAAACCCATATAATGTACAACACCAAAAATGAATTTTAATACTAACTATGGACTTTGCATGATTACGATACATCAATGTAGGTTTATCAATTGTAACAAATATATCACTCTGGTGGGGGATGTTGATAATAGGGAAGGTTATGCATGTGTGTAAGTAAAGAGTATATGGGAAATCTCTGTATTTTTTATCATTTTTGCTGTGTACATAAAACTGCTATAAAAATATAGTCTTAAGAAACACCTAATTTTTTCTTTTATATTTCTGTAGGTCAGAAGTCTGAAATGAATTTAATGGGGCTAAAATCAAGGCATTTTCAAGGCTGGTTCCTTTTGGATATTCTAGGGGGAATTTGTTTCTGGACTTTTCCAGCTTCTAGAGGCTTCCCCCATTCCTTGGATTGTCGCTGAATCTCTCCAAACTCTGCTCCTATCATCACTTTGCCTTCTCTGACTCTGACTCCTCCTGCATTTGTTTTGTAAGGACCCTGTTATGACATTGGAACCATTAAAATAATATAGGATAATCTCCCCCCATCTCAAAAACTTTAACTTAAACACATCTGCAGAGTCCCTCTTGCTGTATAAAGTTACATTCACAGGTTCCAGGGATTAAGACATGGGTGTACTTGGGAACCCATTACTCTGTCATGCTAAATCCTAAACAAACTTATCCAACTGATTAAATCTCAGCATCATGTTTTCCCAAACTGACTCTCTTCTTGCTTCCCAGATAAGCATCTTTTTAAAATGGTCCTTGGAGTCCAAAATAATTCAGAAAGCATGCAGTGGGAATTACTGCAACAGTAGATGAAAAATAGTGTGAAAATATGTGTCACATAGCATATTCTCCGATGAGAACGGGTGACAGAGGAAGGCTGCTCGGTTTTCAGGTTGCTCAGTCACCAACCCCAATTGTGGTAAATCACTCTGTTCTCAAATGTTATATTAGGCTTTATTGGGAGCCACATGCAAATAAGAGTAGAATAGAGCTGACATCTAACGTCCTTATGGGGAGCATGGATAGGGTGGAATGAAATAAGGCGGATAGACTAACATTTAGGATGGGAATAGATTAATCCTCTGAAATGACAGTTATGGGTCAATCATATGATGTAATTAATTTAGACCATTTGTTTCTAATAGTTATGTAATGTTGTATCTTCATGTGTGCTACTTCTACTTCTGATTTTAAAGTCTGAAATGGTTGCAAAGTAGTTTTCTAAGACTGGATGTTTACAATATTTTGTCAACATTTACTTCTAACTTAGACTCATGAGTTTAATCCACCATTAAAAAGTATAATTCTCTTAGATTTGATTGCTATAGGGAAATCTTCTAGGGGATTTGGATTGTCTCATCTAAGTAAGTTTTTTTTTTGACATTAAAATTAAAATGTCAAAGTCATTAATAAATTGTAAATATCTGCACCAAAATTAAATTCCATAAGATCAAATCTGAATTTAGAAAATTTGTAAATGTTCTATCTCTTTAATAAGTTAAGATGAGATTCATACTGCCTTTACTTCCAGATTTAGGTCATTAAAAATTATCTTACCCAACATGAATATGTTCTTTTTTTTAAGACAAAAAGAAGCAATTTAATGAGAGTAGTCCTTGAATTATAATTGTGCTTCCATTATTAAATTAGAAGCTAAAACAAAGATTTTGAAATACAGGGTTTTTTTCATTTAAAACATTCTACTGTCATTAGAAACAGTCTTTTTAATTTTATATTTCCCTTGTCAGCCCAGACTAATTACAGTAACATGCCAAAAACTATTATATTAAACTACTAAAAGCATCAATACTTTAATCTTTTCAACAAACTTTTGCATTTTGTTAAATGAATTTCTGGGGTTAAGGACCTATTATAAAATGTTTAGTTTATCTTTGGATGTATATATTATGAATCAAACAAAGGAAAAAGTATGAATGGAGAAAGCGTTTGATTCACAGTCAACTATTTTTGATACTAATGCCATTTTGGTTATGTTAATCTTCTCAAACATAAAAGGTATAAGATAAGGAGGAAAGAGTACACAACAGATTTATTTTGTGCATTTGGAATTTTCCAAATCTATTAGCTATCATTTTCTGGTAAGTTACAAATGGACGGTTGATTTGGGAAAATAAATCTTAGTTTGGGAATTAGTATGACTGTTAACTCAAGTACTACCTCTCACCATGTAACACTAGGTGAGAATTTAAACATTTTTGACATGAGAGTCCTTTATATATATGAACTGGGTTGGATTATGGCATCTCTGTGGTCTCTTCTATATCACTGATATGTTGTAGCTTTATTGTCAGGCATGACAAATTCCCACTCTCTTATATGTACACCAAAGGAGACATAAAAGCTTTCAATGGAGAGTATTTTTGAGCGGAGACAGTCTGACAAGTATATGTGCAACTAAATTTAAAGTAGACTTTGAGCTCCTACTGGTGTTTTATTTAGGACACAATGAATAAAACTTTATTTATTGAATGTAAATAACCTGTGATTTCATTAGAATGTAGGTTCTAATCAAGTAGGGCCCATGGCTCCTGTTTTTTCCCACTGTATACTTTCCTCACTTCTATATTTAGTTTTTATTTTTTTTGCAAAAATTTGGCTAATTTATATAAGGACTCCAAACCAACTTAACAATCTCAATAACGGGCTAAAATTAACCAAATGAAACTAAACAAACAATGTAAATTTTTGTATATTTAGATTCAAAATGTCAATATATTTACTGTTGATTCCTATGGGCTTTCCTACCAATCTCATCCATCTCTCCTGGATTTCTTTCTTAAAGCTCTATTTCCTATGTGTTTTCCTACCAATCTCATCCATCTCTTCCCCATTTCTTTCTTAAAGCTCTATTTCCTGTTGTAATTATAAATGCTTTTGCCCACTATTTCTGTCCCAGTTCCTATTTGGCCGCCCTAGAAGATGGAAACAGCACAGCAGAGTTGACCATCTGTAGAAGCAGATATTCTTGTAAACTAGACATTATATGGCACATTTTTTTTTGTCTATGCCTTTGCTCAGCTAATTAGATAACATGTGCTCATATAAATTTTTGTCCTAAGGCTAAATCTAGATCATCTTCAGTAGATACTATAAGCTTTATATGTGAGTACTCTGCCATCAGAACTGAAATCTACATCAATAAATCTTCATCCCTGTGGTTTGTGTTATCTCACCCACAATTACTTCCCCAACAGACTTAGTACTGTGACCCAGTATGATTTAGCCTCAAAGTCCACCAATTAATTTCTTTACTGTGATTTCATGCTATAGATTATTAGTTGATAGAGCAAGAACCAAATTGAAACTGGCTTTAAATAAAATATTAAAGAGGTAAAAATGTATTTATTGATGTGTTTATAAAAGAAAGTTTATTTCAACAACGTATTTGAAATGAATGAAAACAAGTTATATACGTCTCAGTTTTATCCTTCTCTCGATTTAAAGTCCCTAATGTTAAGTGAGCGCATCTTTAATTCTTTGAGGTATGTCATATAACCTACATTACTTGGTTTGGTCCCTTGAGACCTTCCCAGATCTATCAGAACCCTTGGCTGAATGGTTCAGTCTGTATGCCAGCATACATTTAAAGAATGTGCATGATCTATTCTCAGCCAAATTTCCCTTTGACAAAGCCAAACTTCCTCTTTGATTTGCATATCTCAACTGTGTCCATAACCATGACCAAGTTTTCTTAAATAAAGTAGGAAATAAATAAATTAAGCAAACAGGGCAAGATTTTATCTTTTTGTAGACTTGAATTTAGTAGAGCAAAATTAGCAACTAAGTTTCAGAATATGCTAGGAAATCACCCTGTCTTTATCACTGTAATACCTAAATAATAGAGTTTATATTATTGCTTTCTTAGGTATTAATATTTGTATGGTAAGTACCTGAAAGGATGATTGTTATTTGAGACACAAACAAAAAAATCAGTATGGTTGTTATTAGAGGAAATTTGACATGTAGTTCTTACCACCTTGAGATTTTACTTTCTTGTTCTGGGGACTTTGAAGCTGTTTGTCTGCTTTAGTGAATGGATGTCCTCACAGGTTGGATCCTCCAGGAAGCTGATTGTGAGATGAGACTGGCTACCTGAGAGACATTATGAAATACCTTTAGGATCAACATTGGTGAAGGGAAGGAAAAGAAGCAGAAATAGATAAGGAAGAAGTTGAGTTCTAATGTAGTCTCTGAAGGCCTTATGGTGGTCTCTGAATTGGGATGCCCTGCAGTTGGAGCAAGGCACCTGGATTTTACATCCCCTTGTCAACCAGATATTTGATGCAGGCTGCCCAGGAAGGTGGTATGACCTTGTAAAGGGGCAGCTCACTTCAGCTGAGGCAATTCAGAAGAGGCCTAATAGTTAAGGACTGACAACTAGCAGTCAGTCCAGCAGCTGGAGGAACAAGTTCTTCCACCCTTGAGGAGGATGTGGAAAGCACATCACAGCAAGGACTACACATACTCTGGCAAAACAAGTCTGGGAGATTCAGTGCAACTCCTATACCGTCCATCACTAAAGCCTGGAATTCTTCCATTAATTATTATCCTCTCACTGTTTCTCTTTTGAAATATAACTGTCCACATAGCAACACATTGTCACATATATTTGTGAACTAAACGTATCTGTTTTGTCACTCTGTAAAGAATGTGCTCTTAGTGGATATCTGCTTGAAAGGAACTATTAAGATAGGGGAGAGTGGGGCTTCTCTGGTGGCGCAGGGGTTAAGAATCCACCTGCCAATGCAGGGGACACAGGTTCAAGCCCTGCTCCGGGAAGATCCCACATGCCGTGGAGCAACTAAGCTGGTGCGCCACAACTACTGAGCCTGCTCTCTAGAGCCTGTGAGCCACAAGTACTGAGCCCATGTGCCACAGCTACTGAAGCCTGCGTGCCTAGAGCCTGTGCTCCACAACAAGAAAAGCCACCGCACTGAGAAGCCCGCCCACCACAACGAAGAGTGGCTCTCGCTCACCACAACTAGAGAAAGCCCGTGTGCAGCAACAAAGACCCAATGCAGCCAAAAATAAATGAATAAAATAAATTAATTAAAAAAAAAGATGGGGGAGAGGTGGAGGGAAGAATTTCCAAGTTGCTAGGTGGAAGAGAATCCTTTCAAATAGTGCTTTCCATAAATGTCTGCAACTAAATCAGTGAGAAAGTCTTGGGTAAGTTACTTAGAATTAATCATATGTGTAATATAAGGGACTCTAAAAAATAGTCTTCATAAATACCACCATTTGATGCTTGCCTAAATAAAACTTGCATCATTTTCATCTTGTCTGTACTTTAAAATACCAATAGCAGAGAAAGTACAGTCCATATTTAGATAATGGAATCATTCACCTAACCATCCATCTTTTAAGCAAATATTTGCTGAGCACCTATTACATACCTCTACTTGTGCTAAAAGCTTGGGACACAAGCCTGTCGGTCACCAGCACAAGGAGCTTACTGTCCAGTAATGGAGAAAAACAATAAAATAGAGCTAAAAAGTACAGTAATTATAATAGAGATGTGTACAGATTTTAGTGGTGACTGGAAGAAAGCGTTGTGGGAAGGCAGAAAGGTTGGTACTAGAAATTAATCTTAAAGAATGTGCAGTTGCTTTTTTTCACAGAAAAGACAGAGTTTTTGAGGCAAAAGATATAGACTATAAACAAACCGTCTCTCTTCCACCCAAGTTATAACTTTTATTTAAAAGTTTCTTTTCACATTAAGCATAATATCTGTTTCTCAGTGTTTATACACATGAGACAAAATACAGCCCTAAGGGTGCATTCTAGTGGAAATCTCCACACAGAATAGTTGGAAGGATCCCTACGAAATGGCTTTCACTTTAGATTTCTTGAAAGCTGTTATATAGAATCCTTCTCTGCTATATTATATTTCATTCACCACTCCCACCACAGGACTTTAATGTCACCCACTAAGTCTCAGTTTCCTCATCTGAAAAATGAGATTTGTTTGAATGATGACAGTGGTTCCTTTGAAATTCAATATTTTGTGAATTCACTTTAAATCCACATAAGAGAGATCTTATATTTTTCTTTTCATCATAACGGCTGCATCTTTGATGTTTTATTAATCATTCCAGGCAATCAATGTAAATGAAATAATGTGAAAACATGGATTAAACAATTTTCTAGTATGTACTTGAGTAAATGTCATCTGATTGCCCAAAAGTCAAACACAATTATTTTAAAACTGAACTTACTTGGTGAAGACAACAGAAACAGTCTAAGTTTCTATTCAGTGGCCTTGTCCTCTACTGTTGCTTCCACGCACTGCAATGACATTTTCATGTCATGGAATTTCGTTGCAATTATGCCCCCCAAAATAGTTTCTTTAAATTTATAAAAGTGATGAAAAGAGTAAATTCCATATATCAACATCCTACATAATCCACTTAATGACCTATATAAGGAAGGAAGGATAGAAAGAAGGAAGGAAGGAAGAGCAAATAGACATGTGAGTTAAGCCAAAGCTGAAGAAATCATTTCCAGACTTTTGGGTAGCTCACTTACATATACTTTAGAAGTGGCCATCAGTTATGTTAAAATATTTAAACATGGCTCAACAGATACCTTCAACAGTGCACTCCCTCACTATGTCCCAATAATAAACACTAATTCATATTTTTGAAACCTGCATTTGTATGGATTTATTGCAACTACACATCTAAAGTCAGAATTAATAAGTTGAATGATCCTTGCATTTTTGGATGGGAAAAACTACTCTCTAAACTGACAGGTTTTAAGCAAAATTGTAACATTCAAGTATATTTTGATCTACTTTCAATAGAGCTACAATCAGTAGAATTCAGAGACCTAATACATGTGTATCATTTTGATCTGTAATAAACTAAGACTGTTCAATTAGACAATAGTGTAGCTTCTAATATCATCTTTAACTAATTCAATTTATCTTTTTGTGCTTCACTGTTAAGCATCGGTGAGATAAGGGGAAAACACTAAGACAAAGCTTCAGGTTGAACTAGAATGACAAGGGAGATGTGGAGATTCATATATGGACAAAAATTTCCACCTGTTAAGCAAATATCTTGTAAATAGTTATTAATTCTTGATTAGGTAACATCACTGCAAAACTATCCATTCCTATTCACTTTGCTACAACAACAGAAGAACTCTGTTTTAATTCTTACGTTAAAATACACTTGTAATTTATAAGCCAATTTTATATATCTTGACCCCACCTATGCACACATTGTTTGAGCTTAAATCACAAAGATATGTATACTCTTTCCTCAGTGTTCAAGAGCTCTACCAGTAAAGTTAGAAACCCTGTGATCTGTCTTCAAATCCATACCCTTAGATTGTCTGCGCTAAAATTGATTCAGAATGCATGGGATTATTTTAAGAACATGCATTATTTAATGTGGCAAAGCAACAGAGTTTCTTAGCCATTTTGCTGTTTCAAATAAAGAAAGAGCTACTAGTGTTTCCTCACAGATTATTTACTTGCTATAAGGAAAAATAATAACTATACATTAGAGAAGCCTATAACATTTTGCCTAGGTGATCAAAATTAACATATCCAATGAGGGACAGATATTCATCATGTGTTTTTAGAAGAAAAGCCCTGAGAAAGATGCAGTGTCATTTATGTACTCTTCTGCCTGAGAATTCACAGCTTGAATCTGGTCATGAGGAAACATCAAATAAAATCAAAATGAAGAACATTGTTATAGTAATAATAATAATAACAATAATGGTAATAATAAAGTATTATATCCTTCAAAAATGTCAATGTAATAAAGGACAAAAAAATGAAAAAGACTGAAGAGACATGACAATTAAATTCAATATTTTACCTTTGACCAGATCTTGTACTGGAGATTAAACAACATTATACAGGAAACTATAGGGTTAATTTCTTTAAATGAATAAGGGTGATAAACTAGATGAAAATATTGTATCAATTTTAAATTTACTGAGTAATAACTCTCTGTGATTCTGTAAGAGAATAATATCCTTATTTATAAGAAATATGAAGGTGTTCATTGGTCAAGGGACATAATATAGGCAACTTGGTCTCAAATGGTTAAAAAAAAATACACACACACACATACACACACACAAACCATGTAAGGAATGAGAAAGACAGAAGGAGAGACATGGAGAATGAGAGAGAAGTGTGAAAGCAAATGGGGCAAAATGTTAATAATATGCAAAATTAGGTAAGAGATATCAGTGTTCTTTGTACTATTCTTATTCTTTCATCATTTCTGTAAGCTTAATTTTAATAAAAATCTTTAAAAATTAAAAACTGAAAGAAAAGCATGAAAATTTTTATTTTTTTGGAAAATGTACATGTACTACTTTGCTGAGTTTTAAAAAATAATTAATTAAAAGAAAAAAGCACTGAGTTGTAGGAACAGAACTCAGAATGGAGAAAAAGGATGTTCAATGTTACCATTTAATGAGCATCTAACATATGTCAACTGTAGTGACTTTCTTCACCACCCCCAGCCCACCAAAAAAAATCTTTTGAACAAGCATTACTCACTTCTTGTTACAGAGGAAGAAGGTGAGACATGGGGAGTTTACCAAAATAATTTTTACAGCTATGTAAAATGCAGACCAAGATTTAAAGGCAGAAATACTGATTGTATTCATTATATTTTCATTATATCAAACTTCTGTTTATCTGGTCCACACTTTCATTGTACAAACCGGAAACATGAGGTCTTAAAGATATGAAATGACTTGACTCACAAACATGGCTCACTGTTGGGTTAGATTACTGCTGTGATTGATCAATTAATTAAATGAGCATAGATGGAAAGAACAATACACGTGAAGTTGAAGTTGACAAGGATATTCAATTCCATCTGAATGGCCAAGGCAAACTGATGAAGTTACAATGGGAAATTGGCTTACATATATGAGACTAGATTATTGTTAAACACCTTCCATTCTTTTGAACAATTATTAATTCATGATTTATATGCTATAGAGTGAGTTTTTCTTTATTAAATTATAGTATACATACAGAAAAGTGGGAAAATCGTAAATTTAAATCTCATTTAATTTTTATAAAGTGAAAAACAAGTTACCATCTCCCAAATCAAAGAACAGATCAAAAAATAGAACACTGTCAGCACCCTAGAAGCCCCAAGTTTCTCCCTCTCACCAAAGGAAGCTACTACTCTGACCCAATCATTGAAATTACTTTTGCCTATCTTGGAACATCCTATAAATGATGTCAAGGAACAAACTCTTTTGTATCTGCCTTCTTTTGCTCAATATTTGTGAAATGTAATCATGTTACTTATTGAAATAACATTTTCATTATTGTGTAGTATTTGTTTGTGACTATACCACCATATACTTGTTTATTTTACTGCTGAGGAGTACTTGGAAAGTTATGAGTAATACTACTCTGCACATCCTTGTACATGCTTTTTGTGAACATATTCATGCATTTCTGGTAGAATTATACCTAGGACTAGATTAGCTGAGATATTATTCAGCTTTAACAGATACCACTCAACAGCTTTCCAAAAGGCATGTATCAATTGATACCCCCTCAGATAGTATGGGAGAGTTCCAGTTGTTCCAGATCTTTGTCCTTACCAACACTTAGAATTGTCTCTCTGTTTTATTTTATTTTAGTTATTTGGATGGGTATTTAGTAGAGTCACACTGTGATTTTCTGTTAATTTTCCTTTCATATATTAATTGGCTGTTTGGATAACCTGCTTCATGGATTGCCTGTTCATGTTCTTACCTATATTTTATTTAAATTTTTCTTATTGAGTAATAAGAGTAGGACTTGTATTATGTATGAGTCTTTCCTAGCTATATGTATTGCAAATATCTTCTATTATATGGTTTTCCTTTTCTCCCTCTTAATGACATATTCTGATGAACACAAGAATGAATTAATTCCAATTTATCCATCTTTTCCTTATGGCTACTGAATTTGTATCATATTGTGTTCCAACTCCCAAGACCATGAAATCTACACCCTTATTTTTTCTTCTAGAATTGATACTCTTTTACCTTTAAGTCTATAGGTCAAACGATTTTGGGAAATGTTGTGAAGTAGGGGAATGATTTCTCAGAATGACTCTATTTCTACTGGATTTAGTATTAGAATCCCATCTGTTTTCTCCTCTGAATCAATCTGCTCTACTACTGCATTTTTTTTCAGCCTTGATCATAGTGCGGCACGGATCAAACTTATGAAACTCTCTGAAATATCAAGGGGTAGCAAATGTGAACCTTAGGAAAATGACACCTCCCTGCTTATGCCTGGAGTATAGAAGGAAAATGTTCCAGCATCTGGGTTGGGATAATATTTTCTCCAGGAGAAATTTAAACTTTGTGCATAAAGATAGTTTGAGCCAAGCAGTAAAATTATGCTCTGAATCAGATAGCAAGCCTGGGAGCTGAATAATGAGGTCAAAAGGAGGTTTGCAACAAGGAGAATATAAATTCAAGAAATGCAGACTATTTGAAGGGAGGAGTTCAGGCCCTCTCTATGATTATTGTGTAACGCTTAATTTGACATATTTATCTTTCATACAAGCATGAATGTTACTCTGATATGGTTGGTTAGGCTTGAAATCAGACAAATTCCCATTCTAAAATGGACACTTACTCTTCCTCCCGCTTTATTGAAAAATGTGCAGTCTGTTCATTTACTTCCCACTTACACAGCATGCCTTCATCTAATAATTAATAGTTTCAGTCTAAAATGCTGCTTTCTTAATATAATTGACATTACATTACTCCCTTCTTATTCAAATAACTGAAGTTCTTTATGCATGGACACAGCATCTATTTATCTTTTGGCTTAATGCACAGTCCCCATAGATGTCAAATTCATAATTGTCAAGAGCTTTAAATGAAGGTAACAGCATGAGCATAGGTAAATTGAGCTGCCTTTACCACCTCCACTCTCCTAAGCTGAAAGCAAGAGTTTTTTTTCCCTGACATTTTAGCCACTTGAGTTCTTCTTCTGGGTAGTCTCTTCATTAAACATTTCACAACCTTAGAGGCCATTTTACTGCTTCCTGATAGTCAAGTCGAGCTCATAATCATGTAATTCTTTGTGGGGAGTATCATTAAATACCTACAAACCATTTTTTTATTGCAAACTGTTTAAACCAATAAACTTGCTCTGGGGATACTAAAATGCCAAGTTATAATGTAGAGTTAAGCCTGTATCAAAGCTCATACTTAGAGTGCTTTGAACTTCAAACTGAAACCTAAGCTGTGAAACGATTTCTGCCCATGTCAGCATGATGGGTTTATTTATTTAGTTAGTTTATTTAGCAATACTTTTGCAGGACACATAAGCCAGGTTCTCATCTAGGGACTGTACAAATTAACTAATTTAATCTCCCTAACACACTTATGATGCAGCTTCTTTTATGATTCACATTTCACAAACAAGGAAACAGAAGAGATGAAAAGTTAAATAATCAAATAACTTGCCCATGGTTACATACCTGGAAAATAGTATTCCAACCCAGAGAGTCTACCCCCATAATTCATGCTCTTAAACTGCTCTATTGATTTTTAAGAGGTCTATATTGAAGATTAAGGGGATCACTATCCAAACAGACTTGACCCTTTCCTGACTCTGATCTTTGGCGCCAGTTCTCATATGGCAGGGTCCATTTTTTCCAAAAAGTTTTACTCTTGCCTTGTTCCTTATATGAATCTTCTGACCTATTTTTACATGCTCTTCTGGAAATGGAGTTTTCCACTGCTTTTTCCACTTCTTTTTCCTCTTTTCTACTGTGTTCCAGAGAGAATGAAATCTATCCTAGGTCTCTAGCTATGTCTGTGGTCCTGCTTCCTGGTATCAGACGTCACTGATGAAGTCTTTGCATCTATACAGGGCCTAAGCATACCCTTTTGTTCAGCTGAATTTTCAGGACACCTAAATTTGTGACTTTCTGTGCTACGTTTCTCTAACTGTTCACCTGGGTTGTTGTTAGCTACCTACCACCATATATGGACAATATCCATATAGATATTGTCTTCTGCCTACCTAAGGAAACTTCTTAGTTTAAAAAAAATTGTTATTGGAATATAGATGATTTACAATGTTGTGTTAGTTTCTGCTGTACAGCAAAGTGAATCAGTTATACATATACGTATATTCACTCTTTATATTCTTTGCCCGTATAGGACATTACAGAGTACTGAGTAGAGTCCTGTGTTATACAGTATGTCCTTATTAGTTATCTGTTTTATATATAGTAGTGTGAATATGTCAATTCCAATCTCTCAACGTATCCCTCTCCCCATTTCCCCTCTGGTAACCATAAGTTTGTTTTAGGAACTTCCTCTGTAGTATGCAGTTAGACCAACTATATTGTTGGAGTATGGAGGAGAGGGCAAATAAGAGATTTTTCAATTTAAATGTTTAACTTACCACTTAGTGTATGCTCTTCACTTAGGTCTTCAATCTAAATTCTTATAACCTTGGCCTGTCAATTTATAAAGTCCAGATAAAAGACTATGTGTATGAACTGAAATTCTCTTACAATGTTTGGCATGTGGTTTTATCATTTCTGGGTTTGTCAACTCCAGGTTCCTTCCAGCATCTGAAATAAAATCTTCAACGGAGATATTGTTAGCAATGATGATAGCATCATAATTTTTGGTTGTGATATTGAAATAGAAGAGCATTATCCAAGGCGTAGCTTGTTTATGAATTTGGATGGCATTCTCTTCACAATGAGAATTTAGGGGATTATTGTTAGAGAAAAACAGAAAAACAACCACGTGGAATTGAAACAGCAAAATATGGTTCTGTTCCAATTAGGACATTTTTAAATGTCTATTTTCATAGCAGAAAAATTCAATATGATTCAAAATGAAGAATATTTGGAAGAACCTGAAAAATGTATAACCAATATGATATTTAGTAATTTATTTCATCAACAAATATTTGTTACCTTTTATGGGCAGCATAAGCTATATGGGGGATACTGTTTTGAACAAAATTGATTTTTATTTCTTTCTTGCAACTTATAGTCTAATGAGCAAGCAGACAGTTAAAACAAGTAAATCAATGAAAGAGTGATAAATTTTCATTACTATGATGTCCAAAAGCAGGGTACTAAATTAAGATTGTTGCTGTTTGGACAGGATGAGCAAGAAAAATGCCTGAGGATGCCATATTTAAACCCCAACCTTAAGAAGGAGAAAGATCAAGCTGTTCAAAGTGGTGGGAGGGAAAACACTTTTGGTCTTCATCTTACTAAACAACATTTGGCACAATCTTTTACCTCCTACTTCACAAATCAATTTTTAAATTGACTTCTGGGACACCACACACTCCTGGTTTTCTTCCTAACACATTGGCCACTGTTTATTAATCTGTTTTACTGGTTTCTCCTCTTCTCAACTTCTAAATATTGGAGTGTCTACAAATAGGTCTTTGGTATTCTCCTCTATCTACACTCATTTCCTAAATTTTGTCATCTCTTCAAATGTCATTAACTGCCCTCTATTGGCTTATGATTCCCAAATTTGTAATTTTACCTGAAACCTTTCCTCTGACCTCTAGACTCTTTATAGCACCTGCCTACTCAATATGTCCACTTGGAAGGCATCTCAAAATTTGCAGCTCCTGAGATGACCAATAAACATGAGTCGATACTTAACTTCACAACCACAAAAAATATGTTTTAAAACCGTGGCATACAATTTCACATCTATTATAATGGGCAGTTTTTTCTTAAATGTGTGATGGAATTGTTAAAGATGTGGTGCTAAAGGAGCTTTATAGACTGGTGCAGACACTTTAAAGAACACTTTGGCCATATTGGACCACCAGGTGCTCTTCTCAGTGTATTTGAAAGAAAATTACTTTTTATTTACAAAGAACATATCATCATATCATCCTGTGTATTCCTTGTCCTGTGTTAATGACAGAAATGGAGTTGGAAATCCAGAAGGAATAATAAAAATTAAAAAAAAAACTATGTTATATTATAAAACAGAATGCATGTAGCAGTCGAATGAACTAGAGCCATATGTGTCATGTCAAAATGTAAACATCTTAGACCATAATATTAAATCAGAAAAATCAAATTTTATAATAATAAATGGAGTAGGAACTATATATATATAAAATTCCTGACAGACTATATCATCTTTGTTCATACATAAATAATTCACAAATATATTAAAGTCTGTATGGAAATAACCACCAATTTCAGTAAAGTAGATATGTCTGAAAAAGAAAGAGTGGAAATGGGATCATGTACTTGGTAAACAGTAGGCTTTAAACTTATCTGAAAAAATTATTATGAAAAGCAAATCTGAAGGAAATATGGAAGAAACATGATTTGGAAAAGATACATGGTGAATAAAATGGCATTCACTATAGTTTTTCCTATGAATTTCCACATATTTGCAATGTATCTTTTAAAAACTCAATTCAAATAAGACACTTTTTGACTCTGCCTGAATCTTTCACTATTTAGTGGCACTACATTAACTCTGTTCCTTAAGTCAAGACATAAGAGTCATCAGCTCCTCTTACTTGTATATAATATGTATATAGTCCATTAGCAAATCTTGTCATCTCTACATAATAATGTTCATTTCTACAACCTTAGTTTAAGACTCCTTCCTCTCTCATCTGAATTTCTGTACAAAAACAACTTCTCTATTTCCACTATTTCCCCTACAGTTAGTTCTTCCTATTGTTCTCACAGTTAGATTTTTAAAATATAAATTACACATCTCTTCCTTATAGCAAAGCTTCCAGTGCCTTTTCATCACATTCCAAATATGATCAAAGTCTTTACACAGCATGTAAGGCTGACCAAGACACTTTATCTCTCCCCTCAGCTTGACCATACTTTAGGCATCCCTCTTCCTGACAATAGGCCCCTAACCTCCCTTTTTTTAGAGCATTTATTTGTTTAAAAATGTGTTACTGTAAATTATTTCTCTGCCCCTTTGACATATAAATCTTCTCCCAGCCTCCTGACAATTTAACCACTTAGGAATACCTTTTCCAAGGAACTGAATATTCAATCATCAGGAAGAGCCAGTCTCTGTCTCTTAGAAGCCATACTTCCATAAGTGTCAATGAGAAAACACAGACAGCCTGATAACATTGACCAATGCCCCCCAACCACTTCCAGTACTAAGCTGTTAGCTCACCCTTGTACTTAAAAACTATCCCAATTATGTTTCAGTGGAGTTGAGTTGGATGTCTCTCCACCACTGCAATAGTTTTGAATAAAGACTTCTTTGCTGTTTAAAACAATTATCTGGTGCAATTTCTCTTTGACAAGAGTACATGATCTGGTATCTCATGACCATTTTGACTTAATCTTTTACCATCACACATTAGCCATGTCTTCTCTAACTACTCCACTTTATTTCCACCACAGGGCCGTAGTACTTCAAACTTGTTCCTTGTGCTCGATTCATATTACTCCAGATTTTACTGGGATTTGCTTTCTTACCTCATTCTGATTTCTCTCATATGTCAGACTTTCAAAGGCTTTCTGTGACTACATTGTATAGATAGCTTTTTCTTTCTTACTCTTTTCCAATGTTTTGCTCTACTGTTCTTCATAGCCCTTATTACTCATCAGAGTTATATTTAGTTGTTAACTTCTCTATTAACTATCTCCAACATTGGTGTGCCACTCCACATGGATCAATAACACTTTATTTGTTCACCGTTGCATACCCAGATTCTATCACTTACCAGATATTCAGTATTTTTAAATAAATTAATAAATGGATGAACTAATTAATTCCAGAAAGGAGGAAAGGCATGAGATCATCAGTGCCTGAGAGGTAGAAAAGATCTTATCATATCTCAAGAAAAGATGTGGCTTTGCCTTCCACCACCTCAAAGGGAGCTTATTTTGTTTGTTTCTTTTATTTTGTTTTCTTTTCCTACATCTTTAGTACTGTTGAATCTAGAAGTGGGGTAGGTAAATTCTATTTCTGTTTATAGATCATTCTTATTTCCTCTCTTCTCATCCACGAAATACTAGTTCTGAAACTTATGTTAATATATTACATCACCCACTACCCCTGAATGTAGTTATCAAATGAAAACAAGCAGGTAAGTAAGTCCCCTTAATCTATTGAAAATTATGTCCATTGGTTCACCAAGACTGGCATCTTAGTTAATTCTAAGTTTCAAATCACACATAGATGATCCTTCCTGTGTTTATGCTCCTCAAATACTTGAGCTCATCTCTTCCAGTAATCATATCCTCCACACCACTTAAGGCATAGCCTACACTTGTCATTATCATATCTAACAATGGATTCATCATCTTAATATATGCGTTATTCTGTGACTAGTGTCAAAACACAACCACATTGATTGGTCTCACTTTAAATTCAAGACCACAAGTCACAGATGGTGCTTCAATGCTGCTAGGCGTTCATACTCTAGGTACCCAATCCATTCAGTCTCCCATCTGTATATGCATGTATATATGTGTTGTTGGCTTGACAAGAGGTTCAACATACACTGTTAAATGGAGAAAGCATGCCACAAAACAAATCATAATTCATGGGGTGCCATTTTTATTCATAAGAAATAAAATTATTTTGTGTTTTGCTTTTCAGTTTTATTTTGTTTAAAATACATACAATGATTGGATGATAACGTGTATATGCAAATATGTGTATTTAATAAGAAGTACCCAGATATCTCAAACTGCTGATAATAAAATAGAGAACTAAAGAAAGTTATGCAAATATTACTGCTTTTAGAAATTGAATGGCTTGAGAGAAATAAAAAATTCAGTAGAATATTACAAATTCTTTATTTATTAAAAAGATAAAAAAAAAAGATACACAAACTTTACATGGGGGTGTTTACTAAGTATCAACTGGTGCCTCTGAGATACCATGAAAACACTGCAGTTAATAACATCATACATTTCTGCTCTACCTTCTACAATGAAACGTGTTCCTTCTGACTAGGATTAGGAGTTTTTGATAGAGAGAGTTAACCAATAATGTTGCTTTGATCCACAAAATGCAAAAGGGAATATGTAAAAGCAGGATAAAAGAGACACCTTCAGAAAAAGGACTCTTACTCTCTCTTCATGACTTTAAGTTCCCCAAATTTCTTTGGATATCTCTAGATCTTTAAATCCTGGGTAAGTATCTAAATTTATAAATGTGTCCATGTCCAATAAATAGGAATACTTTTCTTCTAAAACATCCCTTCAAATTTTATCAAAGATATGTGCTGACTGTCTTGATTATGTTTTCTTTTTCTTCCCTGTCTCCTCCATAGATTTCCAACATTCTAAAAACACTTGTGATTTTATTTTGTTTTCTTGCCATGGAGAAATTGATACTGTAGCTTCACACACACACTAAAATATTGCAATCATAATATTATGTTTTAGAAATATTTACATTTTTTAAAAGTTACGGTTAGAAAACTCTGAAGTGGGGAGGGATTCTTGAAACTTCAGTTATTTACGGACAAAGCTCTATCTTTCAAATTTAAGTTCATGGTCTGAGCAGTTTGTTTCTTAATATAAACAAGAGTGTGAGAAACATAGTTTTTGATAGGTTTGAAATTAAATTATTCTTTATCTATGATTCTATTTGTTTCCTTCATTGTAGAATAATCTAAGTCAAAAGTATTACATCTTATTTGTGAGCGGTCACCAATTTGAACCATGTGAATTTGAAATCTTCACACATCCTCTTTAGGATGTGTTCCATTTGGAAGTTGATCCTCACTCACCTCTCCTAATATTGTATCTCAGGTGGAAATTTTATTGCTAAAACAGAAAAAGTCTCAGGCAAACAGGGACCAACCCAGGTAAAAGAGGACAAATTGGTAACCCTAATTTTGATCTTGGAATTATACTTCTGAACACAGGGTTAGCCTTGAGCTGTGAAGGTCTCACAAAGACAGAATTTAAAGGAAAAAGAGAGAACAATAATACAGGCAATTATATCCCAGGCTCGACTCTGACATGACACAGAGCCCAACAAAGGGCATTCTTTTATGGTCTTGTTATTGAGCCATTTTGTTCCCCACAAAGTCTAAAGTTTATCTCAGAAGTTTGGGAATGATTTTCCATATCCCTAATTGCCTGGTCTGCATTTTTCTCTGAGGATTTACACCAAAACTTTCTGAATCTCTTTATACTTTTAATCTACATGTCTATCAGTAATGCCAATAACACCAATAATGGCATGACAAAATAAACCAAGTCAAGAACCTAAGCTTTGGAGACACACAGACCTGGGACAGCCCTTTTACAGTTTATGATTCTAGACAAGAGATTTCATCTACCTGAACTTTAGTTCTCTCATATTGTAATATGTTCTTCTATAAGAAAGCAGAAAGGCACATAAAGTTCCTAAAACATAAAGGGTTCTTAGTAAATGGCAACTTTTATATAAAGTTGAGTTTTATTGTATAAATTAAGAATTTTAAAAATTAAATTGCACAAAATTATATATCTATAGCATCAAGATGTGCACATATCAAATTTAATGAGGAAATCAGGGTTTACCATTTCAATATAAGAATTTAATAATGAAGACTTAGTCCTCAAAAGTATACAACTGTAGGAGAGCAGCAGACTTGCCATCCATAAGCCTTATGAAGTACTTATCCTTGAAAAGGTTTGTGTAATTACATGGGTGAAACATTCCCAGGGTCATGAAGTCACTTTAAGAAATTATGACTCACCTGTGCAAAAGTGATTCCAGATGATAGATGACACTGGAAGAATTATTTCCCCAACTTTAATGTATATCACTCTTACCATCTTTTGCTTGTTTTATAAATTTTCTTCTCTGTAATTTATCTAATTTGACCCACTGATTGATCTGCTTCCCTGACTTTCACCCTTTCTATTTTAATTAAATCATTTTCCCTCTTGGCCCAGGATTACTTTGACAATATGATAATGAATTCTCTTAGTGATAGCTAAGTACCCCCATTTTTGCCTTATCTCTCTCTCTCTCTCTCTCTCTCTCTCTCACACACACACACACACACACACACACACAACTTTTAGTGTCTTCACTGATAACACTGGCAAAGATTGGCCTGGTCCCCAAGCTATTCAGGGACAAAGTTACTCTGGTGATTGCTTCATTTCAGCTTTCTTTATGCCTTTGTATATATGTATATTTTATTGTTATATTCCCACCTCACTATTTCCTGGCAATCTACTTCAATAAGAATGTATATCACTTTTAAACTGCTATTAAAGAAAGTATTTACAATATTAAGTCACTGCATTATTAGTTACTTCTTTACCCCTATAAGTGTTAATAGTGCTGAGGATTCTAAATTGCACAGGCTACAATTAATTTGAAAGACAATTTGTAGCCGTGATCTTTCATGATCAAAAACACTAAAACTTTGTGTAATATCTTTATACCATATAAGATGAATTATTTTATGATAAATTTTAATCACAGAAAAAGAAACCTGTCATGCTCATTTTGTTGAAACATTTTCTAAGATTGTCTTGAAGCAACTCATTCATTTCCCAGCATGATTTTCTTAGTCATTGAAAAGAGTGTGTTGGCAGAAGATGTGCAATTGTCTGCAACTCAACTGACTCTTCAATTTCACTTTTGAAAATAATTCACTTTTGGTGCTGAGCTATTTTGTGTGACAGAGTCCCTGATTGCTCACTTAACAGACACTCTTAGCCAATTTAGCACTGAGCACTTTTCAATAATTCATAATTCCTTAAATGCTCAAATCCCTTGCCTACATTTAGAAGGGTAATTTGTGACAGTGAATATGTTAAAATCACATGTTTCTTTATCATAGCACAACAATTTTCAAGCCATCAACTTTCCTTGTCTCTGATTATTATCTATTAAAAATTAGGATTTTTAATAATTTGTAATAATCATTACACAAATGATATTTGCTTATTTTAACTTATTGTTATGATATTTGTTAAAGTATCTTTCTTTTCCTAAGAAATGTGACCAATGTATAACAATTACCATTATTTAAATAGAGTCATGTCTACATAGGCAACAGTTTAGGAATGAATGAATGAGAAAGGAAATGAATAATTTATGGCATCAAAATTCAGTTATTTAGAATACATCTTTGAAACTCTTAGGGGAAAATGATGAGAAGTGAGCTGCTGCCTACCCATTCTCCCCTTTTTAGGGGGTATCCCTAAGAACATAATAGATCCAATACAAAATTTTGACCTTTTGATCTTACAATGCAAGTCCATGGACCATCTGACCCTGGGAACCCTCCAGAATAATTCAAAGGTGTCTCACAAGCTATACATAAGACAATCTCAAAGTATGTCAAAGAAGTTTTCATTCTTCTTTCTTCTAGTTTTCTGTGTAAATTTTTGTGAAATTCTTTCCAAACTTTGTAGTTGTTTTAGTGCTACCTTATATGCATGTAACGTTGATAATGTCCTGTCAATATTAGAATTATGTTCTCTCTCATTTCTCTATTAGTATGGAGGGATCATTTGTTACCAGGACTCTTTTATTTCCCTAAGAGAGAAACATTGCTTCAAGGAGCTAATAATATGTGACTATAAACATTTAAACTTGATGTAACACAATCTACCATTCTTGGAAATAATAATGTAAATAATAGATAGTAATAAAATATTGGCAATGCATATAACAAGTGCATAACTATAAGTTTAATTAAAAGTTTGGAAAATTAGAAAAAAGACTAAAGAAGGACAGTAGAAAAATAGGGGAAAAACATATAAATAGGCTGTCACCAAAGTGGAGAGGAAAACAGTCACTAAAGCTAGAGAAATGAAAACTGAATTAAAAGTTCCACTTCCCATCTTCTGATTCACAAAAAAGCTATAATAAAAGGAGCAATAAACTCATTGCTTCTGGAGATTCCAGGGGAAAAAATCATGACATTTTCATTCAATGCTAATAAAATGTGCATTATGTATATTTTTAAAATTCTTGGATTGCTTATGACCATAATTATTAAAATAGTTTCCACTTTTGCAAATTTATTCCATAGAAATAAGAAGTAATAATATAGACCGCAGTATTGTCTGAGAGGAGGGAAAAACTCTGTAAGGAATCTCAGTGTCACTCATCAATAGAGGAGACACTCAATAAATTCTGCTATAGTCAATCATGGATTATTATGTAATCATTAAAAGTTATTAGTTAACTTGAAGGAATTTCTAGAATCACATTTAAGCCCAAGAAACTATGTATTATATTATTTCATATTATAAAAATAAATTATAACAAAACTGTCATGGAGAATGTTGTTTTACCTCTGGATATGTGGAGTGCGTGGGATGCAGGAGGTCAAGCAAGAGTAGAGATGGAAAAAGGGTGGGATCACTAATAAATAAAGTGGTGCTTGAAATAAAAACATCATGCATATTATGATCTCATTCATGCAAAGTTATCCATTTGGCTGTGTATTTATGAGTATACATAGACATTAAAGAATGATTAACCAAAAAATGACATCTATACTTATCTCTGAGTGTTGGAATTTCCATTGAATTTTTACTTTCTTCCTTTTTTTTTCTGCATTGCCTTGAATTTTACAATGATTAACTTATATCATTCACACAATCAGGAAAAATTAGCTATTTTATCAATAATTTTACAAAAATAGTATTTCAAAGGCAAAACTTTTTAAAAAATAATTCGCTCGTGTCTCATGCATTCAGTGACTGAATGTGGAAGCATAATTATATAGAATTGGAAACTATCTGCCAAAATCTGAGGGCCAGACTCATGACTGTCTTTTATTGTTGGTGGTGGTGGTGAGGAAGAAAAGGTGAGTGCTCTCTAGAATAAAGGACAAGCTATTTCCATTTAACTTCTTTTCCCTTAAGGAACCACTTAAATTGACATTTGATGTTCTGAGCAATATGTATACCTGTGTAGCTCTTTGTAATTGTTGTAGGTTTATGTACATTTTTCTTTGTACATTAATTAAGATAAAAAACAACTGAAGAATTTGGTCAAATTCCAAGGAGATGATTTACTTCATTCACATCGAAAGTTAGCTCTGTCCATGGCTGGCGTATAAATTCCTGAGAATAGTAAACAGATTTCTTGCAGCACTCAGGAAAATGCTTTTTTTCAAGACCACAAAGAGCAATCTGAAGAGCCAGTCTATTTCTCCAGAAGGATCCTATAGACCAAAGAAGTGATTAGTTGGAAAACGAATGAGTAAGCAAAAAATGTCAAGGCAGCAATTTCTACCCCTCTAACTAAGTCCTTCATCATTTTTCTTTTCTTACTGGTCAGAAGTCATTTTCACTTAAGGGAAGAATGGTTGTATCTCTTCCTGTTTTTGGTGCATGATATTGGGCCAGGTGTTTAGTAGACGTTAAATACACATATACCATATGGAATTATTCAGATGAATCAATTCTTTCTTTCTGCAAGTTCTGTTGTTTTAAAGTATGCATTGGTGTCTGTTTGCAATTATTTTGTAAAATTTCATCATTTTGCCATCATTGGGTTTGGATCAGGTAGGTATAATATACAGCAAACTTGTGTGATGGGAAATGAATATGGAAATTTGAATGAAACACATAGGCATGTCACTGTCCTCTTTTCCATCATCAAATAAGATATACTTGGTATATTGTGGACCACTAACACAGAATCATTTTAATACCTCTGGGAAATTTAAACAAATGAAACTTTTGATATTAAAGGGTGGCAGAATATACCACCCCCAAATATGCCACTCTGGCATGTTGACTATTTTGAGTTAAAGTTACTTAAAAAACAGCAAATAGAAGAAAAACACTGATCTTCCTTCTTTTAAAAAAAGCAAGAGATGAAATTCCCATGTGAAAGTTGCCCTTCCTGTACCATAAGGAAAGTAACATTTTTATCATTAAGGATAAGAAATTTAAACTGAGAGAATTCTGTACAAATAGGCCTTGGTAAAATAATTTGTATCTTCCTTTAGCTGCCTCATAATTTAGTTACTTTTCCACAATTGTCGGTCTTTGCAGGTTTCACCATTTCTTGGAGTCTTCGTTTCCTTTTGAGGGCTCTGGTGTCATGAAAAACTTACTTAAGTGTGTGTGCTTCCCTTGTTAATCTGTTTATTGTCAGTTTAATTCTCAGACCCAGTTGAAAAACCCAGAGTGTAGAGGTAAAATTTTGCCTCCCTTACGATTTCAAATGGAAATTTTAATAACTGGTATTTAAATCCAGCTACTTAGTTCTGGAAAATTTCTTATGAAATAGGTGTGCCATTCTTCTACTTTTGAAAATAAATGGGTATATAATAATTCAGCAGTAGCATTTGTGTTATCTAAATAATTTTGTGCAGAAGGAACTACTTCAATTCCCAATGTCAATTAATTCTCTTTTCCAAGGCTTTAATGAAGGTATTAAATAACACCTGACTTCATAGCAACCCTAGCAGCACTGATTCTGCCTCATATTCTTTGACATTTTATCACGGTGGTTAATTTATCTATTGCCCTCTAGTATTTTTCGATAGCATGGCAAGTTATTTTCCTCCCTTCAAGAATATATTCCATACTAAGCCCTTTCAAATTAATTTATGGAAGTAAAATTTCATAGAACATATTTACTAAAGCTCATATAAATGAAGTGTTCTAGAATGTCTTCTACTAATTTGTATTTCTACTAGGAAAAACTGTGTTAGAATGATTTCTACATAAAACAGACATGTGGCATAGCTCTCACAATCATACATTTAGGCTCTATTTTACTATATTTCAGATATATTAAAAGTTAACTTCTAAATGTCATATCCTCAGAATTTTATGAAAATCTACCTTACATTTACTTCATCACCTGTGATAACCATAATACATGTAATTTTTTCAAATAGTTTTGGAAATTTTTAAGTTAAAATGGAAAAGAGTGGATCATCCAGAAAGTAGGTCATATTTAATGAACCTGTCATTGCAATTAGAGTGCATTGTTTGATTTGTTTTAGATTTGTTTGCCCTAATAACCACAGAAAGATGTAACCCTTAGCCACCCAGAAGTGCCCAAGGTTAAGGGTGATGGTCATTTGTTGGAAGCCTCTATCTATATAGTTTCTAGGACTTGAAAGAAGACTCAACCTGCCTCATTAAATTGTCAACTCCTTGTATTTAAAAAAAATCTGAAGGCCAATGTTAGGTAATATGTATAAAATATATATTATATGAAAGGGAATGGTCTAAGAGGGATTTAAGCACCCTCTGCTTAATTTATTATTCCTCTCATTAATGCATAAGGTAACTACTAGAGGTTAATACTCGACTCAATAAGCCGATAATAAGTCCTTAGGGTGATGAAAGCAGGTTTGTTTTCAGAAGCAAGATATCCTGAATAGGAAAGTCAAAGACACTGGCAATTTTGAAAAAAAGGTGGACTTGAGTTAGAGAATAGTTCAGGATGTCCTAGGCATCCAGATGACAGTCAAACTACAATCAAGAAATAACACAGACCTGGAGGTGGAGGGTAAGTGGTTACTCTGTAGTTCTCCCTAAGGTTAATCAAATCTTTTTCTATAAAAAATAAAGGAAAGAGAGGCCAAATAGAACATCAGGAGAGGCAAGTGTGATGGCTGTAAAAATACAGATTTTAATATCAGGGGACCTCAGTTTGATCCCCAAATTTACCATTTATATTAGTCATGACACTTAGCCATTCTGAGCTTCACTTCCTCAAAGGAAAAGTAAAGTATAATTTACAAGATGAGAATGAAGATTAAGTTGGACAGTGCACACAGAAGGTCCCTGGATTAAATGCTAGTTTGTTATAACAAGTACAAATGTTCATTATAATTATATTTTCCTGAATAAGTTAACAAATGAAGCTATAATTACTTTTTTAAAGATTTGGAATTAGCCTCCTCTTGAATGACCTTAGGTAGATATATGGATGAAGAGATGGATGTACATATTTATTTTTTTCTCTATTCAAATATAACCTATATGACAGCTTAAAGACCACCTTTGAGATTTACATGCAATTTTCTTTAACCTCCTTTTTATATCTAGGGAGAAGTCCAAATCCTTTCCTTAGATTTCTGCAAATCCGCAGAAGCTTACATTCTCTGGTTTACATTTCCCTCTTCTTGTTGACCTCCCATTCACACTTGAGCTTTACTTCTAAAGCCTGAGCATAAATTTGGACCATAATCCCTCAAAAATGCCCAACTTAACAAGGTATGAGTATGTGGAGTATACTTCATTGCTATTAGGTTGTAATTAAACACTACTTTTAAAGTTTAATATTAGATGTACCTGTTCTTCAAAATCTTTTAATCACTCCCAGGGTGGTAATTTCTCTTTGATAAAATTTGTTCTCTAGCAAACTTCAATCCATCCCTGCTCAAACATGTTGCTTGATTCCCTTCTCTCTTCCTTGAAGCTCTCTCTAACTCAGTATTCACGTTAATTATGAGTTGTTTCTATGTTTTACTGCTTCATTCCAAACCATGCCTTAGGATCTCATGTTTTCCATTGAAAATGGCCTGTCAGCATTTTTTGAAAAAAAAAAATTGCATCAGGAAATAAGTTATATGAGTCCCTGGAGGCTGATGGCACCTTAGTTATGAATATAAATAGCCTTTATTTAACTTTGTTATCCAAGTATTTATGAAGCATGTGGTCTATTTGCAATACTGATAATATGCATTTTACCCCTTGTTCTTTACTCTTCACAGGTTTGTTAATTTTTGAGAAGTAAAATATTAATCATGTTATTTTTCTCTACATCCTGTTTATTTGCTTTGAGTATTCTCACTATTCAAAGTCACCTCCAAGGATAAAGATGTGTGTCTTTTCTATAGTAAGTTAAAAGAATGGGTCTTATTCATTGTATAAAACCCCTAAATAGGTCCTCCAAGGATGTGAAAAGTAAGTTCAGCATTTTCATGTAATAGTAAATTAGAGCAACCTTCTACAAATAGGCATTTGCTTTCTTTTTGTTAGTTTGCTTTTTGCTCTAAGTTAATTTTATAATCTTATGATCATCATCCAATCATAAAGAACTTTTCCTTTTCATGAAATTCTTTCACCAGTATAATTAGTGTCTTATGTCTTGCTTTTGTTATGCTAAAAATGTTTACAATTGTTTTGTTATGTTCTTCAACACTTTCTCTGTATCCATATTTATAAGGTTGATATACACAATTATTTTGCTTTTTAGCATATTAATAACATATCTTGATCTATTATCTCTATATATATTTGTTATAAAGTGAGCATAAACATTAAATTCCTATTGTAACCCTTAATAATATGTTGGTGTATTTATGCATATATATTTATATGATACTAATGCTATGTGAGCTTGAAAGTATACTTCATGAATATTCACTTGAATTCACTCCCTGCTTTGCACCTTAGTGTAATTAGTAAAAAGAGCCTTATTTCAAATCCTACCTCAGTCACTCACTAGCAGTATAACTTTTGACAATTTACATAATCTGCCAAAGCTCAAAAATCATCATATCTTCACTGGGGATTTGAGGTTATGGTGCTGCTTGTGCTTATGACAAGTTAGTTCCCTTTGTATTCTTTCTTATCCACCTTTTCTCCTTTCCTCTCTTATTTGACTCTTCCTTTCCTTCTTTACCAATTCTTCAACTTTTGAGAATTTTCTCAAGTCCCACTCCATCTATGAAGTCTACCTTGATCACCCAAAGTATTTACTTTCTGAAAAGTACCTTCTGGAACTTGTACTCTGCTCAATTATTGATTTTAACTTGGATTTAGTTTCTTCGTTGCTCCATATGTGTGAATTCTTTCCTCACATCAAGTTTTTATGCTCACTAAAGTCAGAAAAATGTTTGAGATGGGCTTATCATAGATTTCTTTATATAATTCTCCTATTATGTCAAGGTAAATGTGTTGCATATTGAAAATATTCAGTAATTTTTTATCATTTTTGTTTGTATTTACTTTGAAAATATGCCATGATGCCATCAGCCTATGCTGCACAATAAATATCATTAAGAGTGCTCACTATTACGTCAGTTTCATTCTCACATGTATTTGGGCCTTTTCCTATATCTGAGACAGCTTTGCAAACACATATTGCTTTTTTCATCAGACTGACTTGGGAAAATTAAATTATACCATAGGGACTATATTCTCCCAAATTAAAACATCACCTTAATGTACTGGTTAAATAATAGTCATAAGTTTTAGTGAATGTTGAAATATTATATAATCCATTGAAATTATGAGAGTCTGATCCACAACCTAACTGGAAAATACCCAATAAAACTTTCTTGGGCTATGTCTCCATAAATAAAATAGAGATGAGCGTTAACATAATTTATTCAAAAGTTCTCTTACACAAAGGTATGACAGAATTACTATTTCCAAAAATGAACTTGTCAAACCTGAACTATTAACTTTGAACACTTAAATGGAACAATTTCCTTGTACAAATAATAGAATGGTAAATTCTGACCATTAATAGTATAAGTTATCTTGCTTAACTAATGTTTCTTCCCCACCTATTCAATAATAATAATAATAAAATTAAATTAAAATTAATATTATTTTAAACTGACACCAAAAGAAATTTGCTAAAGCACAACTTGAATCATGTTCAAAATTTCTGGGGAATGACTTGCTTTCCAAATACACAGTCACCAGCTAACCTTTAGAGTTAGTTTTTTTCCAAATTTATTTGTGACTTACCTTTATAAACTTAACTCATCTTAATTCAAACCAAATAGTCCAGTCCTGCTCTGAATACTTATAACATTCTGTGACCTTTTTTGTCCTATTTAAACCATATAGTGCCCTGCATTTTTTAGGTCTGAATCAGTGATCTCCTTTATTAAACAATGGTTCCTCAGAGCTTATATTGTTCAAGGCAATGGCCAAGAGGGGCCTTACAAAAAGAAGTCCAGTTGAAGTTCAGGCTTTAGCCTAACGAGTGTTCCATCTACAGATATCAGGTGTTTCTAGGCTCATCAGGAGCTATTTGCGTTTACTGATCTGTAATAGGATTTTTCTTGTTTTGTGATTTTTGCTTGAGAGGTGGAACAACTACAGTGATGTATTTGTATATTTGATGGAGGGAATAGAATTGTCTTCAGAAAGGAAGAAGATGGCAAGCATCTTATAAGATCAGACAACAGTTGTTCATGAGCACAAGATTTGTGTAAATCCCCAGAAGCAATTGCTGACTATTTGCTGGGAGATGAGCTTCTGTATTCTGAGGCAGAGACAAAATCCAGAGATAACACTATGGATGCTGCCTTTGTACCCATAAGAAGTGTTCAGTGGAAACCTGGATTTTAATTATTTTAAACTGACTATTTTCCCAAGTAGTAGCTCTGCTATAATCAAATGTTCTCCCCTACTATCTCACAAAAGGCATACATTTCTATATTTTTATTAGTCTTTTACCTTTCTTTGGAACCTCACCTCTGCGCCTTCCTACAATCAAATTTCACTCCTCCTTCAAGGTTCAACTTCAGTATGAAGTTTACAAAAAGCTTTCCTTTACAGTTTTTGCCTGCTTATTTTCATCAACTCTTTTTCATTACCATTTCACAATATTCAGTTTAATTGCACTGGTCTTTGAATTGTTCATTTCGAATAGGTTGCCAGTTTCTCTCTAATCAGATCTTCAGCTAATTTAGAGAATGGCTTTGTCTGTTACAGTGTTCATATGGTAAATCAGGACTCAATGCTTTAGATAGAGTGCAAGCCCTATAATTAGATTGTCCGAGTTTAAACCTGGATCCATCAGTTGACAGATATGTGAGACTGTACAAGGTGTTCCTCTCTCTACACCTCACCAGCACAGTGAAGATAATGTTACCTCTTTCATATCCTTTTGTAAATATTTCACAAGTTATTCCAGATAAATATTTAAATGGTGCTTGGCATGCAGTAGGAGAGGTCTAAATGTCAGCTATTCTTATTACTGCTCTTGCCTATATTGTTTTACCTATAAATAAGGTAAGCATTGCCATTGCACACAGAGGAAAATTATATGCTGTACAAGAACCTATATAACTGAAGGAACAAACTTAAGAATCAAGACTTCTAGAAGGGAGTTTATATTCCAGGAATGTGTGCCTTAATTTTTGTGGTACCTAACAGTACAAGGAAGTTTGTATTGTCAAAGCAGAGACCAGAGAGAATGGGTTGAGATATCATCTCTGTTAATGACTTTTGTCCAGATAAGTAACCTAGGCCAATTTCAAATATATACAGAAGTAAATGGAATACTATAATAACTCCTATCTATACCAAATTGAACATCAGAAGTAAATGGAATACTATAATAACTCCTATCTATACCAAATTGAACCTCATGTTTAATTTTGCAATTATAGTCTATCAGATAACACCCACCACCATGGACAAAGGAAGAAAGCATTAGCTAGCAGTGCATTAAAAATGGGAGGACTCGGGCTTCCCTGGTGGCACAGTGGTTGAGAGTCCGCCTGCCGATGCAGGGAACACGAGTTCGTTCCCCGGCCCGGGAAGATCCCACATGCCGCGGAGCGGCTGGACCGGTGAGCCATGGCCGCTGAGCCTGTGCGTCCGAATCCTGTGCTCTGCAACGGGAGAGGCCACAACAGTGAGAGGCCCGCTTACCAAAAAAAAAAGGAGGACTCAATTATAAAAGAAATAAACAACCTGTGTAAAACTTTGGCCAAAGATCTTCCAGATGCATTTCCAAAGAAGATAAACAAATGGAAAATAAGCGTATGAAAATATGTTCTACATCATATGTCATCAGGGAAATGCAAATTAAAAGAACAGTGAGATGTCACTACCTACCTATTAGAATGGCTAAAGTTCAAAACACTGACAATACCAAATGCTGGTGAGGATGTAGAGCAATAGGAACTTTCATTCACTGCTGCTAGGAATGCAAAATGAGATAACCACTTAGGAAAACAGTTTGGTAGTTTCTCACAAAAATAAACACACTCTTACCACATAATATATCAAGTGTGCTCCTTGATATTTACCCAAAGGGGTTGAAAAATTATGTTCACACAATAACCTGTACATATATGTTTATACAAGCTTTATTCAAAACTGCCAAAACTTGGGAGAAACTAAGATGTCTTTCAGTAGGTGAATGACTAAACAAAGTTTGCTACATCCAAATAAAGGAATACTATTCAATGGTAAAAAGAAATGATCTACCAATAAATGAAAGAAGCCAATCCTAAAAGGCTACACACTGTATGATTCCAAGTACATGACATTCTGGAAAAGGCAAAACTATGGAGAAAGTAAAAAAATCCGTGATTGCCAGGGTTTGGTGGGAGTCAGTGATGAATAAACAGAGCACAGAGGAGTTTTATGGCAGTGAAAATACAGTATATGATACCATAATGATGGTTACATGTCATAAAACACTTGTCCAAACCTACAGAGTGTACACGCTAAGAGTAAACTTTATTATAAACTATGAGTTTTTGGTGATTATAAAGTATCACTGTAAGTTAATTAATTGTAATCAATATACCACTCTGGGGGGGATGTTGATAACCAGGGAGGCTATGCAAGTGAGGTGGCAGGGGATATGTGGAATATTTCTGTGTCTTCCTCTCATTTTTTTTTCTATGAACCTAAAACTGCTCTAAAAAATAAAGTCTTAATTTTAAAATATCACAGGGCTATATGAATTAAGAATATAAAGTATTATTCTTTTTATGGAGAAAGTCTCTTAAAATAGAATCCCCCAAATATCTTATAGTTCCATTGGGCAGAGTGATCTAGCCATCATTTACTTCTTGGAGAAAGGGAGGAGAAGATAAAGAAACAAGTTAGTTCCAAGGTTTATTAAAAGAAATAGGAGTAATTAAGCAGAAAATCATCTATCATTTTCTGGTTTCAAACTGCATTCTTTCCAATCTTCTATACCTCTTGCAACTTGAGATACTACATTAAGCAATGAGAATAATTGAAAAAAAATGTAGTTTTGAAACTCCCAATAATTTGGCTGGATCAAGGAAGAAAAATGAGCTTGGAAAAGGTAAAATACTTTTTTAATAGTAATCATGAAACTTACAGATGTCCTATGGTATCAAAAATGTTTAATTTGCTAGCATTCCCCATTCCTTGATCATTTTCACTCAAGAATCATCTATAGATCTTTAAATACAGCCACAGACCACAAGTGGATCCTGAGCACTTAGAATGTGCCAAGTGTGATTGAGGAAAAGCTGATTTTTAATATTCTTAATCTTAATTAATTTAAATGTAAAATATGATGCTAAATTTAATTGTTGGAAAACAATTAAACATGTGTGGAATGACTCATGTATGTGAATCTATATTTGCAATTGTAAATTGCATGGAATCCAATATGGATCAAGGATTTCCAATAAAAACTTAATGGCTAGATTAAGATGTGCTATTAGTGAAATATCTCATTAATAATTGTCATTTAAAAAAAAAATAATAATAATTGTCATTTGATATATGCTGCAATGATAATAATTTGAATATATTGTATTAAATAAAATGTTATAACAATTTCACCTGTTTCTTTTTGGCTTTCAAATGTGCCTATTAGAAAATTTCAAATTATCTATGTGGCCCACATAATATTACTATTATACAGAGCTGCCCTGAACACAATGCAATATAGTTGCAAATAAGGTGTGTCAGTTTCTCTCTTTTATGCTTGCCACTGTTTTTCTCTTAGAGCTGAAATTATCCTTGACTTTCCAGTGCAAATTATTTCCCTATTAAAGACTATGTCATACACAATGATTGGCTGAACTACAGAATTTACTTAAAACATCAAAAGCAGACTCTTCTGGTATAATTTTAGTCATTTTAGAATCTGAATGTTTTAAGGATAGGCTTTAATTATTGTTCAGATTCAATCTGAGGAAAAACAGTGATGCTAACCATCAGGTCCTCATCTCTTCCTCCTATATTAGTTTCCTCCCTCAGAATGGAAGTTCAACTACCTTTTTTTTTGAGGTATTTAGTATCTGAAGGATCATTCCTCAGCATCCTTTAAGGCATGCCTACTTTAAAGCATTCCTTTTCAGCAACAGCTTAAAGATCACAGTGTTTAGTGAGTAAATTTCAAGTGTTTTTCTAACCCCATTTATTTTAGGCTTATTCATATGTTCATTCCTTTAACAGCTGTAGAACCTATCCTGAACCTAATTCTTTACTTCTCAAGTGAAATTTTAAGTGGAAACCCAATATGTAAAACAATGAGATAGAAGTGGAACCCTGAAGAGAATCTACAGAAGCACTGAAAAATTAAACAATCCTCACTCACTCAGCATACTTTTCAACTGCTGTGAGGGCCTCTGGGACACCTTGTTGGAAATTAGAAGAACATATTATTAAAAACTTCTATAGCTCTATATTGCAGGTCTTGAAGAGTGAGAATTTTGGATTAAAAATAAGTTTTGATCACAGACTAGCTATGCATATTTAGGCTGCCACTTACACTGTGAAAGGCTTTCATCATGCATAAAACAGAAGCTGATCAAAATTATCTCACAAGGTTTTTGTGAGGAGTAAATAAAATAATGTTCATAATTTTTCTGGCATATGTAAACAACAGTTCTTACTTTATATTATATACCTTGAACTAACCTGTTCTCTTTATAATTGCCAATAATTGGCAATTATAATTACCAATCTTACACATTATTCCAATCTTACACATTGCCAATCTTACACGTTATCCACTATAGTGCCACTAAAGTAATCTATATAAAATGCAAATTTATCCATGTCTATACCTGCCTATCATATACAGAGGAAAAAAAAATAAAACATCAAACTTGGATAACAAGTAAGACAGTTCCTGAGCTGTTCTTTAGCTCTGTGGCTTCCTGCTTTGCACTATAAGCCCTAATAACATGACCAAAGTGTTTCATGACTCAGTACTTTATCTCAGGCCATTTCCTTTGCCTACAACACCCAAATATGTGCAAGCATTGAAACATGATAATATAGAATAAACTCTATCTTAGTCAGAAATAATTCCTTTGTAAATAAACAAACAAAACAAAAACTCACTCAAGGTGATCTCAGATAAGGGTGATTTATATTCAGGATGGAGTAGTATTTCATAAACCCTATAGTTGAACTGAAATTTATTAAAACTTATTTCTTGAGGTCAGATCAAGATGGTGGAGTAGGAGGGGGCAGAACTCACCTGCCCCTAAGAACACATAAAAAATACACCTATATGTGTCACAAATCTCACTGAAAACTGACTGAAGACTGGCAGGAAGAGTCTTGTACAACTAAGGCTTTGAGAAAGAGCTACATGGAATTGGTATGAAGGGAAGAGAAGTGATCAGGTTGGGACCTGTGCCCCTGGGAGGGAATTCAGAGAAAATGGGAGAATACACAGGAGGAGACTCTTCCTGGGAAATGAGCTGTTCAAGCCACATATTAGGTGCCCCAACCCTGGGGTCCAATATGAGGAGAACCAACCTTGGCTGGCTAGAGAGCTGGTGGGGCTAATAGGAGGGCTGTGGGAAGCCTGGACTCAGCTCATTAGGAGCAAAGACATCCTTGCTTGCTCCAGAAGCAGGGTGGAGAGGGTGCATTGGGAACACATGGGTGGTGGTCCAGTTTCCCATAACTGCCCTGGTGTATGCCACAGCCTGAGCTGAGCAAATGTTCCATCCCTGATTACTTCACAACTCAGCTCCACACTAAAGTGAGGGCTGCCACAACTGAGGAAAGAGCTTGGCTATGAGGTAACCCAGTCCCAAAGAAGCATCTGAACAGTTACTGAGGCAACCATTACTGGTGATTACACAGGCAGAACACCAGAAGCAGTCCCAATCACTGACAGTGGCCAGACCAGACCACCACAGACCATACCCCTACACACACTGAGAGCCAGCACAGGCTCCACCTTCCCTGAACTGAAACTCTACAGGGTGGGAGAAGCAGAGGCCAAGGGGAGAGCTTAGCTGTGAGGGACAAAGTATACTCAGACCTATAGTGACATCTGAGCAGAGCAGGGAAGACATTACTGGCTCTTACCCAGGCTGTGCATCAGAAGCAATCTGGGTCTGTGTTCCAGCCAGACCACCACAGCAAAAAGAAAATCCAAAAAAAAAAAAAAAAAAAAACTTTAAAAAACATTTTAAGGAATCTCTGGGATAACATGAGGCATACCAACATTTTCAACATTGGGTCCCAGAAAGAGAAGAAAGAGAGAGGTGGGTTTGGAAATGTATGTGATGAAATTATGGCTGAAAATTTCCCAAACCTAAAGAAGGAAACAGATATCCAGATACAGGAAACACAGAGGGTCCTGAACAAGATGAGCCCACACAGACCCAGACCAGGACATAACATAATTAAAATGGCAAATTTTAAAGAGAGAATTCTAAAGGCAGGAAGAGAAAAACAAATAGTCATATAAAAGGGAACCCCTGGGGCTTCCCTGGTGGCGCAGTGGTTGAGAGTCTGCCTGCAGATGCAGGGGACATGGGTTCGTGTCCCACATGCCATGGAGCGGCTTGGCCTGTGAGCCATGGCCGCTGAGCCTGCACATCCAGAGCCTGTGTTCCACAATGGGAGAGGCCACACAGTGAGAGGCCCACTTATGGAAAAAAATAAAATAAAATAAGGGAACCCCTGTTAAAGCTATCAGCTGATTTTTCTGCAGAAACTTTGCAGGCCAGAAGGCAGTGGCATGATATATTCAAAGTGCTGAAAGGGATAAACATTCAGCTTAAAATACTCTACCCAACAAGGTTATTATTCAGAATTGAGGGAGAGGTAAAGAATTTCTTGGACAAGAAAAACTAAAAGGTTTTAGTAATACTAAAGCTACCCTAAAGGAAATGTTCAAGTCATCCCTAAGTGGAAGAGGCTATAACAAGAAGTAAGTAAGTATCTATAGGAAAGAACAAATTCCAATAGTAAAGGCAAATGTATAGTAAAGGCGGAGGACCAACCTCTTAAACAAACTAGTACAAAGATTAAAAGACAAAAAAATGTAAAATCAAATATAAGTACAGTAAGCAGTAAAGAGATAAATATGAAGATGTAAAATATAACATTGAAAACACAAAATGTGCAAGTGGGGAGTAAAATATATAGATCTTTTAGAATGTGTTTGAACTTAAAAGACTTTAAAACAAGTAGATACAGCTATAGGTCAACACACATGAACACCATGGTAACCACAAGTCAAAAACCTATAATAGATACACAAAAGCTAGAGAGAAAGTAACACAAGAATATCACTAAAGAAAATTATGAAACCACAAGGGAAGAAACTAAAAGAAGTAGAAAAGATCAGAGAAGAATCATAAAAAAACAGGAAAGAAGCAATAAAATTGCAATAAATACATACCTATCAATAATTAAATGTCAATGGACTAAATGTTCCAATTAAAAGACATAGTGTGACAGACAATAAAAAATAAGACCCATCTATATGCTGCTTACAAGATATTCACTTCAGAGCTAAAGAACATAAAGACTGAAAGTGAGAGGGTGGAAAGAGATATTTCATGAAAATGGAAACAATAAGAAAACAGGGATAGCAATACTCATATGAGACAAAATATACTTTAAAACAATGTCTATAACAAAAGACAAATGAGGGCATTACATAATAATAAAGGTATGAATACAAGAAGAAGGTATTACACTGATTACCATATATGCATCCAATACAGGAGCACCTAAATATATAAAGCAAATATTAACAGAGATAAAGGGAGTAACTGACAATAATACAATAATAATAGGGGACTTTAACAACCCACTTACATCTATGAACAGATCATCCAGACAGAAATTCAATAAGGCAACAGTGGTTTCAAATGACACAATAGACCAGTTGGTGTTAATAGATAACCTACAGGATACTCAATCCCAAAACAGTAGAATACACATTATTTTCAAGTGTACATAGAACATTCTACTGGATAGATCACATGCCACAAAACAAGTCTCAACAAGTTTAAGAGGATAGAAATTATATTAAACATTTTTTCTGATCACAGTAGTATGAAACTAGAAATCAATTACAGGGAGGAAAATGGCAAAAGCACAAACACGTGGATACTAAACAATGTGCCACTAAAAATCCAATGTGAGAATCCTGAAATCAAAGTTGAAATCAGCCTCAAGAGAAATGAAAATGAAAACACAACTTTCCAAAATCTACCAGATGCAGCAAAAACAGTTCTAAGAGGGAAGTTCATAGTGATACAGGCCTGCCTCACAAAAAAAAAAAACAACAAAAACAACCCTCAGATAAACAACCTAACCTTCCACCTACAAGAATTAGAAAAAGAAGAACAAACTAAGCCCAAAGTCAGCAGAAGGAAGGCAATAATAGAGATCAGAGAGGAAATAAATAAAATAGAGATTAAAAAAACCAATGAAACACTCAGAGAACATACTAGTGGTTACCAGTGGGGAGAGGAACTGAGGGAGGGGCAAGTTAGGGGTAAGATATTAAGAGATACAAACTGCTATGTATGAAATAAATAAGCAACAAAGATAATTGTTCAGAACAGGGAAATATAGCCATTAATGAGTAATGACTTTAAATGGAATATAATGTATAAAAATATTGAATCACTATTGTATACCTGAAACTAATATAATATACTTAATCACCTATAAGTCAATTAAAAAAAACAAAAGAAAATATACCATGAAAAAGCTTATTTCTCACTCCTTTTTTCCCCTTCCTGTAGACTGACTCTATTTTCTGCTCCTTTCTTTCTGATTTTAAAAGACCCATCATGATGTGAACAGCTCCTGAGTCTATAATTACATAGATGCCCAACCAAGACATACTATTAACTTTCTAGGTCACTCTGGGTCACAATTCAAAGAATCCAAAAGGGATAATCTGCTTGGACTGGCTGGGCTAAGGAACCTATGCCTCATTTTTGCTGAATCTTAGAAAAATTCTCTCTATATGGAACTTTAATTAAGGAAAACTTACTATCATGTCTACTATATTATGTCTTCCTTGTAAAAGAGAGAAGTTGCTTAAAGTACTTATTATGGGTATCATTCTCAACTTACCTTGAATTTGTTAATTAGTACCATTGAAATATACACAGTTCATAATCAGTGGTTCATACTTGTAAGCACTTTTATTTATTTTGAAAGTCTCACATTTAATAAATAATATCAAAGTAAAAAAAATAATTACTATTTCCAGAAATGGGCAAGTAGCTAGTATATAGGCAGTAAATCCTCAAAACAACATTGGCAAGTGATAAGACCACATTCCCAGGTACATAAGATTCAGAGAGGTTAAATACTTTGTTCAGGTACTCACATTTAGTAAGAAGCACAGCTGGAAGTCAAATATCAATCTGACCATCATTTCTATGCTTTCTTTGAGTGACGGAATCATTCTCTTTGTCAACAAGGAGCGCAACCTTGGATCTGCCAGTACTATTGTTTCATAGTAAAACATCCATGAAGATTTAAGAAAAATAGAATAAAATGATAATAATAATAATAGTAGAATAGCAAATACTTATACAGTGCTTACCACTTGCCAGACCTTCTTTTACACATTTTACATATATTAACTCATTTAATTACCATGGTAATTCAATAGGTCAGCTTCCATTACTGTCTCCTGAGGAGGAAAATAAGTCAGCTCAAAACAGATCACAAGAAGTGGAAAACCACATTAAATATCCACAAGTAACACACATGCCAAATGGCCTTATTTGTAAAATGTTAACAATATACTAGGAAATATAATGTCGTGTCAATCAGCAGAAGTGGTATGTGTGATTTTTACAAAAATGGAAGTAAAGAATAAGAGTACTTACAGAGACCTGTTAGCATTGCCTCTCCTAAAAGTATTTTCCCCCCAAAGGAGGATTCTCCTGGCACAAAGATATACTGGTCTGAGTGTAAAGATAACTTTACAGATGGAATTGTCACTCTAACTTAGCTTCTTGTCAGTAAATATTCAAATTATGTAATTAACCCCCTTGCTTAGATTCTGTGTTTATCTGGCAAGTTTTAATTACACTGTATTTTCCCACTCAGATTTCTCAGCACTAAGAGACTGTGATGTTAAGAGAGATTAAATGTATCCTCTCAAAAGTTCTGTTTATAAATACAGATTAACAAATTGTCATTAGTGTAGTATAATGGTAATGTCAGATGGTTAATGTAATTCTCACTCTTCATGTGTTGTCAAATTGGACTTTGATATTCCAATGACAAAGGTTGACCATGGTGATTTATGAGAGGCACTTCACAAAGAGCGCTACTTAAAAGTGTGAGAAATTTCACTGGATTCCATACAGTACCATATTTAATTTACTAACTACTAGAACTGAGCTTGCTTATTCTTCCTTAGAAATATCCGCTGCTTCCAATTTTCCATTGCCATTTTAGTGACTCAGACCCTCAATAATTAATACCATGGGCATTATAAGATCTCTTCTCTCCTGAAATCAGCCTTTATTTCATTCAGCTCACCACTTTGAAATTAGACGACTTCTTTTTTTTTTTTTTTTTTTTTGCGATACGCGGGCCTCTCACTGTTGTGGCCTCTCTCGTTGCGGAGCACAGGCTCCGGACACGCAGGCTCAGTGGCCATGGCTCATGGGCCCAGCTGCTCCACGGCATGTGGGATCTTCCTGGACCGGGGCACGAACCCACGTCCCCTGCATCGTCAGGCAGACCCTCAACCACTGTGCCACCAGGGAAGCTCTTATTTTTATTTTTTTAATTGAAGTATAATTGTTTTACAATGTTGTGTTAGTTTCTGCTGTACAATGAAGTGAAACTACTCTATGTATACTTATGTATCCCTTCCCTCTTGGACCTCCCTCCCATCATCCCCCCATCCCACCCACCTAAGTCATCACAGAGCACCAAGCTGAGTTCCCTGTGCTAAACAGCAGGTTTCCAGTAGCTATCTATTTTACACATGGTAGTGTATTTATGTCAATCCTGATCTCCCAATTCATCCCACTTTCCCCTTCCCCCACTGTGTCCACATGTCTGTTCTCTACATCTACATCTCTATTCCTGCCCTGAAAATCGGTCATCTGTACCATTTTTCTAGATTACACATATATGCATTAATATATGATACTTATTTTTGTCTTTCTGGCTTACTTCACTCTGTATGACAGACTCTAGGTCCATCCACATCTCTACAAATGACCCAATTTCATTCCTTTTCATGGCTGAGTAGTATTCCATTGTATAAATGTATCACATATTCTTTATCCATTCATCTGTAATTGGACGTTTAGGGTGTTTCCATGTCCTGACTAATGTAAATAGTGCTGCAATGAATGTTGGAGTACATGTGTCTTTTTGAATTATGGTTTCCTCAGGGTATATGCCCAGTAGTGAGATTGCTGGGTAATATGGTAGTTCTATTTTTTGTTTTTTAAGGAACCTCCATACTATTCTCCATAGAGGCTGTATCAGTTTACATTCCCATCAAGAGTGCAAAAGTGTCCCCTTTTCTCCACACCATCTACAGAATTTATTGTTTGTAGATTTTTTGATATGGCCATTCCGACTGGTGTAAATTGACACATCATTGTAGTTTTGATTTGCATTTCTCTAATAATTAGTGATGTTGAGCATCTTTTCATGTGTCTCTTTGCCATCTGTATGTCTCCTTTGGGGAGATGTCTATTTAGGTCTTCTACCCATTTTTTAATTGGGTTGTTTGTTTTTTTTTGATATTGAGCTCCATGAGCTGTTTGTATGTTTTGGAGATTAATCCTTTGTCTGCTACTTCATTTGCAAATATTTTCTCCCATCCTAAGGGTTGGCTTTTCATCTTGTTTATGGTTTCCTTTGCTGTGCAAAAGCTTTTAAAATTCATTAGGTCCCATTTGTTTATTTTTGTTTTTATTTTTATTACTCTAGGAGGTGAGTCAAAAAAGACCTCGCTGTGATTTATGTCAAAGAGTGTTTTTCCTATGTTTTCGTCTAAGAGTTTTATAGTGTCCAGTCTTACATTTAGGTCTTGAATTCATTTTGAGTTTTTTTTTTTATGTTTCATGTTTGGTGGTATTCTAATTTCATTCTTTTACATGCAGCTGTCCAGTTTTCCCAGCACCACTTATTGATGAGCTTGTGTTTTCTCCATTGTATGTTCTTGTCTCCTTTGTCATAAATTAGGTGACCATATGTGTGTGGGTTTATCTCTGGGGCTTTCTATCCTGTTCCACTGATCTATATTTCTGTTTTTGTGCCAGTACCATATTGTCTTGTTGACTATAGCTTTGTAGTATAGTTTGAAGTCAGGCAACCTGATTTCTCCAGCTCCGTTTTATTTTCTCAAGATTGCTTTGGCTATTCGGGGCCTTTTGTGTTTCCATATGAATTGTAAAATTTTGTTTTAATTCTGTGAAGAATGCCATTGGTAGTTTGATAAGGTTTGCATTGAATCTATAGATTAGTTTGGGTAGTATAGTCATTTTCACAATATTGATTCTTCCAAACCAAGAACATGGTATATTTCTCCATCTGTTTATGTCAACTTTGATTTCTTTCATCGGTGTTTTATAGTTTTCTGAGTACAATTCTTTTGCCTCCTTATATAGGTTTATTCCTAGGTATTTTATTCTTCTTGTTGCAATGATAAATGGGATTGTTTCCTTAATTTCTCTTTCTGATTTTTCATTGTTAGTGTATAGGAATGCAAGAGATTTCTGGACATTAATTTTGTATCCTGCAACCTTACCAAATTCATTGATTAGTTCTAGTAGTTTTCTGGTGGCATCTTTAGGATTCTCTCTATATAGTATCATGGCATCTGCAAACAGTGACAGTTTCACTTCCTCTTTTCCAATTTGTATTCCTTTTATTTATTTTTCTTCTCTGATTGCCATGGCTAGGACTTCCAAAACTATGTTGAATAATAGTGGCAAGAGTGGACATCCTTGTCTTGTTCCTGATCTTAGAGGAAATGCTTTCAGTTTTTCACCATTGAGAATGATGTTTTCTGTGGTTCGTCATATATGTCTTTTATTATATTGAGGTAGGTTCTCTCTTTGCCCATTTTCTGGAGAATTTTTATCATAAATGGGTCTTGAATTTTGTTAAAAGTTTTTTCTGCATCTATTAAGATGACCATATGGTTTTTATTCTTCATTTTGTTAGTATGGTATATCACATTGATTGATTTGCATAAAGAATCCTTGCATCTACGGGATAAATATAAATAATATATTATTTATATGCTAATATAGAACAAAAGCATGTAGAATAAAACATTCATTGTGTGGCTTGGTTACCTGGATCTTATTCCAATGATATTTGTAGAAAGCTGTCTACTTCATGCTTTCATCTCCTTAATATAGAGGTTTTGCGTAAAAGCTACCTTATCACTCTAAAAAAATTCTAAGATTTCTCAGCTCTTAATCTCCAATTTCCATGATAGTTGTTAATAATGCCTAATTGTATCTTTCTTTGATATTTCATATCTATCAGCAAAATTTGGTGTGTTAAGAAATTCTAAGGTAGTAAAAATACTCTGTATGATACTATATTGATGCATATATATCATTATACATTTGTCCAAACCCACAGAATATAAAACACGATGAGTTAATCTTATTGTAAACTATGGACTTAGTTATTTTGATATATCATTATAGTCTCATCAGTTATAACAAATATACCTCTCATGTGGGGAATATTGATAATGCAGAGGCTATGTATGTGTGGTGGTAGAGTGTATGTGTGACATCTCTGTACCTTCCTCTCAATTTTTCTATGAACCTAAAACTGCTCTTTAAAAAGTCCTAAACAGGAGTTCCCTGGTGGTAGTGCAGTGGTTAAGGAATCTGCCTGTCAATGCAGGGGACACAGGTTGGATCCCCGGTCCCGGAAGATCCCAAATGCCGCGGAGCAAATAACTCCATGCACCACACCTACTGAACCTGTGCTCTAGAGCCCACGAGCCACAACTACTGAGCTCGTGTGCCACAACTACTGAAGCCCATGTGCCTAGAGCCCATGCTCCACAACAAGAGAAGCCACCGCAATGAGAAGTCTGTGCACCGCGGCAAAGAGTAGCCCCTGCTTGCCACACCTACAGAAAGTCCACATGCAGCAACGAAGACCCAAAGCAGCTGAAAATAAAAATTATTTAATTTAAAAAAATGTCCTAAACAAATCTGGTGTGTTTTACAAAACTCTGGGTTTCCAGGTGTTAGGTCATGCAAGTATGAGTCGTTCAGGAAGATGCTGAGTTCAAGTTGTTAATCATGACTGCATGTAGTACATCAGCATTTGGCCATGTTTATTTGCAATAAGGCAGAGACTAAAATCAAAGGTGAAATTCCTATAGGTATTGGTCAGTCTGTTACTAAATCATAAGTGGAAAGTTGGTGAATCTCAGGAGAAAATAAATTTTTTCTTACTAAAGTGAATAGCAAAATCATAAAAGTTTAAGGGTCTCTGAGATCTTTGCTAAATTTAGTTTTAGAAGTCCTTTTATTTCTTCCCTGGTTGTTGGTTATGGTATGT
Organism: Orcinus orca; assembly: GCF_937001465.1. Lineage (NCBI taxonomy): Eukaryota > Metazoa > Chordata > Mammalia > Artiodactyla > Delphinidae > Orcinus > Orcinus orca. Next base: position 17,637,765 of record NC_064571.1, read on the forward strand.
AAATTAAAGATTTTGAGTAAGTGAGAAGATTTTGAAAAGCTCCTTAATGCACTTTCAGTAAAATGTTCCTGTCATTGAAGAGATAGGTTGGGAATTCCCTAATTGAGAATGAAAAGAATTAACTTTTGCTACTGTAAAATAAACACCTGTAAAATAAATGCTACAAGTCATCTTGAGAATAAGCAAACAATGTTAAGACTATATACAGAACCCGTCATAGGCGGTAAATGTGCCAATTTTATTTAGAGATGTTAAAGTGAACTCTGAGGTGTGAGCTTTTGTCCATGTCTCACTGTTAGAGTTCCCAGGATAAAACTGGTTATAGGTGAGACAGGCACCAGAGAAATATCAGAAATTTTAGTAAATTTTTCCACTATAAATTTTGATTCCGTACAGTGGCTATTTTTTTTCTTGCAGTGGTGGGTGATTTTATGTAAAATCTTTGCAAGTTTCCATTTGAGGTCCCTTGGAACTAAAACGCGGCTATCATGAAGACACCAAAGATTATCCTCCTGTAATTTTCAGACCAATTTTATCACTTTTCTGACTATGATGTCAACTGCTGGCATTTTATAACAACCTCTTTTAACCTCACCAAAGAAATGTACATTTGAGTTGTCATCATAGGGCTAGTATCTTAGCAGTTGTATATCTGGCATATGATCAACCAGAGCATATTCTTAAGTCTTCGCGTTATCATTTTGTATGGGCCTTGGTATTTGTAATAATCACCTCCTTAGGAAACAATTGAACATAAAGAACAGATTAAAGAACTTCTAACTTTTTAGAAGTTAGAAGTTAAAAGTTCTTTAATCTGTTAATTATTCTTAATTGTGTGTTCTGCTATGGTCAAAAAAATTGTTTCCAAAAATCAATGGACTACCTCCAAAGCATATTGGCTAACAGTGTATATATTGACTCTCTAGTTAATCACAAATTCAGCTAACTGCAATGATTTCTTCCATCTAGACTGAATTTGCCTCTGGCAAATGTTCATATACTAGGGATAGCTGATATCTATTGCGTAATCTTTTCCGATACTTTCTTGTTTCATAAACATCAATAAATAAAATTAAATATGAATTTTTAGTGAGGTTCTATAAAAATATGTTTAGTGTATAAATCATTCTTGGAAACAGACTAGGCAACTGAGTTGTCCCTTCTGTTAATAGAAAAGTGCCAGATTTTCAAATAATACACCTATGAATTGAAATGCAGGTGGTTACAGAATTCCATAGGATGAAATCTTGTGTGCTGAGAAATGATGTATATTTTTAGTGAGTGACAAGGTTTGAACAACATGAAAGACAGTTAAGTCCCTCAAACAAAGTTGGCAAGGGTTTCCAAGGTTAGTAGTATAATGGTTCAGCTGCTATTGTCCTGAGAAAAGATGAGTTTTGAAATTAGGTCAAGGGCTTCCCTGGTGGCGCAGTGGTTGAGAGTCCATCTGCCGATGCAGGGGACACGGGTTCGTGCCCCGGTCCGGGAGGATCCCACATGCCGCGGAGTGGCTGGGCCCGTGAGCCATGGCCGCTGAGCCTGCGCGTCCGGAGCCTGTGCTCCACAACGGGAGAGGCCACAACAGTGAGAGGCCCGCGTACCACAAAAAAAAAAAAAAAAAGGAAATTAGGTCAAAAGAAAGTGGTGATAATCTACTAGTCTCTGATGACGTCTGTGTGCTGAGTGGGAACACCAAAGGTTTGCATAGAATTTCTTGAACATGAATAGATAGAAAGATTTTGGATTATTTGTAATATTTAAGACACGAGGAGTTTGTCTCCTTGGGATAAATTATGGCCTACATCATGAAATCAGTCTTAATGAAATTAATACATTTCTTTAAAAACTTTGTCTTTTCTGAGTTAGAAAAATGAGTCTATAGTTCAATTTAATCAATAAGAAGAGATCATCTCAATTTTAGAACAGAGCCATAATTCATCCACATATTGGACATGAGTAGAATCACAGGAAAATTTAGGTCCTTAAAGTCCTCGTTAAAGGTTTATAAAAATAAGTAGCTGTCTTAATAAATCCCAGAGGAAAAACTGTCTAGCTACATGGCTGTAATTTTAAAGGAAAGATAGAATTAACTATCTTTATCTAAAAGGATCCAAATAAGGTAGAACACAGACTTCCACTGTAAAATATGCAGCCTCAGGTTATACTGAGGATAGATACTTTTCAGGTTTGGTTCCCCAGGGAAAAAGGGCATAATTATCTTATTTATGGCCCTGAAATCATAGAGTATCTATATCTTTTTCCATTGAGTGAAAGTACGGACAATGACTAGTACAAGGTGATAAGATGGGTTCTGTTTCTATTAGGTTTTAGCTTCCAGTTTCAGAGAGTATTGGGCAAGTTTGACTAAATATTTTACTTAGTCAATCTAATTCTTGGGAGGTTCAGGTACAATAATTGCACACAGCAATAGAATTTTTGTCTTATGAGCCTGACACATCATATTGGACTTAAACTTGCTCTTAGTTTAAAGCAAACAATATGAGTAAGTAACTATTCAAATTAGTTATGACGATTCTAAATAGTGGAGATTTTAGGAATTTTCAGGAAAAGGGCATCAGGAAATCATTTAATTAAACAATTCTATTGATCGTGTACATCCCCTAGTAAGAACTTGAGCAGACATCATATAGCAGGAAAGAACGCTCCTTAAAGATTTGTGAGGTGCTGTTACATACTAAGATCTGGGGAATGTCAAGATTATTAGAGATAGCCATTATGGAGTTTTTTGTTGATTCTGTGGCAAAGATTGTGCAATAATGGAGGGGTTTATAAATTGGTATCATAAAGCCTGTATTGATATCAAAGATTTGTAAGGTTGTCTTTTAGTATTTAGAGATATTTTTGTCTTGTGAGTTAAAGAGTAAAATGAAAATAAGTATAATATTGTCACTGAGAAAACCTAAACTGAACTCCTGCCACTTTTTTTCCCTCTTCAATTTTTTATCTAGTGCTGGACAATGCATTTATAATGCCCTTCCAGCTTGTAGTGAGTTGAATAATATCTCCCAGAAGTTTAAATCTCTCCAGAGCCTAGAGTGTGACCTCATTTACAAATAAGATCTTGTAGATATAAGAGAAAGGAAAGGGGGACTTGGACACAGGTACACAGAGGGAAAGGTCATGTGAAGATAGAGGCAGAGATGGGACTTAATGTTGCCACAAGCCAAGGAGCTCTAATGATTGTCAGAATAAAACAAATCTAAGAAAGAAAAAATTCTCCCTCAGAGTTTTCAGAAGGAGTCAACCCAAAGTGTTTATTTGCCTTGGGTAAGGACTTTTTTAAATACTAAATTCTGAATTTATTTTGGAAGCATCTTTACTCCAATAAAAATGTAGAATATTGAAGATGTGAAATTTTTGAAATTTTATTATTTTCATTCTAATGAGCTTCATACATGAGTAATTCCATGCATATCACAATTTCCTCAAATAACTACTCTAATTTCAAATTATTATCTTATTATAGAATAAAGAAAAATAAGCATATGAATTATAATTTTAGCACAAAAGCTTTTAAGTCACAGGAGTCTGGCATGATTGGAGCACGGACCTAGACCAAGATGAATCTAAGAGCAAGACAGTCTTTTGAATAAATTTCTTGTGTTGCTTAGACCCCTAAACTAACAGTAAGTCATTTCTATTTGCAAACCCTTAAGATCTGCAGTCCTCATTCAAAGGAAAGTTTGGAGAGATCTCTATATGAATAAGACTCTTATGGACAAAATGAGATAATAACTGAGGAAATCCTAATTCTCATAAAATTTTGATAGATGAACCAAGACAAAGTTTATCCTATAGATGCCAGTTTGATGAGAACTTCTAACCTTGTCAATCTTCAGGGCCAACTCTTATAGACTCCTCAGATCTGTGTTCACCTTTTTTGTTATGAAATTTATTTTTTTATATTTACAACAAAAAGTAACAAAGACCAACAGAGAGATAAACAATAGTGCTGTTAGTAGTAAGGCAGTTTTTCATGAAGGATAAGAATTTTCGAATCTGGTAAGATATTCAAATGACTGGTAAAATTGTTCATTGTTCCTAGAAGAGAAAATAAAATCATTTGGGAGCTTGATGAAGAGAAATCAGATCTCCGATCTAATGTGGACTCCAACCTCCTGGAGCAGTAGGCTCAGGAACACATGAGCTCTTCTAAATCAAGGGTACTGAGCTACAGCAGCAAGATTGTCTTTACCGGATGTTGGTAGAACCTTGACGATGAAGATTGTCAAACATCAACTCACTAAAAGATTATCAGAAAATCCCATTTGGTCAAGCAAAGATAATCTTATTAGGCTTTAGAGAATCCTAATAGATCACAGAAGGAGAAAGTCAGGGAAGTTACAGTATTTTTAGACCCTAGGCTAGATGAATTTAAGGCAGCTCTTGCATAGTGAGAAACTGGTTGAAACTGGGCAAATTTTATGTTATAATAATTTTGAATTGGTGAGCGTAGTGAAGTGAGGGTCTTAAGAAAAACCTTGATGGATAAACTGCTATTTTTGATAATCAGCTCAATTATTTGGTTCACAGTCTTATCTTCAATTAGTAAATATTCCCTAGATCAGGTGTCTAAGTTATTTTTGCTTTTTCTATGTACTATTTAACAGAGAAACAGAAAAATATTCTGGTCCCAGAATTGTTCAATTTAGAGACAGGAAGAAATGTTGCTTTCAGTTGTCACACATGTAGATCTCTACTTCCTTTATTCAACAGTTTATATTCTAAAACTAAACATGCTCAACTTTCTCCTAAGTAATACTTATTTTCCCTAAAGTAAAATCATCATACTCCTATAGATTAAAATTTTTTTTTTCCTATTTTCCTGGTGGAATAGTGTACCCTATGAATGGGAAATTTTAGCATGGTATTTGGAGATGGAGAGAAATTTAGTGTAAGTTACATATTCTGACCCAATTTAGTGCCTACTTTTTGAACTAAATTAGTCATTATTGTACTCAAAGTCAGTACCTGAGATTATAGCCTGAGAATAGCTTGCTGGTAAATTTGTGGTGTTTTTCGTTGTTATGGTTATTTTTACTGTAGTGGTGGGTTTTTTTTGTGCGTGTGGGGGGGTTTGGTAAGAATGGATAGAGGGTGATTTTTAGAACCCTTTAAAGTATCACATATACAAAGTAATACATTTTTCTAGCTTTCAATACATGGAATCTAAACTGCCAGAGAGTAGCAAGTCATCAGCTTTGTATTAGTGCATGGCAGGAGGGCTATTGTTGACAGGAGAAGAGCACAAAACCTACACGCACAAAGATGTCAAGTGAAGAAACTAACAAATTCTAATAAATACCTGTGGGGTATACTTCTGTATTTTTATCATCTTCTAAACATATAATTTTTCTTTCTAAACATATAATTTTTCTTTCTGCAAAACCAGCATTCATATTTCAGAACCAAGACTGTTTTTTCTACTTGAAAGAATTTGATTCATATATCCGTTAAGAAAATACTTTTTTGGCCCATGCTTCAATGGCATTACATGTTGCTTGTTTAAAGAGAACAAACCATTTGTATACACTGAGATTCAATAAATTCTTCTTAACGCTTCATCAAATAAAGATAAGAGTAGGGATTTCTGGAATTGAGCTAGGATTATTTTTCATTTTCTCAGCTACTTGACTACTTTAATTGCTTTGCATAAGTGATAAATGATTTGTAAAACAGAATTAGACTAATGGTGAAAAGTCTTTTCCCTGAAATTGATCACTGAATGCACCAGCCAATGTGGTTAGGAGGCACCATTAATTTTGAAATATCTTATTCTGTGTAAAATAATTATATGGAATATTTATTCTTTTTATGCACATAATTATTAAAATAGTATAATATTTCAAACATATCTATATACTTCTGTACACATTTAAAGGCATAACTATCTTAATTTTTGTTTAAATTTAGGTTCAAATATTAGAAGTATTATAGGTTAGTGCATAGATCCTTGAATTTCATGGAATTTTGCAAGGCCAAAAGATATAAGTATTTATTTTCAGACATTTTATTTTTTGAATATTTGAACTCCTGAATACTGAGTGGGGAATTTTCTTTCTCACTTCATGACTCATTTACACATAAACCTTCATGAGTGGTTTCATCTAAAAGATAGCAGAATGCCTGAAATAAGAAAAAAATAGCACCTCTAAAATGAGCTGTATTCAGCAACAAAGTCATAAATCACAACATGGTTTGAAAAATAGTTTCAAAATATTATTGAAAAAGGCGTACAAAATGATGTAAACTAGTCAAAATTTTGAAACTTTGCACACATGATTTTAAGCCATACTTATGTATCTTTAGTCAAAATGAGGTACAGCTTTCATTTCTGTCATTTTAGTTGTATCTTCTTTAGTAAGCAGTGCATCCATATTGCAGTTGAGCCAATATAGCTGTTTACATACTGAAACATTATTTCATCTTTGGGCAAAACATGGAATAATTCTTGTACCTCTGATCTCTGAGCCTTCAGAATGATATTTTAGAATGGCAGTCAGGATATATGTTAGAATTGGAGACTGGATAAATAAAATTATCAAGAAATTGAGTTAACTTGCTATAAAAATGATTTTCTAATATTTCCATTATGGAAGAGCTAAGGCTTAAATTGAAATTGTTATAATTTCTAGATAACTGCAAACTTTTTCTCTGAATTTAATACTATGAGACTGAAAGCTCAGGGGAACACTTTGATTTATGGAGCAAAGATATTGAAAGAAGAGATTTGGATAAGAAAGATGTAGGAAAAATTTAATCCAGTTTTGTAGCTTCCACTAATAATTATGTGACAATTTTGATGAAATATATGACATTAATATAATTTCAATTACTAGTTGAGGCTTTCACTCAAATCCTAAACCAGCTGGTGTTTTTGAACTCTAGACCAAGTAAGTTTTGCAAAAATGTGTGGGAATGGCAAACAAAGAGCACCCTTGGTGTACTTTCTCATGTCTCACTCTTTCTAGGTTTTCAAGAAGATTGATAGAGAAGTGGAAAAAAACAAACATTTTCTCCTAAATGAGAAGAGGCTCCTCCCAGGTATCTTTAGTAAAGCTGAGAGAGGAGAGGCAAAAAACAAAGAATGAACAAATCCTAGAGAACAAAAAATGAGAGAGAACAAAAGCAAAAATAGAAGTAATCCTTCCCCCAAGGTGAAGCAGAAGCTCACTCTCACCACCATGTGACCCACATGGAAGGAAACAGGTCCAAATACACTATCTCCTCTGTGGGCTTCAAAATTTAGTCCCTTTGCTGTACATGGAAAAAAGGCCCAGCTTCTATTATGGGAGCTTATTAAAATATCTTTAACTTGACCAATTAATTTGGTAGAAGGAGGAATTCGTGAATTCTCTCCTAGCCAATGGAGATTGACAGTTTCATCCATGTTAGAAATTGACTTATAGATTTATAGAATTATGGTCATGATCTAGAATAAGAAGGTATTTCTTCTTTTTTTTATTGTTTTCTTTTTTTCTGTTGGATATTTATCCAGTTCTTTTAAACCTTCAAATATAGATTTGGTAATTGATTGTTTGTCATATAATAGTTTATAGGAAAATAAATTACTTCATATACAAGATTATCAAATTTTCTTAGCACAGGAGTACTAACAAATAACAATATATCTTATTTGTACTTAGGCTCATACAAAAGAAATGTTAATGTAGGAGAAATGTTCAAAATAGTAGAGTAGGAAGACCTGGAGCTCACCTTCTCCCATGGGCATACCAAAATTATTACCATTTACTGAGCAACTATCAATGAGAACAATCTCAAGACTAGCAGAAAATAATTTCCACAACTAAAGATATAAAGAAGGAAACACAACAAAATGGGCAGAAGGGCTGGAGACACAGTATAATCAAGACCCATGCCCCTGGGTAGATGACCAATAAAGGAGAGGATAACACAATTGCACAAGTTCTCCTCAAAAACTGAGGGGTCTGATCACCCCGTTAAGCTCCCCAAACCACAAGTCCTATACAAAGAAGAAGAAAAGCCCTGAGAACATTTTGTTTGGAAGGCCAGCAGGGCTTGCATAGAGAACAAGACAGAGTCAGTAATTTGAAAGGAACCTGGATCAAGCTAACTTTATGATCTTGGAGAGCCTCCAGAGAGGCAGGAGGCAACTGACACTGGAGACAGAGACACTAGTGGCAGCCATTTTGGAGAGCTAATTCTACCACAAGGACATTGGTGCTGACAAGAAGCATTTTGGAGTCCTCCCTCTTGCCTATTAGTGCTAGAGGCTTGCCCACTCCACAGCTGGTTGGCATCAGTCCTGGGACACCCCAGGCCAAGTAGGCGTCTTCACAAGGACCCAGTCCCACCAAACAGTGAGCAGGTACTAGCTGTACGTCCTCCTGCTCCTCCAGCCAGCTGCTCAGGGACCTGGCCCCACCCACCAGCAGCCATCTGCCTCCACACAAGGCAGCACTTGACAGTCAGATGGGTCGGGGCCAGCCCTGACTGCAAGTGCACCAACAGTAGTCAGTACTGCTACAACACAATGGCAATGCAGCTCACATTGGGAGTAACCTTAGAGCAAATACCTCTGGTGACCAGAGAGGAAAGTGCTTCTGCGCCCCACAGAAAGAGTCTTACATAAGTCAACTTCTCCAAAATCAGGAAATGTAACTGACCTACATAATACATAGAAATAAAGACATAGAAATAGGCAAAATGAGACAATATAGAAATTTGTTACAAAAGAAGAAACAAGATAAAACCCCAGGAGAAGAACTAAGCAAAGTGGAGATAAGCAATCTACCTGATAAAGAATTCAAGGTAATGACCATAAAGATGCCTAAGGAACTTGGGAGAAGAGTGGAAGAACACAATAAGAAGTTTAATAGAGAGTTTAAAAATATAAAGAAGAACCAAACAAAGCCAAAAACATGATAATTAAAATAAAAATACACTAGAAGGGATCAACAGTAGATTAGATGATACAGAGAAATGGATCAGTGAACTGTAAGACAGAGTAGTGGAAATCTACCCATGCAGAGGAGAAAAAGTTAAAAACAACTTTAAAAAATGGGAAAATTCTGGGACAACATAAAGCATAATAACATTTGCATTATAGGGGTCCCAGAGGGGGAAGAGAGAGTTTACTTGAATATGTAATAACTGAAAATGTCCTTAACCTGGGAAAGGAAACAGACATGAAGTCCAAGAAACAAAGTCTCAAACAAAATCAACCCAAAGACAGCTACATCAAGACATATTGTAATTAAAATGGAAAAAATTAAAGATAAAGAGAGATTTTAAAACAGCAATGGAATAGTAACTAGGTACATACAAGAAAATTCCCATAAGACTATAAGCTAACTTTTCAGCAGAAGCATTTCAGGCAAGAAGGAAGTGGCAGATTAAATTCAGTAATGAAAGGAAAAAATCTACAACCAAGATTACTCTACCCAGCAAGGCTATCTTTTAGATTTGAAGGAGAGAAAAGAGTTTTACAAAGAAGTCTTCAGCACCACTAACCAAGTTTTATAAGAAATGTTAAGGGGATGTCTCTGAGCAGAAAAGAAAAGACCACAACTAGAAATATAAAAATTACAAAAGGGAAAAATCTCAATAGTAAAGGTAAATATACAGCAAAGGTAGTGGATCAAACACTTACAAAGCTAGTAGGAATGTTAAAAGACAAAAGTAGTAAAATCATCTATATTCAAATTAGGTATTTAAGGGATATGCAAAACAAAAAGACATAGCATGTAATGTCAGAAACATTAAAAGTGTGAAGGAAATAAAAATGCAGTGTTGTTATAATGAGTTCAAACTTAAGATATCATCAACTGAAAATAATCATATCTATATATCATCTATATCTATATCTGTATCTACATCTACCTCATGGTAACCATAAACCAAAAATCTATAATAGATAAACACAAAGAAAGAGAAAGGAATGGAAATATAACACTAAATATAATCAACAAATCACAAAAGAAGAGAACAAAAGAAGAAAGGAAAAAAAAAGAACCACCAAAAGAACTGCAAAACAAGTGACAAAATGGCAATAAGTACAAGTGACAAAGTGGCAATAAGTATGTACTATTAATAAATACTTTAATGTAAATGTATTAATAAACACTCCAATTGAAATACATAGTGACTGAATGGATTAAAAAAATAAGACTCATGTATATGCTGCCTACGAGAAATTCATTTCAGATCTATAGATACACACAGACTGAAAGTAAGGTGATACAAAAAGGTATCCCATGCAAACGAAAATGAAAAGAAAGTAGGGATAGCAGTATTTATAGCAGACTAAATAGACTTTAAACAAAGATTGTAACATGAGACAAAGAGGGACATTACATAATAATAGAGGAATTGATTCAAGAAGACATAACAATTGTAAATATATAATTGTCCAACATAGGAGCACCTAAATACATAAAACAAATATTAACTAATATAAAGGGAGTAATTTACAGTAACACAATAATGGTATGAGACTTTTTCACCCCCCTTATATCAATGGACAGATCATCCAGATAGAGAAATCAATAAGGAAACACTGACATTAAATGACTCATTAGATCAAATGTAGATAGATATAAAATATGGAACATTCTCTAGGACAGATCACATGCTAGGTCACAAAACAAGTCTCAATACATTTAAGAAGCTTGAAATCATATCAAGCACCTTTTCTGACCACAGTGGTATGAGACTAGAAATCTACTGTAAGAAAAACTGCAAAAAACATAGACACATGCAAGCTAAACAATATGCTACCAAACAACCAGTGGGTCACTGAGGAAATCAAAAAATACCTGGACGCAAATGAAAATTGAAACAGATTGAAACAAATCCAAACCCTACAGGATACAGAAAAAGAAGTTTTAAGATGGAAGCTTATTTCTATGCAAGCTTATCTCGTTAAACAAGAAAAATGTCATAAAAACTACCTAACCTTACACTAAAGGGACTGGAAAAGAAGAAGAAACAAAACCCAAAGTTAGTAGATAAAAAGAAAAAAGAAAAATCAGCAGAAATAAATGAAATAGAGGCAAAAAGAATAGAAAAAAATCATGAAACTAAGAGCTGGTTCTTTGAAAAGATAAAAAAACGTGTTATACATTTAGCTAGATTCATCAAGAAAAAAAGAGAGAACTGAAATAAATATCATTAGAAATAAAAAAAGAAAAGTATCAACTAAGACCATAGAAATACAAAGAATCATGAGATTACTACAGTTACCCACTAATAAAATGGACACCCTAGAAGAAGTGGATATGTTTCTAGAAATGTAACATATCTCAAGATTATATGAGGAAGATATAGACAATATGAACAGATCAGTTTCCAGCAATAAAACTGAATCAGTAGTAAAACAAACAAAAAAAACAAAACAAAACAAAAAAACAACAAACAAAAGTCCATGACCAGACAGCCTCACAGGTGAATTCTACAAAACATTTAAAGAGGAGTTACCTCAAATCATTCTCGAACTATTTCAAAACACTGAAGAGGAAGGAACACTTCTGAACTCCTTCTATGAGGTCAGCATCACTCTCAGACCAAAATCAGATGAAAAGCTCAAGAAAAAAGAAAACTAAAAGGTCAATATCACTGATGAACATAGATGCACAATCATGCAAAAAAACTGAATTCAACAATATATTAAAATGATCAAATGGCATTTATTCCAGAGATGTAAGAGTGATTCAATATCTGCAAATCAATCAATGTGACAGATCACATTAACAAACTGAAGAATCAAAATAATATGGTCATCTCAGTAGATGCAGTGGCAATAATTTTGTAATGCATAGAAATATGGAATCACTATCCTGTGCATCTGGAACTGACATAGTGTTGGGTCAATTATTCTTCAATAAAAATTGTTTTTTAATTATTTGTAACCGTATTCAAAGAATACAAAATTTTAATATATTTTCAGCAAAATTAAAATAAATAGAATTAAAATTAGTTTATATATAGTTTCCAAAGTTATTTTCTTCTAAAATATGTAAATGATAAATTAAAAGTCAAAAAACAAATTATTTATAATATAAATTATTTAAATGAGGTGATTTTTTAAATTCATCTTTTGAAAATTTAATTAAATCTTGTAAGATATTTTCATAAAAATACAACTATCCATCTATGGACCTTTAGGTATTATGCTAAGTGAAATTAATCAGAAGGAGAAGATTAATATATGGTACGATATCACTTATATGTGGAATCTAAAAACAAAACCAAAACAAAGCAAAGTATGAAACTCACAGATACAGAGATCAGATTGGTAGTTGCCAAAGGCAGGAGATTGGGGGTTGATGAGATGAGTGAGATGCTCAAAAGGTACAAACTTCTAGTTATAAAACAAATAAGTCCTGGGAAGGTAATGCACAGCATAGTGACTATCGTTAATAAAACTGTATTGTATATTTGAAGGTTGATAATAGACTAAGTAGATCTCAACAGTTACCACCACAAGAAAAATACTTTTGTAACTATGTATGGTGATGGATGTTAACTAGACTTATTGTGGTGATCATTTTGCAATATACACAAATATTGAATCATTACATTGTACACTTAAAACTAATATATTGTTATTATGTCAATTATATCTCAATTTAAAAAATGTTCACAGAGAAAAATACTAATATAAATGTAAGCTGCTTTCTATATTTTGTTTAGTTGGCATTTTTAGAATAGAATTTACATGAAACTTTTTAATGAAAATATTTTATTCACATTTGCTTAGCATTCTTTTATGGTTTATGCAACTTTCAGTAAAATGTAACCTAAGAACATATTGTTTTAAATGGGTCTATTGCACACAAAAGATATAATTTTCTTTAAGTTGCTTGTGAAAGCTACATCAATTGTGCACCAGTTCATAAGGCAAATCAAACATCAGCACTGTATTATACATGGTAGACTATTTACAAAGGGAGATACATCAGCTATCAAATTCCTGAAAACAGAAGACTTAAAAAAAACACCTCCACAGGGTGCCAGGGCATCCCAACTACTGGTAAACTAGTTCACACCCAAGGGCAGAGCCTGGAAACCTAGAGCAATATTCAAATAAATGCAAAGAAAATGTTCCAGGTAGAGTCTTCTATGGTCTGTCAATATGTAAATATTCTAATTAGATCAATGAAAATAGAACTAGTACCTTCTGTTACAAGGAAATGGAACACTGAGTTAAACTGTCAATATGCAAATATACAAACTAGAGCCTCAAAAATAGTAATAGATAGATTCTATAAGGGAGAGTTGAAGAATAGGAAGGAAAGAAATATTTTACTTATTTTTTTGCCTGAGTATATATTATGTGCAGGTTTTTTTCCCCCTCTTCATAAATGGTAAAACTTGTGGTGGTCAAAGAATAAGAAGTAACAGATCCAGAAATCAAATATGTTTAGCTTCCTTTACAATAGGCCTTCCCAAATAATTTGGAAAGTGACCAATCCAAAGCCATGTGTCTCCCTGTGTCCTAAGAGAGTATGGTGTGGGTTTTACCAAGTTTGAAAATAGGATAAGGAATGAAAGAGTAGAGCTTCATCTAGACCTCTGTTCCCTGGAATCCAAATGTATGAAATGTTATCTCAGGTGGAGTGTTGTGAGAACAGTTACTGCCTACCTCAGTCTCCATGGTAACAACAACAGAAAAAAAAAGTGTAGCTTCGGTAACTAGAAACCAAATAAGAATAAGATTTCTAGGTTAATATTCCATTAATTGAAGTGACTTCAGAAGAAAAATAATTTCTAGAGCGTCTAGGTGGATTATGATAATTAAGATTTATGCCATTTACCACAAACTTTTTTTTTGCTGCATTAAAATATGTCTGCTTCTTTTAATACTGTAACTTGTCAAGGAACTCGAAATTCCCATCATCAGAGATTTATTCTGTTTATTTTATATTTGAAGCCTCTCAAAGTCTGCATAAGCTATCACCTTCCTTTTACTTGTCAGCATGAATTACATTGTCAGAAAAATTATCAATAACCAATCAGTGCATTGAGATGAATTGAATTTCAATATGAATTGAAATCAAAGTGCAGTTTCCAACATGACAGCTAACCAGATAGATACTTGTTACTGGACAAGAGAAGATAGAAAATAGCTCCAGGTAATAATGCCCTACCAGGAAAAAGGCTGCCTGTTAGATACTAAGAATAGTCCACACTGTAGCTTGAAGCTAAATGTAGCTGCATGATGTTGTTCTAGTGAGAAGGGGGGTTTGTACATAGATGTGCTAAAGGAAAGAATCATTTCAGACCACAGTATGATAAAAAGAGAGAGGTGAATATGAATACCTACCAAATGATTTACAACCTGGCTCATACTGTACATAATTTGTGCCCCTAAAAGAAGGCAGCTTCTGTCCATAGCAAATATACCTATTTCTTTTTTAAACAAGAAATCTCCATTCTATTCTGACCCCTGAATTCGAGTCTGATAAATGTTGCCCTGATTCCTTTGATCTCGAAAATAAAATAAATTATATAATATTGAGATTATTCTCAGGCAGAATTCTACATCTTCAATATTCTTTGAAGGGAAAGCAATTGGAATATAAGACTTCTAAAACTCCCCCCACTCTTACCCCTGATTTTGATAGGTATTTATATTTTCAACAAAGAGGAGAGAAAGAGGTTACAGGGAATTTGAAAGGATTCATTAATATCAGTACTGTTTATTTAGAGCAGGGTGTGGGTTTTACATACCTCAGAGCATGAAATACAAATATATTTTTGGGTTTACCAATAACACTTGGATGAAATTTATATACACCCACCAGTCCAAGTGATGCATTTTTAGCCTAAATATTTGTTATCACAAAAAACATTTAAAAACATTCTATTTTAGAAATTTAGAATTTGGAAATAGGAGAGAAGTGAACATTATGTAAAATATACTGAAGAGATGAGAGATATGTTTAGCAGAAGCATTCCTTTTGATCTGCTTCTGTTCTAGGCGATGTTCAAAGATATATTTTGCAACCTCCTTTATTTTTTCCAAAATAATTCCTTTTTAAATAATGGTTGGTAGTCAGATGTGTACTTACAACCTGCTAAGTGGATTGCTGCTTTTATTTATTTGAAGTCAAGCCATTTTTAAATGGGAAGAAAATACTGTTCTGAAAATAGAATGGGTCTTCAGAAAGTTAAGACTCTGAGAGGCTATCAAATGACTGGCTTAAGCAGGTGGCCTTCATTTCCGGAAGGGAGGAAAGGTAGATGCTTAATGGAGACTAAATGTTCATTACCACATCCCCCTGTAATTGTAATCTGTCATACTAGGTCTATCTGCCTAGATTAATCCCTTTCTGGCTCTCCCTTGTGAGCCAACATTTCATTGACTGATTAGATACTGTCAGTGTGGGTGAAGTATCAAGATACCACTATCCAAACATTAATAGTATTTAGACTCATCAAGGTATATGAATATGGAATAATATAGGTATGAGCTTTAAGAAGAATTATAGTGACAAGGAATGAATGACATAGGAAGAGATTGTTCTATGAGATGAGTTCTGTTTGGCTGTATGTAAAACAGAAAGTTGCAATATAGTATTTATTATGTCATTGAAAAAGGTCATGAGGTTAAAACTTTTATATATAACACTCCAGGGACAATATTATCCAATTTATAAATGAGGAAACTGAGGCATGAAGAGATGAATTAACTCAAAACACAGCTGGTAGCACCAGGGCAAGAATTCAAACTTAGAGACTCTGGCTCTAAAGCCCAGTCCTAACCTTTGTGCCACATAGCATGCCAGCCATGCATGGTATCAAGTCCTTTCACTTGAAGAGGCAACATTGCTGCTTATTAGGAACAGGGATTTTCAATTAATTCACTGAAGAAATACACGTTTCATGTTTCCTAATTTCAGACCCTATATCAGGTCCTTGAGAGAAAGAAGCAAATAAAACATAATTTTATCCTTTAAACGTTTAGAGTTAAGCCAGGTAAGATTCAATGAAATACTAGTAGAAAGTTTTAGTTCTCTGGGGGGATTGTGGAGAACTTAGAGAAAGTGAATATTGAGCAAAACGGTAGCACCTTACTCTTCAGATAATTGGGAAAGGGAAAATTCCTCATGAAATAGATCATCTAACAAAAGGAAAAGATGAATGAAAGTATTGGAGAAGAATAGGATTTGAAAGTCTCAGGGAGAGTGAATAGGCTGATTGAGATAAATATCAGAGCTTGTGGATGGAAGAAATCTGGGGAATGAGATCCAGTGGGAAAGTTAAAGTAAGATAATGAAAATATATTATACTGGGAGAGGGAAACATCAGAAAAATTTAAGCAGTAGAGTATATGAGGAAACATATTTTGGAATACTGGAAGAACTCTAAAAAAGAATATGAAGTTTTTACTCCATGGTGGTATATAAAACAAAAATTTGGTGACCTAAGATGTTGTAGTGTCCTGAAGTGGCTTGGCCAAATCCCTACTCCTCCATCCATGGGCTCTGCTGGAACAAGACACGTCTTTATTTTTCTATCTGTACTTGTTCCCTGAGATCAAGTGAAAATTAGATGGTCTCATCCCTCAGAGAGTCATACAGTTCATGGTGATAGTAAATTCAAATGCATTAATAAGGATGTTATATTACAGGGGACAAACATCTGTGCCAATATTTGAAACTATAAACTCATAAGATCAACAGATTTAGGTTAGTGTTGAATATTTACCCTTATTACAGTCTCAGTACTGTGCTGATAGTACAGCTTTATTCCTTGGCTAAGACTGTAAGGTAGACAATAGTCTTAACGTTGTGCTGTCCATTTTCTGCAAACTAAAGTGGTAGGAAGGAGCCCACTGTACTAAAACTCAAATAACATTTATTTTGGTTTAGAAATTCATGTATTTGTAATGCTAACTTGAGAAGGTCACAGCTCTCAGGTCTGTCTTCTGACATATTAAATGGACTCAACAAACATTGATGGATCTTCCTCATGTAATACCTTTGAAAGTCAAATGATATTCATCTCACATTATGAGATGGTAACATGTGAAATTGCAGTTGAAGACTGTGATTGTGGTAAGAAAACCCCCTCATTGAACCAATGCATTCTGATTGCTTTACATCTCCCAAAGATAATACCAATATTAGATTAAAAAATAAATTCAATAGTCCACCTGCAGAAAATGAAGTATTTAGCAGATAATGATGTATACAAATATAAAAATTTTAAAATGGAAATTCATAAGAGTGGTGCAAGCACAGAATTAGGTAACATCAGAAGAAGAGGATAAGCAAGCTTTCATGGTGAAGAGGATTTTAGCTGTTATTTAAGGGCATGTGTTACAGTGTGCACTCCATCCTCCATCAATTTCCCTTTGCATCCAATGGTACTAATTGTATAGTTGGTGAAGAGTTACATTGAGATTTATGTCTTGATATACATTCATAAATGTAGTCTTGCTATTTATTGAAGAATATTCTAATTTACAGGATTGACTAGTAAGACCATGTGTTATCTTCAATATTAAAGTTTTCTTTTTATGTAGAATATTTTGATGAAAAACATTATCATATTTCCAAATATCTAGATGTCAGACTACTGTTATACAGAGCCATAACCAATACAATCAAGGAGGGATTTCTTTTATCTCAGGGTATTTTTACAATGGGTTCTTTCATTTTGGTTTGGTTTGATTCTTATTTTTCTCTTTAGTCTGTGTGATCAATTTCAAATGACCTTTTATGGGGAAGCACAATTGCAGGACAACATTTTGAGGAGATAAATGGTCTATTTACTTGAACCCCTCATCTTTCTCAAAGATTCGTAAAAAATATTTCCTCACTAGGGACCTAGTGGGCAGTCCTCTCAGATCACTTATTTCACCTTCTATTTATGAAGCGAGGACATATTTCTGTGTGCTTGAAGTTTTCTTTCAAACAGAACTGAGTACTCTTCCAGAAATGATTTTATGACATTAGCATTTTTGTTATATCTCAAGGAGATGACGAATCTAATCCACAGGAAAGGATAAATGAACAGGAAATTTTGGGGGGGAAAGGATAAGAGTTAGAAATATAATAGCATATATAATATACCATGACATATTATATATTATAAGCTTAGATCCTGTCCCATAACCCCAGTAAGATACTCTCACATTGTGTTATAAGCAGCTGCCAATTTGCTGTACGCAGCAGTCATTGGAACACTTCCCTTAGATTCACAGTTTGTCACTACTTCCCTTTCATTCTTGAAAGGCCTGTATTAAAGATCCGCTTTCTCCCCAAACAATATTTATCTTAAGTGCTCCCTATTAAAATACAGATGCATGCAGAATGGGTAACTCTGTTAACCCTTTAGCAACCACTAATACCAAGACAGCTTTCATCCGGACAAGCAAATTGTATGTTCCTCAGATATTAGTGGACTGAAGACTGTCTTATTGTTGATTTTTATCTATTTTGTTTTATTGTCTCCTAATGAGTAAGGTAGAAGAGAAAAGCATGCAGTGTGCTCCCAATTAGCAGTGCTATCCAAGGCAGGGTTGCAGCTTTAAGACACCGCAAGATAGGGCTTCCCTGGTGGTGCAGTGGTTGAGAGTCCGCCTGCCGATGCAGGGGACACAGGTTCGTGCCCCGGTCTGGGAAGATCCCACGTGCCACGGAGTCACTGGGCCCGTGAGCCATGGCCGCTGAGCCTGCGCATCCGGAGCCTGTGCCCCACAATGGGAGAGGCCACAACAGTGAGAGGCCCGCGTACCGCAAAAAAAAAAAAAAAAAAAAAAAAAGACACCACAAGATAAATTCAAACCTGCAAAGTAGAAGGAAACCTTCTATAGCAATGCCCTTTCCCAAACAGTAAGGAAGGGAAAGACATTGTTTAAGCTGCCTAGGAAAGGATTACCTGATCACCTAGATTGTTATTTCACCAAAATTCTCCAGAATCTGACACTTTCTAGCCCTGTCATGGCCTATAAAAGCTGCCAACATTGGCAGACCTGTTTATTCCAAGGACACATGAAGACAATAGTGATGTGATGGCCATGTTACAACAGGCAGGTAGCTAGACATGAGCAAAGAAGGGGGGCGCAAGGCCTAAGTGGCAGGAAATCACGCATCTTGTAAGCAGAGGGGGTCCATGGGCAGACAAAGAAAAACAGGAACCTCCAGACTGACAGGAAACCACACATTTTGGGTGACAAGTGTCCTGGAAGCAGACAAAGAAACTTGGGGAAAGGCAGGAATCTCCTGCATCTGAATGTAATCTGTTGCTCATTATGCTCTCATTACCATAAAATTAGCCTTGCAGATAATATAAACAAGATAAGAAGTACCCATCATGCATGGATGGCATGACACTTCTGATCTAAGCTAAATAAGGACAAAAATCCCTCCTCCCCTTGGGAAGATGGAGCTGGGATGAAAATCATGGAATACAACCCCCAAACTCCTCCTTCCTCAGTGAATATTTGGCCCCTTCTTTTGTAGGCCCCTCATAACGGCTTGCCAAAGAAACCCAGGGCAGCAGCTCCTCACCTGTCTGCCCACTCTCCCTCTAAGAGTGTATTCTTCCTTAAATAAATGCTCACTTTACTTTCTTAACCTCCCTGCTTTGTCTCCAAATTCTTTTGTGATGAGTCAAGAACATTAAATTCAACAGGAACAGCCAGACACCATGGCTTGGCAGTATGGGAAGAAAGGAAAGCAAAGAAAGGAAGATAGAAAATGCAAAATACATCTTCTATTTAGTATACTTTGCTATTAAGAACACATAGTTCTTGGGATAGGGATGAATATTGAAGCAGAATATAATCTTATCTCATTGAAGCATACTTTCTGTTAGTTAGCTGGTAAATCTCTGGCCTTAGATGAAGGAATGCTGCCCCTTCGCAGGTGTCAGGGACTTAACAATGATTGAGCATCTGGGTTTCATAAAACTGTTTCTTTAGAACATTAATAAAGTTTAGAAAAGAAGGTGGCAGGGAATAGTTTGGGAATACTTGAATTAAAAATATTTCTTTAGTAAAGGACTTCCTAGATGTTTTAATATTTGAATATGGCTCATTTTTGTGAATCTCTATAAGAGCATGTAATAGGGAATAACTAACATATTTAGCCATGGATCCCTTTTTTTTCAGAGACATCATGTAAATAATGTACCACAGTTACCCATGTCAATGGCCTCCAATCAGGGCATACCTGAAGTTTTCTGCTATTTCCACTATAAAGCTTTCCGGCTTCTCTGCCTGCCCTTGAGTCTCTGCCAAAATACAAGTGATGGTGGCTGACCCTGTCATTACAACAAGCTCTGTTCTCATTTGGGTGGCCTTCATTTATTACCACAGTTACCACAGTGGTCACAGAGATCCAGCGTGCCCTGTCCATTACACAGATGCCGTGTGTGCCTTGTGGAGTCTGTGACTACTTGGTAAGTCAGCACTCAGTCTGAACTCTGCTCTCTTTGCATTGAGTTCTTTAGCCCTTTATTCCCAGTTTGGTACCTGGGTTTTATTATTGGTATCAATTTGTTTGGCATCCTTGGTGGAATCAAGCTCCTTTCCATCCGTCTGTGCTCTGTACTATTAAAAGTGTTGTTTGTCATAAGAGGGAGGCTCAGAGAACAGAGGCAGAGAGGCCATGAGCCTATTGTATAAACTGGTCTCAGAGACCCATGAGTTTGAGGTTCTCACCAGACGGGCGTGAACTTGGACTAACTTGGCTCTGGGTGAGAATACAACAGGATGAAGCTATTTTTTACCTAATATTTTTTGTCCTGAGACCTTGACCTTGATCCAGAGAGAAAATTCTCTCAGGTTTTTCACCTGCCAAAAGTTGCAAATTGTTGAGTCTCTGGAGGTGGCCAACCATCAAGTTAGGGGATCTGACATATTAGATGCACAAGTATTATATTCCCACTGATGTTGCTAGCTTTCAAAGCGCTGTCAAAATATAAGCCTTCTCCCCTTCCAGGAAACACTTCTGCTTCTTACATGTACTCTCATTACAATTCCAGTTCTTGCCACTATGTTTCTGAGTGGTATAACTTCATCAAGGATAATTTGGGACTTCAGTGGCCATTCTAGGGAACATTTCACTTGAACGAAATTATTATTTGACAAGCACCTTAGAAAAGTTATGGAATAAGATTTTTCAGACCCAAATGGAAACCATTTTTTGATTGATGTACAGAGTCCTCCAAATAAACTTTTGAATCAAAAATTGCATCACTAAGAGATTCTTTGGCCAAATGGACACAAGAAAAGATGCTCAACATCACTAATCATCAGGGAAATGCAATTCAACACCAAAATGAGATATCACCTCATACCTGTCAGAAAGGCCATCATTAAAAAGTCTACAAATAGCAGATGTTGGCAAGGATGTGAAGAAAAGGGAACATGTGTAAACTGTTGGTGGGAATATAAGTTAGTGCAGCCACTGTTGAAAACAGTATGGAGGTTTCTCAAAAAACTAAAAATGGAACTAGCATATAACCCAGCAGTTCCACTCCTGGATATATATATGAAAAACAATTTTTCAAAACATACATGTATCCCAATGTTCATAACAGAATTGTTTATAGTTGCCGAGACATGGAAGCAACCTGTGTTCATCAACAGATGAATGGATAAAGAAGATGTTATGTACATAATACAATGGGATACTACTCAGCCATTAAAAAGAGTGAAATTTTCCCATTTGCAGCAATACAGATGGACTTGGAGGATATTATGCTAAATGAAATAAGTCAGACAAAGAAAGATAAATAATGTATGATATCACTTATATGTGGAATCTAAAAAATACAACAAACTAGTAAATATAGCATAAAAGAAGAAGACTCACAGATATAGAGAACAAACCAGTGGTTACCAGTGGGGATAGGGGACGGGTAAAAGAGGGTGGGGAAGTGGGAGGCACAAACTGTTGGGTGTAAGATTGCCTCAGGGATGTATTGTACAACATGGGGAATATGGCAATATTTTATAATAACCATAAATGGAAAGTAATCTTTTAAAATTTTATAAAATTAAAAATTAAAAAATATATGTTTTGGCCAAAGCTAACAAGCAATTTAACAAACTTAAACAGAACAAACTAGACTCATTTGCCTAGTAAATCCTCCCTTTTCCTCCCTCCAATTGCCTCCTTCTGTCCAGTCCTCTCTCTTCCCCCTTATCCTTCTGATCTCTCTTATTATACAGCTCTGTCTACCTTTCCCTCCTCTTCCCCTTATCCAGATGTCCTTCCTTATTTCAACAACTTTTGAAAATCCCCAAATGCAAGTTGCCACTAAAAATTAATTTGTCCTAATATTTATGTATCATTATATAGATTACTGTAGAATTTAAACCATAGACTTAAGGTAAATTAAGAGCTATGATTAAAATTTTCCTAAAACTAAAAAAGACAAGACAATATTCACAGAAGCATTTAGAATTCTTTTAAGTGCATATCACCCATGGTTACAGACCTGTATCATTTGTATATGTGTTGGTCAAAACCTCAGGGGCCAAAGCCTGGATGCTAAAATCCGATTAAACTGATCCATGAAAGGACCTAGAAAATCTCACTTTCTACAATAACCGTGAGAGTTAAAAATGGAACCCACAGATTCTCCCTATCTCCCAGCCCTTAACCATAACCCTTGGGCCCTTGACCAAAACATCCTTTTCTTCAAATTTAATTGGGAAAGACCTACTCTGCAAATGTAATTGTAATATAAAATGCATACCTGAGGAACATGATACAACTGAAAATGCACTAATGCCTTCCCCAGAAAAGAAGATGAAATCCTTGTGTGATGTTTACCCCTCCCTTTGACACTTTATAACTTAAATACTGTGATGCAAGATTAAAAATACTTAAACACTATAATATAAATATATAAAGAGGGGATATGAGGGGGAGGAAAACAAAATTTATAAATATATATGTGTGTGTGTGGGTATTCATGTATATCACACAGGCAAAATAAAACAAAATAATGAGTAAATACTGATGACCATTACAGTCCTTGTTTCTGTAACTGGTCATGTGGTTGTAGCTGATATATATAAGTACCTTCTTCCATAAGTATCCCCTTGGCTTTCAACAAGTACCTCACCTGTTAAGGTGATATAAACCTTAATTTTTGAAGGATCTGTGCCATTAGTAGTCTAGCTTGAATTGGGTTATTGTAGTTTTCCATAGTTATTCATCACAGGACATGGTAATACTAAGAGACACCCTAAGGAATCTCTGTTGTGGAGTAGTAGTCCAATTTTTCCTTGAAGTCAAGACAATCACACCAGCTAGCCCAGTACCTCTTTTCCAGAGGTTTTAGGAGCCCAAAGTGACTGGACAGGAGTCTCAACCTCCAATTCAATGGAATCATTATTGTGTCTCCTGGTGGAAATATTCCTCCTTGTAGAATTAAGACTTTCAGACCAGTAGAACATAAGTTCATGAGGACAGTAAGAAAAATTTTTGTTAGTGAGTCACTAGGGAGAATGGTAAATGATACAAGCCCCATTTCCAATCATTGATTCCTGAACCTGTGAATTCTGGTGATGGGAGAAACAGCATCATATACAAGACACTGATTCAGAAGTCATACAGTCGTCTGGAGATCATTGCCCCATCCCTGCAAGATATTGTCACCTAACTGGCACTGTCATTGAGTATTCAAAAAGCAATTCCACCATTCTATCAAGCCACCTACTTCAAGATGGTGCAGAACATGGTAAGACCAATGAATTCCTTGAACATGGGCTCATTACCACTTCTTTTGCTGTGAAGTAAGTTTCTTTTCCTTTCTTTCTTTTCTTTTTTTTTTTCGCGGTACGCGGGCCTCTCACTGTTGTGGCCTCTCTCGTTGCAGAACACAGGCTCCGGATGCTCAGGCTCAGCGGCCATGGCTCATGGGTCCAGCCGCTCCACGGCATGTGGGATCCTCCCTGACCGGGGCACGAACCCATGTCCCCCCCATTGGCAGGCGGACTCTCAACCACTGTGCCACCAGGAAAGCCCTGAAGTAAGTTTCTTGATCAGAAGCAATGCTGTATGGAAGACCATGATAGTGGATAAGGCATTCTATAAGTTCATGAATAGTAGTATTGGCAGATGCATTTTGTGTAGAAAAGGCAAAGTATATTTCCATTCCAGTAAGAACAAAATGTTGTTCCTTCTATGATGGAAGTGGTCCAATGTAATCAACCTGTCACCTGGTAGCTGGCTGAATACCTTAGAGAATTGTCCCATATTAAGGATTCAGTGCTGGTCTCTGCTGCTGGCAGATTGGACACAGCATTGGCCTTAGCCAAGTCAGCCTGGGTGAGTAAAACTCTATGTTACTTATTTCAGACGTAACCTCAATCCCTGCCACCATGGCTACTTTATTCATGAACCCATTAGGTAATGACGGGGCCGTCTATGAAAAGAGATTGACTTGTATCCCCAGAATGGGTCATCCTATCCACTTGATTATTAAAATCCTCCTCTGCTGAGATCACCATTTGATAGGTATTAAGGGGCACAAATAACTTCACATTTTTTGCGCATACAGAGATCTATCCTCATGCCTCTTCCCCATATTTTCTTGTAACCAATTTTCCAATCTTGTTCCTTCCAAGTTTCTGACCCTCCAGTTAAACCACTGGATACATGAATCAATATATATACATGTGGCCATTTCTCCTTCCAAGTAAAATGAACAACCAGGTGCACTGCTTGAAGTTCTGTCCATTGAGAGGATTTCTCTACAAAACTTTACTGCAGGGATGTCCCTGTAATGGACTGTAGTGCTGCAGCTCTTCACTTTGGGGTGGTGCCTGCATACACGGAATCTTCTGTAAACCAGGCTCGAGTTTTCTCTTCCTCTGTCAGCTGATGATAGGTAACTTCCCTATGATGTCAAAGCTATAGGCTGGGAGAAAGAAGTAGTGTGGCAAGAGTAGGGATGATGGCATTTGGACCACTTCTTCACAGAACTGACATGTGCCTTCAGGGCTTGCTCAGGCCTGATTACATATGTATCACTTCCATTCGGCCCATATTTACGGCTTGGTGGGTCAGGCAATGCCCAGTTCATGATGGGTAGCTCAGGTTATATGGTAACTGAGTGGACCATGGATATACGTTCAATTTTTTAAGGGCTAGTAGTAAGATAAAATCTTTCTCAAAAGCAGAACAGTTATCTGTAGAAAACAGCAGGGCTTTGCTCCAAAATTCTAAGGGTCTGGGCTATGATTTGCCAATAGGAATCTTTCAAAGGCTCCAAAGAGCATCTTTGACAAATGACACTTCAAGCACCATTGTAAATGCTGGTCATATGGCCCAAGAGGCAAAGCACCTTGCTTGGCAAACTGAACTTGTTGCAGGGCCTTCCCTTGTTCTGGCACCCAATCAAAACTAACAGCTTTTTGAGTCAGTAGGTAAATGGTTCAGAGTAACACACCTACAAGAGGAATATATTGTCTCCATAATCCAAAAAGGCCCACTAGGCATGTGCCTCTCTTTGGCTGCAGCAGGGGTCAGATGAAACTCCTTACCCTTCACTTCAGAAGGGATACTCTCCAGGTCCCACACACTGAAATGTCACCAGGTAGAAGGCCCCTGAATTTTTTGCCAGATTTATTTCATACCCCCTGACATGTAAATGTCTCACCAATAAATCTAGAGTAGTTGCTACATCTTGCTCACAAGGTCCAATCAGTATAATGTATCAATATAATGGATCAGTATACTATTCTGTGGAAGGGAAAGACAATCAAGGTTCCTGCAAACTGAATTATGACATATGGCTGAAGAGTTAATATACCCCTAAGATAGGACAGGGAAGGTATATTGCTGGCCTTGCCACCTGAAAGCAACATGTTTCTGCTGGTCTTTTAAAAAAGGTCTGAAGAAAAAAAGCATTTTCCAGAGATAGCTGCATACCAGGCTCCAGGGTATGTGTTAATTTGTTCAAGCAACGAAACCACATCTGATACAGCAGCTGTGATTGGAGTCACCACCTAGTTAAGCTTATGATAATCCACCATCATTCTACAAGATCCATCTGTCTTCTGCACAGGCCAAATAGGTGAGTTGGTGGGGATGAGGTGGGCAAAACCACCCCTGTATCTTTCAAGTCCACATGGTGGCACTAATCTCTGCATTTCCTCCAGGAATGCAGTATTGCTTTAGTTTTCTATTTTCCTAGGTATAGGCAGTTCTTGTAGCTTCCACATGGTCTTTCTACCATGAGAGCCCTCACTCCAGTCATCAAGGAATCAACATTGGGATTCAGCCAATTGCTGATTGTATCTATTTCAATTATACATTCCAGGTCTGGGGAATAACTACAGGATGAGTTTAGGGGCCAAGTAGGCCCATTTTGACACAGATATTAGCTAAAACTCAACTGATCATCTGACCGCTTTAAGCCCCATACTTTGACTAGTATGTCACAGTTATGTTTTGGGTCTCCTGGAATTAGTGTCAGTTCAGTGTCCAGTACCCCTGAAAGTTCTAATTATTTCCTTCTTTCTAATGCACAATTACCCTTGTAAAAGGCCATAAATCCCTTTGAAGAAGGTTGGGAGAAAGATTAACAGTTTGAATTTTTGGCAGTGTATCAGAGTCTTTCTTCAAGAAGAGTTGCCTTCTCTTCATTCAAAAGATTCTGGATCTGTAAACTGGCTCAAGTGTGGGAATTGATTGTTTTTATTATTCGGTTTTTACTTTTGTTCATTTGACCTAGAAATTCTGCTTTAACCAATTACATTGGATGTCCTACTTCTAAATTGTCTATCTTCAGCAGTCATACCTAAAGCCTTCTTTTTTTTTCACTACAAAGCTTTCTCCTGCGTCTGTTTATCTTTGAATATCTGCCAAAATGCAAGAGATGATGACTGACCCCTTTGTTTTAGCAAGCTCTGAATAAATAGCCTTTGCTTCTTCTAATATGTGGGGTCTTCATTCATTTCCACAGCACTCAATGAATGATTTTTGAATTAATTAATCAATTAATTATGACATTGGGTGTCATATCTTGGCAGTAGTATTTGTTCCATTGATTTTGCAGGATTCTCCGAAGATGTGGCATCTTGAGGCAGCATGGTATTACAGAATAAGCAAGGAACAGGTCAGAAGACTTGAATTTCAGTATTTCTCCCTATGGCGTATCTTCAATTTCTCTCTGTGGACCTTTTTCTCGCAGTCTTTGGCTTCCTTATAAGTGCAATGAGAACAATAGAATGGACAATCTTTAAGGATCATTCCATCTCTGGGGTAGTGCCAGCTGCAAGTGTAACTTGCCCTTGATTTCCTGATTTAAGGCTCTCTCTTCTCTCTTCTTCTCTCTCTCACACACATGCATGTAGATTTTTCTAGTTTATCTGCAGTAATTCCTAAGATATCCAGAGAAGTCTTTAACTAATAACTTTTAAAACCCACAATTACTATAAGTTAGCATTTAGAAACTACCTGCCCATGCATAGTTTTAATTAATTTATTTGACCTCAAATGTCCCTTTCAGCCCTATATCCCAAATTACAAGACAAAGAATAAGTGTTTATAAATAACATGTAGATTGCTTTCAAATGCTAATTTGCATTATGAGATTGTGTGTTTGTTTGCTCTCTTTTCGCTGAGAAACATGAAGCAAATAGTTTTTTTGTTTTTGTTGGTTTGCTTTTTTTGTTTTAATGATTCCCTAATCTCTTGCCAAAGAGCTTTGGTTTATTCTGAAATGCCAAAATCCCAGCCTATGAACTTGGGCTGGATCAATCATCATATTTTTCAATTCTTCATATTTATCAATTATAGAAATCTAAGTCACAGTAAGATGGGCAGAAGATGCATGTAACTTAGGTCAGTGTTTGTAAAAACATTATAGGGTGGGCAATCCAGGAGGGTGTATGTTGTAATAAAAAGACTACCAGGCCAGAGGCCAAAACTCTTGAGCTGGAGCTTTGTCTCTGCTGCTTCTTGGGTGGCTGACCTTTAGTAAATCAATTTACATCTCTGAGTTTCAATGTTCTTACAAATAAGATAAAGAATGGTTAGCAATAACTACTGTTTTTGCTTCATAGTGTTTCTCGAAGCTTATATAAGATAATATGGTACACAGAAGACATCACTTGCAGTAAGTGACGTGAATGTTAAATGGTTGTCTCATTATTATTTTAAAACAGAAAGCGTAAATGAGACAAAGAATTAATCTCCAAAATATATAAGCAGCTCATGCAGCTCAATATCATAAAAACAAACAACCCAAGCCAAAAATTGGCAGAAGACCTAAATAGACATTTCTCCAAAGAAGATATACAGATTGCCAACAAACACATGAAAGGATGCTCAACATCACTAATCATTAGAGAAATGCAAATCAAAACTACAATGAGGTATCTCCTCACACCAGTCAGAATGGTCATCATTGAAAAATCTACAAACAATAAATGCTGGAGAGGGTGTGGAGAAAAGAGAACCCTCTTGCACTGTTGGTAGGAATGTCAATTGATACAGCTACTATGGAGAACATTATGGAGGTTCCTTAAAAAAATAAAAATAGAAGTACCATACGACCCAGCAATCCCACTACTGGGCATATACCCTGAGAAAACCATAATTCAAAAAGAGTCATGTACCACAATGTTTATTGCAGCACAGTTTACAATAACCAGGACATGGAAGCAAACTAAATGTCCATCAACAGATGAATGGATGAAGAAGATGTGGCACATATATACAATGGAACATTACTCAGCCAGAAAAATAAACAAAACTGAGTTATTCGTAGTGAGGTGGATGGACCTAGAGTCTGTCATACAGAGTGAAGTAAGCTAGAAAGAGGAAAACAAATACTGTATGCTAACACATATATATGGAATCTAAAAAAAAAAAAAAAAAAAAAAGGCTCTGAAGAACGTAGGGGCAGGACAGGAATAAAGATGCGGACATAGAAAATGGATTTGAGGACATGGGGAAGGGGAAGGGGAAGAAGCTGGGACGAAGTGAGAGAGTGGCATGGACATATATACACTACCAAATGTAAAATAGATAGCTATTGGGAAGCAGCTGCATAGCACAGGGAGATCAGGTCCGTGCTTTGTGACCACCTAGAGGGGTGGGAGGGAGATGCAAGAGGGAGGGGATATGGGGATATATGTATATGTATAGCTGATTCACTTTGTTATACAGCAGAAACTAACACAACAATGTAAAGCACTTACATTCCAATAAAGATGTTAAAAAAAAAAGAGTAAATTAGCTTATTTCAACCATCCTAATGGATGGTTGCATTTCTCTAATGATTAGTGAGGTTCACATTATTATATGAAACAATTCAATTGATGATACAAAATTAGACATTTGAGTGAGCCAGAGATAGGGTCTAACAAAGACAAAGCTACAGAATAAAACCCCAGGGCAAATTAATTGCAAATTTTAATCTATCACAAACTTCAGGTGAAACATTAGTCAGCATTTACTAAAAGCCTACTGTGTTCTAAGCATGAAGCCCATCATGATTCCACATTGTAAACCAAGGAATGAAAAAAGCCTCAAGAATATCTAACCAAGAAAAGGTGAGTGAATCTAAAAACTCAAAAACAAACAAACAAGCAAACAAAAAATGACTGTCATCAACAGCTATGTGTTACAGAATTTTTATATCAATATTAGAGCCAATACAGACTTAAAGCGGAGAGAATCTACACAAACACACATAACAGAAGCAGTTAGGAATGTCTGAAGATGGATTTAATTTTATGAACACCACTTATAAATAGGTAAAGCTCTCAACAGTCAAAAAATATGTGAATCCCATAAATGGAATCAGTTTGTGTGTCGTGTGTATCTGCTATTTTCTTGGCAGCCAATATGCAATCATAATTAAGTATAATTTAACTGAAATTCATAGTTGAGGAAATTTAAAACCTTGCTGGAATAAACAGTGTATGAGATCCAAATCACAAAGTTGAATGATTGAATAGTAATGAAATGGAAGTAGAAAAAAAAATGAGAACAAGATAAAAAAGGGGAACATATTTCATAATAAGAGAATCTTTTCAATTTTATTTCTTTTGTGGTTAAAGAAAACCTATTTCCTTCTAAAATGATATTGTTTGGAATGTTTGTTTTGAGTTTTTATTGCTTTTTAATATTTTTGTTGCATTTTTGCCTATGTCAGAGACAGCAGCAACATAGCTTAACTAATATTTATTTTGGCATTTTCATGATTCTTTATCAGTTATTTACTCATTTCAGTAGGTCATTATTATCCTTTTATCATGTGATCTAAAGTGATATATGATGTCATAAAATGACAAGACATATATATATACATAAGCCATATAGTTTGAGTTTGAAATCAATTCTTCTATGCCAAATGATTTTGAGAATTTAGTGAGATACTCTGGACCCCCAATTCCATTTCCACTCATGTGTCATGAAAGCATAGAAATTTGTTCCAAAAAGGCAAATTTAGGAATAATTTCTTATACTGGCTTCTTCAAGAGACATGGGAAAAATGAGAAGCAAGTAAGATCCCCAGAGCACAGTTCTTTTTTTTTTTTTTTTTTTTGCGGTGCGTGGGCCTCTCACTGTTGTGGCCTCTCCCGTTGCGGAGCACAGGCTCCGGACACGCAGGCTCAGTGGCCATGGCCCACGGGCCCAGCCTCTCCGCGGCATGTGGGATCTTCCCGGACCGGGGCACGAACCGGCGTCCCCCGCATCAGCAGGCGGGCTCCCAACCACTGCGCCACCAGGGAAGCCCAGAGTTCTTTTATTTCATGGTTGTCTACTTTTCCTGGTATAATTCACAAAACTCTTGGTAGATACAGGAAATATATTTTCAGAAGATGCACCAATTTACTTCAAATTTTAAGAACAAGGCACAGTTTTCTTTCCTGTTCTCATTGTAAATACACACCTTAGCTGCAGAAAAGAAATACCTAGAAGGATCAAAGAAAATAGCTTCCTTCTTTTCAAGATGAAAATTCAAGTTCTCTGGAACACAGATATACCTATGGCAGGTTATTATTATTTTTTTAATGATGTCTCCAAAGTAGGAACCCAAATCAGTTTCAGGATATTTTTGAACACTGTTGAACTCAGGAAAAGTTTTTTTGTTTTTGAGTTTTGTGGTTGTAATTTAAAAATAAAATAAATTTCCCATACATTAATTTAGGTGTGAAATATATAATTCAAAGCCCAAGATTGAACTCATGTGAATCAGTAAACAGAAATGCTCTCAATTTTTCTGCATCCTAGAAGACTGTGGATCACTTCATTGTAAATAGACTTAAGAAGAGAACTTTCCTCAATGGACAGGATGCTCCTATGAGGTAATGTCAATTGTTATTCATATCTAGGAACATTTGTTTGCTTTTGTAAAGCTGATATCAGACTGGTTTAAACCAGTTTTCATAACAGGCAACTTTTTTAGGTGTCAAAAGAAACCTCTTCGCTTCTTCTGTAGCCGCTGAATGGGTAGTAAATTAACAGTTATCTGAACTTGCCATGTCTGAATGTAGAAATGTCTGTTGCATGCAGACTGCTTTTGAGTGTGCCATATCTCATGAATATCCCTATGAGAGTTTCTGGGTAAGTTTTTCCTTGGATTTTATGCTTTTCCAGGTCCTTCCACTGTCGGAGACTTGTCACAGAAAGATGAATTCTGCTTCATTCTCCACTCATCTGACTGAGATCTACATTCTCATTTAGATATTATCAGTTTCTAGATCTCAAATAAATCTATCCTTATTTATTCTTGCTTAAAGTCAGAAATATTAAAGATAGAAAAGGAAACACTGCATTTCTACTCTGATTCAAGGATTAGATGATTTCTTGACCTATACAAAGGCATAAATACGTTGTGCTTCTCTTAAGATTTGGTTTCAAATTGTTGATTCCTTAACTAAACACTATCACAGATCCTAACCCTTGCTTCACTAGCATACCTCCTACTCTTCCTGGGGTATACCTCACTGAGTGTTTATTATACATTTTGCCTAAAGTGGGAGACATTTTTCTTATTTGGGAGGCAGGCAGCTGCTAATACCTTAGATTTAGGAAGTCACAAAATATCTATTCATCTGATGCATATCTTTTTTTTCCTACATTTTATACCCTGTAAACTGAGTAAAGAGTAAATAGAATATGAAACATATTAAAGTATGATATGAATATTATACCAATGTCTGTGAAATATAGAGTAAACAAAGAGCAGTATAGCATAGTGATTAAGTATGTGGCCTTTAGCACAAAGCCACTGGAGTTTAAAACCCTGAGTTCATTCCCATCAGTCTCATCACCTAGGATCAGGTATTTAATGTCTCTATCCCTGAATTCATGCTAAATTAAATGAGATAAGCAGATAGTACCTTAAGCATACTAAATAATAATAGTCATAAAATCACAGACATATCATATATATTTATTAATTTATTAACTCAATAAACAGCAATATATTTTCATAAAAATTACCATTTATCTACTTCAGAGGGTCCATGTTCAAATATAGCATCACCATGAGTTGACCAGTGAACAGTGATCAGAGGCCAATATTTTAAAATTGATCTGAATTTAACCAAGATTCTCTACTCAACTCTCAATTTTCAGGAAATACAGAGGACAGGACTTGTTGAACTCCACCATAGAGCTAAAATCATTGCAATCCAATTGTGAACATGCTTACATGACAATGCATTTTCCTCTAAAAAGAAATTCCAAGTAAAGAGAGAGAGAGGGAAAGAGAGAGGTGAATTCTATACCCATAAACCCTTCTTGAATCTAGTACTAGAAGATTAGCTTTATCAACCAAATTAACTACTGAGAACACTTCCGCAAATACACTGAGGGTGAGCTTTTTAAAAAATAAAATGTACATCTAATACTAGAAAAGAAATGTGGAAGAAAGAGGAAAGTTAATGTACAAGTGTTATGTGCTGTAACAAAGTTAGAAATAATATTAATGGAAAATTCAAGGACAAGAGAGTAGACCAAAATAGAGTAAGTTCATTATATCGGAAATAGGGGGTGTCAAAGGATATGCATAAAAATGGATAAGCTAGATAAAGAAAGGTTAAATAACAGGTGTCTGAGGTAATTTTAAATTTTAAATATAAAAGATATATTGATAGTATATATATATATAGATATATACTATATACTCATATATGTACTCGTATATTTTCATATGCATATATACACATCTTGCAAAAAAAGAAGTATAGGAAAGAAACCCAAATTCACATAATTATAAAATCTTATAGCAAAGTCAAGATCAAACATATGAATCATATCAGCATACGCAAATTAATTTCACTCACTCATTTTAAAAATTTGTTTTCAGTTTGTCTCACAAAAGAAGTTTCCACTATATGCTGTAAGATAAATATTTAAAACATAGTGAGTTAAAAATAAAAGGAAAGACAAAAATATTGCAGGAAAATAGAAATAAAAAGAGAGCAGGATAGCAAGGCTGATTGCAGACAAAAGAGAAGTTCAGCCCAAAGCATTAAATATGACAAAGAACACTTTTCAATATAAAATCTACAATTCAAAATGAAGCTAGAACATTTATAAATATCTATGCAACCAATAACCTACTACCTTTGTGAGCAAAAACTATAGGATCTGTAAGTAGACATTGAAACACATTAATGATAGAATGTGTTAATATAATAATCTCACACAGGAGAGATCAGATGGACAATAAAAGGCAACAGAAGAGGCAGAAAATATAGAAGCTAGATCTTATGGATATATATCAAACACTACATGCTAATAAGAGATTACTTACTCTTCTCAAGTTCCCATTGCACAGTCACAAAAATTCATTATATTTTAGGTAACAAATAAAATATCTAGAATTTCCATGACATATAAATATTAAAAAGAACACTCCTGGACACAATGCAATAAAATTGGAAATTACTAATGAAAAAAAAAAGGCAGAAAAACCCTTCCACCTGGAAATTGAAAATGCTTCTACTAAACTGCTCTTGAGTTAAAGAGGAAATATAAACTTAAATATCAGAATTTTTAAAAACATAATGACAAAATCTATGAGATATAGTTAATGCAGTAATTAGCAATAAACACTTTTATCAGAATAAATGAAAAAATGAAAATAAATTACTTACATTTCCAATTCAGAAAACTAGACCAAAAAATAGCAAAGTAAATTAAAAGAATATACACAAAAATAAATGATGAGAGAGAAGTAGAAATATATAAAATATACAGTATTTTAAAAGTTCAGGATGTTAATTAATTATAATCATCTTTTCTGTGAAAAGGTAATGAGCAATCTACTCACTACTCTGATAAAGTAAAAAAGAAAGTACAGATATATAAGATCAGAAATGAGGAGAAAATAACAACAGAAATAGAAGATATTTTTAAAAACCATAAGACAAATTGGCAGACTTCTATGCAAAAAAATCTGGAAAAATATAAATTAAATGGATAATTGACTAGGGCTTTCAGATTTCCCAAACTGACCCCATTAGATTTGGTAAGTTTATACTGACCAATTTCCATATAAAAATAGAAAAAAATTATTAAGAAGCTCCTCCGTTACAAAAAGCAGTAGGCCCAAAAGATCTTACAGGGGATGTCTACCAAACCTTCCATGACTAGATAGTGCCAATGCTGTATAAATTACTCCAGGACATTGAAAAGGAATATATTTATTTGTTTATATTCCAATTACTATAGGAATGATAGTGCAGATACTAATGAAATCACTTACCAACATGAACAAAACAGAAGAAAAATCAACCAGTATGTGTGGAGATCCAAAATAGAATTTAAACTGTAACAATGAATCTAACTATATGAATAGAATAACCGCACTGAAGGGAGTGGGACAGAAAATAACTAACTTAAATAACTTGGAAAATATAATTTGATTGGATGCTATAAGAATAAAGACAAAGTAAGCTGTAAAACTTTCTGTACTCTAGTTAGTAGATTTGCTTTGCCCAGCAGTAACCTATAACAATTCTGAAACTAATTTATGTGTTTAGTAAGACTGAAAAAATACATAAACTGTAAAGAGAACCATTTCTCAGATTTGGACAAAAATAAGTACAGATAAGAGAATGAAGGAAGGCTAAATCAAACCTGTGATTTTGTTTTGTAATAAGAGGTATCAGTATGAACTCATGGTATACAATATATGCATAAATCCATATAAAGGTGTTAATGTGTGATTTGCTATATATGAAAATATAGTAAAAATATATACTCTCCCTCTGTCCATACAGGGGTGGGGTATAAAAGGCATGCCACCTAGAAGCAATGAGCATACCTAGAGTTGGATCCTGGTTTCTCAACGCCATTCTTCTTTAAAAGGGACCAGGATTCCTTGGAGAACAAGGGCTAGAAAATACAAGATGAGTCTAAAATAACTTGTTGTGCCAGAAAGTAAAGAGGTACTGAAAAATGGATGAGGGCAAGTCAAAACAATACAGAAGAAAATCTGAAAGTGTGCCAAATGGTTAAAACTAGAACAATTTGGTAATTCAATAATTAATGAACTATTGGGCTAGAATCCTTAAAGTAAAATAAATATTCATAAGTCAATGCTGATATAGATAAATAATTGAATGAAAAATGTAATAAAAGCTAAGAGGCAGCTATTTTTTTATAGAAGAGTTTCAATTAATAAAGAAAAAATGAATAAAACAAACTCTCCATTAGGCCAATTACACAGTTTATAATTGTTGCAGGCAGGATTCTTATTTACTAACGAATGAAAAAATAGTGGGTAGAAACCTGAGAAGCAACAAAATCTTCATCGTTTCAAAGTATCTGTCCCATGATATTGATTAATTAAAAAGGGAAAAATCATTGGGAATTCCCTGGCAGTCCAGTGGTTATGACTCTGTGCTTCTGTTGCTGTGGGCCTGGGTTCGATCCCTGGTCAGGGAACTAAGATCCCGTGAGCCGCAGGGCACAGCAAAAAAAAAAGGGAAAATCATGATTTTTACAGTGTAGGAACCAGGCAAACATGAACTTAAGTGATGAAAGTTAACATCACTCCAGTAATAAGACATATCAATATCATCTACCCCTAATATGATTCTGAGCCATCATACACGGAATATTTTTTTTTTTTTGACAAGAAAGGGATTTAATTGTCACATACAAGTTAAGAAGTATGGGAAGGCCTGTCCAGGGCTGGAATGGCAGCTAAAGTCCTCCAGCTCTGCCATCCTCATCATGGGGCTTTTGTGCCCAAGGCCCCCGTAAACATCACTTCTTAAGAAGAAGGAACTAAAGGCCAAAATTCCATACAAGTCCTGTTTTCCCAGAAGCTCTTCAATCAGAGCTGGATCTTCTAACTGCAAGGGCATCAGGACAATGAATTATTTTCAGGTGAGCAAGTTACCCTCAACAGAGGCAGGGTGCCATGGGCAGGACATAGAGTCAACCCGCATACCCACGCCATTTGTCCCCTGGGGTCTGATGTCACTGACCAAACTGGTCACCTGCCCAGGTCTGGTGTGTGTGACGTGGGGAGGTTGGGGGAAAGCATGGCCCCTCTGTCCCAGGACCTGCCCCTGTCCTTGGAATTAACTGTGTCTACACCTAGTCATCCTTTGGAGATTTCAGGCTGCAAAAGGGTGGCTTTTGGGCCCAGTTTCTATACCACGTGGGCCTGCCTAGTGCCTTTAGAAAAGGAGAAAGGATCAAGTTCTCTTTGAAATTACTGGAAATTGGCTCCCATTGGGCTGGTCACCCATCTCTGGGATGACACCAAACAGCTGGGTCCTGAGCATACCTGTGGTCAGCACCCCATCTGGCAAGCGTGAACTGTGGCAGCCTGAGAGACCAGCTCACAGAGCAGGCAGCTTGCACACCCATCCAGCACAGCTGCAGCCCTTAAAGGACAACACAAACTACAGGAACAATTTGACAGAGCTACAATTCAGTGGGAAATCTAACCATGACTCTTAGAATTTGAAAGATCAAAGAGAGTATTTGTGTAATACAATTAAATTGTGCAACACGTGAGTCTGTGCTCCCCTTCCTCTGTCTCAACACCAACTGCTTAGAGTAGCTGGCATTAATCATGTATCAAGAGTATTTGTTGGGGTCTTGTCTGTGTTAAGATACAAAAATAAAAAGAAGAAGAAGAGTTGGGTACAGTGGAATGAACAGTTTGAAGGGAAATCTGTTAAGGGAATAGGGAGAAATGAAAATGCAGAGAGAAAGGAAAGAAAAAATACTAAGTGAAAGAGTGCCTGAATAAGGAATTTAAGAAAAGAAATGTCAAATATGAAGTTATAAGTTGTCTTACTCTGGAGTTTGTGATACAAATTCCTCCCCCATTCCCCTACCAAGTTGACAAACTTTTCAGTAAACTTCCATGTCTCACTACTTAGTTGAGTAGTTTCAAATGATGTACGAGAGACTTGGCCTAATAATCCCATAGTTTGATAAATTCCCTGCAAATTTCAGAAGTTTGGAGGAGTATTAATGCTTCTTTAGGCAATAGAATTAAGATTTGGAACAACCTTACCTAGACACCATGGGACAGAAAGATACCAGATGACATCCTTTTTCCACACATAATTAAAAGTTTACATATATAAGTACATGCTTGCACTTATGTGTACATGTGATTGGTGTGCCTATATTTATATGTGCGTGTGTGATGGCATGTATACAAATGAATCGTTGTGCAGTATTAACTTCCCAATAAAGAGAATCCTTACCCTTGTCAAATATCCATCAAGTTTGTGAAAAAATGAGGATCACCCAGGTGAAAACAAGCAAAAGTAATTTTCTCAGAAATAGATAAAGAAGTGAGAAAGCTTTATAGTGGAAAAAAGAGAAGGTT
The DNA here is from genome assembly GCF_937001465.1 of Orcinus orca. Lineage (NCBI taxonomy): Eukaryota > Metazoa > Chordata > Mammalia > Artiodactyla > Delphinidae > Orcinus > Orcinus orca. The sequence continues at coordinate 17,675,580 of NC_064571.1, forward strand.
TCAGGTAAATATGCTTTGATTGGAGGCTGTTGGCATGGGGAAGCTGGAGGTGGGCTAACTATATAATTGGCTAGGAAAGCACTTTTGGCATTGTCTGTGTGGTAGTATTTGAAAGTGGGGGAGGGGCTGCACAATTATGAAAGCTGTCAGTTATTGAACAAGTCTTGGCTATTTTGGGTGGTTGCTACCAAGGTTTTGGGTCAGACTTCTGCTTTTTAATATGACATGGCCATGTCTATTTGTATATTCAGTCTTTCAAATTGTTAAAAAAAAAACTCTATATGCTTTGAGCAGATGAAATTTAGATCTTACCTAAATTCTACCCATGATGAATTAATATTAGAAAATATTCATGAATATAGATAAACAAAAAATAGAAACGTCACCCCCCCAAAATACTAAACACACACAAATACCTTTGAGATTAGTCACTGAACAGAAAAAAAAGAAAATGATAGCTTTGATAAAATTAATACAAAAAATTTAACTCAAAAATAAAACAAAATAAAAAATATTATACATATCTTAAAATGAATTTAATACTCATTTATAAAAAAGTGATGTAAAATAAATAGATCAATTCAGAGAAGGAAGAAATTGATATAAGTGAAATCAGAGGTAAATAAATAAAATAGCAAAATAATAAGAGCTTATGGATAAAATAAAGCTAATTCTAATTTTTAACAAATTAATAAAATATATATTCATTACAAAACTAACCAAAAATAACATAGGATAAATTAAAATATACATATTCAGGAGGAGAATGAATATGTAAGTATTATTAGATTGCAATGGATATTGAATAAATAATGAGTAAATAATTACAATGATATGTCAAAAATATCCACATACAAATCACTTTTTAAAGAAAAATATTAATGTGTCTGAATCAAAAGTATAAATCATGGTAGCTCAAATTTTTGTTTTTTAAGGAACCTCCATACTATTCTCCACAGTGGCTATACCAATTTACATTCCCACCAGCAGTGTAGGAGGGTTGCTTTTTCTCCACACCCTCTCAGTATTTATTATTTGTAGATTTTTTGATGATGGCCATTCTGACCAGTGTGAGGTGTTACCTCATTGTAGTTTTCATTTTCATTTCTCTAATAATTAGTACCGTTGAGTATCTTTTCATGTGCCTTTTGGCCATCTTTATGTCTTCTTTGGAGAAATGTCTTTTTAGATCTTCTGCCCATTTTTTGTTTGGGTTGTTTGTTTTTTTGATATTGAGATATATGAGATGTTTGTGTATTTTGGAAATTAATCCCTTGTCAGTTGCATTGTTTGCAAATCTTTGTTTTTCATTCTGTAAGTTGAATTTTTGTTTTGTTTACGGTTTCCTTTGCTGTGCAAAACTTTTAAGGTTAATTAGGTTCCATTTGTTTATTTTTGTTTTTATTTCCATCCTGCAGGCCACTCCTGGGCATATATCTGGAGAAAAACATAATTCAAAAAGATACATGTACCCCAGTCTTCATTGCATCATTGCAGCACTATTTACAACAGACAAGGCATGGAAGTAATGTTAAGTGTCCATTGACAGATGAATGAATAAAAAAGATGTGGTGTGTATATACAATGGAATATTACTTAGCCACAAAAACAAGTGAAATAATGCTATTTGCAGCAATGTGGATGGACCTAGAGATTATTATAGTAAGTAATGTAAGCCAGACAAAGACAAATATCACATGATACCATTTATATGTGAAATCTTAAAAAAAAAAGGGTACAAATATACTTTTTTACAAAACAGAAATAGACTCATAGACATAGAAAACTAACTTATGGTTACCAAAGGGGAGGGGGAGAGAAGGATAGGTTAGGAATTTAGGATTAAAATATACACACTACTGTATATAAGGTAGATAACCAACAAGAACCTACCATATAGCACAGGGAACCATATTAAATATCTTGTAATAGCTTATAATGGAACAGAATGCAAAAAAAGAAATATATATATATGTGTATTTATGTGTATATATATAATGGAGTCATTTTGCTGTATACCCGAAACTAACACAATATTGTAAGTTAACTATATTTCAATAAAAATAAAAAAGTATAAATCATGTAATGATTAAGAAACATGAGAAGCTAGACATCTTGAAATTTTAACCTTTAAAAATGCCTTGGGCTACATGGATTAATTTGTGAGAACTGTGGAGAATTCAGTTAAGAGAACTATTATTATATTATTCAGTATATATTTTATAATAGAAATAGTGTTTTAAATTTTTTGAAATAATTATATGAGTGTGACATAACCTGACACTGAAACACATTAAAAAAATATGGATGTACACACATGTATACAAATATACAAGAAATCTATTGGCAAACTGCAGCCAGCGAGCCCAGACCAATTTATTGCCTATTTTAGTAAATCAAGTTTTATTGAAAAGTAGCCACACCTATTCATCTGGAAAGGCAGTTGGCAGTTGACTAGCTGCAACTCAGACTTTTGGAGTAGCAAAGACTAATATATTTATTTTTTGTCCTTTATTTGTGAAAAAAAATTGCCAATCTCTGCTATAGATCAGTCTCCCATGGAATTGGATATATAAATATACCAATAATATATCAACACATTAAAACCCATATTATATTATAATTAATTGACTGACAAAATAGAATTAATTTATAGATGCAAATATATTTAAATATTTGGCTATTTAAAGATGAAAAATGATCACAACTTTCTCCTCCATCCTTGCTATCGAAATATTAGTTTTAGTAATGGGGTTCTGGATTGAAATAGGTGTTATGACTTGACCCAGAATTAAGTTATTTTCTCCAAACTGCAAACCTCTTACATCTCATTCCCACAACCATTCCACCACCCCCACCCTGCTATTAAGGAACAAGTTTGCCCCAGTAAACTTAGCTGGTACTATAGGAGCTTCAGAATGAAGTTCTCAAAAAGAGACAAAGGAAGGTGCTCAATCATTCATGCCCAGTGCTTTCAGAAGTCTTACAATTTACTGTTTTTCAGTTGTAAAAAAATGAAGAATTTGATGATGAGGAAGTTCCTACTTTATGTAACAGGACAAAAGAGAGAATGGTTCCTCTTTATGTAACAATATAAAGTATACAATGTAATTATTGCTAGTATTTTTAATAAGTATCCTGATTACCTCAGTCAATGACAAATAAATGTAATAAAAATTCAGCACACATTCTTGAATTATAAAACCTTTTTATAATATAGAAAATGAAAGGAAAACTAAAATCTGCAAATATTAGATTTAATGATGACAGTCTTGAGTAGTATGTTTTTTTTAACATCTTTATTGGAGTATAATTGCTTTACAATGGTTTGTTAGTTTCTGCTTTATAACAAAGTGAATCAATTATACATATACATATGTTCCCATATCTCTTCCCTCCTGTGTCTCCCTCCCTTCCACCCTCCCTAACCCACCCCTCTAGTTGGTCACAAACCACCGAGCTGATCTCCCTGTGATATGCGGCTGCTTCCCACTAACTACCTATTTTGTGTTTGGTAGTATATGTACGTCCATGCCACTCTCTCATTTTGTCACAGCTTACCTTTCCCTCTCCCCATATCCTCAAGTCCATTCTCTAGTAGGTCTGTGCCTTTATTCCCATCTTACACCTAGGTTCTTCATGACCATTTTTTTTTCTTTTTTTTTTTCTTAGATTCCATATATATGTGATAGCATACAGTATTTTTTCTCTTTCTGACTTACTTCACTCTGTGTGACAGACACTAGGCCTATTCACCTGACTACAAATAACTCAATTTCATTTCTTTTTATGGCTGAATAATATTCCATTGTATATATGTGCCATATCTTCTTTATTCATTCATCTGTGGATGGACACTTAGGTTGCTTCCATGTCCTGGCTATTGTAACTAGAGCTGCAATTAATATTTTGGTACATGAGTCTTTTTGAATTATGGTTTTCTCAGGGTATATGTCCAGTAGTGGGATTCCTGGGTCATACAGTAATTCTATTTTTAGTTTTTTAAGGAACCTCCATACTGTTCTCCATAGTGGGTGTATCAATTTACATTCCCACCAACAGTGCAAGACTTCCCTTTTCTACACACCCTCTCCAGCATTTATTGTTTGTAGATATTTTAATGATGATGGTCATTCTGACTGGTGTGAGATGATATCTCATTGTACTTTTGATTTGCATTTCTCTAATGATTAACGATGTTGAGCATTCTTTCATGTGTTTGTTGGCAATCTGTATATCTTCTTTGGAGAAATGTCTATTTAGGTCTTCTGCTCATTTCTGGATTGAGGTGTTTGTGTTTTTGTTATTGAGCTGCATGAGCTGCTTGTAAATTTTGGAGATTAATACTTTGTCAGTTGCTTCATTTGCAAATATTTTCTCCCATTCTGAGGGTTGTCTTTTGGTCTTGTTTATGGTTTCGTTTGCTGTGCAAAAGCTTTTAAATTTCATTAGGTCCCATTTGTTTATTTTTATTTCCATTTATCTAAGAGGTGGGTCAAAAGGGATCTTGCTGTGATTTATGTCATAGAGTGTTTTGCCTATGTTTTCCTCTAAGAGTTTGATAGTGTCTGGCCTTACATTTAGGTCTTTAATCCATTTTGAGTTTATTTTTGTGTATGGTATTAGGGAGTGTTCTAATTTCATACTTTTACATGTACCTGTCCAGTTTTCCCACAACCACTTATTGAAGAGGCTGTCTTTTCTCCACTGTATATTTTTGCCTGCTTTATCAAAGACAAGGTGACCATATGTCCATGGGTTTATATCTGGGCTTTCTATACTGTTACACTGATCTATATTTCTGTTTTTGTGCCAGTACCATACTGTCTTGATAACTGTAGCTTTGTAGTATAGACAAAAGTCAGGGAGACTGATTCCTCCAGCTCCATTTTTCATTCCATGATGGCTTTGGCTATTCAGAGTCTTTTGTGTTTTCATACAAATTGTGAAATTTTTTGTTCTAGTTCTGTGAAAAATGCCAGTGATAGTTTTTTAGGCATTGCATTGAATCTGTAGATTGCTTTGGGTAGTAGAGTCATTTTCACAATGTTGATTCTTCCAATCCAAGAACATGGTATATCTCTCCATCTATTTGTATCATCTTTAATATTTCATCAGTGTCTTATAATTTTCTGCATAAAGGTCTTTTTTCTCCTTAGGTAGGTTTATTCCTAGATATTTTATTCTTTTTGTTGCAATGGTAAATGGGAGTGTTTTCCTAATTTCACTTTCAGATTTTTCATCATTAGTGTATAGGAATGCCACAAATTTCTGTGCATTAATTTTGTATCCTGCTACTTTACCAAATTCATTGATTAGCTCTAGTAGTTTTCTGGTAGCATCTTTAGGATTCTCTATGTATAGTATCATGTCATCTGCAAACAGTGGCATCTTTACTTCTTTTTCGATTCGGATTCCTTTTATTTTTTTCATCTCTGAATGCTGTGGCTAAAACTTTCAAAACTATGTTGAATAATAGTTGTGAGAGTGGGCAACCTTTTCTTGTTCCTGATCTTAGTGGAAATGCTTTCAAGTTTTTCACCATTGAGGATGATGTTGGCTGTGGGTTTGTCATATATGGCCTTTATTATGTTGAAGAAAATTCCCTCTATGCTTACTTTCTGCAGGGTTTTTATCATAAATGGGTGTTGAATTTTCTCAAAAGCTTTCTCTGCATCTATTGAGATGACCATATGGTTTTTCTCCTTCAATTTGTTAATATGGTGTATCATGTTCATTGATTTGCATATATTGAAGAATCCTTGCATTCCTGGAATAAACCCCACTTGATCATGGTGTATGATCCCTTTAATGCGCTGTTGGATTCTGTTTGCTAGTATTTTGTTGAGGATTTTTGCATGTATGTTCATCAGTGATATTGGCCTGTAGTTTTCTTTCATTGTGACATCTTTGTCTGGTTTTGGTATCAGGGTGATGGTGGCCTCGTAGAATGAGTTTGGGAGTATTCCTTCCTCTGTTACATTTTGGAAGAGTTTGAGAAGGATAGATGTGAGCTCTTCTCTAAATGTTTGATAGAATTCGCCTGTGAAGCCACCTGGTCCTGGGCTTTTGTTTGTTGGAAGATTTTAAATCACGGTTTCAATTTCAGTGCTTGTGATTGGTCTGTTCATATTTTCTATTTCTTCCTGGTTCACTCTCAGCAGGTTGTGCATTTCTAAGAATTTGTCCATTTCTTCCAGGTTGTCCATTTTATTGGCATAGAGTTGCTTGTAGTAATCTCTCATGATCCCTTGTATTTCTGCAGTGTCAGTTGTTACTTCTCCTTTTTCATTTCTAATTTTATTGATTTGAGTCTTCTCCCTTTTTTTCTTGATGAGTCTGGCTAATGGTTTATCAATTTTGTTTACCTTCTCAAAGAATCAGCTTTTAGTTTTATTGATCTTTGCTATTGTTTCCTTCATTTCTTTTTCATTTATGATTTCTTTCCTTCTGCATCTATTGAGATTTCTTTCCTTATGATTTCTTTCCTTCTGCTAACTTTGGGGGGTTTTTGGACTTCTTTCTCTAATTGCTTTACATGCAAGGTTAGGTTGTTTATTTGAGATGTTTCCTGTTTCTTAAGGTAGGATTGCGTTGCTATAAACTTCCCTCTTAGAACTGCTTTTGCTGCATCCCATAGGTTTTGGGTCATCGTGTTTTCATTGTCATTTTCTTCTAGGTAATTTTTGATTTCCTCTTTGACTTCTTCAGTGATCTCTTGGTTACTAAGTAGTGTATTGTTTAGCCTCCATGTGTTTGTATTTCTTACATATTTTTTCCTGTAATTGATCTAGTCTCATAGCGTTGTAGTCAGAAAAGATACTTGATATGATTTCAATTTTCTTAAATTTACCCAGGCTTGATTTGTGAGCCAATATATGATCTATCCTGGAGAATGTGCCATGAGCACTTGAGAAGAATGTGTATTCTGTTGTTTTTGGATGGAATGTCCTATAAATATCAATTAAGTCCATCTTGTTTAATGTATTATTTAAAGCTTGTGTTTCCTTATTTATCTTCATTTTGGATGATCTGTCCATTGGTGAAACTGGGGTGTTAAAGTCCCCTACTATGTTTGTGTTACTGTCGATTTCCCTTTTTATGGTTGTTAGTATTTGCCTTATGTATTGAGGTGCTCCTATGTTGGGTACATAATATTTACAATTGTTATATCTTCTTCTTGGATCGATCCCTTGATCATTATGTAGTGTCCTTCTTTGTCTCTTGTAATAGTCTTTATTTTAAAGTCTATTTTGTTTGATATGAGAATTGCTACTCCAGCTTTCTTCTGATTTCCATTTGCATGGAATATCTTTTTCCATCCTCTCACTTTCAAATGTGTGTGTCCCTAGGTCTGAAGTCGGTCTCTTGTAGAGAGCATATATATGGGTCTTGTTTTTGTATCCATTCAGCCAGTCTGTGTCTTTTGGTGGGAGCATTTAATCCATTTACATTTAAGGTAATTATCAATATGTATGTTCCTATTACCATTTTATTAATTGTTTTCAGTTAGTTATTGTAGGTCTTTTCCTTCTCTTTTGTTTCTTGACTAGAGAAGTTCCTTTAACATTTGTTGTAAAGCTTGTTTGGTGGTGCTGAACTCTCTCCGCTTTTGGTTGTCTGTAAAGGTTTTAATTTCTCCATCAAATCTGAATAAGATCCTTGCTGGGTAGAGTAATCTTGGTTACAGATTTTTCTCCTTCATCACTTTAAATATGTCCTGCCAGTCCCTTCTGGCTTGCAGAGTTTCTGCTGAAAGATCAGCTGTTAACTTTATGGGGATTCCCTTGTGTGTTATTTGTTGTTTTTCCCTTGCTGCTTTTAATATATTTTCTTTGTATTTAATTTTTGACAGTTTGATTAATATGTGTCTTGGCGTATTTCTCCTTGGATTTATCCTCTATGGGACTCTCTGTGCTTCCTGGACTTGATTAACTATTTCCTTTCCCATATTAGGGAAGTTTTCAACTATAATCCCTTCAAATATTTTCTCAGTCCCTTTCTTTTTCTCTTCTTCTTCTGGGACCCCTATAATTCGAATGTTGGTGTGTTTAATGTTGTCCCAGTGGTCTCTGAGACTGTCCTCAGTTCTTTTCATTCTTTTTCCTTTATTCTGCTCTGCAGTAGTTATTTCCACTATTTTGTCTTCCAGGTCACTTATCCATTCTTCTGCCTCAGTTATTCTGCTATTGATCCCATCTAGAGTATTTTTCATTTCATTTATTGTGTTGTTCATCATTTCTTGTTTCCTCTTTAGTTCTTCTAGGTCCTTGTTAACTGTTTCTTGCATTTTGTCCATTCTACTTCCAAGATTTTGGATCATCCTTACTATCATTATTCTGAATTCTTTTTCAGGTAGACTGCATATTTCCTCTTCATTTGTTAGGTCTGGTGGGTTTTTCCCTTGCTCCTTCATCTGCTGTGTGTTTTTCTGTCTTTTCATTTTGCTTATCTTACTGTGCTTAGGGTCTCCTTTTTGCAGACTGCAGGTTCGTAGTTCCCATTGTTTTTGGTGTCTGTCCCCAGTGGTTAAGGTTGGTTCAGTGGGTTGTGTAGGTTTCCTGGTGGAGGGGACTAGTGCCTGTATTCTGGTGGATGAGGCTGGATCTTGTGTTTCTGGTGGGCAGGTCCACACCTGGTGGTGAGTTTTGTGGTGTCTGTGACCTTATTCTGATTTTAGGCAGCCTCTCTGCTAATGGATGGGGCTGTGTTCCTGTCTTGCTAGTTATTTGGCATAGGGTGTCCAGCACTGTAGCTTGCTGGTCATTGAGTGAAGCTGGGTCTTGGTGTGAGATGGAGATCTCTGGGAGATGTTTGCCATTTGATATTATGTGGAGCTGGGAGGTCTCTTGTGGACCAGTGTCCGGAAGTTGGCTCTCCCACCTCAAAGGCACAGCACTCACTCTTGGCTGGAGTACCAAGAGCCTTTCATACAAATGGCTCAGAATAAAAGGTAGAAAAAATAGAAAGCAAGAAAGAAAGAGGATAAAATAAAATAAAATAAAATAAAGATAAAATAAAGTTACCAAAATAACAAATATTATGAAAAAAAATTTTAACTAAAAAAAAAAAAAGATAAAAAGAATAGATGGACAGGGCTTCCCTGGTGGCACAGTGGTTGAGAGTCTGCCTGCCGATGCAGGGGACACGGGTTCGTGCCCCGGTTTGGGAAGATCCCACATGCCACGGAGTGGCTGGGGCCGTGAGCCATGGTCACTGAGCCTGTGCATCCGGAGCCTGTGCTCCACAACAGGAGAGGCCACAACAGTGCAAGGCCTGCGTACCGCAAAAAAAAAAAAAAAAAAAAAAATGGACAGACAGAATCCTAGGACAAATGGTGAAAGCAAAGCTATACAGACAAAATCTCACACAGAAGCATACACATAGACACTCACAAAAAGAGGAAAAGGGGAAAAAATATTATATCTTGTTCCCAAAGTCTACCTCCTCAATTTGGGATGATTCGTTGTCTATTCATGTATTCCACAGATGCAGGGTACATCAAGTTGATAGTGATTTTATCCACTGCTCCTGAGGCTGCTGGGAGAGATTTCCCTTTCTCTTCTTTGTTCGTACAGCTGCCGAGGTTCAGCTTTGGATTTGGCCTCGCATTTGCGTGTAGGTCACCTGAGGGTGTCTGTTCTTTGCTCAGACAGGACAGGGCTAAAGAAGTAGCTGATTCACGGGCTCTGGCTCACTCAGGCCGGGGAGAGGGAGGGGTACGGACGCGGGGTGAGCCTGCGGCAGCAGAGGCCAGTGTGACGTTGCACCAGCCTGTTGCATGCTGTGCGTTCTCCCAGGGAAGTTGTCCCTGGATCACGGGATCCTGGCAGTGGCGGGCTGCACAGGCTCCCAGGAGGGGAGTTGTGGAGAGTGACCTGTGCTTGCACACAGGCTTCTTGGTGGCTGCAGCAGCAGCCTTAGCATCTCATGCCCGTCTCTGGAGTCCGCCCTGATAGCCGCATCTCTCGCCAGTCTCTGGAGCTCCTTTAAGCAGCGCTCTTAATCCCTTCTCCTCGCACACCAGGAAACAAAGAGGCAAGGAAAAGTGTCTTGCCTCTTCGGCAGGTTCCGACTTTTTCCCAGACTCCCTCCCAGCTAGCTGTGGTGCACTAGCCCCCTTCAGGCTGTGTTCATGCCGTCAACCCCAGTCCTCTCCCTGCGCTCTGACCGAAGCCCGAGCCTCAGCTCCCAGCCCCTGCCCGCCCCGGCGGGTGAGCAGACAAGCTTCTTGGGCTGGTGAATGCGGGTCGGCACCGATCCTCTGTGCGGGAATCTCTCCGCTTTGCCCTCCGCACCCCTGTTGCTGTGCTGTCCTCTGTAGCACCGAAGCTTCCCCCCTCCGCCACCCACAGTCTCTGCCCATGAGGGGGCTTCTAGTGTGTGGAAACCTTTCCTCCTTCACAGCTCCCTCCCACTGGTGCAGGTCCCGTTCCTACTATTTTGTCTCTGTTTTTTCTTTTTTCTTTTGCCCTACCCATGTACGTAGGGAGTTTCTTGCCTTTTGGGAGGTCTGAGGTCTTCTGCCAGCGTTCAGTAGGTGTTCTGTAGGAGTTGTTCCACATGTAGATGCATTTCTTATGTATCTGTGGGGTGGAAGGTGATCTCCGCATCTTACTCTTCCGCCATTTTCTCCAGAACTCTTGAGTAGTATTTACCAGAGTATGTTTCATATACAAAACAAAATCTCAAGACAAACAAAATTTAGACTTTTTTTTTTCTCAAATACTTTTTAAAAAGACTCTAAACTGTATGCAGTGTTAGGGATTTCCAATGTACTTTAGTGTATCGAAGCTTTGACATATCTAAGTTATATATTTATTAAATATGTAACCATGTTTAATTTAGAAATTCCCAAACAAGAAATTTTTCATTCAGTGTTCATTATCCTACTGTTGAAATGCTGAAAAAGAAAGTTTCTACAGAGAAATTTTCTCCATTTGATCAGTGAAAAGTATATATGTGTGTATGAGTATACTTAAGTATATAAAAAACAAAATCAAGTGACATATTAACACTAGAAATAATGTTAATCACAAATGTGAAGGACTTCTGAAAAGACCTGTATATTTCTACAGATATGCCATAACAATATGAAAGTTGAGATGTTCCATTTTCATGGATACAAATATCTGTTTTCTTAAATCTGTCAATACCCTTCAAGTTCATTCATAAATTTACTTCATTTCTTTCAAAAGAAATGGAGAATTTAACAGTGAAGATTTTATTGGGTTGATTTTAAACTTTCTCTGGAAGAAAATTGATGGGTGAGAATTGTCAGGATTTGCAAGATGAAGAAGAAGGAGTGAGATAGGAGCACTTCTTTCAAAAATTAACTGAACATCCAAGAGGCTTGCAATCATCTCAGTTTCAGCTGTTCACAAGCCCTTAAAACATCTAAGTTTTCAAATATTTCTTGAATTCTGTGAACGAATAAACACAACTATTTGTGATGTTAGTTCAAACTGCAGTTTTATTAGTTACAACCAATATCATCTGTATTAGTTACCTACTGCCGCAAAGCAAATGACTCCAGACCTTAGCAACTTGGTACATCATTTGTTACCTCACAGTTTCTGTGGGTCAGGAGTTCAGGCTCAGCTGAGCTGGGTGCCTCTGGCACAGCATTGCTCACAAGGCAGCTTTCAAGGTGTAGACCAGGGATAAAGTCATCTCAAGGTTGGACTGGGGGAGGATCATTTTCAAGGTCCTTCATGTAATTGTTGGAAGCTGGGTTTGGCAGTATATACGTAACAATTAAGAAAATATAAAGGAGATTTTTGCTACGGGGCAAATAATGGGACAATGCAAAAGACTTTAGCTCCCACAGTGACTGTAAAATAAACTGAGACAAAATAAAATGCGGACTTTTAAAAATAGGACTAAAAGCCCTGGATGAAAGGAAGTCTTAAATGAACTGAATACTATAGAAATGCTGCCCCCAGTATTTGAGTAGAGAGTGTTGACAGCAACTGTAACTGAGAACTGGGTTCTGGAAGCCTGCTCTAGGGGAGATTGCTTACAGTGTGAGGACAAAGAACCCAAGCCAGTGACGAAAGTGTAGGTTGGCATGACAGTTTGGAGTGTGGAAATACCCTAAAGCAATAACTGATTGGGGGGCACATCAATTCCCCCTGTGTCTACTGCCTCAGATTTTTGCAAAAAAAAAAAAAAAAAAAAGGCAGCAATGGAGGAAGATATATTAATTAGAGAGAAAATTCAAAAATATCTAAAACTGTGCCTGATGTATTTAAATCTCAAATACTGACAAAGACATCTGCTAGAGCCCTTAAGGGTTGGCTTAATCACAGGTAAATTTTAATCTAATAAAGTTGACCCAGCCTCAGGTTAATTTAATAATCTAATAAAGTGTGACCTAGTTTCAGATTAACTTAATTCTAGAACTCTAAATGATCAACCTCTCGCTCTAAACACCAAATTCAAGAAAATGATGTCAACAATGCTAAACCAAAGTTTTCACTGTACTCTTATACTCTAAATACATAGAAAATCATAAGATAACAAGAGAAGCTAGAAATTTTGACCTATTTTCTAAAAAAAAAATCTATGTAAATAGAACTAGATTAACAAATGACCGAAGCATTGGAATTAACAGACAAGGGTTTTAAAACAACTATTTATAGACATTACATAATTCACAGGAAAAGATGAGTTTAATAAGGGAAGGGATAAGGTAGTTCAAGAGAGATGAGGAAATACTAAAAATGAAAACAATAATTGAAAATTCAATAATTAGAAATAAAATTAATTTAAAATAAGCATGAAATGGACTTAAGAGCAGAATGAACATACAGAATAAAAAAACAGTGAACTGGAGAATGGGTAAGTACAAATTATTTAAAGTGAAACAAGAGACAAATAGTTTGGAGAAAAAAAAGAAATATAGCCTAAGCAAGTTTGGGATTAATACCATATATTCTAAAATACATGTTATTGTAGAAATGGATGGAAAAGAGAATGTGAATGGAGCAAAAATAATGGAGGATCACAAACAATATATTTCAGATTTGAAAACGTTATCTTACAGGTCGAAGAATATCAATAATCCCCAAGCAGAAAAAGAAAAAAAAATAAAATAAGATTTTCATGAGTGAGAGCAAGAATGAGAACAAGAGAGAGTGAGAGATAACAGATGCTTAACTATATCAAAGAGAAATTTCTGATAAGCAATAATAAAGATAAATCTGTAATGTGACCAGAGCAGGGAAACACACAGGATTTTACCTACAGGGCAACAAGTTAAATACAGCTGTCTTTTAATGAAACAGATAAGATTCAGAAGATGGTGAATAGACATCTGTAGGTGCTGATAGAAAAAATGAAACAAACATGTCAGTCTATAAAATCGATAGCCAGAAAAATCATCATTTAAAAACGAAGGCAAGCAAAACATTTTCAGAAACATAAAAGATACTTGGTTCTGTTAATACAGATACTTTCTAGGAGAAATGCATAAGGATATTCTATAGGTAAATTATACTAATTAAAAACTCAGAACTATAGAGAATACAATTAATAGTAAATATGTAGGTAACTATAAGACATTTTCCCCTCTTAATTTCTGTAGAAGAAAAATGACTCTTGGGGAATGAGATAAAGCAGCTGGCATAAAATCCATTTATTCACTTTGATTGGGGTTGCATCCAGGGACAAATAATAGAAATTAGGTGACAGTATAATCTCCCTGTTAACTGGCCTGCTGATCAAACAGACTGATGATATTTGCTAAAAGACTCCTTAGTTAGATGACCTTAGGAAGATGTCCCTAGCTAAGGATTACTTTTATTAAGAAAGAAAAGGTGGGAGAAGGAAGAAAAGAAAGAAAGGAAAGAGAAAAGAAGGCAGGAATGGAGGGATCTGTTACTAGACTATGTTGCTGAGTTATAAAACTGAAAATTTCATAAATTAAGTTTCCTTGCTGAAACTGAACTTTGGAAACTTATACACAATTTGGGTCAGACAGCACATGTCCAATGTGGAGAGGAAGGATGCAGGGGTCATGTGAGAAGTTCAGCAAAACTTTACTTTGAGTCAAGGATTGAGTATCTTTGAAATTATTAGTAAAGCTTGACACTGGTTCAATTGTTTAATTAGATTGAGTGTGATTTGACAATTCAACAATTTAAGATAGCACAACTGCATAAAGCAAAATAATAATCACGTTTATAGCACATAGAAGTATTTGATGAAAATCACAAAATGAATGAAGGGTGGTAAATTGAATATACTATTAGTCGTTCTTTTCATCATATGTGAAGTAATAGTATTTCAAAATAGACTTAGGATTTCTTAAGGTCATACAAATGCAACAAGCAAAAATGAAAGAGAAATAGAGGAGATAAAATCTAATATTAAAAAATTCTCACTTAATTAAAACAACAGGAAAGGAAAAAGAAAATATAAAACAGAGGAGTCAAATAGAAAAATAATCAAATGACATATTTAAATAGTCATATAAGCTAAACATTCTAAGGAAGAGATTGTCAAATTGGATATAAAAGCATGATCCAACAATGTGCCTTATACAAGATACACAATTTAGATATAAAGACAGAGAGTTTTATGGATACATTTTTATTTTGTAAATGCAAAAAGTAAATAAGAGGACAAAAACAAACATTGATAACTACACTTGCAAATTGGCTGCAACAAATTCAATAAAAAAATTAAGATATATTTATGGATATACTATCAATAAACAACTGGAAAACTACAATGGAAATACCATTTCAAAAGGATAAGAAATTAGAAATATATTTAAAAGACATGCAAGAAATCTACATTGTATACAATTGTATATAATACATTGTATGAAATACTGTATATCATATATTGTATAAAATACTGCTGAGAGAAATAAAAGAAGATACAAATAAGGACATTTAAGTTTCTTGGATTAGAAGAATTTACATTGTCTGAAAAATCCATTATCCTCATATTGATCTTTAGAGTCAACAAAATCCCAAATACCCAATACCCTTTTTTTTTGTTGTTTAATATGTGAATGAATGTATAATATACATATGACATGCTGATTCTAAAACTGATATGGAAGTACAGACTTAGAGTAGCCAAAACAATCTTGCAGAAAAACAAATTCAAAGACCTTAGACTATTTAATTTTATAATTTATTCTAATGCCACAACAATCAAGAAAATGTGTTCTTGATTTAAATTGAAAAAATATAATCAGTAAAATACAATAAAGGGGGTCAGAAATAGAATGATACTTAGTAAGTCAGTTGGCTTTTGACAAAGATTCCAAAACACTTCAATGTGAAAATGAAAAGCTCTTTTCCAAATATTGCTGGATTAACTAGATGACTATACAGATAAAGTTGAGGTCAAATCCCACCTCACATTAGCTATATGAAGTCTGATATACACCTAACTCTTAACAGTTTTAATATGTGATTCAAGCTGAGAGGACACTTCTCTATCGTCTTCTCTCTCTTCCTTTTTTTCCCTTTTTCTTCCTACCTCCATTTACTTTCTTCCTTCCCCCCACTTTGTGTTTTTTAAATTTCTTCCTTCTTTCTTCCCTCTCATCCTTTCCCATTCCATTCTTCTGCCTTCTTTCCTACTTTCTTTCTTCCTTCCATTTTTACATTCTGCATTTCTGACTTCTTTGACCTTTCACAATGACCATGAATTACCTTATATAATAAAAACAAATGAATTTATCTTATGTTTTACACTGATATTTCTTCAAAATTATTATAGAGCTAAAGCATCCAGAAGACTCTAAGAGATTTACTACTAGAACATTATACTGTTATTGTTTTTCTGTTTGTTTGTTTGCTTTTGAACCAACTTTTCCATCTAGGGCAAGTTTTAAAAAGTCAAACATAGTAGATAATATTTATTGAATTTGATTTTTGTTTCTGCGAATCCAAATAGATAATTTGATTGATAGTTATTCCTTTGCAAAACCCACAATAAAGAGTATTAATATAATCATGTACAGGTCATGGATCAGGGCATCATTTCTGCTTAAAATTAAGAGACAGGATTTAACAACTAGAGTTGTTTTCCTGACATGACATTGAATAATGAATATATTATGGCTTTGTTTTATTTGGATTTTACCTATACTTATGTTTGTCACCTGGCTAAATAAATCAACCTTATTAATTATTTGTTATATTTTGTACTGTCTGAGCAAAGATTCAAAATATTCAACTAAACATGGAATATGCAAGTATATACTAATCTGCTTATTTCTCCTTTCCTTTCATACCTGAATAAGTCTTTGCAGTTTGGGCACAAACACATTTCAGGTAACTGTTATCAATTTAAACTTATGTTATATCAGCTCTAAGGAAGCAGTTGAAATTTAAATATCACTTTAAAATACTATGAATTTACAAGAACATTACCAACCCTAAACAAACAAATCAACAAAAAAATCATTCTTACCCTCTTAATGTTCCCTGCTTAGTTCACATTCCTGTATATTAAATGGTTTTCTTAGGCTTTTTGGCTCTCTCTGGTAAAAATCTATAATCTGATTCCCAAATGAGTTTGACATGCTAACTATAGGAGTACTGCAAGGTTTTAAAATCCAGCTCTTTATGAAGATCATTTCTCACAGTATGCTGAAATTTGACTTTCAGAGATTAGAATGAGAAAAAGGATATATTAGCTATTAAAGTGATCCATCCCTGCTGCCAATGAAAATCAAAATCACATTTATCAGCATGCCTCTTATGCTGGCTTTGATATAGACAAGCATATTTTTACACAGGAGAAAGCACAGAAATACATCCTCATCCAAGTTCAGTAACAAATTGTGACCCTCAGTTCTGTTACAAGACTAAAATTTTGTTTCATTGAAATAGAATTGCTATCTTTTAAAAAATACATGTTAAGTTTAATGTTAAATGAAATCTCATATCCTATCAACCTGTGGGCCATAATTATTTGTGTTAAATACGTATCTTCTCAATTATCAGTCTCTGAGTATTAGGACTGTCATTGTGGCCTTATCTTACGTGGAACAAACTCAGCTCTACCCCAAGGCAGGCCTAGGATCTGGTCAAGCAGGCCTTAGGTAAAAGGACCATATATTCCAGTTTAAGGACACAGTCCTATTGTATGCTCATGGTCCTGAATTTGACTCTATTTTCTACGTCTGAGCTTTATACCTTTCCCTAGAGATCTAGAATTATCCTTGAAGCCTGACTGAAGCCACTGTATATATATCTTATTCTTATGCTAGGCCTTTGCCTTTACACTGTGTTCAGTGTACCAGTTTCAGTAAAATTGTGGTTCTACTTTTTTTTTTTTTTGTGGTTCTACTTTTTATTGGCTATTCCTTCCCAGCACCTGGGTTGCTTCCCCTGAAACTCAGTTCACTGGGTAGAAGCTCACAACATGGTGATGTGCTTTCCTGATGCACACCGCCTTAGCTGTTTTTATCGTTTTCCTTTGAGTGGCCCATTTTTGTTTTACAAGAGGTTCAGTATCACAGGTCAAAACCTCCTGGATGCCCAATGCTTTCTTGAAACAACAAAGTTGTTGCAGTATTTTAACTGATCTTTCCAGAAAATTTCCATTTAGTCTACACCTCCAGTACTTACCTCACTTCAATTCATATGTATCTTTTTAAGACCTGGTACTTTTGAGTCTGCCTTTCCTACAATAGTTAACCCCCTAATACAATAATGTCTTTTTGTGCCCTAAAATATGAAAATGAGTGAATGAGAAAGGTTTTATTTTACCTAGAGTGAAGAAGAGACGGTCATATAAATTGAATATGCATTTGAACTTCTTCCTTGGAGATTAATTGCTCTTGGAGTGTCTATTATTTAATACAGCATTGCTAGGTCTTTTACCTATTTTTCTTACTCTTTTTTCCCATAACCCTGCTATATAGGTATGCTACATTCAGTTTTCTTATGATGAAATTGAGTTGCAGAAAGATTAAGGTCACTCACCTTGCAAGTGGAGAAACCAGGATTTGAAAGCCAGTCATCTTTCTACTCAGTGATGTTGCCTCTAAGCAGAGAGAATAAAAGGCCTCTGTCTCCCCCATCACCTCCATGTAATTGATTCTGAGTTTTTCAACTTAAAAGAGCTCGCTTCTCTATCATTTCCCTATGAATCCCCACATGCCATTTCATCTAATAAGATATTTAATCAGATATTGCCTTGGGTTGGTAACTACTTCACATATAGATGTAATTTCTCTACAATTTTATTGTAAGCTCTGTGAGGACAAATATACTTTCACTTTTTACACTTTATGTGGCAACTAGCACAACACAGATACATCCGGTAAATTTCTCCTGAACTGCATTTTGTAACATAAATGTGGTTGTGTTCTTTGGGGGGAAATCTCTGTGCAAATAAAAGCACTTTTATAAATACTTAGTACCTATTTTCAATGTGAATGTCAGGCACTTCTTGTACTCCTTGATAATTGGAGGATGAAAGCAGACAACATAATCTTTGTTTTTTCCTCCTTTCTTTCTCTTACTGGGGTTAAACACCAAATTCAATTTATGGAGAAGCCTTAATTTATTTTTAAACTCTTGTACCTATATCCATTCATTCAAAATATAGACTACAGGAAGCAACTGCTTTAATCACAATAGCAAATAAATCAATGATGAAACATGGCTCAAGTTGAATTCCTAACTGTAGGTTTTTTCTAAAATAAAAAAAACAAAAGTATATCACGCTTCAACTGAATAGTTTACCCACAGGTAAAAAAAACTACTGAATATATTATTTGAGAAAACTCACAAATAGGAGTATATATATTTCAAATTATTTTAAAACTTCACAGGTAAATCTTTTCACTTCACTCTTCAAAAAATTTCTTTAAAAATTCTTTAAAGTTCTAGTATTTCCATAATTATGGATGAAAGTATGAGGCACTACAGAAAATACAGGAAAACAACCACACTTAATCAACTTTCAGTATTACCTAGGATCAGTTGAGATATCAGTGACAGGAATAAAAAGAAAGAAAATCTCTATGCTTCTGGATCAAAGTGGCTACTATATACTCATGGTAATAGTATTAATAATCTCAGGGACTTCCCTGGTGGTCCAGTGGTTAAGACTCAGGGCTTCATTGCAGGGGGCCCAGGGTCCATCCCTGGTCAGGGAAGTGAGATCCCACATGCCCTGCAGTGTGGCCAAAAATAAATAAATAAATAATATTTAAAAAATAATAATATTCTCAAGTGACTGGGCATAAAATAATCTCCCAGTCATCTTTTCGAAAATCACAAAACCTGTTTCTCAAACCTCTGTAACTATCCACACTCTTGCTTTTCTGACAATGCCAGAGTGTTACAAGAGTTAAAGGAAACAACATTCTTTGTAACATGAGCTCTGAGTAATGGAAAAGACAAGAAAACACTTTGTCTAATTCCTTAGCTAAATTTAATAAATTGGAAGGCAGTCTTTATTCGCCTGAGGGATGCTCCAGTTTTACTTGTTGCTGTTTGGTTATAACTTTGATTGTAATTAAAAGTTAGGTATGTCATCTTCAATTTAAATCACCAGAGATGGGTGTTGTTTCAAGATTACCAGGCTTTTGCCTCCTCAGCCATTAGTAATTAGGCATATTCGATTGGTTATTATTCTTTCTATATTCCCTTTGAATATATATTGATGGCTGCTATTCAGAGGACAATCACTTTCCCCTTGGTCTTAGGAATCTGTGAATCGACCCAATTAGAAAGCTGGTCAGTGTGTGAAATGAGTTTGACAGCTTTGATCCAAGGAGCTATAAATTCTGCCATTTTCTTCACAGAATCAATATTGTTTTCTACACTCTTTTCTCTAGTGGTAGTGGTGGGGCTATTAAAATGAGGGTTCATGTGGGACTTCTTAAAATCTCAGAGAGTAAGAGAGTCTAAGTTCCCAGTTCGTATGAAAATTATTCCCAGAGAGGGCTTCCCTGCTGGCGCAGTGGTTAAGAATCCACCTGCCAGTGCAGGGGACACGGGTTCGATCCCTGGTCCAGGAAGATCCCACATGCCGTAGAGTAACTAAGCCCATGTGCCACAACTACTGAGTCTGTGCTCTAGAGCCTGCAAGTCACAACTACTGAAGCCCACGTGCCACAACTACTGAAGCCCGTGCACCTAGATCCTGTGCTCCCCAACAAGAGAAGCCATCGCAATGAGAGACCCACATACCACAACTAAGAGTAACCACCACTCGCCACAACTAGAGAAAGCCTGCACACAGCAATGAAGACCCAACACAGCCAAAAATAAATAAACAAATCTATTAAAAAAAAGTTAATTCTTTAAAAAAAAAATTATTCCCAGAGAGAAAATAGATATTACTCTCCACATAAGAACCAAAGAGAGGTTTCAAAACCTTAATTATACAATATTTATTACCTTCATCCAATTTTTCATCAATTCCTATCATATTTAGAAAGAAAATGAAATACTAATCCTTTGTAAAAAACTTGAATCTACATTATCTGTTCCCTGGCTCTTTTTCTGACTTCATTTCCTACCCACTCTTCACCTTTCAAACTCAGTTTTAGCCACATTGGTTTTCTTGATAATCCTTGAATAAAATAAGTACAGTCCAGGCTTTGCAGGTTTTGCTTACTCTTTCTGATATAACATATTCTCTGCTACCATAGCACCTCATATATTCTCATGGCTGGCTTCTGAAGGACCTGCTGTATGGAAAGTATCATCAGTAACAACAATAGCAAACTGCAAAATATTTCCTGTCAACATAGCTCACCTTGGAAGCAATCCTTGACTTGGGCTTGTGCATCCTCTAATGGCCTTCCTGAATACATACCATATCATCTAATGTAGTCCTATTTTTTCTTTGTTTTCTTACTCTGCCTTTTGCTTTTCAACAGTGATCTCTACTGATTACAAATAATAACACACACACATTTTTTATTTTAGGTGACCTCTCCTAGTATGGCACTTGAACATAGACACTTTCCAATGGATATGTAATATAATTAAGAAATAAATCTTTGTAATTTTAAGACATTAAGGTTTTGGTCCTGTTTGTTACCAGTACATACCAAGACCATCTCAACTTGATCAGGTTCAATTTTATTTTATTCTATATGGAACATTAATGGTTACAAGTATTAAAATGTGCATCTTTGCAGTGTCAGATCTGAAGTAAACCCAGTCATCATATTTGTTTGCATTTGGATGTATAATCTCCTCTGACCCTCATCTATCCCTAGAAGGTAATGATCCTCCCTGCAGTAGATGACAACACAGAAGTTAACACAGCTTGAACTTTTACTGAGGTTATGGTATAAGGAAGGAGTAGAACAAGGATGAAACAAAATTGAAATTGAGATCCAGACACTGTACCCTTAAGATTACATTATAATCTGTCAAATTTAAGTGTCTGAAGGGGTAGTAAAATGTTGTAAAGTATTGTTAATAAAATGTTGTAAAATTAGTATGATGGAGTGGGCAAAACTTACTTGGTGTGGATTTCACCTTGACATTGTATCTTTTTTTTTGCGGTATGTGGGCCTCTCACTGTTGTGGCCTCTCCTGTTGCAGAGCACAGGCTCCGGACGCTCAGGCTCAATGGCCATGGCTCACCGGCCCAGCCGCTCCACGGCATGTGGGATCTTCTCAGACCAGGGCACGAAACCGTGTCCCCTGCATCGGCAGGAGGACTCTCAACCACTGCGCCACCAGGGAAGCCCTTGACATTGTATCTTTAAGGCAGCATTATGTATTCACACACAACTACCAATGAATGTGCACTGTGAGGCTTCTCAATGCTTTTCACAGCAATTATTCTGTACCCGAATTGCTTGCTCTTGTCTCTGTTTCTGAATTTATCCTTATTATAATATTTTTGGATCCACTTCTCATTTTCTACCCTGTTACTTATCTAAACACTGCACTATATTTAAGTTGGATTTCCACAGGTTAATGCTGCTTTCCCGGGAAGACTCAGTTCAAACAAGTTGATTAGCTCCTTATGCAAAATTGTATAAAATAAGTAAATAAAAATTCCCACTAACACCAACAGTACTAACTCAGGAAATATTTCTTGTCAAAGACAGCCCATGTGGAACCAATCTTGTGTCAGTCTTTTGCTGTAGGACCAGGCCTACAGCATGGAGCTGGGGGTTAAAAGTATGACCTACACCTACCAATTCCTTTAATTTTTAATTGACACTCTGCTTTTTTTTTTCCCATAGCTAAAATGCACTGTCACCACCAGCTATGTCAGTAGATTAAAATGCTTTCAATGGAATGACTTTCAAGAAAGTTGTAAGGTTGATGCTGAACATGGGCAAAATATAAGCTTGCATGGGAGGTAGGATCCGACAACAACTTTCCTCACCAACTTATCACTCACATTTAAAACCTTCTGAGGATAAATCATTACCTTTTCAGAAAGAGAGGAAGAGGAGATAAGCAGGAGTTCATTTATTTCATTCAAGATTTTTAGGAACAAAGTTACCAGGGAACAGTGTTAGGGTATGTATGACTGCACTGGTGAGTTATAATCAGAGAGGTCAGGGCTTTAGTAACTTTGTGGTTCCAGAAAATATACTAAATTGTGACTTTCAGGAAGCAGCAATCAAGAGAGAGAAAAAAAGTTAAGTGGCTGAAGAGACAGAATTTACATAATAGTTTCAATTATATAGCACCTTTTTGGACTATAAGACTGAAAATTCACAGTCAAATCATCTACCTTTATAGTAAACAATAACAGATATTAAATGACTACAGTTAGAGATAAATAGCTTAAATAAATCATGATCCTTAAATGATATAAATTTGAAAGGGTATTAATTATAAATCACATATATATATATATATATATATATATGCCATAGATTGAACATGATAGGGTGTAACATGTTAAGGAATTTGGAAAAAAATACCTCAAGAAAGAGCAGTCAATTAAAAAAGAAAAGAAAAGGAATAGGCTAGAGAGAAAACTTGATAAGGCAGCTGCATTTAATCAAGTACTAGAAACTAGATAGGGCTGTGATATTCATTCTTATGTGTCAACCTGGCTGCTCTATTGTACTAGGTTCCCAGGGCTGCTGTAACAAAGTAATGTAAATGGTGTGGTTTGAAACAACATAGATGTATTATCTCACAGTTCTGGAAGTTAAATATTGAAAATCAAGATGTCAGCAAATTCTTGCTCCCTCTGAAACCTGAATTGGAAGATCTTTCATTGCCTCTTGCAACTTCTGGTAGCCCCAGGCATTTCTTGGCTTGTGGCAACAAGCATAAATCTAATCACTGTCTCCTTCAGATGGCAAACTTTATGTCTCAGTGTACCTCTATCTCTGTGCCCAAATTTCCCTCTCCTTACAAGGATAAGAGTCATATTGGATTTAGGGCCCACCCTAACCCATTATAATTTTATTGTAAATTGATGACATCTGTAAAGACCCTATTTCCAAATAAAGTCACATTCACAGATTCTGAGAGATATTCAATTTTGGAGAGAGGGAGCATACTCTAGCACAAAGCTAGAGTACCCAGTGATTGGGTCAAATACTAATCTAGGTATTACATGAAGGTGCTTTGTAGATGGTTAACATTTACAATCAGAGGTTTTTCAGTAAAGAAGATTACCTTCCATATTGTATTGGTGTCATCAAATCAACTGAAACCCTGTAAACAAAAAACAGAAACTGAGCTTTCCTAGGGAAGAAAAATTCTGCCTCAATACTGAATCATTAAATCCTACCTGAGAGATAGAGAGAAGGGGATATTATATATATGTCATGTATTATATATAATTATATATATATAAATATATATATATATCCTATTATAGCCAATAGAATATATAACCAATATGTATATAATAGAATATATAACCAATGTATATATATGTTATATACATTATATATACATATGCATAGAAAACATATATAAGGAAACATCTATTTATCAATCTCCATTGTGTTTCTCTGGAAAACTGTGACTAATGCAAGGGCATAGACAAAAGGGAAGAAGCAAGACAGTATTTAAGATAAGAGAGAACAGGATCTTAAATTTAGATCACTGAGGATTTCTAACTAGGATTTTATTCTGGATTTTTTAAAGGTGAAGTTTTTATTTTACCTTCACTTATGTCTTCTTTCATTCTCTTCCTTTCTTCATGTAGATCTGAGTTTCATCTTCCTTCTCTCTAAAGTACTCTTTTTAAACATTATTATTAGTTTTTTGGCAAGGTAGGTCTACTGGCAACAAATTTCCTCAATTTTTGCTTATCTGAGAAAGTCTTAATTTCTCCTTAACTTTTGAGGGGTAATTTCACATACAGAATTATGGGTTGGTGATTCTTTTTCTCTGAACACTAGGTATTTCACTCCACCGTCTTCTTGTTTGCATGGTTTCTGAGGAGAAGTCAGATGTAATTCTTATCTATTCCTATATAGATATAGTGTTTCTCCCTGTGGCTTCTTTCAGGATTTTTTTCTTTATCTTTGATACTCTGGAGTTTAAAATTAACATGCCTAAAAGTAGTTTTTCTGTCATTTTCCTGGTGTTCCCTGAGCTTTCTGGATCTGTGGTTTCATGTTTGATAGTAAATTGGAGAAATTCTCAGTCGTTATGATTTCAAATATTTTTTTCTATTCTTTTCTCTCTTCTTTTGGTATTCCCATTACACATATGTCACACCTTTTGTAGTTACACCATAATGTTTTGCTATTCTGTTCTGTTCATTTTTTTCCCATCTTTTTTAAAATTTCTGTTTTTTTTCAGTTTTGGGAGTTTTTGCTGAGATATCCTCAAGCTCAGAGATTCTTTCCTCATTCCTGTCCATTCTACTAATCAGCCCATCAAAGGTATTCTTCATTTCTGTCACAGTGCTTCTGATCTCTACCATTTCTTTTCAGTTCTTTCTTAGAATTTACATCTCTCTGCTTACATTGCCTATCTGTTCTTGCATGTTGTCTATTTTATAAAAGAGCCATTAACATATTAGTCAGAGGTTTTTTGTTTTGTTTTTTTTCTTTTCTGGAATCTTAGTTCCCTGACCAGGGGTTGAACCCGCATCCCCTGCATTGGAAGGGCAGAGTCTTAACCACTGGATCACCAGGGAAATCTCTAGTCAGAGTTTTTAATTCTTGATTTGATAATGCCAATGTCCCTGATGTGTCTGGTTCTGATACTTGCTCTGCCTCTTTACATTATGTATGTTGTCTTATAGCATGCCTTGTAATTTTTCTCAATAGCCAGACATGTACTGGGTAAAAGAAATTATTGTAAATAGGCCTTTAGTAATGTGGTGGTGAGATGTGCAGTGGGGTGGGCATGGGAAAGCATTCTGTAGTCCTATGACTAAGTTTCACTTTTTTAGTGAGCCTGTGCATCTGGACTCTGAGCTTCTCAAGTATTTCTATCTTTCTGCCCCCTTAGGTGAGACAGGATGGTG
The DNA here is from genome assembly GCF_937001465.1 of Orcinus orca. Classification (NCBI taxonomy): domain Eukaryota; kingdom Metazoa; phylum Chordata; class Mammalia; order Artiodactyla; family Delphinidae; genus Orcinus; species Orcinus orca. Next base: position 17,700,999 of record NC_064571.1, read on the forward strand.
AGAATTTGCTGGAGTTCTCTATTTCCCTCTTCCCACATGGAAGGCTAGAGCTGACTGGAGCTGGATATAACCCTCACCCCCAGGTCAGTTAGGCTCAGATAATACTCCGACAAGTTAGGCTCTGGTCAACTAGTTTCTCCTAAGGGCAGGGCTTGTTAAGAAGAACAGTGCTCTGGTGTATTTCAAAATTTCTCCTTTTTGCTTTCAGAAGCATGAAGGGATCTTTCTCTGATATTTACTGTGGGAATCTGATCAAGATCCTGGAAGTAAATCTCAAAATATTTTGGGGGCCCCCTGATGACAGGGTCCCCCTGGAGTTTTTAATTTCTCAGAGTTTTTCACTTTGAGCCTCCAGAAATTTGTCAATTATAGTTCAGGTTTTCCTTCCCTGGCACTGGTTCCCAGGGCTATTTCTACTCCTGATTCTGTGCTCTGGAAAGCCATTGCTCTCTGCATTCACCCATCTATCTCTCCAATCTAGGGGGCATGAGTTTGCCCTGTGTCCTCCCTCTCTTGTGGATCCAAGAAGAGTCATTGATTTTTTAGTCCATTCAGCTTTTTACTTATTGTTATGGAGTGGCACCACCCAAGTTCCTTACAGGTAGAACCAAAATTTTATTTTCAATTTATTTTCTCTGTTTTCCAGTTTGGGTTAATTCTATATTCTTTCCTTAAGTTCCCTGAATCTGTCCTCTGTCATCTCCACTTTATTATTTAACGAGTCCAGAGAGATTTTGTTTTTATTTTAAATTTTATTATTATATTCTCCAGTTCTATCATTTTCATTTGTTTCTTTTTATAAATTCTATTTATTTGCTGAGATTTTCTTTGTTACTTTAAATAAAATTTGTATTTAACTGTTGAAGATTTTTTATAACAGTTGCTTTACAATCCTTGTCATATAATTCCAACATCTGGTTCACTTTAGTGCTTATCAGTTGACTGCCATTTCCTTCAAGTTGTGATTCTCTTGGTATAGGTAGGATGGGTGATATTAGAATGCATCCTATAGCATAAGAAGTATCCCAAGGCCAGGTGACTCTTGATGAAGAAGAAGTGTAGCACAGTCTCCTGACAAATGCCCTTTGGCTGCCCTAGTGTCTCTAAGTGGGAGAGAAAAGCCTAAGCCAGTGAGATTATCTTCCCATGATCAGGAGCTTCCCATGATCTTGGAGAGACAGCAGTGAGCAGTGGCTTGAAGTGAGATCTTAGTTCCCTGTCAGGAATTGAACCTGGGTAGCCTGGATTAAAACCAGGAATCCTAGCTGCTTGTCCACCAGGGGCTAGAGATTAGAAGAAAAGTTCCCCTGGCTCTTGCCCTGTTTGAAAGCAAGAAGATTTCAAGGAGGCAAAAACCATAAAAACAGGTACAAAGTTTATCATTAGAGACACAGCATTACAAGTGGGAAAGCACACAGAGAAACAGTTTGTTTATTTAACAGAAGCAAGGCAGAATTACATACCGGGAGAGAAAAGGTGTGGGCATCCTCACTAATGAGGAGGAATGCAGTAAAGAGGAAGTTAAATCATTTATATAGGGCAGTACTTCCGGGTCTTTGTTTACTTTTGGCCAATTATCTCCTTTCTTTTTTCACACCTGACTTGTCCTAGGACCCTCCCCAACATGTGGGCACAAATTTTTGCTAAGATGGATTTCACCACAGAGGCCTGTGGAGGTATGTCCACACTTATTTTGGGGTGGTGCCCCATAGCTATTTGACCCCCAGGGAGCCTTCCTGTGCATGTGCATACAGGGAAATTTTCCTTGACCTCAGGAGTGGTCATCTTATCTCTTTACTTCAGCAGAGCTCAGCTCTGGACACTAACTTTGGCCTTGGCGTGTCTGGGAAAACAAAGCTTCAATTTTACTCCACTTGACAAACACTAGCTGTCCAGTCCAGGGGCCCATCTGTCTCCTACCTGACCCTGACTGAGCCACTTTTGGTGATGATGTCATTTTACTGATTCTACTAGTTGCCCAGCTTGCTGTGATTAAGTCCCTTTTTCTTCTTGCTTGTCCTGATTTTTCTGAGGCCAGGAGAAGCATCATAGACCCATAAGTATACACAGGCTTCCTGCACCAAGCCACTTGTTATAGCTGCATCTCTCCTGGTAGTTCTGCCATCTCAGTTCTTTTGGTGAAAAAGGGGGATCTCATGCTTGGCAGGGACTGGAAGTGTTTCCCCTGTCTGCTTATTTTTGTAAGGTTCCCAATCTATTCCTCTTACCTGTTGTAAGGCTCATCTAATGTTTTCAGAGGGATTTCAGTTCAATCTATAGCAGGAATGAATGTACCTGTGCTGTTTTCTTTTGTTTGGTTCAAAGTCAGGAAATGCTGAGTCTGAGTGGCCATCCTCTACTTGGTGAAGTGGATACAAGATACCTGTTATTCTTCCAGTCCCGAGGTCCCAAACTAATTCTCCTTCTAACCACATTTCAAGGTTCTGCTTCAGCTGTCACTTTCTTCATTTTCAGGGTTTATAGATGTATTCAATGGGAAGGAACAGGGAGAAATGGGTCTATGCCATCTTCTCTGGATTAATAGTGACCAGTGGAATTCTTTCTGAAGTGTAAATATGAAGGTTATTAACAATTTTATTGAATCACTATCTCCAGCCAGAGTTTGCAAATCTAAATATTTAAGAAAATACCCAAGTGATTCTGATCAGGAGATAAACTATGCAGATAAACTACAACTTTTGACACATGTAGTTTCTAAACATGGCATCATTATCTAACTTGAATTATGTTAATAATATTTTACATTTTGATAAATTTGACTTGCACGTGTAGTTTTCAATACATGCTGCAGGTTTTAAAGAAAAGAAATATGCCAATGGTAATTATGCTATTCCCAGGAATTTAGTAATTCCTTAGAGCTAGATATTTCTAAATGTATCCCTATAAATTTCAAAGCAATTAAGCATTGGTGATAAGATATCCCACTGAGGTTAGTTTCATTAAATAATGGCTGAAAAAGGAAGAGAATGAACAAACTTTAGGTTTAAATTATCAAGTTAGCAGAACCAGACTTGAGATTTAACCATGTTCTTCACAGAATGCTGTGAAGACATTTTCTCTTGAGTATGAGTAGTAAATTAACAGAACTCTGGTCCTGAGCTTAATAGAGATAACCAACAGCTCTGTAATTTGTCTCTTTAGGGAATTTCTATGGTCTGATATGGTGGGTTTTTAGCTAATTTTAAGATGCTAAAATTAACATGGAAACATATCTCAACACACTTTGTCCTTGATTAATAACAATTTTAGGGTATTATAATTACTCTGAAAGAATTCAGGATTGTACTCATTATTACTGTGCTTTTCTTCTCCATGCCTCTATATTTCATTGGGAATAAAAGAAAAATCAGTTCCCTTCTTTTTCTAACAAAAGGATCATTTGTTGGAAGTAGCAATAATTGCTCTCTAAGAAAATGAAGGGAAAAAAAGGCTTCAATTCAGATGAAGAAATAACAACCTACTTGTTATTTTTTATTCCATTCCTCAATGTGGTTTTCTTAATTGGAGAGGCATAGAATCACAGCAAAAATATTCAGAGGCCAGCACCCCATTTCTCATCTCTGTTGATTTTCTGTTCTTTTCAAAGTTAAGTACTAACAGCTAGCATTTTTTACATTAATAAAACCTGCTTCTTATAAAATAATAAATCATTCCTCCTCCATCAAAAATGTTTCAATGTAGATTATAGAGCAAAATTTTTTTTTTTTAAAAGAAATATTAAGTAAGCAAATTCTGGAAAGACAGTTTAAGACTACTTAAAAGTAAAACAGAGGAAAAGTAAAGCAAAACAAAAAAAAAATGCTGTTTAGTTAATGACTGAGTATTTAAGTAGAAAACAATGCAAATCTCACCGTGAGCATGTAAACAATATTGAAACAAACTTCAAACACTGAGCATTCCTTTTGATCCAAAAATGCAAGCTAACTCTTTCCTGACTTAGGTAGGGCATCTTGAAAATGGTTGGCAAAAATTAGCATACTCACACAATATATATTTGGTCAATCAAATTTACATATGACTTACATGTGATGCTTCTCATCACTCTACCTTGACTGATATTATCCTGGTTGACAATTCACAACCATATTCTTTCCATTTTTTTTCTCCCCAACAGACTTCAGGCTACATCACATGTTCACACTATTTCAATAATCCTTAAATGGGGAATTGGAGACCCAAAACTAGACAATATGAGAAAGCCTTGACAGGACACTCACTCTGCTCCCCATTCATCCTAGTTGTACACACACTGTAAAGCTCTTATTCACCCCAGGTTGTAGATTACAGATGTGAGTCAAAAGAAAACAAGTCTCTCTCTTATTTGAAAATGTTAAATCTTTTAAAACATTCTAGCTTAGATCTGATTCACATAATTCATTTTGTGTTCTTGTATGTCAAAAGTAGGACAGTTTCCATTTCTTTTAACACCAAACATAAAGAGAGACACAGAGAGAGAGAGAGAGAGAGAGAGAGAGAGCTTCTATGTTGGTTGGATTTGGCTGTTAGGATTATAGAACTGGTTAAATTTTGAAGGTAAATAACTACCTTATATGGCTAGTTCTAAACAACTGTGTCAGAGATTTGCTTCCTCCATTTTTTTCATTCACTCTTTCAATATATATTTACTAAGCGCTTTTAGACATGTTCTCTGTGTTAGTTGGTAGCATGTTACCACTACCAACACCAACAAAATACATCAAAACTAAAACCAAGAGGACCAAAACTCCTTAGATCCTTTCTTTATGAAAATTTCAATTTAGTGGAGGATGAATATATTATGTAATAACAACAAAGAAAAATGAAAAATGATCACTGTCATAAATGATTAAAAGTACATGTACTAGCAATTGAACCCATTCTGGGAAATCAGAAAAAAATCTTCTGTGATGAAAGTAACTTGATTTTAAATTTAATGAATAAAGAGAGTCAATCAGCATGGGATTATATAAAATTATTCTTATATTTCTGCACAGTTAGGGCTTTGTGAACTACTTTTAATGAAATTCAGTCCCTAGGTTAAAACAAGCACTGGAAGGTAACCCATTACTGATTAGATATTCAGTTCCAGAATAGGGAGTATGAGGTGCTTTGTAGAATAGTTCTCAAGTGAAATAGTCATAACTGGTGAAAGAATATATATATATAGTTATTTATATATATATATAATATATATAATTTATATATATAATATATATAATTTATATATATAATTATATATAATATATATAATTATAAACATATATACTTTCTGTGTGTGTATATATATATATATATATATACACACACAGAAACACCAAATTATTGGAGAAAATCTACTAAAATATCAGTAAGAACAGCAAGAGTATGTGGCTTTTGACTACTACTTGCTCCTCTTCTCTCTTGCTCTCTGCAGTCCAGCCTGGCATATGCTCCACTCTAGGAAGATGGGGTCAAGAAGTTGCAGCTTCCTCTAGTCTCAGGTCCTAGTCAAGGGCTACAGTATCTCTCCAGGAGGGCCAAACCAGCAGCATTCCTCATCCCCCCAGCTTTATGCTTCAGAGGCTAAATTCCAGGTGAGTGTTGCTAAGGGTTAGAGGCTGTAAATCTGAAAGAAGCAGGCCATATCCATGTGCTTAGCCTTGGAATAGTGACTCAGAAATTTTGTAAGGGAGAGGCAGGCCATAAAGAACAAAAAGCTCAAAAGCTCTATCCAAAGAAACTGATTTTATTTAGAAAAGAGTGTGAAAAATTGTGAGGATAAAGTACCCACATAAACAAAGTAGAGTTTGATGATAAATAATTAAGAGGATGCTGGAAGCTCCATGAAAGCAACAAGTTAGATGGCAGAGCAGCTAGTTTACAGAGAGGATGAGAGGAAATAACAGCTTAGAGGAGCGTTTCTGATGTCAGAATAAACCTCAAATATAAGCCTTAAAACTATCCCTTTAAATTTTAGTTGGATTAGACTGTGGAGTAATTTGTGCCCCAGGTCATTGTTAAAAACAATAAGCAATCAGGCAGCAGTTAACAGAGCCTTAGAATTGGTGTGGTACAACTGATCCAAACAGCTTAACAGAGAGACACTGAAAAAGATTCTTGCTAAAATCACTGTTATTCTAGGGTGCAAGTGGGCATGCCCAAGACTAGACCCTCTGAAGAGTGACAGGAGAGGCTTCACACTGCAAAGGAAATAGATTTCACTAAAATAATCCAACCAAGTCACTACATAAATAAACAAGCAGAATAAAATAACACACCTTGGGGATTAGGTGAAACAATAAGTAGAGTGGCTATAATATATTATCTAGAATGTCCAGTTTTCAACAAAATTATGAGAATTAAAACAGGAAAGTTTGACCTATACACAGGAGAGTAAGTAGGTAACTAAAACTGTCTGTGAGAAAGCTCAGATGTTAGACTTAAAAGATTTTTTAAAATTCATTGTAAATATGGTTAAAAAAAAAAAGAAAACTATGATTAAAGAAATAAAGGAAGGCATGATGGCAATGTCTCATCAAATAGATAATATTAATATAGAGATCAAAATTTAAAAAGAGCCAATGGAAATTGTAGAGTTGAAAAGTATAATATTTAAAATGAAATGTAGAGAAGTAACACCTGAATTAACAAAGAGGGAAGATCTCTATTTAAGATGGTCAAATAAAACTACTGAAAAAAAGGGGAACTAAACCCAAAGTAACTAGAAGAAAGAAACTAATAAAGATTAGAAGAAAAAAAGAATAAAATAGAATAAAGAAAAACAGTAGAAAATATTAATGAAACCAAAAGGTAATTCCTTAGAAGGTAAACAGAAGTGATAAAAATTTAACTAAAGTGACCAATAAAAATTAAGAATACTTAAATTACTAAATTCAGGAACAAAAGAGAGGATATGACTACTGACTTCACAGAAATAAAAACAATTATAAGGGAATGTTAGGAACTACTCTATGCCATTAATTTGCTAACTCAAATGAAATAAATACATTTTTAAAAAGATAAAAATTGCCAAAACTAATTAAAGAAGAAATATAAAATATGAATAGATAAAGTAAAAGTATTGAATTTGCAATTGAAACATTTGCAACAAAGACAGTCTAGGCTTCATGAGTATTCATGAATATTACCAAACATTAAGAAGAATTAATGTCAAATTATCACAAACTTGTTACAAATTCTTCCAAACAAGAAAACAGTAGCAAACCCAAACCAGCAGCATACAAAAAGAATTGTACACAATGACCAAGTTGGATTTCTCCCAGAAATGTTAGTGGAGGTTCAACTTATAAAAATTATTTAGTATACCATATCAATAGAATAAAGGAGAAAAGCTTAAATGACCATTCCAATAGACAAAATAAAAGTATTTGTAGAATAAAGGAGAAAAGCCTAAATGACCAGCTCAATAGACACAAAAATAACTTTTGTCAGAATTCAACATCATTTCATGATAAAGGAATAAAAAACAAACAAACAGGTAACATGAGAGGAATAGAAGAGAACTTTTCACAAACTGATAGATGCATCTACAAAACCCCACAGCTAACATCACCCTTAATGGTGAAAGATATATGCCTTCCATCAAAAATCAAGAAAAGGCTATGTCTTCTCTTTACATTTCTTTTGAACATTATATTAGAGGTTCTTTCTAGGACAAGTAGGCAAGAAAAGAAAAGAAAAGAATAGGCATCCAAACTGGAGAGAGTAAAACTATCTCTATTTGCAGATTACATGTTCCTGTACATGGAAAATACAAGGTATCCATTAAAAAATAACTATGACAACTAGTTAATAAGTTCAGCAGTGGTGTATGAAAAAAGTTCAATATACAAAAATAAATGTTTTTCTATTCACCAGTAATAAACAATCTCAAATGAAATTAGGAAAAAATCCTTTATAGTAGCCTAAAAAAGTAAAATATTTAAGAATGAATTTAACAGAAGAAATATAAAACTATAAAGCATTGTATAAATAAATTAAAGAACCCCTAAATAAGCAGAAGGTCCATCCATATTCATGGATCAGAAGACATTACTATTAAGATGGCATACTTCCTAAAGGATTTATTGATTAACGCACTCTCTATCAAAACTCCAGCTGGCTTCTTTGCAGAAACTGACAAACTGATTCTCAAGTTCCTATAGAAACGCAAGAGATCCAAAATAGCCAAACAATCTTCAATAAGTAGAACAGAGTTAGAAGATTCACACTTTCTGATTTCAAAATTTAATTACAGTGCTACAGTAATCAAGGCTGCATGGTACTGGCCAAAGGATATACCTATAGAATAACAGAATAAAATTGAGACTCTAAAAATAAACCCTCGCATGTGCAATCAGTTGATTTTTGATGCGGATTCCATGACAATTCAATTCAAAGAGGCCCCAAATCCTTAGCCATCAGGGAAATGTAAATCAAACTACAATGTTTATAGTACTTCACAACCATGAGGATGATTACAATAAAAAAGGCAGAAATAACATTGCTGGCAAGGGTGTGGAAATTTTCAGTGCTCATACATTGCTGGTGAAATGTGCAATGGTGTAGACTGTTTTACTTTAGAAATCAGTCTGGTCAACCCTCATACTTTAAGAATTACCTCATGATCTAGCCATTCCAGTCCTAGATATATATCCAAGATAAGTAAAAGAACATATGTCTATACAAAAATATATACATAAATGTTCACAGCAGCATTACTAATAGTAGCCAAAAGTGAAAGTGATTCAAATATCCATCATCTGATGAATGGATAAAAAAAATGTGGTATATCCACACATTGGAACAATATTTGACCATAAAAAGGAGGGGGGTACCAATACATGCTTTGACATGGAAAAACCTTGGAAACATGCTACTTGAAAGAAGCCAACAAAGACCTCATATTGAATGATTTATTTATATGAAATGTCCAGAATAAGCTAATCTATAGAAATGGAAAGTAAATTACTGATTGCCTAGTGCTTGGGAGGTTTGGGTGTAAATGGAGAGTGCAAATTGATAGGGGGTTTCTTATGGGGGTGACGAAAATATTCTATATTCTGTTTTCTTAACTAGGGAGATATGTGTTTAATTTTCAAAGGTAGGCCTGAAATCTAAGTCTTAGGAGATTTTTTTTTTCATTAGGGTCACTCTATCTTTTCCATGTAGAGATTTATTTATGTATCAAAGGCCTAGAGTAAGGATCCTCCAAGTAGACCCCTTCATAAGGGGAGTGAGCAAATAGTCATTTCCCCTTTAATAATAGAGGAAATCCATATTTATTTATTTATTGCCCAAGGAGTGAACCTGGCACTCACACACAGTATTTTTCTATCTGTCTTTCATTGTGTAATTCTGGGAGGCTGCTGGGCTTTTGGGGACCATTGCTATTCTGTATGTTGATTTTGCTGTCAGCATAAAATGAAATCTGGCTCTGATACAAAGAACCCATATGTGCATTTAAGACAAAATTAATAAATATAAACATTAAAAACTTAACAATAAGTTGTAAGAAATGAGGGAAGAAGAGGAATCACAGTAGAGAAACAGAAACCAGGGGTTGCACTGTATTCGATTAGGCTATAAGAGAAGGAAGAAAACATCAGTCCTGACAGACTTCATAAACCATTTTAAAGACTTTTTAGGACTTCCCTGATGGCACAGTGGTTAAGAATCTGCCTGACAATGCAGGGGACACGGGTTTGAGCCCTGGTTCGGGAAGATCCCACATGCCGCAGAGCAACTGAACCCGTGCGCTACAACTACCGAGCCTGTGCTCTAGAGCTCGCGAGCCACAACGACTGAGCGCATGTGCCACAACTACTAAAGCCCGCGTGCCTAGAGCCCATGCCCTGCAACAAGAGAAGCCACCACAATGAGAAGCCCGCGCACCACAATGAAGAGTAGCCCCCGCTAGCCGCAACTAGAGAAAGCCCGCGCGCAGCAACGAAGACCCCACGCAGCCAAAAGTAAAATAAACAAGTAAATAAATAAAGACTTTTTACTTTCACCTAAGAATCAGAGGAATATGGTAAAAAGACTTTAAGTAGGCACTGATTTAATAAACTTGGTTTTCCACAAAAATATTTTTTTAACTACCTTAATGAATATAAACAAGGGTGGATACAGGGAGAATGATTAGGAGACAGTTGAGGTAGTAAAATGAAGAAGGAAGAAGAGAAACAGGGCGACATGGATTCAGATTATTAAAAGTTAAAAACAAAGAAGGTAACATTGCCAGACTTGATGATGTACAGGATATGAGGGTTAAGTATAAGAAGGCCATTCAGTATGACTCAATTTTTTGCTTTGTGCAACTGGATTGAGAATTGCACCAGTCAGAAAGGAACAGTAGACAAAGACCAACTTTTTTTTTTTCAATTTTTTTTAAACAGCTTTATTTAGATTTAGTTCACATACAATTCACCCATTTAAAGTAGTCAATTTAATGTTGAATGTTTTTTTTTTTTTTTTTTTGTATATACACAGTGTTGTGCAGCAGCCATCACCACAATCAATTTAGGACATTTTCATCACTTCAAAAAAACCCCATACTCATTAGCAGTCACTCCCCATTTCCACCCATGTTTTTCTGCCTGTCTTTTGATTTAATTTTTAAAGATCCCTAAGAGTAGTCTGCAGCTCAAAGGAGAGGTAGATATTTGTGATTTATATTTGTGAATCATCTTTTATTGTTTCTTGTAAGATAAATAGTAAATTGAAGAAAATACCTAAAATGAAATAATCATCCACTTAGGAAATATGAAAGAATCAACTGACAAATCATTAGGACTAAAGAACAGTTCAGCAAGTTGTCACATAAAAGATAAAGTTTAAAAATCCAGTAGCATTTATTGAAACTGACAGCAACAAAGTAAACATAAAATTAAATATAAGACTTCCAACAAGAAGCATACAGTGTATAGTAGTGCAATAATAAGAAAATATAAGACCCCTTTGGAGAAAAAAATTTTAATTCTAGTTAAGGACATTGAAAATAATCTGAAAAATTGGAGTATTCTCCATGATTTTTCATGGATGACTATGTATTTTAACAAGATCAATTCTTCTTGGAAAAATTCAGTATATATATATATATATATATATTTATTTATATGAAGTAATATACAGTAAGTAGAGTTCTGTAATTTAGCAGAATATTTAATAAATTGTATATGAGAACTGGGTTATATATGTGGATAAATGAAGCTGTGTATCTGCCTAAAACCACCTATAAGAATGGATCTTAACAGGATTAAGACTACTAAATGTATAGTGACCTAGTACTGTGGAAGGATTCCTTAAATAAAATTTCCTAATCAAGATCTATATGGAAAGATAAAGGTAAGCTTTATTACATAAATTTGAAGATTTCTATTGCAGAGATGAAGCCCTGAACAAAATGTACATGCAGTAGACTGACTGGGAGAATGTGTTTGTAAAGTTTAAAACTAATATGGAATTAATATCTAAAGAGAAACCACCAAAAAAAAAAAAAAAAGACAAACTCCCCTAGAAAAATTATAAACCTAATTGAAAAAAAAGACAAAGTCAAGTCAGAATAATGACAGATCTAGATACCCCGAAGGCTAACCAATGTATGGAGAGATTATAATATTCACTAGTAATCAGATAAATACTAATTAAAGCAACAGTGCAGTACCACTTTACAACTACTATACTGGCAAATATTTGAAGCCCAGATAATGCCAAATTTGGGCAGAAATGTAAAAAAACAAAAACAAAAATAATATATATGGGAGTAGAAGATAATGTACCTATTCTGGAGACCAATTTGGAAAAAATTAGTCACGTATAGGAAAACCTTATGACCAACACTTCTCCTAGTGCATATAAAAAATGTTCACACAGATACATGGGTGGACTTGTGTGAAGACGCTCACTGTGGTGTCATCTCTGGTTTCCAGGAATTAGAGGCAATCTGGGGCTCACCACGGGGACAGTGTGTAAGGGTAATGTGGGGTGCTGTGAAATACATTGGAGTTTAGAGGATGATGGAGCACAATATTAGAGTCAGAAGTAAAGGTCTAGATGTGCATAGACAGTGATTGAAAGACAGAAACATCAATGTTAACAAAAGAAAAAATATCATGAGACCTAGAACCCAATTATCAGGTAAAATAAAAGGCATGAACATAAATCAACAATACACAATTTACAAAAACATATAAACAAAAAATACCCATTAAAACCATTAATGGATATATATGGGGAATGTAGGAAACAGAAGCATGAGATTAAGATAAAAGGAATAAATAAATTGATAAATCAAGAAAGGGGCTCTACAGGCACTTATGATGTGCCATGGAAGGAAGAGTGTGATTTAATCCAATCTTCAGTGTGTGAAAGAAAGGGAGGAAGGAATATGTGAACCCCATACTCTGACCTTAATTGTACTTTACATTGCATATTTTTCATGTGCTGCCTTGCCTGCAATTTTGAAAATTGTGAGAAAAGTGTTCTCCCATCAAGGAACAATGTGATGCTCAGAAAGATTGAGTGACTTACCTAATAAATTCCCTCACCTTGCTGAGACTAAATCTAGGCCTTCTGCCTAGATCTTTGAGTTATATACCACAGGAGGAATGAGCATTGAGGTTTTAATGTATTATAGCTTCTACTAATATCAGGCAAGGATCCCTGACACTCTACTGAAAGGAAGGAAAATACGGAAGAGTGGGGAGGAAATTCTGCCAACGTATTGAGATCAATGCAAAACTTTTTTTTTTTAATATCTTAATTTATTTGGTGTCAGCAGGATTTTGGAATCCTCAATGCTGCTTTATTCTACCTGTTGCTAGAGTTGGTCCTTCTAAGAGTCATCTGCTAAAACAGGTCTCTGCACTGAACTTAGGCTATTTAATCAGGTTTTATTGCTTGTGTAAGATGAAGAATGTTTAATGTTTAAAGAGGCAGGACCCTATGGTCCAAAGATGTAATGCTTGCTATAATATAAAATAAATATTGACAAGAAAGAAGAGCCATTTTGGAATTGCTTCCCCAGGGTAGTACAAATGGAAACAACTGTTGGTTTATTTTAATTTCAACCAATCACATTTGATGTGGCTTCTAATATAATGAGGAGAAGTGAGGCTGTTTCTCAGGACAATGTTAAAGGCCATCATCCCACCAAGCTGTGAACAAGTGTTTTCAAATCTAAAAAATCACAGTACACCATCAAAAATTGTTGTGGTTATATTGACTTATTCATAAGTGTATTCAAACAATGAATATCTGGTAAGCCCCCAGATTATGCTAGTCATTGTGCTAATTGTTGTGGGTACATTGGTGAGCAAAATTAACATGGTTCTTTCTTCTATGGAACCTATAGTCTAGCATAAAAGATAGAAAACAGCAATAAAATGTGCTAAATTTTTTCTTAAGAGTACAAAGTATGAAGTATGAATAGGAAACAATAAATTGATGGATTTTTGTAGGCAATATGTTCCTTTTTTTATCACAAAGAATTTTGAACGTACCTAAAAATTAGAAATAATAGAACACACCATCTACCTCTCTTTTGCTTTTATTATTTGAAGTATGTTGCATACTAGGAATCATGTAATTTCAAATAAATATTGTAGTGTGTACTCATAAAAAGATAGGATCTAATTTTTAAAACAATTATTTGCATAAATTTAGAATGATTCTAAAATTGCTGATAATATCCAAACTCTCTTGGATACCTAGTGGCACTAATCAATACCCAGACTACATACATTTGCCTTGCATTTAATAAACTTTCTAAGACTATTCTGTGTAATCAAATATCTGTAGCTAGATTTAAAAGCTCATATTTTTATTGGTGGTTTATTATTTTGTTTATAAATGCATTGGTTAGGCATAACTTTCTCCATTTGAAATATGTTTCAAATTTTCAGTTATACAAACAATAATAACATCTCTCCTGTAGGTGAAAAACTTCAGTTGAAAATGGAGGATGTATATGCAGAACCCTATTGAATGAAGGGGTTATAGAGTCAACTTAGTCTGTTTGGGCTGTAACAGCAAAAATTCTATAGACTGAGTGACTTAAACCACAAGCATTTATTTCTCACGTTTCTGAAGCCTGAGAAGTACAAGATCAATGTACTTGTAGATTTGGTGTCTGGTGAGGCTCTATTTCCTGATTCACAAACTGCCATCTTCTTGCTGTATTCTTACATAGTGGAGAGGGAAAGGTAGCTCTCTGGGGTCTCTTTTTTTTTTTTTTTTTTTGCAGTACGCAGGCCTCTCACTGTTGTGGCCTCTCCCATTGCGGAGCACAGGCTCTGGACGTACAGGCTCAGCGGCCATGGCTCATGGGCCCAGCCGCACCATGGCATGTGGGATCTTCCCGGACCGGGGCACAAACGCATGTCCCCTGCATCTGCAGGCGGACTCTCAACCACTGCGCCACCAGGGAAGCCCTGGGGTCTCTCTTATAAGGGACACTAATCCCATTTATGAGAGTTCCACCCTTATGACTTAATCACCTCCCAAAGACCCCATCTCCAAACACCATCACATTAGACTGTTTGTGTCCCCCCCAGAGTGTGAATCTGGGGGGACACAAACAGTCTATAGCAAGAGTAATACATTAATATGATACATGTGAACTATCCAGGATTAGACACTATTGCTGGCCTCTATCAACCTATATTTCTCTATCTATTAAAGAGTGCCATCTTTTTTTAAAATAGTTACAACTCACACTTAACTTTTATACAGAACTTGTCACTGCTCTTTGTTCCTTTGATGTATGGGTGGTGTTATTGGTGCTAACCATAGTGGAGGATGCAGTACTCAGCTCCATCAAATATTTTCAAGTCTCATTGATAATGTTGGTCTACTATATGCTGCTGAAAATTTACCAGAAAACAAAAACTTCAAAAATAAATTTAAAGTTTTTTTTCACTTTCTCCTGATAATGTTCCTGCTCTTTGACATGGCATTACTGCTAAGAGTAGAAATTATAAAAGGATTGTAAAATATTACTCTGAGAAATGTGTTTTGTTACTTATATACCTTTTGGTCAAAAATGCATTCCTTGGAGTATGTTGAAGGCATTGTTAGCTTTATATGGCAGATATCATATTTGGAAAATCTCCCATGAGCCTGTGAATGAAATTGGCATCTGTATTCTATATTTCAGTACAAGACCCAAAGGCTCTGGCTATTGAAATAGTAGTCCCAGAATTGAGAACAGTAAAAATAATACTAGAAATAAAATAAAAAAGAAACATAACAAAAACTGCATACATTGCTCCCAACCTGACAAATCCAAAGTCTCTCACACTGCTTGATATTCTTATATACTACTAATAATTTTATTTATTGAACATTATACTCTGCCATTTGTTACATGTTATGAACTGGAAGAGAGTATTGCACCCTATAAATATTTGCAAATATAGTCACATTTTCATTAATTTTTGGTCACTAGAAACTTCTGACAAATATGGTAGTTAAACAATAATTATATTGCCGTAACACACTGCACTGTGACTATCTCATAACTTTCTCTGGTGTTGTCTATCACAACTTGCAATAACTGGTCTAATCTTACTGTTACTCATTCTCTTTGTTGTAAATTCCTTACCCAAACCTGTCATCCTTTTTATCAAAGTCTTCCATCACTCCAACTCACATTGATAACTTGCTTTTCTTAAGTGGTTTTAATATTATTTTCTTTGATAATTGGCTATATATCATGTACCTTTTCAATTGCTTATAACTTCTCACATCAATATGATTTACCTTTCTAAGTAGACTGCAAGCTCCATATGAATGCAGTTCATGGAATAGAGTTTTTCGTTGTGACCTATTATGGCTTTGGTACTAAAAATGTCATTCTAGAACCAGCTAATAGGCATCACCTGGTAGCCTGTTAGGAATGTGTGATCTCTGGACCTTTCTGTGATCCAGTGAAATAGCATCTGCAGAGGATAAAATTTCCAGGTAATTCACATAAACGTTATTGTTTGAAGCACTGCCCTAAAATGTATCAGCCCTCTGTATACGCTAACTGAATGACTGCTAGTTTATTAGTTGTGATAAAAGTTTTCTCAGACTACTATAACGAATTACCACAAACTGGGTAGGTTTAAACAACAGAAGTTTATTCCCTCAGAGTATAGGTAGCCAGAAGTCAAAAATCAAGTTGTCTGCAGTGTTTGTTCCTTCTGGAGACTGGCAGAGAAACTGTCTCTTGTCTGTTTCATAGCTTTTGGTGTTTGTTGGCAATCTTTGACATTGCTTGACTTGCAAATGCATCATTCCAATCTTTACTTTCATCTTCCCATTGTGTTCTTTTCTATGTCTCTCTGTGTCCTCCCCTTTTTTGTAAGGCCACCAGTCATTGGATCTAGGACACACCCTAAATACAAGATGATTTTATCTCAAGATAGTGAACTAATTACATCTGCAAAGGCTCTATTTCCAAATAAGGTCACGTGCTGAGGTTCCAGGTGGACATGAATTTTTGGCGAGAGGGAGGGAACTGTATTCAACTCACTACAGCCATATACAAGAAAAATGTAATTCATTACTATTAGTTCTTTTTTATTGCATATGGGATGATGACTACTCTTTCATCCCAGGACTCAGACAAAGTGAGAGATCATTATTAATAGAGTTAAAAGAGTGATTGTATTGGTAGAGGTAAAAGTATTAATTTTCATTGTGGCTACCACAAACCATTTAAACAAATCTAAAGCCGAAAATGATCTACCTCTCTCTCTCTCTCTCTCTTTCACACACACACACACACACACACACACACACACACACACATGTGCACACAACCATACAAAACAGGCCTTTCTAACTCTAAAATTTGGCCTTTCTAACTCTAAAACTTTGTGTCTGGAATCACCATAAGACTCTGTCAAGGTTTATTCTTCCCATTAAATACTATGAAGTCAATCATTTTTTATGTGCACCTGCTTATAGTCACTTTAAGAAAACTTAATGCTATCGCCTGCATTCTCTGCACCTACTGTATTTATTTTTTCATGGCCTCCATAGCAGTAACTGCATATTTATAGTGATTCTCTTTCTTACAGCTTATAGTTAAATGATCAGCCAATAGTATTTCCTGTGAGCTGTTTACAGATGTTTCTCTTTAATGTTGTGCAGTTAACATCTCTACAGCACGCTTTTTCTCTGGCAAAATGTCGCTTCATGCTATATGCTAATGCATTCATACCCAGAAGCTTTTAATATAACAGGAACAAGGGTAAAAAAAAAAGGAAGAAAAAATAAACATATGTAAATAACTATGCCTTCCTATAAGTAATTAGGAATGTTTAATTGTTGCTTTCCTTCTCCATTTGCTAAAAATATCTCACATGTAAACAACTGACAATCATATTGCTGTGCTGACTTTGCTTAAAATACATTAGATGGTAGTAAGAGAGCTTATTAAAAATTAGGAGGGATTTATTTAACATCTGACTTGTTCAGAACGCTGTTGGGTGTGACAATGCAGTTAGAACAATTTTGGTTTAATCCTCAAAACAGAGCAAAAATTACTTTCAATCTTTTTTGTATGTTTCTGTTTCTTAAAATACTTCTTTTCAGATAAAAACACTTATTTGACCTCTGGTTAGTTAGCTAAAACCAGGACTGACTTGCCTATTTCAGTATTGTCAAATAAATAAAACTTGCCTTCAGACAAGCAGGTAGGTAGTCTTAGTATTTCCTTGCTGTCAAGAAGTTGTTATTTTGTTAACCAACTTGTAACTGTTTTATGCTTTTTTTTCCAGGGAGGGAATAAATACTCTCCTCAGGTACAAAATTTATGGGGTTGCAAAATTAAAGAGGTGCCAAAAATCTATATTCAAGACAAATAGTATTTTAGTTGGGGATGCCAGAAAAAATACAAGGTAAGCAGTTAAATTTGAATTATAGAAAAGCAACAAATTTTTTCAAAAATTTTAAGTATACTTCATGTAGTAGTTAATCTGAAGGAGGGAAGGGGGCAGGACACAACTTCTGAAAGAACAACATAGCTTGAGGACATGACATAAACTGGTTAGAGCCAAATGGGTCCAAGATGGTGGGCAAGTTGACTTCCACTGGACCTTGAGTCTCAGTATATGCTCACTGTAACACATCAGCAAGCTAAATGATAAACCCACAGGTGCCATGACATTTCCAAGGCCAACCATAAGGATCAAAAAGTGGGCAGTGGCCCACCTCCTAGAAATCCCTGCCCCTTCCTGAAATAGCTGGACTACACCTCCCACTCATTACCCTATGAAATTACCCACCCCTAAAAAACTGAACCCCATTCCCTGATGCCTTTCTTACCTTCTGAGATGGCCCACACTCTGTCTGTGGAGAGTGTTTCTCTTTAAATGAATCCGCTTCTTACCTATCACTTTGTCTCTCACTGAATTCTTTCTGTGATGAGACATCAGAAACCTGAGCTCCATTAAGTCCTGAGAAAAGGTGTGTGATCTCAGTTGGAAGACCATGAGTTTTGGCTGGGTTTGAGTCCTGGCTTCATGGGTTCGAGTCCCAATCAGGGTTTTGGCTGGGTTCGAGTCCCAGCACATGGGTTCGAGTCCCAACACATGGGTTCAAGTCCCAATCTGAGATTTACATGGTTTCACATCCAAAATTCAAATACTAACTATAAAATGTATATCAAATTTTTTCTTGCTGTATATATTAAAATTTAACTTTGTCCTATATTTTTGTTTGCTAAACATGACATTTCTAACTTTAATGCACTATGTTTTAAAAGTTAAAATTAATACAAAAATTCCAGAATGAAAATAATATCAATTTTAAATAGACCCAAGAGAAGTCTTACTAACGTTTTTCTTTTTCCTCATGCTCAGAACAACATAGTGATTGATTCTAAGTTTGAAAATATTACATTAAAATATTATGTATATTGATTACTGAATAAGGAGTACCTGTTCAGTTTTGCTCCCACAGCAAATACCTCATTTGCCTTTTCACAATCTGAGCACTGCCTGGAGTCTTTCTTAGCTTCTTACAGTTTGCTTTCACAATGGACCATGGTTTTGGTGAGGAATAATGTGATAATAACCAAGAGCCAGAAAAGGTATACTGAAAGGGTTCTTAAAGATCATTCTATCTCATGATCACATTTAACTGAAGAAGGACTCAAAGCCATGAGGGTGATTTAATGTGAACTCTAGTCACATGGGAAATTATCAGCAAGTTTGGTAACAACAAACAAATCTCCCATCAATCCAGTGCTACAGAGCGATTTACACACACACACACACACACACACACACACACACAGACACACTGTTTTCAAGCAAATTGCAAAGGAGAATAGAGAATAACTGTCCTGTCACTCAAGGGCCTTGAATAGAATGATCTATAAAATGAGGCCACAGTCAATCTCTTCAATCCCACCTAAAGTTACAACTAAGATACTGAGAGAGCAAAAGAACTGTATAATTTCTTTATTCTTCCAGTATATACCAAGCTCCTTTTATGTACTAGTCATTATTCTTTTTTTTTTTTTTTCTTTTTTTGCGGTACGCAGGCCTCTCACTGTTGTGGCCTCTCCCGTTGCGGAGCACAGGCTCCGGACGTGCAGGCTCAGCGGCCATGGCTCACGGGCCCAGCCGCTCCGCGGCATGTGGGATCTTCCCGGACCGGGGCACGAACCCGTGTCCCCTGCATCGACTGGCGGACTCTCAACCACTGCGCCACCAGGGAAGCCCCTAGTCATTATTCTTGATACTAAGCATATGGCAATCAATATGAAAGATAAGGTCCCTTTTTTCTTGGATCTTTCACTACAGTGAAGCAAGCTAGGAAAAAACAAATAAAGCAAATCAACAAATAACATAATGCAGTTATTACAAAATGCTAAAAACAAAACAAAACAAGCCTGATAATAATAATTATGTTCCTGAGTCTGAAAAACTATAGTAGGTAGTATGGGCAAGAAAGATTTCTTTGAGATAATGACAATTGAGGAAAGAGATGAATGTTGAAAGAAGGAATCAAGATCTGGATGGAGAACATTCCAGGCAGATGAAAGAGCCAGGATAAAACCTAAAGGAAGTATGGAACTTGGCCTAAGTAGGGAACAACATTAGTTCTTAAAGTCCAGCATTGCATAATACCATTCTGCCTTTATTTTAATAAGCATCTGGAAATGCTTTTTCAGAGCTATTTAACTTTATACCAGTGTTTGTAGAACCATATAGTAACCCTTAATTTGGAAGTTGCAAATAACAACAAAGGTGGTAACTAGCCACATATGGCTGTTAACATTTAAGTTAATAAAATTTTGAAAAATAAAAAATTTAGTCCCTCAGTGGCACTAACCAAGTTCAAGTGCTCTGTGTGGCCTGTGTCAACTATACTGGACAGTGCAGGTACAGCGTACTTGTATCATCAAAGAAAGTGCTCTTGTTCAGATCATGACTAGACTGGGGAAAAGAAGAGATTAGTTTTCTTTTAATTAAATATTTTATTGGAATATAGTTTGATTTACAATGTTGTGTTAGTTTCTGCTGTACAGCAAAGAGAATCAGTTATACATACACATATATCCACTCTTTTTTAGATTCTATTCTCATATAGGTCATTACAGAATACTGAATGGTGTTCCCTGTGCTATTCAGTGGGTTCTTATTAGTTATCTATTCTTTATATAGTAGTGTGTATATGTCAATCCCAATCTCCCAATTTATCTCTCAACCCCTGTTGAGAGATAAACAAACCACAAGTTTGTTTTCTACATCTGTGACTCAACTTCTGCTTTGTAAATAGGTTCATTTGTACCATTCTTTAGATTCCACATATAAGTGGTACGTGATATTTGTCTTTCTCTGTATGACTTACTTCACTCAGTATGACAAGAACAGATTAGTTTTATATCTATATAGATACAGATATAGATATGCATGTATACATATATACTTTTAGAAGAAATTCAATTATTTGTATGCATTCCTTTGTTCATAATATTGGTTGACTGCCTACTACATGACAGATAACAGGAACTATTATAAACAATGGGAATTTAGTGATGAACCATAGAGGCAAAATCCTTATATTCATGGAGCTTATATTTTAGTGATGGATAAATAGGAAAAATATAGTGAATTCAATATTAATAAAGGCTAGAGAGAAAAAATAAAGTAAGACAGGGGAGTTGAAATGTTGGGGTTTGTTTGGAAGAGTTGAAATAATAAATGTGGTGATTAAGGAAAGTCTCTCCAGGAAGATGACATTGGGGGAAAGACCTGAGGAAGCATAAGAGGAGGAAGGAGACACTTCTAGCTAGAAGGAAGAGCAGGCACAAAGGCCCTGAGATGGGTGCTGGACAAGCCTGTTTGAGGAACAGAGAGATAAGCACAACTGACACAGAGCAAAAGGAGCATTAGGGGACAAGAGGGAGCTAAAGGCAAGGGGTTAGTGGGTCCAGACTACATAAGAATTTAGAGATCATTGGAAAAAAATTGTATTCTAGTATGTATAGGGAAAAAGCTTAATTTTCTTTTGAAAGGTGCCTTTCAATAAATAAGAAACAAACTGTTAGCACAAATGCCTTATTAAAATTGTTTGGGTAGGAGGATTCAAGATGGCAGTGTAGGAAGATCCTAAACTCACTCCCTCCCTCACAGACAAAACAAATGTGCACCTACATGTGGAATAATCCCTTTGGAAGGAAATCTGACAACTGGGTGAACAGAGCCTCCACAACAAAGGGTAAAAGGATAACATCAAAACAGGTAGGAGGTGTTTTGCAAGGAAAAGCCCACACCCCAGCCGTGGGGTGGGTGATCTGCAATTGGGAAGACTCACAAGGGTATGAATTTTCTCTGAGTGGGGGATTTGAGCCCCACATCAGCTCCCCCAACCCCTAGACCCTGAATAGGAGAAACAAACCCCCAAACAGCTGGCTTTGAAAACCAACTGAGAAAACATCAAGTAAAACTATAAAACTGCAGGGAAAAAACTTCACTCTTAAAGGGCTCACATGCAGACTCACTAGACCCGAAAACCAGCACACAAACAGCAGATTGAAAAGCTTGTAGACCATAAGTAAAAAGGACCCATGTACTAGTCTTGAAGTATCTGTCAGAGAGACAAGAACCAGTTGGGATGAGTAACTGGTGGAAACCATTTATGTAATTTCAGGCTACCTTGTTAATACCAGCACTGGTGGGCACCATTTTGGAACTCTCCATTTAACCTGTTAGTGCCAATGGGGATGCCCCACTGAGAGCCCATCCACCCTGAGCCTAGGCCAGACCTCATAACAAGCAGAGCAATAGCCCTTGCTACCAGCACCCCACAGCAGCTGCGGCCCCACCACAAGAGGAAGGTACATGCAGCCTCCACAGGGGATACCACTTGAGTGCCTGGCTCTAGTGTCCAGGTGAGGTTGCACTTCTGAGACCCATAGGACATATCCTAAATCAGGCCACTCATTCAAAACTGGGAGAGATAACAGATATACCTAATACATACAAACAACAACAAAAAAGGAATATGTTCCAATTGAAAGAACAAGACCAATCTTCAGAAAAATAACTAAACAAAAAATAAACTAGCAATCTACCAGATAAAGAGTTCAAAGTAATACTAATAAAGATGTGCTCTCAGGAGAAGAATGGATGAACACAGTAAGAACTTCACCAAAGAGACAGAAAATATAAGAAAGTCCTAAACAGAAGTTTTAGCTGAATTGAAAAAATAAAATAGAGAGTTTCAACAGCAGATGGGTGAGGTAGAAGAAAGAATCAGGGAGCTAAAAGACAAAACAGTGGAACTCATTTGGAGAGCAGAAAAATGAAAACGATAACTTAAAAAGTGAATTAAGGGTTTTATGATGGTCCCAGAAGGAGAAGAGAGAGGAAAAAGAGCCAGAAAAATTATTTGAAGAAACAGTGTCTGAAAGCTTCCCTAATCTGGGGAAGGAAACAGACACTCAGGTCCAGGAAGACCAGTGAGTTACAAATAAGATGAACACAAACAGACACACACCAAGACACATAATAATTAAAACAGTAAAATTTAAGGATAAAGAAAGACTCCTAAAATCAGCAAGAGAAAAACAACTTGCTATGTACAAGGGAAACTCTGTAAGGCTATCAGAAATTCTTTAGCAGAAAATTTGTAGGCCAGAGAGAGGTATGTGACATTTAAAGTACCAAAAGAAAACAAACAAAGCAAAA
This sequence comes from Orcinus orca, assembly GCF_937001465.1. Classification (NCBI taxonomy): domain Eukaryota; kingdom Metazoa; phylum Chordata; class Mammalia; order Artiodactyla; family Delphinidae; genus Orcinus; species Orcinus orca. The sequence goes on from NC_064571.1 coordinate 17,724,173, forward strand.
AAAAAAAAAAAAAAAACCCAAAACAAACTTCCAACCACATTTCTCTACAGACAATGTTATTATTCAGAATTAAAGGAGAAATTAAGAAATCAGCAAAAACTAAAGGAGTTAATCACCACTAAAACAACCTTACAAGTAACGTTAAAGGGACTTCTCTAAGCTGAAAAGAAAGGCACTAACTAATAACAAGAAAACATAAAAAAGTAAAAAATTCACTGGAATAGGTAAATATATAATAGAGGTAGTGGGTCAATCACTTATAAAACATGAATGAAGGTAAAAGATGACAATAGCACAAATAACTAAAATTATAATAACTGATTAGGGATGCATAAAATAAAAAAAAGATGTAAAAAGTGTCACCAAAAGTACAAAATGTGAGAGGGGGTGTAAAAAGACAAAGCTTTGGAATGTGTTCAAATTTAAGTTGCTACCAATTTAAAAAGACATATTTATATACAGGATGTCAATGTGAGCCTCACCAACTAAGGAATAACAAAACCAATGGGAAAATAAAATGATATCCATAACCTAGTTATCTATATTTTATATCTTAAATTTTGATATAAATTTGGATTATGTTTGGATTTTGAAAAAATAGATCACCTACCTTAAGACTAAAGGGAGGAGCCTTTGTTATAGAGGACCATGATACAACACTAGATGTAAACTCCATTATGGTGAAAAAACACAGCTTATTATTTTTGCAGCCCCATAATTAGCATAGCATGTGAAACACAAGAAATGATCAATAAGCATGTCCTTTTCTGAGTTAAATTCATCAACATCCCATATCAAAAGAAGCTATGGGGGGGAAATGTACCAGATAAGACGTCTTGATGTATCGAAGTAAGATTTTTTTATTTTTCGTTTACAAGGGTATAGACAAAATCAGAGTGACAGGATAAGTGAATGAAAAAACATATATAAAAATATAAGGGTGGAATATGTCAAATGGAAACTGAGAGAAACTAACAGTAGGTGCTCTAGGATGGTGGCTTTCACTTCCCATTAGCTATGACATTCACACATATGACATTCTAGGAATAGCAAGTCTCGACCCAACAGCCTGTAACAGAGAGCAACAGAGCCTGAGAGGAATGCATGATTCTTGATGGCCTTGCTGTAGCCTCAATCATTCTCTTTTTTGTTGGTTTATTTTATTAAAGAAGACTTTGGAATAAAAGTGACTGGGAGTGACATCATTACAGGTAAGGTGACTATGGAACTAGGCTGAGGAAAGTGAGTGGTTTAAGAAAGCACATCCCAGGCGCTGACCCTGTACTTGTAGGAATTTGAGAGCAAACACCTCCTTAATATTGTACCCTAGGAGCTTGGCTGGCTTCACATAATTCAGGCCCATTGTTCTGGGTGGCTCAGGGCAGTTTGGAATTACAGTCTATTTTTCTGACTTAATGATAGTGCCTCTTTTCACTTCTAATATTTTTCTGGTTTGGATGATAAACTGTATGTTCATCATAGCTACAGGAATCTTTTTTAATCCATATTAAAGTAAATAATTTGAAAACATTAAATCGTTATTCTTATATTTTATAAATTACTTCTGTCCAAATTCAGAACTGACTGAAACACGTCTATGCTTTGAGATATCACAGTTGAAAACTGCTGCTCTAGGCATTTAACAGAAGTGAAAAGCTCACTCTGGGCTAATGTAGACTTGAAAACCTTTACAGAAGACACGAGCACTAAGCTGATATATGATATGTAATGCTATATGATATATGATAAAAAATAAAATGTGCATACTTTCAGGTTGGAAAAACAGATAAATACTACTAAGTTGCACAGGAATCCACTTATGTGTGGGGTTATGTAGGACAGATATCTTATATTCTTATCCCTTCTTTTTCCCTCTTTTCACAGGACATGGACATAGGATAATAATCATTTAAAAAATGTATTACTTAGATTTGACCTATGTTTTAACATACTGCTGACAATAAAACAAATATTTTAACAGACAGCCTTCCTGATGGTCAGGTAATTCTTTCATTTGACCTCTGACCCACTCAATTGGTCACTGGGTCTTTTGTCAGAGTCTTTAAATGATTTATGCATAATCAATTAAATCAATAGATTGTCTTTGCAGTGGGAGTGAAAACATTTAGTTCTGGAATTTCCCATGAATGGATCAATGCTTCAAACTTATGGAAAGCAGAACTTACTCTTGTTACCACATACTTCAGAGATTAAGGTAAAGAATGACAGCACAAACCGATCTTCCATGGCTCTGTGGGTCCTTCCTTTCTTCCATAAATCATGGAGGCTTGACTAGTGTTTGTATCAAACACTTGGGTCATTCCATTGGGTAGCATCATTATTTGTTGGTACAATAAACCAATACTAGTAGCTCTCTCTAGAAGAAAGTAAAGCAAGAAGATATCCATGTATTCCCTACAGTAAGTGCTCACAGCTCAGTGGAGGTCAGTGTCAGTTGATCTCTATCGCACATCACGCCTTGTGCACTGACGCTCCATCTAGTTCTGGCTTTGTGGACCCTCATGGCAATATCCAAATAGGGTCCTTGTTAAATACCACATTCCCCCAACAAACACTTATCACTCAATATTTAAACAGCTTTGTCTTTCCTTATCTTAAAGCCTAAGGGGAAGCATCTAATTAATTGGCAAACTAACTTGTGTGACATTGTGAACAGGAGAGGAAGAGTAAGCCATTATTCTTCAAGTTCATGTGTACATTTTCACTGTGGCTGTCTGGAGACACTGGGGGGATGACAGTGAGTGCTCTAAGTTGTTACTGTTTTTGAAGGAGATTCTACATAAGGATGCATGGCTTTTATGTATATGATTTATAAAGGATCTGAAGTGTAGAATACTTGATGTTCAATTGAAACATCTACTTTACCAAATGAATACTGTTCACTGCCAACCACAGTGCAAGAAATAACACAATTAATGTCTCCAAAAGAGGGAATTTTAAACAAGACAGAAAGCTATGGCAGCAAGCAGGAATGGAGAAATGTATAGCATAGAAATTCAGTTGTGTGGAGTCAGTTCAGAAGTATGACACTGGCATTCATTCACTGTATGACTGCGTTCATTCCATCTAGCCACTTTGAACATGTGCTTTCTCATCTGTAAAAGGAAGCAAATGTTATCCTACTGAAGTTCTTCATTAAGTGAGATAATATCTATAAAAGTGCTTAGCTAGTGCCTTGCATATAATATTTCAAAAATTATTATTACTATTTTTTTTTTATTATAGAAAAATGAGAGAGATATTTGAGGGCCAGATGAAGGCTGACACAGTCCTGCAGACCACTGTGTGTGATCAATCATCTCATCCACCAGGGTATTGCCAATTTGGGGTAAGAAGTACAGAGGGTTCCCTTGTTACTCAGGAATATGTTTCACTGCCACTTGCTTTGCACTAAGGTTATTTAAATCATTCTTTAATGAAATATGACTGTCAAGTCACTTGAGAATGAAATATATCCAGAATCAGGACCAGAACTCAAAGTACCATTCCTATACTATTTTTGTTACTCCACAGTTAAAATATTTATCTAATGGGGCAAATTGCAGCAATTAGCAGTAAGAAGATTTTAGTTGTGAGGCACCAAGTCTCTGGCCATCCCCAAGGAGTATAAGTAAAAGATTTGTTTAATGCCCCTTATTCTTGTATTTTAAGTATGTGAGCAGTTTTCCTGAAGAAAGTAAAGTAAGATCCATGCACATAATCCTCTGGCTTAAGTCTTAGAGGAAACTATCTGCTTTATATTTTTCCCATATGTTGTGTGCTTCCCTAGACTCTAAGGGTGAAGAGATTTTTTTCTTTTTTTTAATCTCAAGGGTATTCAAACCAGCAAAATATTTGCTGGCTTGTGAATTTCAGACACTTGATCTGTCCCTCCCGTCCCTAACTCCCCTCAATGCTAAAACTATTATGAAGTGAGACGCAATTCTTTGAAGGCCAGACCTTTAATCAGCATTTAGATACTCCTTTACATATTGCATTTTATGTGTGGTTATCCTAAAATTCTTAGTGTGCACTCCTCCCTCAACCAGCTTTGAAAAGTGGGTGGAAGTTGATTGGTTTGCTTGGTTATTTTTTACAAAATTGTATCACTGTCAGTGAAATTGACCATGAAAGTGCATTAAATGGTTGATCATAAAATAAAGCATTCTTGGCATGTGGAACAATGACAAACTAACATAGTGTTCAGCTTATTTTAATTAAAATCACCCCTTTCTGGCTGATGAACTGAACTGTTCTGAGTGCTAGCGAGAAACTAGTAAGCACTGTAAAAATTCTGAGTAAGGGGCTAAAGGTATCCAATTTAATTAATTCCAACCGTCTGACCACCTGTGTACAAGATCCTGAAGTGTAAGTGTTTAGTATGGCCTTCATGGTGACGGCACAGAGATATTGTGACCATTGTGTAAAGTTTTCTGACAGAAGTGTTTAGATATGGGAAATCACAGTTCGGTGCCAATCACTAACCAGCATTGCTAGATCCTTTCTCTCCTTCCCTTGCCATGAGACCAAGTGATAGAATTCAAAGCAGAGTTAGTCAGACAGGCAAGGACAAATCATCTGTACCAAAGAAGGAAGTATTTGCTTGTATGGTTTTAGGGGAAACTGTCTGGATCTTGCCCTGATTTTCATTACTGGCCAGGCCTGTGCACCCACCCCAGCTGCCATGAGTGTGGGTTGATAATTCACAACTGTCTCTTCTCTGAAGAATAGTCTCTGGCCAAATGCCAAAGAGACTAACCCCACCACTACCCAGGATCCGTAGACCTCAGCCAATGGCTGCCTGCAAGAGAGCACTACAAAAGACCAGGTCTCAGGTCTCAAGACTAACACTATGGAGAACACACACACACACACACACACACACACACACACACACACAGAGGAACACAAGAACATTTTTGGAGGTGATAGATATGTTCAGTACCTTAAGTGTGATGATATATTATAAGTTGTTAGCCTTTCACACTTGCACATGGACTTTATGAAGCCTCATATCATCCATATTGATATCACTGACAGATGACACTAAAATTGCTTCCTATGGTAACATGAAAGAGAGATAATCAGTGTACATTCTAGTAAATGAACACATTTTTTACAAGTAAGAGAAGGGTTTATTATTAAAAATTCTTCTTTAATTTAACTGAAACTCTTTTAAATATTAAAAGAGTAAAGTATAAAGTAAAACCTATCAGCATTTTGTGATATCAATAATATAAGAACAGGATAGAAGGTCTAATCATTTTCATTATAATAATTCTGATATTCCAATGCTCATCCACACTCTGATTATAAAATATGTCCAATTTATTTGTAATGATAAAAGTTCAATAGTTACTATTATCCCTAGAGGGATGGGATGGCTCTCCTTGCACTGGGAGGTAGAGGATGATGTGGAGTGAGTGAGCAGTTGGCAGGATTTCAGGCAAGAAAAATAAGTCAAAATTTTAAGTGCTAACCATAAAGATTTGATTTTTTTTGAAAGGTACTGAGAGCCACAGAAAACTTTAAGACTATCAACATGATCCAATCTGACAAGATGGGATCTTATCTAAAAACTAAAGCAATAGCTGATAAAAGTTTAACACTTCTTGACAACACATGCCTTTAACCAAAGATTGGATATGTGTTTGGTGGCATAATCAAAGGCATGATTTTGTTGAACAGATTTTCTTATTAAATCTGTAGGATTCAGGTTATTAATCCCTGCATGATAATGTTTTAACTAAGAGAAGACAGGGTGAATAGTTTTCTAATATGACTTCAGTGTACACAGACAAGTCTCCAACTACTTCATAGTGTTTCCAACCTTGAGATTCATCCCCAGGAGATTAGGTTGCCTTTCAGTTCCTGAAATAAGGAAGAGAGGTGTCAGAGGCCACTCTCAGGGGAGAGGGTGTTGTCAAGATGCTATCTAGGTTGATACACTGCTGAATGAGCACACAGAATAATATTAAAACTCCAGAAGCACACACTTTACTCTCATACTCTGGACAACTTAGAATGCTTTGGTCTAAAAGTGTTTGAAAACAAGCTACACCCATGTTAATAAATCCAATGGCTCGGAGTTCCAAATTTGTTTCCATTAACACTATGTATAGGTTTTCTTTGATAAACCTGGTCAGTCACTGCCAACTATCCTTTTCCAAACCTGTGTGTATGTGTGTGTGTGTGTGTGTGTGTGTGTGTGTGTGTGTGTGTGTAATTACTCTGATCAGAAACTTTCAGTGACTTCACAGAGGAGTCTGTTCTGAAAATATGACCTAGGATGTGGAGCCCTCCACAATCTGACTCTTTTATTTACAGTTCCTTATCCCACTATTATTTTTAGATATTAGGTTAAATTCCAATTGGCCTTCAAATTACATTTTTAGGAATGAGTCAGAAGGCAGAAAATAGTATCCATGCATATAAAAACTGTGAAATTCTGGGAGAATAGAAAATTGCACGGACTTGCTTTAATCTTCATCATCTGGCTGTTTTCTCATAGTTTGTAGCCTTAGAATCTTCAAACAAGTGAGACCTGTGTGGTTGCTTTTAAATAGAACCAATATCCAAAACCTGAGTGCATATTAAAATTATCTGGGAATATTTTCAAAAATATTGGTATTTGAATTCCACTTCCAGTGTCAATGGTCTAGGATGAAGACTGTCATCAGTATTATTTAACATCTTTGACGGTGATTCTGTCATGCAGGAAAGGTTGAAAATGATTGAAGCAGAGCAAGGAAGGGTCAGTAGTATCTATGAGTTATATGCCCTACTCCAAAGTAATTCTTCTGAGGATCTAAAGACAGGTAATTTATGAGAGAAAATTACCAATTAATTACATCAGAATCAACAATGTATTTTAGTTCAAAAATACCTACAGAGTACTTAATGTGTGCCAGGTAACACATCTTCACTTTATGTATAGTTCTAAATAAGACAGGGACTCTGTTCTTGAGGGGCATACAATGAAAGCCATGGTTACTGACAATCTGGCATTCTTGGAGATAGTGTTGTATTTTACTTTATGTAAATTATTCTTGAATTAAAATTATCAAGTGTCTAGGAATTAATCTAATGAAAGTTGTGAAATGTATTTACACAGAAATATGTATGTGAGTTACCTCTCTGGTGTGGCAGATAAAGTTGCCAGTAGACTGACCCTCCCACACATATGAAAACAAACTCAATATAAAATTTTAAAACACTGTGTAAAGGATCTAGCGAATAAGCAATTGCAGGCACATTTGGAAGTGGGTGGAGTTTTGTAAGAACAAACAAGACAGAGAGAAAAAAATTCAAAGTTGTTTTTTAATAAATTGAAACAATAAAGTGGTACCTACAGTGGAAAAGAAAAGAAGAAAGCACAGAAATCAATATCAAGAATGAGATTACTGTTGGCAATGTAGACCTAAAAACACCACTTTTTTGCATTTGCACCACTTTTTCTCAGGTTCTCTCCTGAGAAATGTCTCAATCTCTAACTGGGTGAATATTTAAGGCTGATACTAATTGTATCTCCTAAGCTCTCTCATGCTGTTTTATTTTCTTTTCCTCATTTTCGTGTTGAATCAAAGGCCAGATGATACGTAAAACCTGTCAACATGTGTATTGTAATCATGGTTTCTCACTGTCTTAAGCAGTCTTGCAAAATCAAAGCCTTGTCTCATTAAGTGATGCCGGGACCCAATTGCCAAAAGTAACATGCATTTTCCTGAGGAGAAGAATGCTGGGAATATGGCTTCTGACAAGGAAAAGAAATCAGAAGAAATTATGTGGAGAGTCCCCTCCATGTACAGAAAGAGTCACATAGTTTTTCTTCATCAGACTTGTGTGCAGCTTTCATAATTTTGCCTCTTTCCAACATGCATACTAAGTGAGAATTTCTGAAGAACAGAGCTGAATACTTGCATATTTTAAAAAGCACTCAAAGGATTTTGCTGTTCACCCTGGAGATATCACCTCCCACCTGTCAGTATGACTATTATCAAAAAGGCAGCACATAACAGTTGTGGGTAAGGACGTGAGAAACGGGATCCCTTGTGCACTGTTGGTGGGAATGCACATAGGTGCAGTCACTATGGAAAACAATATGGAGATTCCTCAAAAAATTAAAAATAGAACTACCACATGATCCAGCAGTTCCACTCCTGGGTATTTATCAGAAGAAAACAAAAACACTAATTCTAAAAGATATATGCACCCCTACGTTCATTGCAGCTTTATTTACAGTAGTCAAGGTATGGAAACAACCTATGTGCGCATCAATAGATGAATGGATAAAGAAGATGTAACAAATGTATCTATTACTCAGCCATAAAAATAATGAATTATATAAATATGAAATCTTGCCATTTGCAACAACATGGATGGACATAGAGGGTCTTATTCTAAGTGAAATAAGTCGGAGAAAGACAAGAAACAGAGTCATAGATACAAAGAACAAATTGGTGGTTGCCAGAGGGGAAGGGGGTGGGAGAGAAGAGAAATGGGTGAGGGAGATTAAGATGTACAAACTTCCAGTTACAAAATAAATGAGTCAATGGTGTGAAATGTTCAGCGTGGTTAATATATTCAATAATCTTTAAAATTTTTTTATGGTGACAGATCATAACTAGATTTATGATCATAATCATCTTGAAATGTACAGAAATATCAAATATATTGTGTATCAGGAAGTAGCATTCTGTTGTATGTCAATTATACTTAACAAACAAATAAATAAACAAACTAATCGAAAAAGAGATCACATTTGTGGTTACCAGAGGCAGGGGTCGGGGGACAGGGAATTGGATGGAGGTGGTCAAGAGGTAAAAACTTCCAGCTTTGAGATAAATAAGCACTAGGGATGTAATGTACAACATGATAAATATAATTAGCACTGCTGTATGTTATATTTAAACATAAAGAGTAAATCCTAAGAGTTCTCATCATAAGGAATTCTTTTTCTATTTCTTTAATCTTGAGATGATGGATGTTCACTAAACTTACTGTGATAATCATTTCATGATGTATGCAAGTCAAATTATTATGCTGTTAAAACCTTAAACTTACAAAGTGCTGTCAATTATATCTCAATAAAACTGGAAGAAAAAATAAGGTTCAAAAAATAAGATGATTAAGAGAATCATGAGGAATTATATAGGCAGAAAAAATTAAAGAGCTAATGATAAATAATTATTACTTTCTAAAGACAAACTTGCAATTGCAACCTTTGTTCATAAACAAGGAACTGAGCTATTCACAGAAAGTTATAGCTGTAAATAGCTTGCTCTCACATAGGTTAAATATGAATATTTCAGAGGAACATAAACGGTATTAAAATAATACAATTTACAAGAGATATTAATTTCTTTTTTGATGATGTTTAAAAAACTGTGTACGTGGCTCCTTCATGTTTTTATTAGACTCCTTTTATGAGGGAAAGGGGATGCCGAGAGGAGAAAAACAACATACTTACTGTCAATTAAATAATGGCATATGCTTTTCAAAGCAACACAAGAAACTCTAGAGTGATCAAAAGGGGAAACATAAAATTTGGATCAAAGTAAACCCAATAAAGAATTTCTAGACTCTTCTAAGATTCAGTGCATGAAGTGGAGTTCTTGGAACTAGGAGACTTAATACAGAAGCATGTATTACCTAAGATCTTCCTATGCAATTGAGGAGTGGGAATACATTATCAGGAGAACTCTCAAGACCTACACACATGTATCCACTTAATTAACGATTGTTGAAGTATATAGTATTTATCATTAATTAAACATCTTAATATAAAAATATGTAAAATGAGCTTGTTTTATTGTCTTGTTAGGTACCTCTCTGGTTAGGGGAACTCAGAACAGGACACAAAATGAATGATCTAAGGAAGCAGAAGGACTTTTGAAAACATGAATGATGATGAAATTGTAAATAAACAGTGGGTCTGCTATAATAGTGTTATTATTTTTACTTCCTATGACCATAACCCACACTATCAGCACTTGAAGAGAGTGTTCAGGGTTGTATAGATAGCCTACTATATTTATTTCTGAAGCCATTTCATGTTTTCTTCTGGAAATAGCTGCATTATCAAAAGAAAATAAGTAACTTCTGCAAGTTTTCTTTCCCCAATATTATGTCAGATTGATAGTAAGTTTTCTGCCCAAATAGATACGTGTTTTTGAAGGGCATGGTCGAAAGGTTTACATGTAAGTCCTTCACAGCCATCGCCATATTGCACATGTGAGTGATATGATCAATAGATTTCATTTTGCATTTGAGCTTGTATGATTGATACTACTAACTAAAATCTTCTGTTAAATAGGAATCTGAGGCATGTTCTGACTTCAGTGGAAACATGTCCACTGTGGCAAGAGATGATGAGAGGCTGTTCCCATGAGGAGAGTTACACATTTCCCAATCTCAGTAAATACTTTTTATGTGCATAAGAAATTATCAACTTAAAATTTTATTTTATGACTTGAAATATCACAGTAAACATTCAATGAAATATCTGATATTCCCTTGATTTTCAGAGAAATAAAAATGGGGGTTTTCTGCCATTTGCCAAGTAGTGGATGTCAGTTAATACAATGACAAATCTATAAAATACTGCAGAAAATAATGCAAATACAATAGCACTTATTAACAGGTAATTTAAAAAGCAGTTTGCCTTCCAATTTCTGGAGAACATTGGCCATTTTTGACCATTTAGCATCCATTCTCATTTTAATCATAATAATTTGCTTTATCTTGGGAATTCACACCTCCATGTGATCACGTATGACCGAGGCCATACCTAAATCACCCCTTGGGAAGGGAATAGCCACTTGATTGGTTCAAAGCCTGTGACCTACCCATGGATGTAGTCTTTTGAAAAGAGAAACTTTCTTACTATTCAGAAAGGACTTGAAAGAGAAAGCATGTAATTGTGTAACTCCCAGAAGTTTCTGGCAAAGATCTCTCTAAGTGATCCAGACAGTCTTCTGGTAAAGCAAACACCATGGAAGTCAGAGAGAAGAGCCCAGAGAAAGGAGGGAGAGAGGTGTGGGGAAGGAGGGAGGGAAAAGGGGGAAGGCAAGGGAGAGAAAGAAAGGGTGACATTTTGCACCTTGCCTCAACTCTGCATCAAATTTTACTTAAAATAATTCCTACAACTGAACTTTTAAGTTAAAGCCAACATTATTGCCTGAGCCAGTTTGAAAATGTTTTCTAGTATTTATATCCAAAGGATCTCTCACTTACACATCATTAACTCTGCTAATGGTGTCTTTTGTTTTGTCCTTAACTTTTGTTTTTGTAGTTGCAGGCAGAGGTAGAAGCACTTTGCAATTGTAGTCCACAGACAACAAAAGTTCCAAAAACACTAGCATACACTGCACTCTACCCTACCTGACCAAATAAGACTTCAATTCTCTCATGCCCAGAATTATGGTCTGAAAACTTGGGCATCAGGTAGGCTCATTAATTTTTACGGCTTTTCCATTTTACCCTAGTCTCACATAACCACTGGCTTAGGTGATTACTTTTGGGCAGAGAAAACTGATTTGCAATCCATGATCCCAGCAGGGGAAAAGAAAGTTCACTCTCTGTCTAGTTAAGTTCTTGGAGAACAGGACAGGCATTTTTATTAAATCATGGGAGGGTCTAAATAGGATATCCTAGTCCCACCGAAGCTGAGCTAAGATAAAATACACTTTATTAGTTCAGTTAGTACATTGTTTATACAGTTATCTAATGCCCATACATATTTTCAGTAAAGGTTTATTAGCATGACAGAGGAATTTTAATTAGACAAACCATAACATCTTTCCATTTATTAATTCTTTCCCTTGGTTTGCCTTTTAAAAAAGTCTGGATAATTAAAACCTGGTAAGAAATAACATTGTTTCCTGACGTGTTGCTCTAAGAAAAATATTTACTTCTCTCTCTCTCTCTCTCACAAAAATAGAAAAATATATAAATGTATCTGATGAATACCAAAAAATATATTGGCCTGTTGGGATCCCAACCTGAGTGACTGGGGTTAGGGAGTCCTATCAGAGTATGGTAGAAAAGTCATGATTTAGGAATAAATGCAGAAGCCCAGTGGTTACCCTTGAGGAATTGCAAACTAGTTTGCTTTGGAATGAAGTATATAAATGGTGGCTGCTTTTTGTGTTATTACCTGTTTATTTAATATGTATTTTCATATTATCTACTTCTCTTTCATTGTAATTCATCTTACTTTTCATGATATGTATTCTATATTTAAATGGAAATATAGAATCAAAGTGTTTGAGACTTCGGTTAGGTTTTGCCTAAATGCTTAACTCTTCAGAAAGAAAATCTGGAAAAAATTCCAAGATCTCATTTTGAATGGGAATAGTGATCAAAAAGAGGAGACTCATATACCTAAGATTATCTTCTCAGATTCCCTTTATTTGGCCTTTGACACTGATAGGCAGGGCCACGCACAGCACCACTTACCAACGTCTCCACGTTACAAGTCTTGATGGAAGGTACAAAGAACTGAATAGATAAATGGAAAATTTATCAAAAAGTGGCAAATACAGATACACAAGACATAGTTCAGCAAGATTATTGACCTCTAATACTTTCTTTAAATATAAAGCTACTTCCTTACAGTACTATTTATGCATTTCCAATAAAGGGTTTAAGTGATTTGAGGACAAACTTTATGCAAAAATTATGAAGAACAGTAATCATCTAATAAATCAAGCTCTGCCATATATCTTTATTAATATCAGAATAACAAATAAATTGACAAAAAAATAAGTAAAAGTCTAGAAATAAATTTTTTAAGAGATGCTGACTATTTTGATGTGTCTGACTTTCTAGGTTTGGGTCAAACTAGAGTAATGGACTTTGAAATTCCATTTATAATAAGAAAACCAAATTGTTTTAAGGTTGAATGCTTTTTGCTGAATTTTTAATTCTACGAAATTTAATTTGGATTCTAAACTTTAATTGTTAAAGTTTACAAGTTGATGTAATATTAGATACTTCTAAAAAATTATATATATATATATATATATAATTTTTTGCATCAAAGTTTTATAAGATATAGCAACCTGGAAGGTGAAAATAATTCCTGGATATACACTGATGATTACAAATGATCTATCAAAACTGGTTTGTAGATAAGACAGGCAAAGAACCCCAAACACTGTCAATTCCAAAATGTATATAATAATCTACAGCTAAGTAGGAAATAGAGACACATGTTGTTCATTTCTACTTGTTGGGAACACATGGAAGAGAAGTTGGAAAAAGGACACAGAAAAGTAAAAAAATGATTCTGCATAAAAATGTTTTTAAACTTTCAAGATGATAAACAATAATTTAAAATATATAAAAATAAAAACAAAGCTCAAACTTAAATGACAAATTAATCAATAATTTGGATAAATAACTATTCAGATAAATACTTTCAGTTCACCTTCTAAGAACTGAAATAATTTTCTAAAAGTAACTGCAGAGATCAAAAAACATTAACCTTTGGAGATCTATGTATTGTGATGTTTAACAGCCTTTGTCGTGCTGTAAAATGTCTTTTTAAAATTGGAAAGACAAAAGCTTAGAAACAAAAATAGAAAAGGAATGATGATGGTCGTCATCTCTGTGTACTTCTCAGTAGCAAAATGCAAACAATCTCACTGTTTTTTTATATCATTATTTTCCTTTGCACAATTAGAGAGGAAAGACAATACCATTTTCCCTCAAAGTAATTCCTCCTATCTCCCTTCTCAACCCCTTACCCAATGACACACAAGAAACAGCATCAATAGTGGCAGTCCTCAACCTCTAAAAGGCATGAAAACTGACATTTAAATGGCCTTTGACATTTTACTACTCAGTTAGTCTGCCTTAATCGATGTATTCCTGACTGTATGGTACGCTAGGAGCATTTCAGCAAAACAAGTTTGAAACAGCCAAAGCCAGATAGGATTAGGGCTGGAGAAAACTAATATTGCAGCCCCAAGTTGTGGTGCCAACTGTCAGGGGTTAATAGTTCAAATCATCAAATAAGGGGCTTTAGCATCTGAGTCTGTTCCTCCTCAAACTGACCTACTTACCCAAGGGTTCTGATTGAGAGGCTCACTAATACTTTCCATACGTAAAATGCATTTCCCCCCATCTTGGTGTTCAACCCACTCTTTATTTTCTCCCTGAGAAAGTGTATTGCCTGACACATAAACTAATGAGAATGGAGTTAATACAGAGAAGACCTTAATATATACTGAATTTACCAAAAAAAAAAGTGTTCTTTATTATTCAGTGTTCTATTGCATATGACTTAAACTGCTCTATTTTTGTAAAAAGAGATTCATATAGTATGACGGGCTGGAATATGTTCTCAGCCATTCACTCCCTGCTTCCCAGCTGGATTATGCAGTCTCACTTTCTGCCATGTTAACTACAGTAATTTCACACTCCTTGATGTTGGGCTCAGCATGTGACTTGCTTTGACCAGTGGGATGTTATTAGATGTAACATAAGCATCGGCTAGAATTACAATTGTGTGATTAAAGTCGGTCTCTCACCCATTTGCTGTTACCATGAGAAAAACATGCCTCAGCTACCGTGCCACTCAGACTGTGATTCACCTGGAGAAGAGCTGTCAGGCTAAGCCCAACCCAAGTCAGCAGGATCCCTACTGACCCCCAGCAATGTGAAAATAAATGCTATTGTTGAATGTCGCTGAGGAGTTTTTGTTGTTTTTTATGCAGCCTTATTTCAGCAAAGGTTGATTGAAAGTTATAGGGTGTTAGGTATTGACGTGATTACTCGAAGGGCCAAAGGAGCTGACTCTAGACCAAACCTCTAAGAATGACTCCACAGAAGCAAACTAGCTGGCCCGCGTGGAAGCTGCTCTTTCTAGTACAATTGCTCAGTAGCTATAGGAACCGATTCCTATTGGTTCCTATTCCTATATGAATAGGAATATGAACGGATAGTTCCTATTCCTATATGAACTGATTCATATATCACTTGTCCTAGATAACATATGTGGGAACAGTTGGCTAACACAATACATATTCATAATTGGATTCATGGTTAGCAATAATATACTATCAAGCCTTCCTTTATTTGACTCAAAGATTAGAAACAATTAAGTTAGCAAATACATGGAAACTTAGCCCTTCTCGGACAAGTCAGAAGCCACCAGGAACTGTTGAAACCTGCCAATAATCCATATAAAAATACAGGAATATATATTCCTTGATAAGAAAAGAATATCCAAATGCCACAGTGTATCAATTAGCCTTTTTCTCACTTATTTTTTCATACTTCTTCCAACCCTTTAATCAAGCAACAGCAAGCAGCCAAACAAAACAAAAAACAAAACTAAAAACAAAAGTAAAAGAGGAAAAGCAGCTGTGAAGAAAGTGCAGCTTTTACACTCAGGGAACAATGGAAGAGTTGGGAATTACATCTCATTCAAAGTTTCAGCATAGACATCAAAAACTGCTTTCACTGGCTTAATCCATGTAACATAATTTAGTAACATTAGTAGCATTCAAACTGTAATAGAGATTGAGACCATCTGGTGGATTTATGGGTGCTGACATCTGGGGGTAAATTGTGATCTACACTACTGACTTGATCTAATACAATTTTGTGGGAGACTTGAAGAATCACAACACTCCTATGTATTTCATTGTCATAGTCATATAGAGACATCATTATTATAAAATATAAATACACATTTAAGTCAACTGCAATTTGCTTTAAGGTAATTTTATAATGTTCATAAAAACATACCATGATAACCTATAACCTCAGCCTAAATATGAGAAAAAAAATCAGACAAATCTCGTTCATCTAATTAGGCATAACTACCTGTAATTATTTACAAATATCAGTCATTCACAAAACTTTCAAGGTCATCAAAAACAAGGACAGTCTGAGAAAGTGTCACAGCTAAGGATAGCCTAAGGGAACAGGAAGACTCAATGTAATGTGGTTTCCTGAATGGGATGCTGGAATAGAAAAAAGGATTTTAGATACCCAAAACTAAGGAAATCTGAATAAAATACAGAATTTAGTTAATAAGGATGTATCAATATTGATTCATTAAATTGTGACAAATACACCATACTAATGTAACTTGTCAGTACAGAAAACTTAATGTGGTGTATATAAGGACTTTCTATTTTATCTTCACAATGTTTTCATAAATCTAAAACTATTCTAAATTTAAAAAAAAATATTAGGAAAACAAAATAACAAAAATAATTTTGTCAGGAAGTCAAGCAGTAAACCACAAATGCCTTTCAGTACAAAGGAAATTTCCTACATAAAAATGTTACTTTCATTTTATGAAGAGGGCTTGAAGGTCACATGATCCAAATATAAGTTTAAGGATCTCAAGCTAGACTCACCTATGACAGGGAAAAAATTGAAGCTATTCTTTCTCCTGGAGACAGGAACTACATACTTAAGCATAAATTCCAGTACCAAAATAGTTTTAAAGAACTACTGTCATCCTTGTTCCTATGGGTTAGAGGGAAAAAAAATCAACTCTAAAGTTTCTAGGTGAAAACCAACAGGTGAAAAATTCAAATATGAGCTATGATAGCAAATGTTGTGAAAAATCCAAATGTAATTACATCTTAAGTAACTATTTTTTACTGAGGGATTTCTCTACCTTTAATAATTTTCCTGAGATATGACATTGCTTATAGGTAAAAATTAAATTAAATATTTAAATGTGCCTTTTAGGTGTTTTGGTTGTAATATAAAGAATGTCTTTCATTGTAGTGAGTGAAAGAAAAGCATGTGGTTAGATTGAAGATGTTTTTTTCCTTGCTTATTTTGACATTCTTGAAAAAAAGCACAATTAGAATTAAGACCTTGCTTTTTAAGGTGTGGCCCATGGATAGGCAAAGAGCTTTCTAGAAATGTGAAATTTCATACTCCATCTCAGAACTTCTAAGCAAATTACTCGTTTTGACAAAATCCCCTAGTGATTTGCCTGCTCATTAAAATTTGTAAAACACTGAATTAAGCTACTTAATAACTACTTAATGGCAACTATCTAACACACACACACACACACACACACACACACAAGCATGTGCACAACCATTTTTACCCATTCATTTATGTCATGAAGCATAAATTTGAATTCTCATAAACTTATCTTCAAAAGGGCCACATGATAAATAGGGTCAGAACTAGATAAAAAGAGGAGGGATGGTATCATTTCTGTCACTTATTATCTTTGTGGCTTGGATGTTGATTAAATATTCTGAGCCTCATTTATTTCATATGCAAAGTGGGGCTATAAAATCAATCTTGACTGCTTCACAGGAGTTTTTATGAGAATAGCAATCAATAATTCATGTGTTCACTTTGCAGTCCATAAAGTACTAGAGTCATATGAAATTTGCCATGATGATTCCTATTAGCACCATTTGATGAAGGAAAATTTCATAATTGTAAGTATGTCTAAGACTACAAAGCCAACAACAGACAGGTTAGATTCATTTGTTGCTATGGTAATGCATGTCAGATAGATTAATTTGATATAAATTTTTTTTTTTTTTTTTTTGCGGTACACGGGCCTCTCACTGTTGTGGCCTCTCCCGTTGCGGAGCACAGGCTCCAGACACGCCAGCTCAGCAGCCATGGCTCACGGGCCCAGCCGCTCCGTGGCATGTGGGATCTTCCCGGACCAGGGCATGAACCCGTGTCCCCTGCATCGGCAGGCGGACTCTCAACCACTGCGCCACCAGGGAAGCCCAATATAGAATTTTTATCAGCTGATTTCCTCTTGCCTAGAATATTTTTTCTTTTCATAATGCAGGTCTCACCATGGGATTCTATCTATGGTAAAGATTTTAATTATCAATTTGGCAAAATTCATCAGGGAAAAAGAGGTTTATCAAAACATTGTTAGATCTCCAATTAAACAGCCCCTTTACAAAAAACAAACAAAAAAAAGAAGCCCCTTGACTAAATTTTACATAAAGACCAAAACAGTTAACTTTTTTCATTAATTTATGGGTAATACACAGGAACAATTTAATTCATGCCAAGTTTCACTATTAGTCCTGCATATGTATCAATTATCTTTCTACCTTCACACTCTTTGTGAATGCAAGTTAGTTTTACTGTGACTTCTAAACATTTAATTCAATACCCTTGCTTAGAGTATTCGCCATCAACATCATTACTTTCCTCGTTTATATAAAGATTTTGTTTCTCATATATGTATCATCAACTGTAATCCAAGTCCTTCTACATCTAACATTTAGGTTGTTTTGTATTTTTATGTGTTAGAAATAAAAATTGAATAAATGTTCATACATTACATAACATAAATGTCTCGTCGAGTAGGTTAAAATTCTTAAACCAAAATTCCTGGGTCAAAGTTATCCTTCTTATAAATATTTTCATATACATTTTCAAATGGCACCTTCCCCTGAAACTTTGAACCAGTAGTCTCCCAAACAGAAGATGACAATAGGCATGGCTGTCTTTCATTCCAACACCAATGATTATCTTTAAAAATTGGCCAAATTAAACAGGCAAAAATAGAATCTCATTTTTAAGTGTATATTCATTAAATTTATGAGGGAAAATAAATTTTTAATTTTACTAGTAATTTTTAGTTATCTGCCTTCCTTTCTTCCTTCTTTCTTTCCTTCTTCTCCCTTTTTGAAAAAAAATATATTTTTTATGTTGTTTTACATTGACTTGTGCCTTTTTGCTGAAATTTACCAAAGAAATACACAAAAATAAAATCTCTCTTTATTATTGAAGATAATTTGTTGTCAAATGTGTGACAACACATTTAGTTTTAGTTATGTTCTTTTAAATGTCTTATTTTGATTGTATGGTATTTACTGTTTCCATTTCAGATATTTAAAGTGTTTTACTGTACTAATTTCATCCTTTATTTTTGTTATTTAATGGCCAATTTACACTTGTCTAATTTTATATTTGCTTCTTATATTTTATCTTAATTTTTAACTCCTTAATTTACCTGTAACTAACACTATTCCATGCTCTGATATAAACATTTACATTTCCGTGTATCTAAATAATTAACTATTTGTCTCAACACCATGTGTCATTTTCAGAATTTTACCCACTGTTTTCAAATGTCACCATCATGCTGCTCATTGTAATGTGTGCTAGATTGTTGTTCTGGTTGTTTTTATCTGTTCCACTAGTGTGTTTGCTCTTGTACCAACAACACAGTTTTTTACATATACTATCACTCTAAAACATTTTACTAACCAGTAGAGCATATTCACCTCACAATTTTTTTTGCATTTTTAAAATTTTCTTTATTGAAGGATAGTTGATTTACAATGTTGTACCAGTCTCTGCTGTACAGCAAAGTGGCTCAGTTATACACATAGAGACATTCTTTTTTGTATTCTTTTCCATTATGGTTTATCCCAGTATATTGAATATAGTTCCCTGTGCTATACAGTAGCATCTTGTTCTTTTAGCTATCCTATATATAATAGTTTACTTCTATTAACTCCAAAGTCTCAGGCCATCCCTCCCCCGCCCACCCTTCTCCTTGGCAACCACTAGTCTGTTCTCTATGTCTGTGAGTCTGTTTCTGTTTTGTAGATAGGTTCATTTGTGCCATATCTTAGATTCCACATATAAGTGACATCATCTGGTATTTGTCTTTCTCTTTCTGACTTACTTCACTTAGTATGATAATTTCTAGTTGCATCCATGATGCTGCATATGATATTATTTCATTCTTTTTTATGGCTGAGTAGTATGCCATTGTATATATTATATGTACAACATCTTCTTTATCCACTCATCTGTCAATGGACATTTAGGTTGTTTCCATGTTTTGGCTATTGTGAATAGTGCTGCTATGAACATAGGGGTGCATGTATCTTTTTGAATTATTTTTTACATCTTTGAAGGTATTTGTATTTGTTTTCTCTAAAAATTAACTCATTTCCCTACTAAAAGGCTCACATGAAGTTTTTTATTGACATAAAATTGAAATACCACCTTATTAATGCAATTCACCCAAGAGTATGATATATCTTTCTTTTTTATTTATCTGTTCTTCTTAGTCCTTCTAAAAAAACATATCTTCATCGAAAATATTGTTATAATGGTAATCTCAATATCTGGAGGTGGTTGTTTTTAAAAAGGAAATTGACACCCCAAACCTAACCTACTCTGAGTATAATTATACAGCATTTGTAATTGGCACATTTACAAGCTCCCATTAGTTAAGAGTGTGCTCTAAACGAAGCCCTTTTATATCAAAAGAAAACAAAATAGTGATCTCACATGTTAATGTTCTCTGCTGAGCATTGTTCATTTGTCTTCATTTATTCTGTACCACTTTAGTTTACACCTAAATAAAACCTTCTATGCATGAATGAAAAACCCATACACACGAATCTATAGGAATAGTGGTTTAATTTTTATAATGACATTTCATGTAAATTATTTTTTTAATTGCAAAGTCAGATTCAGAAGACAAACTTGATGAGAAACTTGAGGCTCAGGAAGGTGAAGTTAAATGATTTAGGTTGCATTCCAAGAAGGAACAGAGCTGGGAACAGAGTCCAGGTGTGCAGAACTCTGTTGCCATTTACTCACAAAAATCAGCTCTCGTGTAACACAATACAAAGGATATTTTTAAATTATTATGTGTTAAATACTTGCTCATAATTAATCTTAAAAAGAACCTTCATATATCACGATTTGCCAGTTATACCCATACTATTAAGCAGTTGTTTTTAGTTATTGTATCACGCTCAGATTACATTTAAGTATTTATTTAAAGCAACATATGTTATGTGGCATCAGTGAAAACATTGTTCTAATAAACCTAAAAATGAACTTTCTCCATAAACACATGCTCAACACTTTCAATACCAAAGTTAATTTGAAAAAGAAAATAAAATATTTCCTGGCTTTTTCAATTTAATTTGGAGATAGAATATTTCTTAAATATTTTTCGGACAGCAGTCATGACAAGTAAGTTAAAAAGTTAAAACAAAGAAAATAGAAGTTCTTTTAAAATTCTTAGAATGGCCGTCATCAAAAAATCTACATACAATAAATGCTGGAGTGGGTATGGAGAAAAGGGAACACTTCTACACTGTTGGTAGGAATGTGAATTGGTAAAACCACTAAGGAGAACAGTATGGAAGTTCCTTAAAGAACTAAAACTAGAACTACCATATGACACAGCAATCCCAGAGAAAACCATAATTCAAAAAGATACATGCACCCCAATGTTCACTGCAGCACTATTTACAATAGCCAGGGCATGGAAGCAACCTAAATGTCCATCAACAGAGAAATGGATAAAGATGTGGTACATATATACAATAGAATATTACTCAGCTATTAAAAAGAACAACTGAATGCCATTTGCAGCAACATGGATGGACCTAGAGATTATCACACTGAGTGAAGTAAGTAAGACACAGAAAGACAAATATCATATGATAGTGCTTATATGTGGAATCTTAAAAAAAAAAAAGGTACAAATGAACTTATTTACAAAACAGAAGTAGAGTCACAGAGGTAGAAAACAAACTTATGGTTACCAGAGGATAAGTGGGGTGAGGGATAAATTGGGAGATTGGGCTTGACATATATACACTACAATATATAAAATAGATAACTAATAAAAACATGCTGTATAGCACAGGGAACTCTACTTAATACTCTGTAATAGCCTATATGGGAAAAGAATCTTAAAAAAAAAGAGTGGATGTGTGTATATGTATAACTGATTACTTTGCTGTACACCTGAAACTAACACAACATTGTAAATCAACTATAGTCCCATAAAAAATTAAAAAAACAAAATAAAATAAAATGCTTAGTCCACATCTAGACAGGCATTTAAAACACAATTTGGGACATCTAGTTCAAGGCAGTAAATGTGCAAATGCTCTGTTTGGTAACTGAAAAGGTACCACAGAATTAGATAATGGTAGAGGTCAGATTTGAACACAAATCTGTTTGAGCCAGAGCCCTCCTCTAAATAAAGGGTAAAACACAAAAGAATATCAGAATATATATATATATATATATATATATATATATACACACACACACACATATATTATTGTATAAAGATATAAGCTAACTCAAAAAAAAAATTGCCAAATGAAACAACAGATAACAGCAACAATAAGACTTCAGTTTTATATCAAGGTATTGATAAAGGTTTCATGAAGTCAATGGAAATTAATTGAGGCTGAAGCATTCCTGAATTCTTAAATTCAAACAGTCTAGTCTCAGATCACAACCAGTATCCTTTCAGTTTTGTCCTTCAGTCACTCCTACTGAAATTGTTCTCTGACCACATCAAGTGTTTCTCTTATTTCAGGTTTGTATTTCTTTTATTTTCTCCTTTAGAACCTGCTATTCCAGATGTTCACAAGGAAAAGCACCAACCTTCTACCTTCTATCAGTGTTTGAGGCTGTGTGTGGAACCTCTTTAAAATACTCCCTTTGAATAAATACTGAACAAGGTTTGAATTTATTACATTAAAAAGTAAACTCTCTTGGAGATAGAATCACTGCTTTTCCAACTTTAATTTTCTGGTAGAGTTATATGCGTGATATTTCAATAAGTCTTATTATAACATTGCTTCCATTTTGGTTCATCTGATTTGTATTACTCTAGTTTGTCACTGTCACTTTTAGCTTATGACACAGAAGACTGTCAATGTGCGCTATGCAAATATTATATTCATATTTATTAAATTTAAATTGAACAAGACTTTGATTGTATTATCAATGCATACACCTACTTTTTTTTTTCTTTGAGCCTTGTATATATACCAGAAGACTTTAGTTTCTATTCATAAAGCATCTTTCCCTAATTCTTTAATGAACAGTCTCATTCCCAGAGTGCTAGAAAGTACTTCCCCCACTGAGATTTCAATTCAATAAATAGTGAGACAGATAAAAGTGTATTTCATATTCACATATCAGAATAAATAATGGAACATTTTGAATTTTTCTTCAACTTCTAGAAAATAAATGAATGCTACCTTAGAAAGACAATGCAGACTTCTGCATGAAATGAGGAAAAAGTATCATGTAATTAATTCTAACCTACTTTATATATTTTTTCTAACAATGTATTACCATATCAAAAGTAACTTAGAGAATTAAAATAGGAAGGTAGTCCTATAACATCTACCTTTAAATGAAGCAAGATCATTTATAGATGGGATGAGTAATCTTACAATATTTAAATCAAAATAATATTTTTCTGGTGTCACACAATCCTCTCTTACTTCAACATTTTCCAATGACTATTTAGCAAAGAGGAATTAATAAAGTCCTTATTTGGGCTCTCATTCAGGGGTAACGGATGTTTACTTCGATTAGATGATCACAAAAAGTGTGTATATATGTCTTATTTTCATCTCCATGTTCTTTCTTTCTTACGTGCTAAAACTTCTGGCTGCATATATTTTATTCTTATAAACATCTTTAACTCTGGCAGTTATTGATATTCCAGTTTGGGGGCTCAGTGCAAAGAAAGATAACACTGCTTTTTAGGGTGGGTTTTGAGCTTCAAGGATAAGGATGGGGAAAGAGGGCTTTGGACGGCTGCGTCATTTAACGTTCACCAGATTAACAAGGTGGCAGAGATTTGGTGTAAGGGTCTGGTTGGCAGTCAAGGGAGTATATTCATGTGGGAAGTTCTTTTTTTTTTAATTTTTATTTTATATTGGACTTTAGTCGATTTACAGTGGTGTGTTAGTTTCAGGTGTACAGCAAAGTGATTCAGCTACACATATACATATATCTATTCTTTTTCAAATTATTTTCCTATTTAGGTTATTACAGAATGTTGAGCAGAGTTCCTTGTGCTATACAGTTGGTCCTTGTTGGTTATCTGTTTTCAATATAGTGGTGTGTATATGTCAATCCCAAACTCCCAATTTATCCCCCTTTTCCTTATTGTTATTACTCACTGCCCTATTTTATTAAAGAGACATTGTCAAAAAAGATAAAATCATGAGACACATAGATACAAAATAAACATGTTAAAGATTTTATTTAACCCACTATTAAGAGGAAACCAGTAAGGTATTGCACCCAGTTAAAAGAACGATCCAAACAAAGTCACATTTTTAGATCGGAAATATTGAAATGAATATATAAATTGAAGCAAAACTGGATTCTTCCATATTAGAAAAATGGGAAGTCAATAGAGCCTCTATTGGAGTAATTTATTTGCATGTCTATAAAATTATTTTAAATTTCTATCAGCTATGTAAAGCTTGAAAATTACAAAATAGCTAAAACTGAAATACTTGAATTAAATTAATTATATGGAATTTTTTCTTTATTTCTCTTTCTGATAACATTATAGTGTATAGAAATGCAACAGGTTTCTTTACACTGATTGTGTATCCTGTAAATTTACCAAATTATTTATTAGTTCTGGTAGGTTTTTGGTGGCATCTTTGGGATATTCTCTATAAAGTATCATGTCATCTGCAAACAGTGACAGCTTTACTTCTTTTCCAATTTGCATTTTTTCTTACCTAGTTGCTGGGGCCAGGACTTACAATACTATGTTGAATAAAAGTGGTGAGAGTGGACAACCTTGTCTTGTTCTTGATTCTATAGGAAAAGTTTTCAGCTTTTCACCATTAAGTGTGAAGTTAATGGTGGGTTTGTCATATATTGACTTTATTAGATTGAGGTAGGCTTCCTGTATACTCACTTTGTTGAGAGATTTTATCATAAATCGTTGTTGAATTTTGTCAAATGCTTTTTCTGCCTCTATTGAGATGGTCATGTGACTTTGATTCTTCATTTTGCAAATGTGATATGTCATATTGATTGATTTGCAGATGTTAAAACTCCCATGTATCTCTGGAATGAATCCCACTTGATCATGGTGTATGATTCTTTTAATGTATTGCTTAAGTTGGTTTGTTAATATTTTGTTGAGGTGTTGAGGATTTGGGGATCTATGTTTATCAGGGATATTGACCTGTAAATTTTGTGTGTATTTGCTGCCTTGTCTGATTTTGGTATGAGGGTGATGCTGGCCTCATAGAATGAGTTTGAAAGGGTTCCTTTCTCTTCATTTTTTTTTTTTTTTTGAATAATCTGAGAAGGATAGGTATTAGTTCTTCTTTAAATGTTTGGTAGAATTTACCTATGAAGTCATTTGAAGCTGAACTTTTGCTTTCTGTGAGTTTTGATTACTGATTCAATTTTGTTACTAGTAATTGTTCTATTCAGATTTTCTATTTCTTCATAATTCAGTCTTAGAAGCTTATATATTTCAAGGAATTTATCCATTTCTTTCAGGTGTTCTAATTTGTTGGTATATAATTTTTCATAGTGTTCTCTTATGATCCTTTGTATTTCTTGTGGTATTTTTTGTAATTTCTCCTGTTTCATTTTTGACTTTATTTATTTGGGGTCTCTCTCTTTTTTCTTGATGAGTCTGGCTAAAGGTTTGTTTATCTTATCAGAGAACCAGCTATTAGTTTCATTGATCCTTTTCATTGTTTTCTAAATCTCTATTTCATTTATTTTTGTCTCTTTACTATTTCTTTTCACCTACGAACTCTGGGCTTTACTTGTTCTCTTTCTTGTTCCTTTAAATGTAAATTTAGATTGCTTGAGATTTTTTTTGTTTGTTTGATTGTTTCTTGACATAGGCCTGTTTTGCTATATACTTATATCTAGAACTGCTTTTGCTGCATCCCACAGATTTTGGAAAGTTTTTTTTCCACTTTCATTTGTCTAAAGGTATTTTTTAAAAATTTCCTCTTTGATTTCTTCATTGTCCCATTGGTTGTTTAGCAGCATCTTATTTAGTTTCCATGTGTTTGTAGTTTATCCAATTTTCTTCTTGTAATTACTACCTTTAAGAATCTCTCTTTAACTTTTGCCAGTTTTTTTTTTTGCTGTTCTGCTTGGATGATTATCATCATTCTATTTGCTTATCTGTTCTTCTGTATCATCTAATCTGCTGTTGATTCCCTCTAGTGTAGTGTTTATTTCAGGTATTGTATTCTTCAGGTCTAATTGGTTCTTCTTTTATTTTCTCTTTGTTGAAGTTTCCTCTGAGTGCATCCATTCTCCTCCTGAGTTTGGTAGGCAGCTTACCACCATTGCTTTACACTCCAACAGGTAAATTTCTTATCTCCATTTCATTAGGGTTTCTTCCTGGGGTTTTATCTTCTTCTTTCATTTGGAACATATTACTCTGTTTCCTGATTTTGTTTGACTTTCTGTGCTTGTGTTGATGAATGAAGCAAAACAGCTACTTCTCCCAATCTTGAAGGAGTGGCCTTGTGTGAGAGGATACCCAGTGTAAACTACATACACCAGGCAGTTTTAGCAGGCAGGGTAGAGATGGAGCAGATATGGATGGAAATGGGATCCCAAGGGGACTTAAACAATAGTGCTCACCAGTGCCTCTGACCCTGGAGAGAGTTCTAGCTGTTTCCTGACCATTTGGCAGATGCTCTAAGGTAAAGGGACTTCCTTCCCTTACAGTATAGGCACCCTTTTAACTGATATATATATATATATAATATATAAAACAATATATATTATATACACACACACATACAGCTGTGTCCCTTGCCAGCTGTGTCCCTTGCCAGGCATGCCTGCAATGGGCCCCTCAGTGATATTCCTCCTTGCTATAGGTCACTGTGTCATGGGTGGGGTTTCCATGAATACTGTGTCTTCACTGTTGCTATCCATTTCTATGTGGTCCCTCTATGTGCAGAAGCTATCAATTAGCCCTCAGTTCTTCAGGAAAAATTGCTCTATATGTAGGTGTAGATTCAGTGTGTCCATGAGAGGAGGTGGGTCTTCCTACACCACCATCTTGGACCCCTTTCAGAATTTCCTTCCTTTTAAATGTAGGAAAATAACCCATGTGTATTATCACATTTTGCTTATCTATTCATCCATAAATGGATGCTTGGGTGGCTTTCTTCTTTTAGGTTTTGTGAATAATGCTGTTATGAACATGGTTGTAAAAATACCTCTTCTAGACCCTGCTTTCAATTCTTCTGGGTATATACCCAGGAGAGGAACTACTGGATGATATGCTAATTTTAATTTTTAATATTTTTGAGGAACCACTATACTGTCTTCCACAGTGGCTTTACCATTTTACATTCCCACCAACAGTGCCGAATGTAAAATGGCACTGTTGGTGGGAATGTAAAAAAAAAAAGTGGACCAATTTCTCCACATCCTCGCTAACATTTGTGAATAACATTTTCTTGATCCTAATTTTT
Source organism: Orcinus orca (assembly GCF_937001465.1). NCBI lineage: Eukaryota > Metazoa > Chordata > Mammalia > Artiodactyla > Delphinidae > Orcinus > Orcinus orca. The sequence goes on from NC_064571.1 coordinate 17,751,439, forward strand.
CTTATTAAGCTTTCTGTTGACTTCTGTTTACTTCTACTGTCTTTGAAGTGATTGCTACTGGTTGTCACAATATAATATAATGTTAACTCTCTTATTGATGTTACTTATGTTTGCCTCTTTTGTCCCCATTCTCTAAATGTCAGTATCCCTCAAGTGCCTAAGTACAACTCTGTTAAATTATTTTTCTAACTTTTCTTGCATTATGATTTAACCAAAAACTGTGGCTGTAATTCTAACCATTAACAATAGTTCCCACATATTTGTGCAGATCCTTCTATGTGACAATTGAAATATTTTGGATTTTACAGTAGAATATCTTTGAAATGAAGTCCACTGCAAAATTCAAACACATTCTAAAAATATTTATCTAGAGCTCAATCTTGAATTTACTGTTATTTGATTCCATGCAAAACTTCAGTAAAATAACTGACGTTAGAGAGGCAGTCACTAGGGGATATGCTAATATTCCATTTATAAATGTGTTTATAGTTTATAATTATGCAAATAGATTACACAATATAGAATGTGGATAAGTATAGCTGAGCTTTCATTCCAAAGTGATTTTAATTAATTTCATATATTCTCTAGAGCATCAAGAGCAATTCTGTCTGTAATATAAATATCATGTAAATAAATGAATCAATGTTAACTAATAATACTATTGACAGTAACAGAAATCATTTTTTGTGCTTGTATGCTATAGAAAGTGCTGAACAAAGTTAATGGTTTTAAAAGTATCAGATTTAAATCCATGCAACAAAAACTAGAGATAGGTTTTATTATTTTATCTTACAAATATATTTATCTTACAAATATATTTTATTATTTTATCTTACAAATATAAAGAAAGTATAAAACTAATTTCCCTAATTTGAACAAGTTCAAAATGCTAATAAATGGCACAACTGTGATTCAAACCTAGGCCTGTAGCACCTCAAAGCCCTGTAGTTAGACAATATATTTTTCTTTTTTTTTTGTCCATGCCACATGGCTTGTGGGATGTTAGTTCCCTGACCAGGGATTTGAACCTGGGCCCTTGTCAGTAAAAGCATGAAATCCTAACCACTGGACTACCACAGAATTCCCTAGCCAATATCTTATACTTTAACTCCACAGATATAAACTGGAAGAAATATAATTCAAATGAGATATTGTCTCATTATTCCATACTTTGACAGATCAACAATCAAACAAACATGAAAAGGCCAAACAATACAGTGAATAAGGATATATTAGCTGTTCCACCTTTCTTGTTTGGGTTGCTTCTCTCTGGTATCATGGACTCCTCTGATTTTAGGGAAGTAAATCTTGGTTCATGGTTTTACATAGTTGTTTGTGGCATAATTTGATCACTATGTCTCACAGGCTAACTATGACTACAGATGTTTGTTTCATATTTATCATTTGCCTAAATCCTAATCCTAGATTTCTTGAATTCCTCTGTTCTGTGAATGAATGATTCTCAGTTATGCATTACCTTGGCTTTGATAACAGAAGGCATGCATATAAGTTACTAATTCAAGAGAGAAGCCTTAAGTATAAGATTTTGAGGATAATAATGGAGAGAATTATTTGGTGGCCCACTCTTTCCCTTAATCTTCATTGCCTAAGGTATGGTATTTCTCTGAATGTCTAACTGTTCTGGTTTTCAGGGTAGCTGACTATAGACTGGAAAGCACAGAACCCAGCTGTTTAATCTCCTCTAAGACTTCATCTGCTGTGACTCATGTGACTCATATATTTGCTTTTGATTTACTTTTGTAATTCCCTTTTGGCAGGTATTTTCCAAATTGCTACGATGTAGGGTAAAGTGTTTTACCCATCAATTATTCTTGTCTTTTATTATTTAGTTAAACAGTTTTCTTAAGGAAAAAAAAAAATAGTGGTATTTATCTGAATGATGGGAGCAGCAATAGCTACCTTAGTAGACCCTGCAAAGGAAAGTCAAGATACCACAGAAATTCTGGGTTTCAATTATTTCTGGATCAAAAGCCAGCAATGGATTCAGACAGGTTATAAAGCCCAGACCCAACAATGAAGCGTAAAGAATGAACTTACCTGAAAAAATGGAATGAACACCTGCGGTCTTTACATAAAAACATTATGGGTGGTTTGGTTTGGGGGATACTGACTCAGCTCTTCTCTAAGAAACACTGATCAGTCCAAACCAGAGTTTCTACAATTATATCATGGAGAGCTTATCATTCTGGGTCCAAATAAGAGAGGGAAACTACACAATTATAGGAATATAAGAAATTTATTATGAAGAATTATCAATTCCAACAGGAGGTTGGAGTAAGGAAGTATAGTTTGCTGAAAATCCACCCTCTAGTATGTTAAGAACATTGATCCCAGGGCAATGTCTCACTGAAAGCACTATATTACAATTTGCCCAAAGGACAGTGTTGGCAGAAGCCACTGGCCACTGGGTGATGTTGACTACCATGCAGGGAAAGAATCAGGTGCTGAGGAAGCTTTGAGTAGTGCAGCAGACTGGTGAGAGAGCACCAGAACCAAGAAGCAAAACCCTTCCTCCTGCAATGAGATCCCATCATCATCTATGGACAAACAAAGGGAAAAGTATATAAAGGGCTCAGATCCATTTGCAAAGAGCAGGAGAAAATTTATGAATTAGAGGCACAAAGGCAGTAAATCAATAACCAGAACAAAGTGAGATAATTTGTGTTAATAAACTTATTGTTTGCTACTGAAATATGATCTCTTGGTTAATTTGTTAAGTTTTTCTTAACTGAAATAAGTTTACCTAAAATGCAAGGATTTTTAAAAATTTCAATTTCAACCTATGTATTTATGTCTTAATCAAACCATTACAATGTGAAAAAACATTTGCTTTACCTCACTCCATAGTTAACAAAATATTTTGTTGAACTTCATACCTATTTTAATTGCTAATGAACTTTTCTAATGAAATTAGAAATTCTGTTAGCATGTACATTGAAGGAAAGAGGAAAATACTCAGACAAATACAAAGTGGTCATAATTGTATAAGGAGAAGCTGAGAAGAGTCATACAGGAAAAGAGAGATGAAGTTATTCTATTTAAGAATGTATCCATTATTTTTTTCACTCGTTTCTCCTAAACAAATTTAAACCATAAAAAAACACAGTTTGTAAGTTAAAAAGCATTAATATGCCTTGGATTCATTTCTTTTTTTTTTAGTTTTTATTTATTTATTTTTAACATCTTTAATAGAGTATAATTGTTTTACAATGGTGTGTTAGTTTCTGCTTTATAACAAAGTGAATCAGCTATACATATACATATATCCCCATATCTCCTTCCTCTTGTGTCTCCCTCCCACCCTCCCTATCCCACCCCTCTAGGTGGTCACAAAGCATCGAGCTGATCTCCCTGTGTTATGCAGCTGTTTCCTACTAGCTTTCTAATCCACCCAAATGAAACTCAGGAACATGACTACTGAGGCTTTAAATCTCCTTTCCACTGAAATTGCATTTAAAACACTGTACTTCTATTGGACAGAGGGCAATTGGGCTCACATGTGTGTCTAAGTGTGTATTTATACAACACAGATGGTCCCTGACTTACAATGGATTGACTTAATAATTTTAGACTTTGCAAGGGCACAAAAGCAATATGCATTCAGTAGAAACCATATGTCAAATTTTGAATTTTGATTTTTCTCAGGTTAGCTGTATGATAAACCATACTCTCTAGTGATGCTGGGCAATGGCAGCTAGCCACAACTCCCAGTCAGCCACATAATCACGAGGATAAACAACTGATACATGTACAACCATTCTGCACTCTTACAACCATACTGTTTTTCACTTTCAGTACAGCATTCAATAAAGTACATGAGATATTGAACACTTTATCATAAAATAGACTTTGTGTTACATGATTTTTCCAACTATAGGCTAATGTAAGTGTTCTGAGCACATTTAATAGAGGCTAGGCTAAGCTATGATTTTTGATGTTAGTGTATTCAATGCATTTTCAACTTACAATGGGTTTATTGGGATGTAACTCCATCATAAGTTGATGAAGATCTGTAGTAGTAGATGAGTTTGGTGCCCGCAGTAGATTGAGAGCCCTGATGGGTACTTTGGATTTCTGTAACATCAATGTGCACTCCATGCACAGAACAGAACAAGAGTTCCCCGTAAATGTTGATCAAAGGTCTATGGAGTGTATCTAATATAAGAAAGATTGAGAACCATCCAGAGATTTGTAGTAGGGATATCGAACATGATCTGTCATGGTCATTTTTCCAAACAGATTCAGATGCTGGAGTTGGAAATTTTATGATTTTTTTAAAAACATATTCTTCAGTGTTCTATGTTTCTTTGTCTCATATTACTGAAAAGATCGAAGGGCCACTGGTAGTTCAGAGGTTCTATTATTAATGAAGAACAATGTATCCATTCTTTAAGTATATCCCATCAGAGGATGTAATTTTTTTCTAATATAGCATTCTCACAATGTGTGATGATGAGATCAAATACCACTCAAGACTGGAGGAAAATCAAAGACCTGTGATATGGCCCATTTATTTAATACCAGCATCCAGAATAGGAAAAAGCATGAAGTTGTCTTGTTTCTATGACAACTACATATGGAAATTTCCCATTTCTAAAAAGGCTCAATGGATTTCATAAAATAAAGTTTAGCACTTTTTAATTATAACTGATTTTTACTTTCAAAAATAATTGTTATTTATATTTGTTTCCATGTGATTATATGAGAAACTAACCATCCAAGGCTTCTTTATATTCCTATAGAAATTCTAGAAGAGCAACTATATTTTTTCTTTTATCTCCTCTGTTGATAGGCCCTTGAATTTCCCATAAGATGTCAAAAGCTTCAGTGTAGAACAGCCTCTATCAATTATGTTCATATAAGTTCCAAGAGCTTGTGGGTTGGTAACAATCAGATTGATCCTGAACACAATGCATTTATTTATATTCCAATGTTATAGGTATATATAAGCGTAGGTATGTGCGTCATGCAGAGATGGAATGGATTTCTCATCAAAACTTCTTTGCTGCTTATTATGAATCTGTCTCCATTACCACCAAATTTCTTTTTCCCATACCTGTTATGATGACTTTTTCTGTCCCATGCAGTGACAATTTATGTAATGCTAGGATCTGCTTAGCATACTCTGCAGTACAAGTTCCTACAGTAGGAATATTTCTAGAACATTTGGCAGCTGTCAACATCTTTGTTTATTTGTTTAATTAATCACTAATATTTTACATTCATTTGTAATAGATGGGTAATGCAAACTTGGTTTGGCTAAGGACTTATCATTATGTAAGTACATATTACAGGTAGACACGTAAGGATCTGCCTTGCAAACCAAATGGATACAGCAGAAACATTAAAAAGAGAATAGTGCAACTCCACAGATATTGGGGATTACTGTTTTTCATAAAACTGACATGGAGGAAACGCTTTATATCAGTACCTCTTTTTGCCCTCATTTTTTTATTTTTTCGGTACGCGGGCCTCTCACTGTTGTGGCCTCTCCCTTTGCGGAGCACACGCTCCAGATGCACAGGCTCAGCGGCCATGGCTCATGGGTCCAGCCACTCTGCGGCACGTGGGATCTTCCTGGACCGGGGCACGAACCCGTGTCCCCTGCATCGGCAGGCGGCTCTCAACCACTGCGCCACCAGGGAAGCCCTGCCCTTAATTTTTAAGATTAAACACACAGAATGTTTAAAAAATTTTATTCTACAAAAATGGTACTTTCGTGTGGTCTGACAGAATATTTTCCTTTGATTATACTCTGAATGCTCAGAACATATCACTGTGATGCTTTATAAAATTCCCCATCTATGCTTATCCTATGTTCCAGAGCTTTTATTTCCCCTACTTTTTTCTCAAATTTATTGTACCTTCCTCATCCTCCTCTAACAGAATGCTATCTCATCAGATCTCTCTTGGGGAATAGAAAACCACCCTGATTTCACCTCTGTGAAGCACAGGTCTCAGCCTCATCTGAATTAGACTTACCTCACAGTTGTAAATATCTATTTTAAAATCTCATTTTTTAAATGCCCCGAGGAAAACAGCCTAGGCTTTTGTAAGCCAGGTTGGGTGACTGTGCCTTTATAGTTGAAAGGCTTTTTAACTTCACAAATGCCTGGCTCTCTGTGAAGTTCCTTACACCTTGGAGGAAACTGTGGAATAACATCTTCATTCATACCTGAATTTTTGGCATCCAGAAGGAGTTTTCCAAGTCCCTTGTATAAATTGATAGCAGCTTTCTTGCCTCCCAGTCAAGACAATATTAAACAGAGAAGTGTCAGATTATGTCATAGCTCAAGGCTTAGACTGGCGTTCATAATGTCCTACTCTAGTATACATTCACAATAAGCTTTGTGAGTATGAAAAATGTCACGAACTTGTGCTTTCCATAAGACTCCTTAGACCTATTTTATATGACCACTTATAATCTGATTATCTCCTGAATATCTCTGATTTTTATTCATATCACATTTAAGCTGCCTGCACTGATTAGATCCTCTAAAAATTTCCAAATTCACAGTTACTTCTAGGTCTATCTCAGGAAATCTATGGTACTTATACAGAAAGGAAAGCGCATATGCAGTTAACTGTGTCACGTTTGACCTGGTGTCAGAAGTCATATGCCTTCAGAATGCATACTGTACCTTTCAGAGCCCATGGCCAAGGCACTCCGCCAAGGTATAGACGTGGAGGTAGGTTGCTTTGGTCAATAGGACATTAGTAGGTGTGATACAGGCTGTGACTTACAAAACGCCTATGCATTGAACACTTGCTCTCTTTCTCTGTGCTTAGAAATGGAAAACCAAAATGTGAATGAGCCTCTACTCTGAGACACCACTTTGAGTAGAATTGAAGCTTTCCTGTCAACAGCCTGCAAACTGCCCGACATATGAGTGAGGCCATCTGTTTTGGTCATTTCAGGTTGTGTTAAAAAACACCCCAAAAGTGGCTTAAAACAACATTTACTTTTTTCCAGAATATGGTGTTTGAGCATGGCTTGGCAAGGATAGCTCAACTATGCTTTGCTTGTCAGCTGGGGCAGTTTAAAGGCTGCAGGCTAAAGTCATCTGAAGACTTACAACTTCCCTGGTGGTTGATGCTTAATGCAGATTGGGTGTGTCAATTCCTCTGCACAGGAGACTCTTAGAGTGCTTTCTCTGTATGGTCCATTTTGGACTTCTTCTCAGCATGTTTGGTTGGTTGAAGAACAGGCATATCATGAAACAGACCTAGGTACAAACTGTATAGACTTTTTTTAACCCAGCCTTGGAAATAATGCATCAGGGACAGGCCCATCCAGATTCAAGGGGAGGAACTATGGACTTCAGTTCAATGAAGGGGTGTCAGTATTGCATGGTAAGGAAAACATAAGAGATGGAATGTATATTAGTGTGGCTGTTTTTGGAAAATACACTCCACCAGATTATTCTAGACTATCCAGCCCTTGCTCACCTGCCTATGAACTTCAAGCTCATGAATGAGCCCAGAAGAGACCTGTGTTAAAAATCCCCAAATTTCCAATTCAATATATTGTAATCTGGTAAATAATGGTTGTTGTAAAATTCTATGTTTTGGGCACTTTGCTATGCACCAAAGGGTGATACAGTTATTGATACCCAGAGAAACAGTGCTTCTCTAACAAATTCTTATGTGAAACAACAGAAATTTGCATACACTACTGGGCATGAAAATTGGTAGAACCACTTGGAAGATAGTGTGATAAAGGCAAAGATGTTCACATCCTGTGACCCAACAATGCCGTTCCTAGTTATTTATCCTATAGAAATGGGTGCATATGTAATTGTGGCCCCTGTACAAGAATAATTGTGACATGATTGCTCTTATGGTAGGTAGTAAAATTATTTAAAAAAAACAACAACCAATCATCAACATAATTGTTACCATTAAGAGGAAGGAAGGGGGCTGTGACCACGAACGAACATACTGAAAGATTCTCAAGTATTGTACTAGCAATGTCCTCTTTCTTAATCTGGATGATTTGTTAAATTGTACATATATGTTTTATGCACTTTTATAAATTGTTCAGTTTCAACATTGAAAAATGTTTTTAATCCCTTAAATAAAGAAAAGAAAAGAAAGGAAAGAGAAGAGAAGAGAAGAAGAGGAAAGGAAAGGAAAGCAAAGCAAAGGAAAGATGTGATATTGGCTAGGGACTGGTCAGTGAGCAGATGATAGAAAAACAATGGAGAAAGTGCTAGAGATAGCTAGAAAATCAGCAAAGAAACAGTTAATATGACTGAAAAACTGATCAAACTCAGAAGAGGTTGGAAAAGGGATGGTTTCTTTCTGGCCCTCCATATAAACAACAGCAGCTATCACTTTATCACCTTGCTAGGATTAGAAATGCTTCCATATTTTTATTATCTTAAATTAGTTTTAAGCTGAACTTTATGCAGCATATCTTCTAGGGCTCGGAAATCTCTAATTTCCAAAAGATGACCTTACAGTTTTATCTATTTACTTTGGTATGGAAGCACTACAACACTCTCTCACTTTTGTAGCAGTGTAGCTGTTTTCTAATGTACATCCATGAGCTGACATTGCAGTAGGTTCTAATCTAGGCAGCCATGGGTTTCCTTTTGTGCCCAAATCTCCAAAATTGTCTTATGAAATGCATATGTTGAATTCTAAATTTCACATGGTATTTAGTTTATCTAGAGTGCTCAGAAGGTGAAAAATGCATACATCCACGGACATGGTACAAAAGTGAGTTCAGGGCTTCCCTGGTGGCGCAGTGGTTGAGAGTCCGCCTGCCAATGCAGGGGACACCGGTTTGTGCCCCGGTCGGGGAAGATCCCACATGCCGCGGAGCAGCAGGACCCGTGAGCCATGGCCGCTGAGCCTGCGCGTCCGGAGCCTGTGCTCCTCAACGGGAGAGGCCACAGCAGTGAGAGGCCCGCGTACCGCAAAAAAACAACAACAACAAAAAAAAAGTGAGTTCAAATCTAGTCTACAAAATGGCACAAATAACTGAAAGAATTTCTGTATGTCTGACTCCAGAAAACACTCCCTCTGTGTCTTATATGATTTTGTTCCTCTATCTTAGCTTTATTTCTCTTTGTGCACTGGCAGCAATTCCCTCCTGTCCCTTACTTATTTCTTCTTAGTTAAACATACTTCTAGCATATTAGCAACAGAAAGAAGGGGCCATGTTCCCTGTTGTTGTTAACAGAAAATGTAGAGAGATAGGACTCTGCTTGGATCTCTGTGGATCATATAACAATCCTATGTCGGTGTCTATAGTCAAGAGAGTTAAATGCTCAGGTTAGTCTGGGTCACTTATCTACTTACACCTGTAATAAGAAGGAAGGATCAGACCCATCAGGATATTCTAACTTATGAATAAGGGGGACTTGGCTCCTCAAAAGATACTGGACAGATATGCAATCCAATTTCTACTCCAGCTTCAACATTTTTGTCTTTTCTGGTTTCCCAAGTTGGTCTCTTAGCTATATGATTAGGTTGCTTTCTCTTTTCACTATGTTTGGACTGAAAATTCACTGAGAGCTTGGCTGCACTTAAGATACTTCATGTCCCTGAGATATTGCGGCTCATTTTGGCTTTCAGTGCTGCAAACATGGCTAAACTACTGTATCTAATAGGCTTTAAGGATGGCAAATCTTGGCCCAGACCTCAGCCCTCTCTTTCTGTGGGAGAGTTTGGGAGATTATGGTCTTCCAATCTGAAAAGTAAGAGAAACAAAGAAGAGTTTGGTGCGGTGGTGATGCTGAAATAAATGCAAAATGCATTGAATTAAAACAACAGTTCAAATTCTAACCTCTGTCACAAACTTCACTTTTGTATATACTGTTTTTAAAAAAAATTATTGGGGTATAGTTGATTCACAATGTTGTGTTAGTTTCAGGTGTACAGCACAGTGAAACTGTTATACATATACATATATCCACTCTGTGATATACTTTTGAACTGCCACCTGAAAGTGCCTTCATTACTCATCAGAATTTGTCCTCTGAGATGCCATGTAAAAACTTGCTTTCCAGTTTAATCCACATGGATCATACCTATGTGTTTGAGGGACGACTGGCTAAAACTTCCATTAATAAATAGATAACAGAAGCTATGATAGAAAAAATCTATTGTATTTAAACATAAATGGCCATGATTTCAGAGATTTTTTGGTACCACGTGTAGCTGAATAGGTTTTAAAACTCTATTCATAAACTTTCTTAAACAAAGAATAATATTCTGAATCTCTAAACTCTAACTGGGACTTGGGCAATATTAAGCTGAGTAGGTGATATGTATGTGTGTATGACAAGTAGTGGAGAAAGAGAATACGAAGGAGAGAGGGAGAGAGAATTTTAATTTATTTTATATATTTTAAAAATATTTTAATTTTATTGGAATATAGTTGATTTACAATGTTGTGTTAGTTTCAGGTGTATGGCAAAGTGATTCAGTTATACATATATTCATTCTTTTTTAGATTATTTTCTCATATAGGGTATCACAGTATATTGAATAGAGTTCCCTGTGCTATACAACAGGTCCCTGTTGGCTATCTATCTTATATATAGTAGTGTATGTGTGTGTGTGTGTGTGTGTGTGTGTTCCTCCCAATGAAAGTAATTTCTTTAAGTAGACAAGATAAAGTTGGGTGAAGAAAAACTATATTGTTCAAACATATTGACTAATTAATGTGCACTATTATTATTATTCAGACATTAAAAGGGTCAAAGCAAGCCAACTATAAATATTAACATGGCTTAATTAAAATTGATCATTAATACTTATAGAAATATCAAGAGAGATACACAAAGACTCTTTTTATGTGCTTTCAACTAAAGCCCAAGTAAAGGAGATTCAAGTGATAAAAGGTAGTTAAAAGGGTAATATCTGCTTTTGCCCATTCTTATGCTAGATATTTTCCAGTCATGATCTGGATTTTTTTGGGGCCTTTTCTCCAAATCTCTCCATCAATGTACAAACACTTTTTTATGAATATGCCCTTGATGTTTCATTTACATTACTGCTCCTGATCTTCCTAATAGACAACAATTGCTACATATTCCAAAAAAAAGTATACCATAAAACCATTTTTTTTCCTTATGCCAAATTCCATTACTTGGAGAAAGCAGTATAGAAATCAAGGCAGCATTCAAGCTTTGGAACTTATTTTAATTTCCTTGTAATGACTTCCACAGTGCTTTCAAAATAAAATCCAATTTCTCTGCAAGATATAAACTCATGAACAGTTTCAGGTACTTCCCTCATTTGTCTCCCACCCTTATATCCTGTGAGTTTATGAAGACTATAAAGGAGTCTTGTTTTACTCATCTTCCAAACTATTCTATGGCTATAGCAAAAATGTTGGAGTGTATGTAGCCCGATATATATTTTTGTAAGTTTGCAAAAAGTTTATTGATTAATAAAACAAAACAAAACAGATGTTTGTCCAAGTCTATCACTAGTTAATGAAGAGACTGTGTTAAAGACAAGGTGTTTTTCCATCTGGTTAAGCTGCATTTAGCGTACACCAATGTTCTTCCTTTCTACTATGATTTTCAAGTCCATAAAACAGTAAGGCCTTGAGAAAAATTGTAAATAAAGAAAAGCTGTGGGCGCCACCTCTAGTGTCCTAATCCATTTTGTTTTGGCAGATCAAATGCTTCTCTTTTTCTTTCCCTCTAAGAATGTCATGGTTAACATAAGCTCTTGCCTACCTAGTTTTCTCCATCAAAACTTATTTATTTCAAAAAAGACATATTGAACACCTTATGTTCCAAAGATAGGAGTAAGCACATGGGATAAAGATCTGACCTAATAAAATCTACCATCTACTAGGAAAGGTATACAATTATTGAGGTATAATACTGGTTGGTTAATTTGGCTTCTGTTTTAAATCTCACATTTTTTTTTTATTTTAAAAAGGAAAGTCAATTCTGTTATGGTGATTGATATTTTGTTACTATAGAAGCATGGAATCAGATGTGGTTCTTTAAATACTTCTTTTTCTCTAAGGTAACACCAGAAGAAATAAGTTTGAGAAGTCCTGCTTGGAGCAAGCTCTCAAAAAATTAAATTGAATAAATAATTTTTCTACTCCTTGTTTAATGTCATAAACTCTCATGTGGTATGGAATAAATTCCAATTCTGCACAAGAATTTCCCAGCCTGGAATACCTCAAGTAAGTTTTTATTTACCTTTTCCATTAGGGCTATCTTTTTTTTTTTTTTTTTTTTTCCGGTGAGCAGGCCTCTCACTGTTGTGGCCTCTCCCATTGCGGAGCACAGGCTCCGGACAAGCAGGCTCAGCGGCCATGGCTCACGGGCCCAGCCGCTCCGCGGCATGTGGGATCTTCCCAGACCGGGGCACGAACCCGTGTCCCCTGCATCGGCAGGCGGACTCTCAACCACTGCGCCACCAGGGAAGCCCCTAGGGCTATCTTAATGTTACAAATTTCATAAGATATAGTTAAATGAACAACTTTGCAAAGTTTTAATATTGGTGTCTAAAATCAGTATTATCATTCAGTGGACAAAGATAATTAAAAATAGGAACACTTTCTTTCTTATAATACTTTTCCCAGGAAGTTCTTGAGTGTATATATGAATTTTAAGATTGCATTACTTTTTCACTCATTGATTTATTTGAACTATACACAGTGAAAAGTGATTTATTTGAACTATATACTGAAGAGTACAAAGAATATTTGAGATCAGAGTTAAAATTAGTTCCAATTTTTTAAAAAAATTAGTTCCAATTTACAGCATATTTCTGGTCATCTGGGTTAAAATAAACCAAAGCTCTAATGCTTCATTTAAAATTTAATTATTCTGATCATTGTAGACAGACAATTCAGGTCACTTAGGGTGACCTATGATTTTTTTTCTGCAGAGTGAATTATTTTGTCTAAATTATTTGGCAAACTGGTTTTAACTTCATTATGTCAAAATGTATCCCATTAAAAAAAATTCTCCATTAGATATTTATGAAGAATCCAATTTACTCTGTAATGTAAGGTTTTCCAAATTTAATTTATCACAAAAGCACAGATCAACATTTATTCTCAGCATATGTTTGTATATTTTTATTATTTAATGTATATTTATGTCTCTCTCCTATGATATAATATTCATAGTTTATTGCTATATATCTAATGTTGTCTAGAACATTGCTTGCTATGAGTAAACGTTCACGGTCTATTATGAAAGAAACACAAAAGAAGAAAGAAAGAAAGCTGAAAGGCAGAAAGAAAGATTGCAGCACTATTTACAATAGCCAGGACATGGAAACAACCCACAGCACTATTTACAATAGCCAGGACATGGAAACAACCCAAAGGTCAATCAGCAGAGGAATGGATAAAGAAGACGTGGTGTATATACACAATGGACTATTACTCAGCCATAAAAAGGAACGAAACTGGGTCATTTGTAGAGACGTGGATGGACCTAGAGACTGTCATACACAGTAAAGTAAGTCAGAAAGAGAAAAACAAATATTATATATTAACGCATATATGTAGAATGTGGGAAAAAATGGTATAGACAATCTTATTTACAAAGGAGAAATAGAGACACAGGCTTAGAGAACAAACGTATGGATACCAAGGGCAAAAGTGGGGGTGGGATGAATTTGGAGATTGGGATTGACATATATACACTATTGATACTATATATATAATAGATAACTAATGAGAACGTACTGTATAGCACAGGGAAATCTACTCAGTGCTCTGTGGTGACCTAAATGGGAAGGAAATCCAAAAAAGAGTGGATACATGTATACGTATAGCTGATTCACTTTGCTGTACAGTAGAAACTAATACAACATTGTAAAGCAACTATACTCCAATAAAACTTAAAAAAAGAATACAGTGAACTGAAAGAAAGAAAGAAAGAAGGAAAGAAAAGAAAAGAAAGAAAAAAAGGAGGGAGGGAGAGAGGAAAGGAGGGGGAGGTAAGGTGAGGGAAGAAGGGAGGAAGGGAAGATGGAAAGAAAACAAATAAGAGATTGATAAGCCTCTTTTCAAGGATTAGGACTGAGAAAAGGTTTCTAAGTTCATTCAATTTCTACCCTGAATACTCTACAAATTCTATATTCTTGGGCCCAACAGCTGAATGGTGGCAGTAAGGAAATGATTCTCAGACCTGGGAATTCTCTGTGAAAGAGTCATGGCTTGTAGAGTATTGTTTTTCCAACTCCTTAATTGTCTTGTCTCTGTGAGCAGAACCCTGTAAGCAGATTATTCATAACCCCTGCTCTTGAGTTCCCTTACCAAACAAATGTTCAAACAATAGTATTCACAAAGTATTCACACCCAGGAAGAGAAATCTTAGCAGAAAATATTCCAAAAATTTCAGAATTTGTAGCAAACCTAGTGCCCCCCACCACCTATCAAGAATTTCGATGACTTCTGTAACATGTTGCATACTTGATACTACTTGAAGCAATCTGTTTTATTTGGGGGAAAATTATTAAAAATACCTTCTTTATAATGGGGAACAAGGAAAAAAGGCATCCTCATAACCTCCACTGAATTTGGCTACAAAAATAGCATTTACATCTAAACATGACTTTGCTATTTGCTGCTTTCCACCTGCTACTGACTATGTGGCAATTCACAAGAATTTAATTAAAACTTTGTTTCTTTTTTTTTTTAAAACATCAGTTCTCTTTTTTTTTTGGCTGTGTTGGGTCTTCGTTGCTGCACACGGGCTTTCTCTAGTTGTAGCGAGACTTTTTGTTGTGGTGTGCGGGCTTCTCATTACAGTGGCTTCTCTTGTTACGGAGTACAGGCTCTAGGCATGCAGGCTTCAGTAGTTGTGACACGCAGGCTTAGTAGTTGTGGCACATGGGCTTTGCTGCTCCATGGCATGTGGGATCTTCCTGGACCGGGGTTGAACCCTTGTCCCCTCCGTTGGCAGGAGGATTCTTAACCACTGCACCACCAGGGAAACCCCAAAACTTTGTTTCTTGTTATAAAAAAATTCCTCCTAGAAAATAAGTCATCTCAATGGGTAAGGCAAACAAAATAAGCAGGAAGTGAAGAGGGAGGTCCAAAGCAATTTTTGACTACTGTTTCCTGGGAGTCCTGGATAACTCCATTTACCTATATCTGAAGAGTTCCAGCTTGTAGTGGGTTTCCAGGAAACCACTCTTCTTGCTGGTGTCTAGAACTTTCCAATTCACAATCAATACAGGCTGCAGTTGTCTTGTTCAAGAGAGATCCTACCCTTCATCAACCTCAAGAGACTTAAGAGATTTTTTTTCAGCCACCCTCAACATATCATGTAATATTATCATTCTAAGTCACAATAAAATAAATTCCTGTGGCTAGCCATCTGTTCTCTCCTCATCTTTGTAGAATAACTACTGTGTCTATAACTTGCTTCAACTCAATCTTCCGTAAAACTCTCAAATATATCCCAAGGAACTCTTAATTGTGGTTAAAATAATAAAATGTAATGAGAAGAAAATGGACAATATCAATAACAGCAATAATTCACACAGTGTAATTTCCTCTTTTAAAGAATCCATTTTATAAATTAAGGTAAATTATACAAGTTAGTTAACAACTCATTTGTACCCTCAGATAGTTCACTAAATATTAAATCTTACTTTAATCTTAACTATTTTTCTTTGGGCAGTCAAACAAGATGGTGATGTAAGTGGATCCTGAATGCCTCTCTTCCATAGATGCACTAAATAAACAGATACATATGAAGTAGTTCCCTATGAAAGAGATCCAGAAACTAGCTGAGTGACTCTTACACATTGGACAAATGAGAACATATTCACACTGAAACAGATAGGAAAGGCTGAAACATAGGAAAGGCTGAGACACTTTCTTACCATAAATCCCACCCCTGGCACAGTGCCATAAAATCAGTGAGAACCTCAATTCCCAGCTTCTCCATGGGGAGTAACGGGTTTGGACCCACACCTAGTGCCACAGGTTTTAAGACTCCCACCCAAGGGTTGGGCCCCAAAACACCTAGTTCCAAAAGGCAACAGGGCTTGTGTCCAAGAGACCCACAAGACTATTTACAGCAAACAAAGAGCACTTGTGTGACCATATTCCCAGGATTCAGCTCAGTGGGAATGGGCAAAATTTCACATTTCCAGTCTTTCCCTGAAAGGAATGTATCTGCATACTTTAAAAGCTGCTGCCTAAGGGCCAGGCTTCTGTTTTACCAGGTATCTTATGGACTGGCTGCAGCCTTATACAGAGACTGAGGAAGCCAGAGGACACCTCTCCTACCTTTTTCCTCCGACTTGCTCCAATAATAAAACTAAGTCACCAGTATCTTCCTGGTAAGGGCCTATGCACACATCTCATGCCCCAGCTCTTGCAGCTGTCACAAAAGGGACAGGCGCACACATTGACTATCTCTGATAGCCAATGAGGCTTGCGTTCACCAGTACCACAGGGCTAAAACAAACAAAGAAGCAGTTCTTAACAGGTACAGGAGCATCTCCCTGCACCTATGTAACTAGACCTAGCACAGAGGGAGCAGGCAAAAACACCTGTTTCTCCTTAGAATGGGCTTAACTACATACTTTCTAACCTTTTGCCATAGGATCCAGCTTCAAATCAGCCTGCACCAAGGTGCTTATTGTGATCCTGCGGTTTGGGACTCCCAAGGGTCTTGGCATACCTTCAGCTACTGGGAGCCACTAAGGACAAAGAAGCCTTGGACAATCACAAAAGCTTGGGAGACAACCAAGAGCTTGGGCTAAGCTAATTGATGAGATTCATCTCATACACAAGGCCATTTTGTCAAGACTGGGAAACGTGGCTGTTTTATCTAATGTGTAAAAAGAAAAACATAGAATTAAGAAAAATAAAGAAACAGAGGAATATTTTCCAAACAAAACAGCAAGAAAAATCTCCAGATGCAGATCTTGATGAAGCAGAGAAAAATGATTTACCTGATAGAAAGTTTAAAATCACAGTCCTAAATATGCTCATTAAAGGTCAGGAAAGTAATGCAGGAACAAAGTGAGCAATTCAACAGAGAGATAGAAAACATATCTAAAAAAAGAATCAAACAGAAATTACAGAGGGGGTAATAAGTACCTGAACTAAAAATTCAATACAGTACTTTGATATCAGAGTATCAAGTGAAAGAAAGGATCGGCAAACAAATTCAGGGCAGTGTAATTCATCTAGTAAGAGGAGCAAATATTATAAAGAATTAAAAGAGTGAAGGTAGCATAAGGGACTTATAGAACACCATTAAGCAGACTAAAGTTCACATTATAGCGGTCTCAGAAGGAGTAGAGAGAGAGAAAGGGGTAGAAAACTATTCAAAGAAACAATGGCTGAAAACTTCCCTAACAGGGGAGAATAGACATCCAGATCCAGGAAGTCCAGAGAGGTTACTAAAAAATGGAATCCAAAGAGACCCACATAGTGACACATCATAATTAAGCTGTCACAAGTTAAAGAAAGGGAATGTTAAAGGCAGCAAGGGAAAAACAACTTGTTACATACAAGGGAACCCCCATAAGACTATGAGCAGAACTTCTGCAGAAA
This sequence comes from Orcinus orca, assembly GCF_937001465.1. Lineage (NCBI taxonomy): Eukaryota > Metazoa > Chordata > Mammalia > Artiodactyla > Delphinidae > Orcinus > Orcinus orca. The sequence goes on from NC_064571.1 coordinate 17,768,984, forward strand.
ATTTACAGGCCTAAAAATAAAGAGTGGGATGATATGTTAAAATGCTGAAAGAAAGGAAAAGAAAAAAAGAAGGAAAAAAAAAGACTGCTAACCAAGATTCTCCTACTCAGAATTGAAGGAGAGATAAAGAGTTTTCCAGACTAAATCTAAAGGATTGTATTATCTCTAGACTGGGCTTATGAGAAATGTTAAAGAGAATTCTTCAAGCTGAAATGAAAGAACACTAACTAGTAACAGGAAAACATATAAAAGTATAAAACTCACTGGTAAGAGTACATATACAGTTTGATTCAGAATACGTTAATGTTGTAATGGTGGTAGTTACATCACTCCAGTATGCAGAATAAAAGTATTAAAATAACTACTACTATAATAATTTACTACTGGATTCATAATGTAAAATGATGTAAATTGTGACACTAAAAAAATAAAATGTGTTGGGGAAGTTTTTGTATGCATATAAATATTAGTTATTATCAGATTAAAATAGACTGTTAAAAATATAAAATGTTGGGGTTCCCTGGTGGTGCAGTGGTTGAGAGTCCACCTGCCGATGCAGGGGACACGGGTTCGTGTCCCAGTCCTGGAAGATCCCACATGCCGTGGAGTGGCTGGGCCCGTGAGCCATGGCCGCTGAGCCTGTGCGTCCCGAGCCTGTGCTCCGCAACGGGAGAGGCCACGACAGTGAGAGGCCCGCATACTGCAAAAAAAATAAAAAAAAATAAACAAAATCAACAAACTTTTAGCTACACTTAACAAAGAACAAAAGAGAGAGAAATAAAATGAATAAAATTATAAATGAAAGAGGAGATAATAAAACTGATATCACAAAATTACAAAGAATTATGAGACTACTATGAGTAATTATCCACCAACAAATTGCACAAACCTAGAAGAAACAGACAAATTCCTAGAAACATAGAACCTATCAAAACAAATACAATAAATAGAAAATCTGAACAGAACAATTACTAGTAAGGAGATTGAATCAGTAATCGAAAACCTCCCTAAAAATAAAAGTCCAGGACCAAGTAGCTTCACTGATGAATTCTGTCAAACATTTAAAGAATTAATAACACACATTATTAAACCCTTCCAAAACTAAAAGAGAAGGGAATACTTCCAACCTCATTTTATGAGGATAGTATTACCCTGATACCTATGCCAGATGAAGACTTTACAAGAAAAGAAAATTACAGAGCAATATGCCTGCATATATGCAAAAGTCCTCAATAAAATAATAGAAAAATGATTTCAACAATAGATAAAAGGATCATACATCATAATCAAGTGGGATTTTATTACAGGGACTCAAGGATGGTTCCGCATTCACAAATCAATCAATACGATACATCCATTAACAAAATAAAATATAAAAATAATACAATTACCTTGATACATGCCAAAAAAGCACTAGACAAAATTCAACATCCATTCATAATAAAAACTCTCAACAAACTAGGTATAGAGGGAACGTACCTCAAAATAATAAAGGCCATATATCATAAGCCCACAGCTAATATCATACTCAGTGATGAAAGCTGAAAGCTTTTCCTCTAAAATCGGGAATTAGATCAGTTTGGAGATCCACTTGTATTCACCTTTTATTCAACATAGTACTGGAAGTCCTAGGCAAAGGAATTAGGGAAAAAGAAAAAAAGAAAAAGAAAAAAAAAGGTATCTAAATAGGAGAAGAAGAAATAAAATTATCTCCATTTGCAAATGATGATATTATATATAGAAAACCCTAAAAACTCCACCAAAAAAGTGTTAGAACTTACTTAATTTCAGTGAAGTTTAAAGTTACAAAATCAATGTACAAAAAATCAGTTGGATTTCTGTACACCAACAATTTGAAAACAACCTCATTTACCATAGCATCAAAATGAATAGAATATTTAGAAATAGTTTAGCAATAACTTTAACCAAGGAGGTGAAAAATACACTGAAAACCATAAGATATTGATTAAATAAATTGAAGAAGACACAAATAAATGGAAATACACTCCATATTCTTGTATTGGAAAAATTAAAAAATAATATTGTTAAAATGTTTATACTACCCAAAGCAATCTAACAGATTCAATGCAATTCTTATCAAAATCCAAATGGTACTTTTCACAGAAATAGAAAAATAATCCACAAAATACCATGAATATCCAAAGAAATCTAGAGAAAGAGAACAAAGCTGGAGGCATCATGCTCTCTGATTTCAAACTACAAAGCTATAGTAATCAAAATTCCACGCTATTGGCATAATACAGATGCATAGATCAATGAAACAGAATTGAGAGCTCAGAAATAAATCCATGCATATATAGGCAATGAATTTCCAACAAAAGAGATAAGAATAAACACTGGAGAAAGAATAATTCCTTTAATAAAAGGTATTGGGGAAACACATGCAAAAGAATGAAACTAGACACTTATCTTACACCATGCACTAAATATAAGACCTGAACTCATAAAACTCCTAGAAGGAAAATATAGAGGGTAAATTCCTTAACATTGGCCTTTGCAATGATTTTTTTTTGTATTTGAATCCAAAAGTGAAAGCCACAAACTCAGAAATAAAGTGGGACTGCATCAAACTTAAAAGCTTCTGCACAGCAAAGAGTACCATCAACAAAATGAAAAGGCAGGTTCTCTTTTCTCCACACCCTTTCTGGCATTTACTGCTTGTAGATTTTTTGTTGATGGCCATTCTGACCAGTGTGAGGTGATACCTCATTGTAGTTTTTATTTTCATTTCTCTAATAATTAGTTGTGTTAAGTATCTTTTCATGTGCTTCAGTATAATTATGAAAAAAGTATCAGAAAAGGACCAATGGAGGGACAGTGTACAAAATACCTGATGAGTACTCCTCAAACTGCCAACATTATCAAAACAAAGAAAATCTGAAAAACTGTCCCAGCCTAGAGGAGCTTAAGGAGACAGAAGACTAAATGTAATGTGTATCTGAGATGGGATCCTGGAACAGAAAAGAGACAGGTAAAAATTAAGGAAATCTGAATAAAGTATGGAATTTAGTTAATAATAATGTATCTTTGGTTTATTAATTGTGACAAACATAGCATTCTAATGTAAGATATGTATAATAACTGTCTGCAGAGATTGGGTGGGCAGAGGATATGGGAACTCCCTTTACAATCTGCTAAATTTTCTGTAAATTTAAGGCTTTTTTAAAAGTAAAATTTATTAATAAAGAAAACAAACAAACAAAAACAAAATGAAAAGGCAAACTGTGGAATGAGAGAAAGTATTTGCAAACTACATACCTGATATGGGGTTAATATCTAAAATGCAAAAAGAACTCAACAACTCAATAGAAAAAATATAATTGAAAAATGGGCAATGGACCTGAATAGACATTTTTCCAAAGAAGACATTCAAATGGCCAACAGTTTATGAAAAGGTGCTCAGCATCACTAATTATCAGGGCTATTCAAATCAAAATCACAGTGAGATATCACCTCACATCTGTTTGTTTGGATGTTATGAAAAAGACAAGAGATAACAAATGTTCGTAAGGATGTGAAGAAAAGGGAAAATGTATACACTGTTGGTGGGAATGTAAAATGAGTATAGCCATTATGGGTACAGCATATTATGGAAAACAATATGGTGGTTCCTTAAAAAATTAAGAATAGAACTACAATATATTCCCACAATTCCACTTCTAGGTATATATCCAAAGGATACAAAATCATTATCTCAAAGAAATATCTGTACTCCCTTGTTTATAACATTCACAAGAGCCAAGGTATGGAAACAACCTAAGTGTCCCATGATAACAACAATGGATGAATTGATAAAGAAAATGTGATATATGTATACACACACACACAAAATGGAATATTATTCAGAGTTTATAAAGAAGGAAATCATCTTATTTGTGCCAAAATGGATAAACCTGGAGGGCATTAAGCTAAGTGCAATAAAGGCAAATACTAAGAAAAAATGGTCAAACTCATAGAAACAGATAGCAGAAAAGTGGTTGCCAGGGACTGGGCGGGGGGAGCAGAAAATAAAGAGAGATTGTTTAAAGGGTAAAGACTTTCAGTTATAAGATGAATAAATACTTTGGATCTAATATATAACATGGTGACTATAGTTGATAGCAGTTTCCTATAACTGAGAATTACTAAGAGAGTAGAACTTAAATGTTCTCATGCCCCCCCACAAAAATGTAAATATGTGAGGAGATGGATGTGTTAATTAACTCGAGGGGGGAAGTCTTTTCATGATGTATAAAATATATGAAATCCTCACATTGTACATTTTAAAAATCTTACAAATTTCTTTGTCAATTATAACTCAATAAGCTGAAAAATGAAATAAAATAAAAGGGAAAACACAGATAGATAGATAGATAGGTAGATAGATAGATAGACCCATACATGCCTAGATACTTTTCCTGCAAGGATACTTCTTCCTCTGCAACCTTCTCGAAAAGATTATACTTATTCTCCATACCACATGTACCTCTGACCTCTTTCTGGCAGTAAAGTTGTTTTTTTCTGTACTCCATTTCTTTAATACCTTAATCTTTCACCTTTAGGTAAAAACCCTATCCCACTGAAGTCGATAATCATTGAATAAAGGCTCTTCCTAAGTTTTATGTTATCAATCTGTCATCTAGTCAGAACGAGCATTCTTTGTACCTGGATAAATCCTTCCCTCCACTTCATGTTTCACCATTATCCTATCTGAATTCACCAGTCATATGGCTACATATCCAGATCCCTGGACCCTCAATGGACTCATGATACACATCTCCATTTTAATTTGGCCACTAGGACTTGTGGTCACAACTTAGATCTTGGTGAGCAAAGTGTTTTACTGCTGAAATTCTAAATTTACACCTCCAACTATAATATCCTACATTTCTATTCTGATTTCTTGATCTGTTGTTTCTATTACAAGTGGTAATGTTATCATTAAGACCTGTAGTTCTTTGACTTTTCCATTCCACAATTCATCTATCTATCTATCTATCTATCTATCTATCTATCTATCTATCTCTCTACAATCTATCCATCCATCCATTCATCCATCCATCTATTCATGCGTCTAAGCATGATACTTCTTTCTTTTTTTAAATTTTTATTTTTTGAAGTTAATTTTTACTGGAGTATAGTTGCTTTACACTGTTGAGTTAATTTCTGCTGTCAGCAAAGTGAATCAGCCATACATATAAATATGTCCCCTCTTTTTTGGATTTCCTTCCCATTTAGATCACCACAGAGTACTGAGTAGAGTTCCCTGTGCAGTACAGTAAGTTCCTATTAGTTACTTATTTTATACATAGTAGGGTATATATATCAATCCAATCTCCCAATTCATCCCACTCCCCACTTTCACTCAGTATCCATACGTCCTTTCTCTACATCTGTGTCTCTACTTCTGCTTTGCAGATAAGTTCATCTGTATCATTTTTCTAGATTCCACATATAAGTGATATTACACGATATTTGTTTTTCTCTTTCTGAGTTACTTCACTCTGTATGACAGTCTCGAGGTCCATCCACGTCTCTGCAAATTGCACAATTTTGTTCCTTTTTATGGATAATATTCCATTGTATAGATGTACCAAAACGTTTTTATCCATTCTTCTGTTGATGGATATTTACATTGTTTCCATGTCCTGGCTATCGTAAATAGTGCTGCAATGAACATTGGGGTAAATGTGTCATTTTGAATTATGGTTTTCTCCAGGTATATGCCTAGGAGTGGGATTGCTGGGTCATATGTAGCTCTATTTTTAGTTTTTAAGGGAACCTCCATATTTTTCTCCATTACATTCCCACGAACTGTATAATAGGGTTCCCTTCTCTCCACGCCCTCTCCAGCATTCAGTGTTTGTAGATTTTTTGATGATGGCCATTCTGACCGGTATGAAGTGATACCTGATTGTAGTTTTGATTTGCATTTCTCTAATAATTAGTGATGTTGAGCATCTTTTCATGTGCCTGAGGCTCCAGCTTCGGAGGTCAGATCCCAGGGAGAGGACTGGGTTGGCTGCGTGAACACAGCCTAAAGGGGATTCGTGCACCACAGCTAGCTGGGAATGTGTCTGGGAAAAGGTTTGGAGCTGCCAAAGAGGCAAGAGACTTTTTCTTACCTGTTTGTTTCATGGTGCACGAGGAGAGGAGATTCAGAGCACCACCTAAACGAGGTCCAGAGATGGGCACGAGCTGCGGCTATCAGCATAGACCTCAGAGACGGGCATGAGAAGCTAAGCTTGGTGGCTAAGGCAGCCACCAAGAAGCCTGTGTGCAAGCACAGGTCACTATCCACACCTCCCCTCCAGGGAACCTGTGCAGCCCTACACTGCCTGGGTCCCATGATCCAGGGACAACTTCCCTGGGAGAACACATGGCATGCCTCAGGCTGGGGAAACATCATGCCCATCACTGCCACCACAGGGTGCCCCGCATCCCGTAGCCCTCCCTGTCCCTGGCCTGAGTGAACCAGAGCTCCCTAATCAGCTGCTACTTTAACCCCATCCTGTCTGAGAAGGAACAGACTCCCTCAGTCATCCTACATGCAGAGACGAGGCCAAATCCAAAGCTGAACCCCAGGAACTGTGCGAGCAAAGAAGAGAAAGAGAAATCTCTTCCAGCAGCCTCAGGAGCAGTGGATTAAATCTCTACCATCAACTTGATGTATCCTGCATCTGTGGAATACCTGAATAGACAATGAATCATCCCAAATTGAGGAGGTGGACTTTGGGAGCAATGATATATATATTTTTTCCCCTTTTTATCATTTTGTGAGTGTGTATGTGTATGCTTCTGTGTGTGATTTTGTCTGTATAGCTTTGCTTTAATCATTTGTCCTAGGGTTCTGTCTGTCCATTTTGTTTTGTTTTGTTTTGTTTTGTTTTGTTTTTTAGTATAGTTTTTGCACTTGTTATCATTGGTGGATTTGATTTTTGGTTTGGTTGCTCTCTTCTTTCTTTCATTCTTTCTTTTTTTAATTACTTTTAAATTTTTTAAATTTTTAATATTTTTTATTTTTTTATTTTAATAACTATTTTACTTCTTCTTTATTTTTTTCTCCCTTTTATTCTGAGCCATGTGGATGACAGGGTCTTGGCACTCTGGCCGGCTGTCAGGCCTGTGTCTCTGAGGTGGGAGAGCTGAGTTCAGGACAATGGTCCACCAGAGAACTGCCAGCTCCATGTAATAGCAAATGACAAAAATCTCCCACAGATCTCCATCTCAATGCCAAGACCCAGCTCCACTCAATGACCAGCAAGCTCCAGTGCTGGACACCCTATGCCAAACAACTAGCAAGACAGGAACACAACCTCTGTGTTTAGGTAGCAGAGAGGCTACCTAAAATAATAATAAAGTCACAGACACCTCAAAACACACCACCTATGTGGACCTGCTCACCAGAAAGACAAGATCCAGCCTCATCCACCAGACCATAGGCGCTAGTCCTCTCCACCAGGAAGCCTACACAACCCACTGAACCAAACTTAGTCACTGGGGACAGACAGCAAAAACAATGGAAACTAAGAACATGCAGCCTGTGAAAAGGAGACCCAAAACACAGTAAGTTAAGCAAAATAAGAAGACAGAGAAACACATAGCAGATGAAGGAGCAAGTTAAAAACCCACCAGACCAAAAAATGAAGAGGAAATAGAAAGTGAACCTGAAAAAGAATTCAGAATAATGATAGTAAAGATGATCCAACATCATGGAAATAGAATGGAGAAAATACAAGAAATGTTTAACAAAGACCTAGAAGAACTAAAGAGCAAACAAGGATGAACACAATAAATGAAATTAAAAATTCTCTAGAAGGGATCAATAGCAGAATAACTGAGGCAGAAGAAAAGATAAGTGACCTGGAAGATAAAATAGTGGAAATAACTACCGCAGAGCAGAATAAAGAAAAAAGAATGAAAAGAATTGAGGAGTTTCCGAGACCTCTAGGACAACATTAAATGCACCAACATTCAAATTATATGGGTCACAGAAGAAGAGAAAGAAAGGGACTGGAGAAAATATTTGAAGAGGTTATACTTGAAAATTTCCCTAATATGGGAAAGGAAATAGTTAATCAAGTCCAGGAAGTGCAGAGAGTCCCATACAGGATAAAACCAAGGAGAAACATGCCAAGACACATATTAATCAAATTCAAAAATTAAATACACAGAAAAAATATTAAAAGCAACAAGGGAAAACAACAAATAACATACAAGGGAATCCCCATAAGGTTAACAGCTGATCTTTCAGCAGAAACTCTGCAAGCCAGAAGGGATTGGCAGGACATATTTACAGTGATGACAGGGAAAAACCTACAACCAAGATTAGTCTACCCAGCAAAGATCTCATTCAGATTCAATGGAGAAATTAAAACCTTTACAGACAAACAAAAGCTAAGAGAATTCAGCACAACCAAACCAGCTTTACAACAAATGCTAAAGGATCTTCTCTAGGCAAGAAACAAAAGAGAAGAAAAAGACCTACAATAATAAACCCAAAACAATTAAGAAAATGGTCATAGGAACATACATATCGATAATTACCTTAAATGTAAATGGATTAAATGCTCCAACCAAAAGACATAGACTTGCTGAATGGACACAAAAACAAGACCCATATATATGTTGTCTACAGGAGACCCACTGCAGACCTTGGCACACATACAGACTGAAAGTAAGGGTACGGAAACAGATTATTCCATACAAATGGAAATCAAAAGATAGTTGGAGTAGCAGTTCTCATATCAGACAAAATAGACTTTAAAACAAAGATTATTACAAGAGACAAAGAAGGACACTACATAATGATCAAGGGATCAATCTAAGAAGATATATCAATTGTAAATATTTATGCACCCAATATAGGAGCACCTCAATACATAAGGCAAATGCTAACAGCCATTAAATGATAAATCGACAGTAACACAGTCATAGTAGGGGGCTTTGACACCCCACTTTCACCAATGGACAGATCATCCAAAATGAAAATAAATGAGGAAACACAAGCTTTAAACGATACATTAAACAAGATGGACTTAATTGATATTTATAGGACATTCCATCCGAAAACAACAGAATACACATTCTTCTCAAGTGCTCATGGAACATTCTCTGGGATAGATCATACCTTGGGTCACAAATCAAGCCTTGGTAAATTTAAGAAAATTGAAATCATATCAAGTATGTTTCTGACCACAACACTATGAGACTAAATATCAATTACAGGAAAAAAAATCTGTAAAAAATACAAGCAGATGGAAGCTAAACTATACACTACATAATAACCAAGAAATCACTGAAGAAATCAAAGAAGAAATCAAAAATTACCTAGAAACAAATGACAATGAAAACACTATGACCCACAATCTATGGGATTCAGCAAAAACAGTTCTAAGAAGGAAGTTTATAACATTACAATCCTACCTTAAAAAACAAGAAACATCTCAAGCAAACAACCTAACCTTACACCCAAAGCAATTAGATAAAGAAGAACAAAAAAACCTCAAAGTTAGCAGAAGGAAAGAAATCATAAAGATCAGATCAGAAATAAATGAAAAAAATGAAGGAAACAATAGAAAAGATTACTAAACTAAAATTAAAAGCTCGTTCTTTGAGAAGATAAACAAAATTGATAAACCATTAGCCAGGCTCATCAAGAAAAAAAGGGAGAAGACTCAAATCAATAGAATTAGAAATGAAAAAGCAGAAGTAACAACTGACACTGCAGAAATACAAAGGATCATGAGAGATTACTACAAGCAACTATATGCCATTAAAATGGACAACCTGGAAGAAATGGACAAATTCTTAGAAAAGCACAACCTTCTAAGACTGAACCAAGAAGAAATAGAAAATATAAACAGACTAATCGCAAGCACTGAAATTGAGACTGTGATTAAAAATCTAACAAAAAAAAGGCCAGGACCAGATGGCTTCACAGGTGAATTCTATGAAACATTTAGAGAAGAGCTAACACCTATCCTTCTCCAACTCTTCCAAAATATGGCAGAGGGAGCACACTCCTAAACTCATTCTACAAACCCACCATCATCCTAACACCAAAATGGGACATAGATGTCACAAAGAAAGAAAACTACAGGCCAATATCACTGCTGAATATAGATGCAAAAATCCTCAACAAAATACTAACAAACAGAATCAAACAGCATATTAAAAGGCTCATACACCATGACCAAGTGGATTTTATCCCAGGAATGCAAGGATTCCTCAATATACACAAATCAATCAATGTGATACACCATATTAAAAAACTGAAGAGTAAAAACCATATGATTATCTCAGTAAATGGTGAAAAAGCTTTCAACAAAATTCAACACCCATTTATGATAAAAACCCTGCAGAAAGTAGGCATAGAGGGAACTTACCTCAACATAATAAAGGCCATATATGACAAACCCACAGTCAACATCATCCTCAATGCTGAATAACTGAAACCATTTCCACTAAGATCAGGAACAAGGCAAGGTTGCCCATTCTCACCACTATTATTCAACATTGTTTTGGAAGTTTTAGCCAGAGCAATCAGAGAAACAAAAGAAATAAAAGGAATCCAAATGGGAAAAGAAGCAAAGCTGTCATTGTTTGCAGACAACATGATACTATACATAGAGATGCTACCAGAAAACTACTAGAGCTAATCAATGAATTTGGTAAAGTAGCAGGATTCAAAATTAATGTACAGAAATTTCTTGCATACCTATACACTAATGATGAAAAATCTGAAAGTGATATTAAGGAAACACTCCCATTTACCACTGCAACAAAAAGAATAAAATACCTAGGAATAAACCTACTTAAGGAGACAAAAGACCTGTATGAAGAAAAGTTTAAGACACTGATGAAAGAAATTAAAGATGATACAAATAGATGGAGGGATATACCATCTTCTTTAATTGGAAAAATCAACATTGTGAAAATGAATATACTACACAAAGCAATCAACAGATTCAGTGCAATCCCTATCAAGGTACCACTGGCATTTTTCACAGAAATAGAACAAAAAAATTCACAATTTGTATGGAAACACAAAAGACCCTGCATAGCCAAAGCAATCTTGAGAACGAAAAATGGAGCTGGAGGAATTAGGCTCCTTGACTTCAGACTATACTACAAAGCTACAGTAATCAAGACACTATGGTACCAGCACAAAAACAGAAAATTAGATCAATGGAACAGGATAGAAAGCACAGAGATAAACCCACACACATATGCTCACCTTATTTTTGATAAAGTAGGCAAGAATATACAATGGAGAAAAGACAGCCTCTTCAATAAGTGGTGCTGGGAAAACTGGACAGCTACATGTGAAAGAATGAAATTAGAACACTGCCTAACACCATACACACACAAAAAAAACCCCTCAAAATGGATTAAAGACCTAAATGTAAGGAAAGGCACTATAAATCTCTTAGAGGAAAACATAGGCAGAACACTCTATGACATAAATCACAGCAAGATCCCTTTTGAGCCATCTCCTAGAGAAATGGAAATAAAAACAAAAATAAACTAATGGGACCTAATGAAACTTAAAAGCTTTCACACAGTAAAGGAAACCATAAACAAGGCGAAAAGACAACCCTGAGAATAGGAGAAAATATTTTCAAATGAAGCAACTGACAAAGGATTAACCTCCAAAATTTACAAGCAGCTCATGTAGCTCAATATCAAAAAACAAACAACCCAATCCAAGAATGGGCAGAAGACTTAAATAGACATTTCTCCAAAGAAGATATACAGATTGTCACAGACACATAAAAGAATGCTCAACATCATTAATCATTAGAGAAATGCTAATTAAATCTACAATGAGATATCATCTCACATCAGTCAGAATGGCAATCATCCAAAAATCTGCAAAAAATAAATGCTGGAGCGGATGTGGAGAAAAGGGAACCCTCTTGTACTGTTGGTGGGAATGTAAATTGATACAGCCACTATGGAGAACAGTATGGAGGTTCCTTAAAAAACTAAAATTAGAACTACCATATGTCCCAGCAATCCCACTACTGGACATATACCCTGAGAAAACCATAATTCAAAAAGAATCATGTACCATAATGTTTATTGCAGCTCTGTTTACAATAGCCAGGACATGAAGCCACTTAAGTGTTCATCAACAGATGAATGGATAAAGAAGATGTGACCCATATATACAATGGAATATTACTCAGCCATAAAAAGACACAAAATTAAGTTGTTTGTAGTGAGGTGGATGGACCTAGAGTCTGTCATACAGAATGAAGTAAGTCAGAAAGAGAAAAACAAATACCATATGCTAACACATATATATGGAATCTTAAAAAAAAAAAAAAAAAGGTCATGAAGAACCTAGGGGTAGGATGGGAATAAAGATGCAGACCTACTAGAGAATGAACTTGAGGACCCGGGAAGGGGGAAGGGTAATCTGGGACAAAGTGAGAGAGTGGCATGGACATATATACACTACCTAATGTAAAACAGTTAGCTAGTGGGAAGCAGCTGCATAACACAGGGAAATCAGCTCGGTGCTTTTTGACCACCTAGAGGGTTGTGATAGCGAGTGTGGGAAGGAGGGAGATGCAAGAGGGAAGAGATATGGGGATATATGTATATGTATAGCTGAGTCCCTTTTTATAAAGCAGAAACTAACACACCATTGTAAAGCAATTATACTCCAATTAAGATGTAAATAAATAAATAAATAAACAAATAAAGTCACTTGGAGCTAAAAACTAAGTAAGGTAGAAGAAGTACAAGAAAAACAAAAATATAGATATAACAGTAAGTTCTCTGTAGAGTATTTTATAAAGTTGTCTTTTCAAGCAAGTTACTTTATGTTGCAGTAACAAGCCACTCTCAGACTTTAGAAGCATGGTCAATATGGTTTGGCAAGAAGGCTCTGCTCACTAAAGACATGAACACTGGCTGACAGTCCACCAGTGTATGACCCCATTACCTCAATAAGGCCCTTCAGGCAGAAAAAGAACACAGAGAACTCTTCACTCGCTCTTAATTTTTTCCACTTGGAATTGATGTGTATTACATTTCATGAAGTTAAGCAGAAGAAAAGGGCAATCCTAATTTAAATAAGGCAGGAAGTATTATTGTCTTTTCGGCCTGAAATGTCAAGATAATTGAAAATATTAGTGAGCAGTATGAATATCTACCTAAAGAGAACTACGAGACACTTGTATATTGGAGGTATTGATAGTTTGTCATATATAGGCGTGAGATTATTTACATAGTGATATAAAGTGAAAAATGCATATAGTGGAAAAAAATCTTAAAGAAGTCAATTTTAGCAGCCATTCTCTGGAAGAATAAGTCACTCTTTATTATGGTAATTGAAACCTCTTTAGAAAATTAAGTTGATAAGCAGTAATGCATATCTAGAAGCTAACTAGAAATGAAAATATATAAAAGAAGAAACAAATGACTAAAACAATCAAAATGCTCATTGAAGAATTTGAGTGATTTTATTTTCAACTCTTATTATAGTTTTTTAAATTATTATTTTGCTTAGTATGGCATCTGTATTGAAATAATAATAACAATAATAATAATAAAGCTAAGTTAAAATTTTATATGGGTCAAGCATGAAGATATTTTGTTTTTCAATATTCATGATAACTGCCTATTTGTTATCAGTTAAAAACCCCTAGATTTCATTAAAATATATAAAATATCCTCTTTTCTTAATTCATGTTATTTTCTCTCCAAGCTTCAACAACTATAACAATTTAAGATCAAACTTCTAATCAGACAAAGCCACATTCGAATCCCCTATTATTTACTAGATGTTTGAGCAAGTAGCATAACATATATAAATCTTAATTGTTTTAAACAAATGTAAACAATTGTTGGTAATTTGTAAAATGAAGATAAAATTTTATTGTAAGGCTTAAGCTATATGTACAGTGCTAGATATATAATAGATCAACAAATATGAAGTTAATTCTTTATATCTTTCATGTAATAATTTGGTGAATATGTACTTTATTTCCTTGGTTGACCATTTTATTAATGATTCCATTAATCACGTCTGTTCCAAACAGACATGTTTTGGTATTCCAGAGAACATAGCTGTTGTTTTGGTGCTTGTTGTATACTTATTTTGAAATTTTGAATTTGTGGTTATATATACCAGGCTTTCTGTGAGCTGGATACAAGCTAAACTATATGTTCTTTCAGATAAAATTTACAATGAGAAGACCAAGAACATGTAATTTAACAAGACATTGTGAAATTTAAGTTTTCCATTGAAAGGACCTGAGAATTTGACTTTGCTATTTAGTTATTCTGTGCCTTTGAGCATGCTGCTCGCCTTTAGAGATTATTACCTTATTTGTAAAATAAGAGGGGATGGACTAAATGATCTTGAAATTTCAACCAGTTCTTTTATTCTTTGATTTCAGTGAACTACCCTAATAAAATTCTCTGGATTGTTTTTGTTTTGTTTTGTTTTTGCGGTATGCGGGCCTCTCACTGTTGTGGCCTCTCCCGTTGCGGAGCACAGGTTCCAGACACGCAGGTTCAGCGGCCATGGCTCACGGGCCCAGCCGCTCCGCGGCATGTGGGATCTTCCTGGACTGGGGCACGAACCTGAGTCCCCTGCATTGGCAGGTGGACTCTCAACCACTGTGCCACCAGGGAAGACCAAATTCTCTGGGTTTTTATATTTTATTTGATTGAATCTAAATGTGTGAATTGTTTCTGCATTGTTTAGAATGAGTTTTTCTATTAGGTTAAACTGTACTGAAGCAGCTCTCTTTTTTTGTACATTTATTATTTCAAGACAGCGAAAGCATAGAAACAGCACATTCCATTTGTTTACAACATATTTGAATGAGAAATGTAAAGAGAAGAGTGCGCTAATAGAGCATATCATATTCACATAACTCTTTCTTCTTTGTACTAATAAGAATATCACAATGTCATAATCAGCCTCTGTACAAATATTGCTTTCTTCCCAGGGGGCTATGTAAAGTAATTTATCAGTAACAGTGATCTTCTTTTGTAATTATTATTTTTTTAAAAAGTCATTCATCTCATTAAAAAATTCTAAATAACACAAAGGAAATTTTAAACTTTGACTCTATGAAAATTAATGAAAACTAATCCAACATATTCCATAAGGTTTTATTTTCTTTGAAATCAACAAATATTAATTTTATATGTGACATTCTCATTATTACACTGCTTATAATTTTCTCACTGTAGTCTAATTTAGAAATGGTGAGCAATGAGGTACTAATCTAAGTAAACAATGATATTCGTGTCCTCAGTAGATATTATCTCTTCACATTCTTTTGATCGAATAATACTGATGTCACATAAGAGCTTCAGGTCATTTTCTTCAAGCTAATGTTAATATCTAGTGAATTCCCTTTACCAAAATATTGTGTTGATTAACTGGAATAAATAATGTCAAAGCACTTTTTCAACTATACAGTACTATTTAAGATATTAAAGTGAGTTGAAACTAATTTAAATAAACTCTAATATCAGTTTTAGTCATTGAAGAGAAGCTCAGAGGACAAAAAGCTATGAGGTCTTCAGTAATGGTGAAAAATGATGCATGGATAATTTTGCACAATTTGGATAATTTGGGGGCCTTTGAGACGAAGTTTTCTCAGTCTAATTTATTCAGCCAAGATCTTTCTCCCAGCCTTCTCCAGAGACTTATGACCTTTTATGAAGGTAATTGTGTATTAGGGAAAAAGAAATAGAACTTTGGGGAACTATTGGACACAGGTCTGAACTGTCACTATCTCAGGAGACTCAAAATGTCACTAGGGTCCACAAGTCAGAATAGAAGCTTATGGATGCCAGGTGATCAATCAAGTTTTAGCTTAGATCCCTGTCAAAATGGGCCCACTGGATTCCCAATCCCATACTGTGGTTATTTCCCCAGTTCCAAAATGCATGATTAGAATAGATATTCTCAACAGCTGGCAGAATCCTCACATTAGTTAACTGATCTGTGCAGTGAAGGCTAAAAGGATGGAAAAAGTCAAGCAGAAACCACTAGAAATGCATTTACCTAGGAAAATAGTAAACCAAATGCAATAGAAAGTTCTTCAAGTGATTGCAAAATTAGTAGTATCACCATCAAGGACTTGAATGATGCAGGGGTGGTGATTCCTACCATGCCCCCATGCAACTCACCTATTTGTCCTGTGCAGAAGACAGTTGGATTTTGGATAATGACAGTGGATTATCACAAGTTTAACGAGGTGGTAACTCCAATCACAGTTGCTATACCAGATGTGGTTTTAATGCTTCAGCAAATTAACACATGCCTTAGAACCTGACATGCAGCCACTGATCTGGAAAACTACTTTCTTCTATACCTGTCAGTAAGGTACAACAGAAGCAGTTAGCTTTCATCTGGCAAGACCAGAATCACACCTTCACTGTCTTACCTTAGGGGTATATCAACTCTCCAGCCCTATGTCATAATTTAGTCAGCAGGGATCTTTTGTATTTCCCTTACACAAGATTTCACACTGGTCCATTACGTTGATGATATGCTGATTGGACCTAGTAAGCAAGAAACAGCAGCTATGTTGATGTTTTAAAGACATTTAAGTATCAGAGGATGGGAAATAAATCTGACAAAAATTCAGTAGCCTTTTACCTCAGTGAAGTTTCTAGGGTTCTGGTGTGGGATAAGTCAAGATATCTCTTCTAAGGTGAAGGATAAATTGTTGCATATGGCCCCTCCTACAACCAAAAAAGAGACACAATGTCTGTTGGACCCCTTTGGATTTTGGAGGTAACATATTCCTCATTTGAGTGTGTTATTCCAGCCCATAGGGAGTTCCCTATGGTCAGTTGACAAAGGAAGAGAAAACTTGAGTCCAGTTTGCAGATATTCCTATAGGTGCAGGCACCACCACAAAGTGGATAGGTGCAGCACTATAGTCCATTTCTGGGACATCCCTGAAGGACAGTGGTGAAGGAAATCATATCAATGGACAGAACTTCAATGAGTGTACCTGGTTTTTCATTTTTCTTGGAGGGAGAAATGACCAGGTGTGTGATCATATACAAACTCATGGACTGTGTGTGATCAGTAGTTTGGCTGGATAGTCAGGGACTTGGAAGGAACATGATTGGGAAATTGGTGACAAGGAAGGTTCGTGAAGAGCTATAAGAATTGACCCCCTCTAACTAGGAAAATAACATGAGAATATTTGTGTTTCATGTGAATACCCATCAAAGTGTGACCTTAGCAGAGGAGTATTTTAATTATCAATTGCATAGGTTGACCCATCCTGTGATTACAAGTCAGCCTCTTTTCCTGGTTACCACTGTCCTCGGTGAATGGGATTATAAACAAAGTGCCCATGGTGGCAGGAATGTAGGTTGTGGCAGGAATGCAGGTTTTGCCTGGGCTGGACAACATGCATTTCAACTCACCAAGGCTGACTTGGTAATAGCTGCTGCTTAAGGTACAGTCTGCCAGCAATAGAGATCAACACTGCATCCTCAGTATCACCACTCCTCAGGGTGATTACCCAGCTACCTGGAGGCAGGTAGACTACATTGAATTGCTTCCATTATGGAAGGAGCAGAATTTTGTTCTTATGAATAGACATTTACTCTGCATACAAAAGTACCGTCCCTCCAGGCCAAAATGTCCATCCATGGATTTCCACAATGCCTTATCTACCATCATGATATTCCACAGGGCATTGCTTCTGATCAAGAAACTCACTTCACAGCAAAGGCAGGACAGCAATAGTCACATTCTCATGGTATCCACTGGTCTTATCAAGTTCCCCATCATCCTGAAGCAGCTGGCTTGACAGAATGGTGGAATGGCCTTTTGAATACTCAATTAAATTGCCAGCTGGGTGACACTGACTCAGTGTCTAATATATGATGCAATTTGTCCCATAGCCAGGATTTACAGGTCCAAGAATCAAGAGGTAAAAATGAGAGTGGTGGCATTCACTATTATCCCTAGTGAACCATTAGCGAAAGCTTATCTTCCTGTCCCCATGACTTTATTCTCTGATGGCCTAGCCCATCTTAATTCCAAAGAAAGGGATGCTTCCATCAGAAGGCACAACAGTGAATCCACTGAACTGAAAGTTAAGACTGTCACCCGGAACTTAGGGCTCCTAACGTCTCTGAATTAACAAATAAGAGAGTTACTATGCTGCTTGGGGTGAGCAATCCTGACTACCAAGGAGAAATCCAACTACTATTTCACAGTGGAATTAAAGAAGAGTATGTCTATAATAAAGAGATCCCTTAAAGCATCTCAGTATTGTCCTTTGATTGAAGTCAATGATAAACTACTTAACAACCAAGTGCAGGCAGAACTACTAGTGGCCTAGACCCTTCATAAATAAAGGATTGGATAACCCCACAACATAAAGAACCACAAACAACTGAGATTCTTGATGAAATCAAAGGGAATATAGAAAGGATAGTGAAAAAAAGTAGTTATAAATACCAGCTATACCTCATGACCAGTAGAATTGCAGACCGTAATCATCACCATCGTATGTGTTTCCTCCTTATTTTATTATATGTTTGTGTATAAATGTGTGTGTGTAGAATATCTTTGTTCTCTTCCTTCTCTTATCCCTTATCAAGTAACATAAGAAGTATTGATTTTGTATCATGATATTTAAGTTATTGGATATCAAAGAGAAGAGCAAAGACCACTCAAGGACTTTGTATCCTCTTCTGTGGAAAATATTGGTATGTTTTTGGTTGTACACAGAATAGTTTTATCATGTTAGGTAGAAGTATGACCTTGTTTTATTATGTTATTGTTTTTAGTTGTAGATCAAGTATGGTTTAAGGAGATGTGTATGAGTGCTCACATGACTGGGTCACATGGTACCCAGATATTTGGTCAAACACTGTTCTGGATGTTTCTGTGAGGGTGTTTTGGATGAGATTAACATTTAAATTGGTTGCATTTGAGTAAAGCAGATGCCCTCCATAATGTGGATGGGCCTCACACAATCAGTTGAAACCCTGAATAGAACAAAAAGACCCCCTTCTCTCCGCTCACCCAAGCAGGAGGGAATTCTCCAGCACACTGCTTTCAACTTCATCTACAACACTGGCTCTTCCTAGTACTACAGTAGACAGCCTTCAGAGGGAGGACATTAATGTCAAGAGAATGAAGTTTGTCCTCATTCTTACAGTCAAAATTCTGAGTGCCCTTTTAGCTGAGACTTTACTTCAAAGTGAGAAATTAATGAAGGGATTTTCCTTGCCCTGAAATGTCAGAGACTGAAGACAAGAGGAAAGGCCCAAAGAGAAGTATTCCATGTGGGAAATAAGACTCCAGATTGATTGAGCCTGTTATCACCCTGAATGGGGATCTAGACATCAACATGTAAATTGCGTTCTCAAGACAAGAAGGTAACTCTTGCTTTGATTTATCTTTGGGATACTAACTAGAAATAAAGGATTAGGGGACATATTTTTTCTCTGCCCTGCACCCTTCTTACCCCTGGAAAGTTGCCCTTTCTCATGCCATGTGGTGGCACTGCCAATCATGTGGCCTCATCTGTTTCCTGGCAATAGGCATCGGTATGGAATACAAAGGGGCTATTTAGAGTCTTTCCATGATACTGAATAATCATTCACTACATCACAAATAAAAGGAAAAGGGCTTGGGTTGCCAGAGACCATCTTCCCTTCTGTATGGTGGACTAAGCCATCATTAAAAGTGATGTGAGGGCTTCCCTGGTGGTGCAGTGGTTGAGAGTCCGCCTGCCGATTCAGGGGACACGGGTTCGTGCCCCGGTCCGGGAAGATCCCACATGCCGCGGAGCGGCTGGGCCCGTGAGCCATGGCCGCTGAGCCTGTGCGTCCGGAGCTTGTGCTCCGCAACGGGAGAGGCTACAACAGTGAGAGGCCCATGTACCGCAAAAAAAAAAAAAAAAAGTGATGTGAGTAAACAAGAGTAAATTGCAAGACCAAGCAGAGTCAAGCTACTAAAAGGGCCAGGAAGAATCTCTACGGCATTTTTTGGGACCCTGGATCCATAATGCATATTAGCATCATTTAAACTTGTCTTAAGGTAGGTCACTCATTCTACCTTCAGCAAATAAAATATATCAAGTAATATACAATAACATATAGTATATAGCCAGGGATTGCTCACAGTGATGCTAGTGCATTAGAGAAAATATGGGAAATGTCCCTACCTATATGAGGCTCACATTCTAACAGAGTGAGGAAACTAAGAGATAAGCTCAAGCTTTTGAGTTGAGTTTCTAATACTCCAAATGAAAAATCTTTGTGAATACCATAAACTTCATGCCTTAATTCAAGTAAGGGATATATAGGCAAGGGGTCAGGGATCCAGAGGGTGAGTTAAGGATTCCCTAGATATTTAGATAGAATGTTTATGGTCACACTGTGAAGTGGTATTCATGTCATTGGCAAGTAGATTTTATTTCAGCAGTCAGATATATTCCAGGAAAAATAAGGGTTTTATATAAATCAAGTGGTTGTTCAGCTGTACTATTTTACCAGAGATAAAATTTCTTTTCAGAATGCCCCATCTTCATTTTGGATGGATTATATATCATTATAGCTTAGATGTAATTATCTTAGCCTCTCAGCCCTTCACTGCAGCTCCTTTATTTATCTGTGTGGAAATAAACAGTAACAGTGAAGGAAATCATTACATGATGAATCCCAGGTGAGACCTTTGTAAAGTGAAGACTCATTTTATAATGCAATTTACCACCTCTTTATTTACTTATTTTGTAAAATAGGACTTTAATATATGACATTTTCATAAAAAATAAAATCAGGAGGGCTCACTTATAAGCTGTCAAGTAATACTGACCTGAGTCATAATGCTATAACACTAGCAATACATAATATGAGAAATTATTCTCCTGAGTTACAGAATGTAAAGGGGATTTAAAAATCAAAACCTCTTAGTACCCAGAGGATGTTTTATATGGAGTTCAGCCTTTGAATTCTTAGTAGCAAAATTATGATAATTAATATTTGGTCATGAGTTAAGCTAACATTAATAGGAGCACAGATTTTTTTTTTCTTTTTCTGAGTGAATGAAAACTTTTAATTCTTTCTAAGTAAGAATAAAAGACTTAAGGACCTTTTATCTCTGAGGGTGTTTCCAGAGGTATTAGAAACACACAGATAATAAAGTCTCTTTATTGTCATAGTCATGCATGACATTTTGCCTGCTTTATTCTTTCTTTATTTTTAACGGGAGAAATACCTTTATTCTTCTGTTTCCAGAAACTACAACTGGAGACAAAGACTGCAAAGACTTTGTTGGCAGTTTAATTGGATTAGAAGTGTTTTTGATACTGAGAAGATTTTGTGTTTAATCATTAGGCAGGATCCACTGTAGGTGAGACTGTGGACAAGGTCAAGGACTTCTTCAGCAACCATACTCTGGCCCTGCCTAGTGTTCAGGGCTCACAGACTCCTCTCCTGCAATTCAGCAGTGTTCAGGTTAGAGTTATGTAAGGTCAGAGTTATGTAAGGACTTAATGTGAATGAACTGGCATTCGGTATCAAGATTTTCTTACTCAGTGTGAGTGATTCTCCAATGTACCTTATAGTCTGCCAGTCTTATGAGGTAACCCTCTAGTATTTGAAGCTATATTCATTTTCCAATGACTGTCCCATTCCAGACATAATGTCTATTTTTAGCCTTTGCAAACTCAAAATTTGTCCTGTTCTTCCACAGCCAACTTCATGTCTACCTCTCAACATCTCTTTTCCATGTTTCTCCAGGGTACAAATGATCCACTTCCATTAGCTTACATTCATAGGACATGCTCTATGATCTAGACTCTACCCTTCCATCCCTCAACACACCCAATTCAGCCCCATTTAAAAGGATGGATAAATTACTATGTTTACTGATAATAGCTCACTTCCTTTCCTATCCTATTAGTACTATTTATATGTTAAAGAGGTTGAACTGGAAAAGCTTGTATTCATGTTTCCTTTGATTTAAACCAGAGATTTTGTTTTTCTTTTCACTCTGAGTTTTATGAATCATCTTCTTAGTTGAGATCAATTTAAGACAGGAATTCAAGTTTATCTACTATATAAGGGAGCCTATTTTGGGGGGATTAGGAATTTTGGCATCCCTCAGATCCATTCATATGAGTCAACTCTTAAATATTTTCTTTTTAAAAAAGAGAGTAGTTTAAGTATCTTAAAAAAAAAAACTTGAAAAAAAGGCCAATTCTTGCTTTAATTAGGAAGCTGTTAATTGGTAATGATACATTAATATTATCTTGGTAAAATGTTAGTGAAATGTTAGCCTTAGAGTGTGAGCCAATTTAAAAAGTCACTCTGCTGATAAATTCACCCTTTCTTTTTTAATGAACATCCTTTCTTTTCCATCTTATCTTTTGGAAAATTCTCTGTTTTAGAATCTGATAAAGGAGTCTGGAATTCTGGTTTTGATACTTTCTTGTGCTCTCATTTCTTAATTGGTCCACAACATTTCCAAGCTTCAGGACCCTTTACTTTTTGTTGCTTTGTGTTTGCTTCTTTCTTTTTGTTTGATTAATTATACTTGCCAAATGAGAAGAAAAAAAGGTATCATTCTGGGTTCAAATATAGTGTCCAGTTTTATATTTAACAGATAAATGTCCTAAATAAATGCTGTTTCCTACTTTCTTAACTTGCATAGCCTTTAAAAAAAAATTACTGCCTTACATCCCTTACTGTACTTTTCTTTCTCTTCTATTTTCTCACACTTATTCTTTCAAATTATTATTATGTTATATCTTTACCATCACTCCCTTTCCCATTGTCAATATCCTTCCTTCCTCTCTTTTTCTTTCCATCTATCTTAGAGGAAGAGCTAACATTTCTGCCTGCAGTGAACTTTCTAGCTCTAAGCTAGTACTAAGAACAGGGCTAGAAACGCTGCCACTAGTGAAAAGCAACATGTCAGACCTCCCTGGTTAAATGGGAGAAAGCACAGGTATGATCATCTTAAACTCGCTTCATAAATAACTTAAACTCCTCTTCACGTAGAGAAACTAAGGTGCTTGCTTTTGTAACAATAAATTGAGATAGTGATCAAGTCTGAAAGACTGAGGAAAAGACCAATATTTGGAGAAATGCAATATAGAAGATTAATAGAAATGTTAACAGAAACTTTTGAGACACTGGCTGGCTTTCAACAGGACAGTGAAAGAAACTTTTCAGCTGCAGAGAGAATTGAGGAAGCCCAGAAGCCCAGGTATCAGGCTGGTTCATTGACACTCTCAGGAAGGCATCAACTGATATTGAAAAGAAGGAAAAAGGTTTAAAATTACTTGAAGATCAGACTAACAGGAAGGAACTAAACTAAATTTAAGCGCAAAAAATAGCAAAGTGCTTTGGAACAGATGAGTCTGGTTATTTGCAAGGTTTGACTCTTATGTTTCCTTAAAGGCAGGAGTGGGATGGGGCTAGAAAAAGGACTGAGGAAAGATTTGCTCTCCTCTCTGCTCCAAGTGCCAGGTGCAGGATGGATATTTTAGGTGGTGACTCTTCCCTAGTGTGCAATAATATGATTCATATAAACATAACTTAGAGATATGGCAGGATTGCTTCTAG
Organism: Orcinus orca; assembly: GCF_937001465.1. NCBI lineage: Eukaryota > Metazoa > Chordata > Mammalia > Artiodactyla > Delphinidae > Orcinus > Orcinus orca. The sequence goes on from NC_064571.1 coordinate 17,792,579, forward strand.
AGCACTGCAATAATGTGAATATCACAATAAAGTGATTCACCCAAAGGTTTTGGTTTCCCGGTCTATATAAAAGTTATGTTTAGGGCTTCCCTGGCGGTGCAGTGGTTGAGAGTCCGCCTGCCGATGCAGGGGACACGGGTTTGTGCCCCGGTCCGGGAGGATCCCACATGCTGCGGAGCGGCTGGGGCCGTGAGCCATGGCCGCTGAGCCTGCGCGTCCGGAGCCTGTGCTCCGTAACGGGAGAGGCCACAACTGTGAGAGGCCCGTGTACCGCAAAAAAAAAAAAAAAAAAGTTATGTTTACACTATACTATAGTTTATTAAGTATGCAACAGCATTATGTTTAAAAAAATGTTCATACCTTAATTTAAAAATACTTTATTACCAAAAAATGCTAACTGAGCCTCCAGTGAGTTATAATTTTTTGCAATAGTAACAGCACAGATCACTGATCACAGATCACCATAACAGATATAATAATAATGAAAAAAGTTTAAAATATTGCAAGAATTACCAAAACGTGAGACAGCAACACAGATGTGAGCAAATGCTGTTGGAAAAATGGTGTCAATAGATTTGCTCAACACAGGGTTGCCACAAACCTTCAATTTGTTAAAAAAAAAAAAAATCACAATATCTGTGAAGCACAATAAAAAACAAAGCACAATAAAAGGAGGTATGCTTGTATATGACTAGGTCTCTCTTGATGATGCCGTTGGTTTGATGCTTTTGATCCTGCCTCAAAATATTCTCCTGATTGGCTTTCCATTGTATGGTTTCCTCTTCATTACTCTCCAGATCTCCACTGGGCCAATGACAAATGGTCAAGCTGGAGAATAATGGAGCTATTGCCTGCAAATGACTCATGTTACTATTAAAATGAATGTCTTTATGGGAATAATCCTCTTGTGTTTTCTTACCTACCAATTTAGTAGAAAGCAGTAGTTTTCAGTTTCTGTTTAATCAACACTTTTCTTCATTTTAAACCCATGTAATATGGTATACACATCAAAAAGGAATTCAAGGAACATTGCAGAATGGTGGTCTTCTCAACTCCATTTTCCATCTTTCCCAAAATGGCTTCTATGTAGCATCAGTCCAATCTCTGAGGGTCTGTATATTGTCCATATATACATATCTTATAAAGACTTAGGGATATTGGCTACCTCTGACTTAAATTTGGTCATTTTTCTGTAGATTATTTTTAAAATACTAGCATAGGAGCTTAGGCAAAGAGGGAATGCACAATATAGAACTATTACGTGATCTTAACAGACCACGAGATCTGATTAGAGGCTGAGAAAGATGAAAGTAAAAAATGCAAAAGAAGATAAAATTGATAAGGCCTGTAAACATTCTGTTCAAGTTTGAACTTTCATGCAGGTAGGAACAGAATGATGATGGCCAAATATGTGTGATTCATTGAGAGAGCACAGAAGACTTTTGCTGTTAATAAAGATAAGTCATAATGAGTCAATTAGAGAACACTTATTTTTCTATCAACGTCCTCTCTTTTGCCTTTCTAGCAAAACAAAAACAGTCAAAGAACAGGTCTAAGGTGAGAAAATAGCATGTTGATTTTGAAGAAATAGTCAACAAGTAGAACAGACAGAAGAAAGGCAAAGACTGAATTTCTATCAGCTTTCTTCTTAAGCCACTCCAAATAAACACACTATCTGAGTAAAATTAGCATGCTTTCCTGAACAGAAAGCTTTAAGAAAAACCCTCCACAGTTTGTTCCTCTTCATCTGCTACTCAGACTGTCATCTCTCTTTACATAAATATCTTCTGTCTGTTTATTCAACAAATGATCTTGGGTGCTATGGTAAGCCAAGCATTGCACTAGATACCAAGCAGGATTTTCAAGTAAACAATTCAATTTGGCCACTTGTTAGTTTTTTCAGGGGTCTAGAATTATTATCTTATCACAAAACTGATGGGAAATAATTTGTGTGATTTCTGTAGGAAAATGTAAATTTCTACCTCTCACTGGCTGCCTTATCTAAGAGAACAAAGAAGGTATATATTCTATGCAATCTAGTACCAGTTTGTCAGAATCAAATACGAGAAAGATGGTAGAAGAGGACAGAAAGTATTTTTACCTTTTGCTTTAATGTGTCTTTCTATTCTTCCTCCATAGCTCCTCAGAGGTTAAAAGGAAAGAAATAAAACTCTCATCACTCATCTGTTTCTGCTCAAGCAACCCTGAGGGCTACTTCCTGTTTTGCTGTGCGTGAATAATAGTCTGGTGCTGAGGGCAACTGGCTTGTGTTTTATTTTATTGTCCTGCTGTAAAACAATTTTGGTCTCCAACTGAACATTTCACTTCTTCTTTATTAAATTTCACTATTGTTCTTTCACCTCAGGTAGTTAGAGTAGTAGCACTTACATATTTGGAGAGCACATTTTCTCCAATGTAAATGCTTATCATATAGAACCTGGTGCTTTTCAGTACAAGGAATCCAGACAAGATAAGATGGAAATGGGTACTTAGACCTTGGAATGGCAGAGTGCAGGCACTTGTACAATAGAGAGGGAGGAAGGAGGGTAGGAGGGTGAACTGAAATAATGCAGGGCAGATCAATGTGATGCCTAATCAATGTGGCAAAAGGGTCAAACCTTCATGGTTGTGATATGATCGATAATGGTCTTCATATCTGTGAACATGAATGTGAACTCTGCTGAGGCTACAGGCAAAGGACAAAAGCTGCCAGTATAGTCGATTTAAGGCCAAGTTCAAGTGTCACCTTTTCTATCAAGTCCTCTCTGACTCCATCAGCCCTCACTGCTCTTTCTCTTCAATGAGCTTATATATTGCTTCTTCCACTGCTACACAATTTAACATTTAACCATTTTTTTTATTATTTGTTCTTTTTTTCAACACTTTTGTATATGTAATGCTGTTGGTTTACATGACCATACCTTACTACTTAAGTAGCCTGCAAGGCTTTAGGGGCAACAGTTGTGTCCTCAAAGAGATAACCTGATGTGGCATTTAATATAACCATACTAATTGTATAAGGTAAACACAACAATTATAGTATTTAAACACAGAATCTGCATTTTCACAGGTTTATATAATTTGCCTGTGTCGATATTAAAATTTAAACACAGATCTATAAACCCCTACAACTCACATTTACTCTATTGTAAAGAAGCACTAGAATTCTACTCAAAAAATCATAATTCTAGTCTGAACACGATTCCCTTCCAATTGCCCACTGTGGACTTTCACTGCCTTTTTCTAAGCCTCAGTTTCATCATCTATAACATGAATATAATAGCGCTTGTGAAACTTCTTAATATGGTTGAAATTTCAACAAAATCCTAACAAATACAGAGATGTCTAAATTAAAATGTAATATTCAAATTAAAGAATGATGTCTATATCTTCTTTCATATCCCCTCAGTGCCAAACACAGTGCTGATATATGAAAGCCATTCAACTCTTTTTTTTTTTTTTTTTTTTGCGGTACGCGGGCCTTTCACTGTTGTGGCCTCTCCCGCTGTGGAGCACAGGCACACGGACGTGCAGGCTCAGCAGCCATGGCTCACAGGCCCAGCCACTTCGCGGCATGTGGGATCCTCCCGGACCGGGGCACAAACCCGTGTCCCCTACATCGGCAGGCAGACTCTCAACCACTGCACCACCGGGGAAACCCTCAACTCTTTGCAAATTGCGTAGTTTTTAAAATGATGATGAAATGAGGAAAATAAAATTCTGGGAGCAGTTCTATAAAAAATGTAATCAATTCTAGTAGGTTTTTATGTTGTTTTTAAAATTTAATTTCAGGTGTGTGTGTGTGTGTTTATTGTGTTGAGCAAGATTAGGGTGTGGGGAGAAGAGAAATGGTTTAGTGTCTGGAAATATTCATATTAGCAGAGACTTTACACAGAAAACAAATTAGTTCTGCAAAATTCAGTTGTTAATACATCAGGGAAAAATTCAAATGAAGTTATTGATTTGGTGTATTCAAGTGGTAATTGGGCCGCAGAAGATAGTTGCTAAACCCAATATTTTTGTTTAAAAAAATTCTGGAACATTGCCTAACCCCTATTTCCTATGTAACTTCTCCATTACCTAAGGCAAAATAATTTAAATTCAGTTTGTTGGAATCCGATGTTTATTTTGAAATTCTAATTATGAGAGGCTTTTAAATTGGTAGCCCCCACTAAACCATGCCTTCTTATACTCAGGTCCTTATGTAATTCTTTCCTACATTTACTCTGGGCTTGGCCACATGGTTTGCTTTGATGGTTGGGACATTAGCAAGGCAATGAAAGAAGAGGCTTGAAGAGTAATTGCACATTGGGGCTTGTCATCTTAGAACGCCCTCTCCTGGAAGCCAGCCACCATTCTGTAAAGAAACTCAGGCAAAACTACTAAATAATGAGAGATGACACAGAATGAGGGAGACCTTGAAGGCTGAGAGACCATCTTGGAAATTCCAGCACCAATCGAGGTCACATTTGAATAAAGCTGCTTGAGTGACTTCAGAGAAAAATGTGGAACAGAACCACCCACAGATTTATAATAATGTTACTTAAAGCCACTATGTTTTGCTTACTATGTTTTGCTTTGACAGATAGTTAAAACACTCATGAAGATTCAAACAGTATAGATAGAACACAAATTTCATCCTCTACTATCCTTTAATTGGCTGTCTTCCTCTCAATTATATTAGGATGAATATAATCAGAATGCTGAGCTTTGAGTTTCTCTTGAGTTCACTACAGTACCCTCTACCATCTAAAACTGAAGACTATTGTTTAGGAAGATTGATGCTCCTTCTTTATATGCTCTCATAAGGAGACAGTGGAGAAAACTTTGATTTTGCTTCAACCCTGTTTTTCTTCAGGCTCTCAAGAACTATCACACCAGAATTTGCAAATAAGCACAAAGATATTTTTGAGGAATTGGGACTGCATAAAATGTGGAATAACAACTCTGGAAAAATCTTGTGAAATGAGAGTCCAAAGTAATATCTCCGAAGGACTTTACCTTGCCTCAGCATTTTCTCTCATGTAGGGTACCCATTTCCTAGCTTAATATTTATGGCCCATTCCTCAAAACTCTTCTTCAAGTATCTCTGAATTTCATTCACATTTGAATAATATCCATTTCTATTTCAAACAGGACTCTTGCTCTCTGAGTCTCTTCTCCTCCTTCTGTCCCTTTCTCTAAATGTTCTCATGTCTCAATTACTCTCTCTAGATGGCATTTCAGGTCTTTGGCAACATGGTCAATTTTCTTTTTCACAAGTTTCATTGAATCATGTTGGGGACCTAGAGTAGGAGAACAGAGAGAAAGTGTAGAATGACAGTTCTCAAGGGCTCCTCTGTAATATTCTCATTACATTAAGTTGCAGGCAAGTTTCTTTCTTGGTAAGACTATTGAATCAAACATGTGAAACTTATTCCAGGGTTAGACATTTATTCTGGAGGCTGTTACAATCTAAACTCATATCAACAGGGAACATATTACCTTACCTGACTCATATTCACTATTACCCCTCTGGAATTAGTAAGCACCATTGTTCTGCACAGTAGACTTAAATGAACTACATGACACTTCATAGACTCCTTTCTACATTACCACAAGTGAATATCTGAATTGACCATTTTAGTGTTAAAAAAAAACTGTATTTTTATCTCACTCTTTCTTAAGGATATGGGGGACAGCAAAAAAAGGAAAAATGGGAAAAGGTAAATGGCCAATTCTTAAGTTACAGAAATATTTACTTTTTAAAGTAAATGAAAAAATTAAAACAGTCAATTAAACAAAAACAGTTATTTATGGAAGAGTGGCTCACTTTGTCCCAATTTTTCATTTATTTGAAGACTGTACTGTTGGCCAAGCTTTCCATTAATGTAAAAAAATAAAATCTATCTTAAAAGTTTTTCTCTTCATAGCTGATGAAATGTTTTTAACATAATGCATATATTGAATGGAGAATCTAGAATGTTTAAATTACTTAAGTAACAAATATTAATTTTATAATGCAATAAATTACACTGGCACTTTCCTCTGACTTTCTCTATCCTTAAGACTCGGGAATTAGAGGAACTCACATGGCAGAATTATCACTTAGAAACACATCATTAGCTAATAGATATTAATAAACTTTTTATTTTAAAGTAGTTTTAGAATAATTTCAAAGATAATACATAAAATTCTCATATACCGCATACCACACTCTTATTATTAGCATCTTAAATAGTATATATGTCACAGTTAATGACCAACGACTGATACATTATTGTTAACGAAGTCCATACTTCATCTGGATTTTCTTAGTTTATCCCTATTGTCCTTATTTTTTTTTCTTTTTCTTTTTAACTTCAGGATCCTATCCAGGATATTGCATTATATTTAATCATCATGCCTCCTCAAGCTTCTCTAGACTATGATGGTTTCTTAGACTTCCCTTGTTTTTCGATGACCTTGAGAATTTTGAGGAATTCTGTTCCAGCATTCTATACAATGTCACTTAACAGATTTGTCTGATGTTTTTTTTATGGCTAAACTGTGGAATATGTTTTTGGGAGAAAGATCTCAGTGGTGAAGTGCCATTCTTATTGCATCATATCAAGGCTACATAATCAGTAAGACTTATTACTGTTGATGTTAATCTTGATCACCTGACTTAAGATTGTATTTCTCCAGTTTCTATACCATAAAATTACTCTTATTCCCCCTTTCTTCCACACTGTATTCTTTGGAAGAAGGTCAGTGTGCCCAGCCCACAGTTAAAGAATGGGGACTTATGCTCCACCACTTTGAAAGGTAAAGTATCTAAAAAAATATTCAGAGTTCTGCAAGAGATATTTGCCTATATTCCCCCATTTATTAATTATTAAATGTTTTATTTATGCCATTATAGACTTATGTATATTTGTTTTATACTTTAGGTTAAAATCCAATACAACTTTACATTTTTTGCTCAAATTATCCCTGTGTTTGCCAGTGGAGCTCTTTTGGTTGTCCCTCATATCCATTTGACATACAAACATCATTGTATCTCTTCTGTTTGGATTATTAGCTTGATTGTTTGTTTTTAGCACTTTCTTGTTTTTTGGCATTACAAGATGCTTTAGGCTCTTATATATTTATTTCCCAAGTCCTAGAATAAGCTATTTCTCTAAGGAATCCTGTTTTCTATTGGGGAATAGTATTTAAAACCAATAAAATGTGGTATGTATTTACAGTGGAATATTACTCAGCCATTTAAAAAAGAATGAAATTTTGCCATTTGCATCACCATGGATGGATTTGGAAGGCATTATGCTAAGTGAAATAAGTCAGACCAAGAAAGACCAATACTGTATGATATCACTTAGACGTGAAATCTAAAAAATACAACAAAGTAGTGAATATAACAAAAAAGAGGCAGACTCACAGGTATAGAGAACAGACTAGTGGTTACCAGTGTAGGGGGAGTGGAACAATAGAGCGATGGGGGAGTAGGAGGTAGAAATTATTGGGCATAAAACAGTTTCAAGGATGTGTTGTACAACATGGGAAATAGAGCCAATATTTGTAATAACTGCAAATGGAAATTAACCTTTAAAAATTGTATACAAATTTTTAAAAAAAATAACCCAAGTATCATGGCACTAGATGTGCTCATTGCTACTGGAGCATCATTGCTTCTAGGCATTCCCAGCTAACAGATCAAGGAGATATTTATGTGTAATATTACTAAGGTACTAACACACATATATATTTCTATTTGTAACCATCTTCAAGTCTATTAAATTAAAAATGAATGCATACTGAAGTCTCCTACTCTAATCCATTACTATATGGATCAGTCTATCCTGCTTCTCTGTAGCCTTCCATTCCATAAGTGTGATAATTGACTTCTACCACTTGATATTAACTTGCTTAATTGCTCAATTCCAATACACAGGTGTAATGATTTCAGAATTGTCCACCTGTTATCCCCACAGAGCAGAGGAGAACAACCTTTTTAACTAGAGGGCAGTGCTTTGTACAATTCTGTTTGTCTTTTGTCTTGCAGAACCCACTCATTTCCAAAGTTACCTAAGTCAGCACATTATCACATTGTCCCCTTCACATTGTCACACACATTTGCAATATATTTAGATTATTTTTCACATTCTGCATTTCATGGTGGGACTGCCAACCTATAAAATATTTTTAATTTGCATGCATTAAGATTTATCCTTTGTGTTGTAAACTTCTACTGGTTTTGACTGATTTGCTCACTTTATGTTTCTGTGTCACATTTTGGTAATTCTCACAATATTTCAAACTTTTTCATTATTATTAAATTGTTATGGTGATCTGTGATCAGTGATCTTTGATGGTATTATTTTAATTGTTTTGGGGCTCCACAAATCATACCCATCCAAGATAGCGAGCATAATGGATAAATGCTATGTGTGTTCTTACTGCTCCACCAACCAGCTGTTCTCCCATCTTTCTCCATCTCCTCAGACTTCCCTAGTCCCTGAGAAACAACAATATTGTAATTAGGCCAATTAATAACCCTACAATGGTCTCTAAATGTTCAAATAAAAGGAACAGTTTCATGTCTCTTGCTTTAAAGTAAAAGCTAGAAATGATTAAGCTCAGTGAGGAAGGCATGTTGAAAGCCAAGATAAGATAGGCTGAATGCAAGGTCTTTTGCACCAGTTAGTCAAGTTATGAATACAAAGGAAAAGTAATACTCCAGTGAACACATGAATGATAAGAAAGAAAAACAGCCTTATTGCTGTTATGGAGAAAACTGATATGGAGTAAGTTTTAGTCTGGATGGGAGATCAAACCAGCCACAGCATTCCCTTAAGTCAAAGCTTGATCCAGAGCAAGGCCTGAAATCCCTTCAATTATTTGAAGGCTGAGAGAGGTGAGGAAGCTGCAGAAGAAAAGTCTGAAGCTAGTAGAGGTTGGTTCATGAGGTTCCAGGAAGGAATCCATCTCCATAACATAAAAGTGCAAGGTGAAGCAGCAAGTAATGATGTAGAAACTGTAACAAATTATCCAGAAGATCTAGTGAAGATAATTATTGAAGGTGGCTACACTAAATAACATATTTTCACTGCAGACAAAGTAGCTTTCTATTGGAATAAGATGTCATCTAGAACTTTCATAGCTAGAGAGGAGAAATCAATGCCTGGCTTCAAAGCTTCAAAAGGCAGACACTCGTGTTAGGGCCTAATGCAGCTGGTGACTTTAAGTTGAAGCCAATTCTCATTTACCATTCCAAAAATCCTAGGTCCATTAACAATTATGCTAAATCTACTCTGCCTGTGCTCTATAAATGGAACAACAAAGCCTGGATGACAGCACATCTGTTTACAGCACTGTTTACTAAACATTTTAAGCCCACTGTTGAGACCTACTGCTCAGGAGAAAAAAAAAAAAAAAAGATTCCTTTCAAAATATCACTGCTTAGTGACAATGCACCTGTTAACCCAAGAGCTCTGAAGGAGATGTACAATGAGATTGATGTTGTCTTCATGCCTGTTAATACAACATCCACTTTGTAGCCCATGGACCAAAGAGTAATTTTGACTTTCAAGTGCTGTTATTTAAGAAATACATTTCTAAGACTATAGCTGCCATAGATAGTGATTCCTCTGACAGATCTGTGAAAAGTCAATTGAAAATCTTCTGGAAAAGATTCACCATTCTGGATGTCATGAAGAACATTTATGATTCATGAGAAGAGATCACAATATAAACATGAACAGTAGCTTAGAAGAAGTTGATTCCAACCCTAATGATGACTTTGAGGTGTTCAAGACTTCAATGGAGGAAGTAATTAATATGTGGTGGAAATAGCAAGAAAATTAGAATTAGAAGTGGGGTCTGAAGATGTGACTGAATCCCTGCAATTTCATGATAAAATTTTTAAAAAAAGAGGAGTTACTTCTTACGGATGAGCAATTAAACTGATTTTTTTAGACAGAACCTACTTCTGGTGAAGATGTTATGAAGATTGTTGAAATGTCAACACAGAATTTAAAATATTATTTAGTTGATACAGCAATGGTAGGGTTTGAAAGATTTGACTCTAACTGAATGATATTCTACTGTAGGTAAAATGTTATCAAACATTATTGCATGCTCATTCATGAAAGAAAGAGTCAACTGATGGTGCAAACTGCGTTGTTGTCTTATTTAAAGAAATTGCCACATCTGCCCCAGCAACCTGATCAACATGGAGGCAAGAGCCTCCACCAGCAAAAAGATTACAACTTGCTGAAGCCTCAGATTATGGTTAACATTTTTAGCAAAAACATATTATATTTTTAAATTATGTTATTTTTTTAGACAAATTACTATTAAACACTGAGTAGATTACATTATAGAGTAAACGTAACTTTTATATGAACATGAAAACTGAAAAAAACTTGTGTGACTCAATTTACTAAGATATTTGCTTTATTATGTTTGTCTGGAACCAAACCCACAATATCTGAGGTATGCTTGTAAATCCCATGTGATATACTTATCCAACTCTCCACCTCCTCCAACCTCTGCCAAACCTGTTAGCCACTGATTTATTTACTCTCTCTATGATTTTGCCTTTTCCAGAATGTCATATGGTTGGAAACATGGAGGTTTTCATACTGGCTTCTTTCACTTAACAATATGTGTTTAAGTTCCTCCATATCTTTTTGTGGCTTACTAGCTCACATCTTTTTATTATTGAGTAATACTTCATTGTAAGAATATACCACAGCTTGTGTCCATTCACCCATTGAAGGACATCTTGGTTGCTTTCAGCTATAGCAAGTATGAATGAAGTCACTATAGACATTAATGCACAGGTTTTTTTGTGGGCATAACTTTTTAATTCAATTAGGTAAACACTTAGGAGCCTGATAGGTGAATTATATGATAAAACTACATTTAGCTTTGTAAGCAATTGCCAAACAATCTTCCAAAGTCGCTGTACCATTTTGCATCCCAACAATAAATGAATAAATCCTTTAGCTCCACATCCATTTCAGCATTAAATAATTGTCAGTGTTTTAAATTTTAGTCATTTTGATAGCTATGTAGTGGTATCTCATTGTTGTTTTAATTTCCAATTACCCAATGGTAAAAGATGTTGATAATATATTCATATGATTATTTGTCATTCATCTATTTTACCATTTTCAATTGCCCTGTTCATTTTTCATTCTTGAATTTTAATTTTAAGTGTTGTATTTAAGAATCAAGTATTGTATATTTTGGATACAAGTTCCTTATCAGACATATGGTTTTTGTTTCTTTTTAATTGTCTTATTGGTATCTTTCATAGAGTAGTTTTTAATTTTAATAACATCCAAGTTATCATTTTTTTTTATGAGTCATGCTAGTGGTGTTTTACTTAAAATTTCATCACAAAATCCAATTTCATGTCAATTTTACCAGGAGTGTTTTCAATGTCTTATAGATTTGCATTATACTGTTAATTTTTATATTCAATTTTAATCTAATGTCTGTGTAAGATATAAATTCTGTATATAGGTTCATATTTTGCATATGGAGGTCCAATTTTGCTAACACAAATTTGTGGACAAGACTATGATTTCTCCATTAATTTGTCTTCTTCTCTGTCAAAGATCTGTTCACTGTATTTGTGTGAGTCAATTTGTGAGCTCTCTCACCAACACTCCATTGCCTTGAATATTGTAGTTTTATAATGTCTTCAGATTGGTTACTGTGCATCATCCAACTTTGTTTCACTTATTCAGTATTGGGTTAGCTATAATAGGTCATTTTCATTTCTCCAAAAATTTTAGAATCAATTTATCAATATTTACAGATAGCTTTCTGGGATTTTGACTGGGGTTGCATTGAATCTATAAATCAAGTTGGGAATAATTGTTACCTTAGCAATATTGGGTCTTCCAATTCATGAACATGTACTATCTCTTCATTTATTTAAAAGATAAAAAGCTATTTTTTCCAATCTAAAATAGTAACCGTTATTTGGTGACTACATTAAATTGGCATTGCTGAACACATTGTTTAAATTACTTTGCTTTGAAAGAAGATGTTTCTTCTTACTTTAAAAGAGCAATTTCTAGATACATGTTCATTGTAAAATGATTGGAGGACCATTGTGTCTCTCATGTTTAGGAGATGGAGGATTATTAGTCTTTGATACTCTATTAGGCTGCTTCAATACATATGTAAACAAATTCAGAAACTATTTAAAATGCATTCATTCATATTCACTTCATTTATTGTGGTTGGTAGTAGGAGCTGAGAAGTGTTTGAAGTGTTACTATTTAAAATCTAAAACTTGATAATCAAAGATCTGTGAAAAAGGCAGACAATATGTGAAAACAAATTACTTGGTTAATATCATCATCATAGTCAAAGCTATCTGTAAAGTCAACTCAACTCAAAGGATGCGATCATGCTGAATTCTGAGCAGTAGACAGTACCAATAATGGGTGTTTGATTGATTTGGGGCTTCAATCTATTGCTTTTGGCAGAGTTGAAAAAGCTAAATCTAAGCTTATCCTTAGAAATGTAAATGCAGCCTCTTCCTTTTTATTGTAACTGACACATTACAACAGATTATTTTTCCCTAAGACGATACCATTAAAATTATACCTTTGCATTTCTTACAGACGGTAAAGATTCCTAACATTAATTAATTTCTCCACCATCTTATAGCAGATCTTAGTGTCCCTAAAACATTAATTTAGAGTCTCCACAAAAAACTTATACACAGGAAAAGTATTTATAACAAGAAAACTTGGTTAGAATGGTTATCAGTAGCAAAGATAATATTTTAAGTTCCAATCAAAATTAAGTTCAAGGTGGGGTGTAATATAATGACATAGTACTGCCATGATTAATGTTTCTCCTGTGTCTTGCCAAATTATGTTCCCCACTTCTGTTAGTTGAAATTAGATACTGAATAATGCAGAAATTTTTTCCCTAGAGAAAATACTGGGAGAAATGTATGAGTTATGACAACTAGAAACAAGTGATAAAGATTTGAAAATTGCTAAAATCAATTAGATCTAAATAATTAAAATTTTTTCCACAAGAAAACACTGGGGAATTAAGTTCATTCCTTGAATTTTAAAGTAGAAACTCAAGTTTCCAAAGGGGGGAAAAAAAAACTATACTGTTGAAACCTGATATCTTCTTAGAATACTATAGTCTTAGATTAGAGAACGAGTTAATAAGAGAGAGAGTTTGAGATCCAAAGTTTATATTTATTTTTAATTTTCATATTTAAATTAAAAAATACTCCATATATATTAAAATAAAACTTAAAGTATTTATTTGAGAGTCCCAAAATAGTCCTCAAAGAACTGCATTGAGTCTACTAGAAAAGATACTTTATTTTCTCTTGTATTGACTCTGCTTCTATTTGATCTCCAGAGAAATATGTTTGATGAGTTTGTTATACCTTTATACACTGATATGTTTATTTTACTATACTGGTAAGAATAGGATAAATTCTATCTTACTTTGTGTCATGAGAACATAATGAAATATGTGTTAATTTTTCTATAATTTGGGGTGGATAATGGCAGAATTAAGGGATTCCACTCAAGAGTAACTCAATTTTCTCAAGGATGCAAAAGGCAAATCCTTGGTTAAGGGTGAAAGTGAATTTAAGATCTAAGGGGAAAAAAAAGACATTTTGAAGAGTTGCTTGGGGAAAAATAATTAAAAACAAGGATTAGCATAATTAAGGATGAATGAAAAAGATTGGCCTAGAGCTTAGATTACAGGCAAGCATTTTTAGTTTGAATTACAAAATCCCTAATAAACATTCTTAAGTATTTCCTTTTCAACAGATGAGTTTCCCAGAGGCTACTGAGGAACCAGGATCATAATGCAGACTCAGTGCTCTTTGTAAATGGTTGTCCATTCCTTTATTTACCCAGAGTAAAAACAACAGTAAACAACAAATAATAATATAGGAAAGAAAGAAAAAGAGACAAAAACTCTTTTATTTTCTTTTTATTGTTCTTGGTTCCAAGATATGTCATATGACAAGTCTGAAGGGCTGTTTGAGTCTTAGAAGCAGAAGAGAAATTAAGAGATGATCTGCTCAGAATGTCAATGTGGAAAATAATCAATGAAGTTGTTCCATATTTGGATATTTGAAAGATTAACTCAAAGTTTAATCTCTCAGTTGTGTATGATCTGAAGCATGAAGAGATCTCAGAAAGCTGATGTCTGTTCTCAAACCACAGGTCACTTGACCAGATTGAGAAACTTATCATATCACCTCTGTCTTTGTGGTCTCCCCACCCATTTTCTTTTATATTAGATTCCCTCTTTTACAAAATATTTTTAAACTTAGTATTAGTGTGGTCTCCTACTACTGAAGGAGCCTGTATTTCAGTCCTAACTTACACAACAAATACAGTTTTCATATACAAAATAACATTTTACAAAATGATACCTCTTCAGTACCCTTAGACAAAAAGTAGAGTTATTATCAAGGGTTATTAGAAGAAATCACTGCTTGTAACAAATTACAATTTGATTTCCAAATATCTCTACATCAAAGTTTAATACAATAAACATACTTTTATTATTTTAATGAAAATTATTATTTATATAAGGAATAGGACTGGAAAACTAGTGATTGCAGTTTCTTTACTTAAATTCGTAAAGGAAATATAAGAATAGGGTTAGAATCTCCAGTGCTCAGGGAGGCAGTTGAAATGGGAAAGAATTAAATTCAGATTATATGAGGCAAAAATCTGAGTGAGGAAGAAGCTGATAGTGAACATAAAAATTGTCTTAAGCAGCACAGCTAATGTTGAAAAGAAAAATGAAAAGAAAATGAAAAGAAAAATATTCATGACTTGAATATTAGTAGAGGTGAGTGCACAGAAAGTTGTGCCTAGGAAATTCAATATTATTCAGTATTATTGTTGAATAAATATTCAACAAATATTTATTAGATGTCTCCTTTATGGTGCCAGGGATACAGTGGCAAACAAAGAGCCCCTTCATTCATTGTGGTTAATTCTATCAGACTAAATAGTTAATAATCAATAAACAAATAAATGCACAAAGTGTTAAGTGATCATATACTCTGTGAAAATAAGTATATACAGTCTTGGCTAGACAATGGTGGATTCTGTATTAGAAAGAGTGGTCTGAGACTTCCCTAAGAGGGTAAATGACTGATGCAAGCTGGGAAGTTATGCAAAGGTCTGAGGAAGAAGATTCCAGAAAAAATGAAACACTGGATACAAGGCCCCTAACACAGGAGATGCTTGGTGTGCTTGAGGAATACCACAAAAACCAAATGGCTGAAATGAAGTGAGCAATGGGAAAAGAGGTAGTATATGAAATGAGAGAGGTTGCCAGGGCCAAATTAATGTAGATGTGGCAATAATTTTGGATTTTTTTAAGATACATGGAAAAATTGCAGGGACTTTAGAGAATAAGTGATACGAAATTTGGCATAGCTTTAATGATATCATTCTGTTCAGTGTGTAGAAAACTATACTGTTGAGTGCAAGGGTAGAATCAGGGAGACCTCTCAGGTGCTAGATAATAAAAGGCTTGCAAGACAGATAGTTTAAGATAGAGATACATTAGGAAGAGGTGGTTGGACTGTGCATACGTTTTAAAGAAAAAAATCAACAGAATTTGCTAATATGTATCAATAGATGAGGAATATGAGATAAGGAGATATGTCTATAATATCTCGAAGGTTTTTAGCCTTGGCAATAGGGATGATAGGGTTACCATCTAGTGGGTTAACAAGAAATAAGAAAAGGGAAAAGAAGACTTGAGGAGAAGATGAGGGTTTAAATTTTAGCATAGTGGCTTTGATTTGTTGACATCTAGACTTTCACATGCAGATGTCAGATAGGAAAATTCATATACCTGGCATTCGAATACAAATGTCATTTAAACTCATAGTTCTGGATGCAATCATTAAGAGAGATAAGATGAGAGTTTCACTGAATGAGTCTGAAGGTTCTCCAAATTTAGATATTGGGAAGGTTCAGCAACAAATGTTTAGTAAAGTAGGGGAAAGAGAGTGGGAGGAAAGGAAGTGTTTCAAGAGAGAGGGCATGATCAACCATGTCAAATGTAACAAGTTGAGTAAAGTGAGGCCAGAAAAAGTAACACTGGTTGTAGCAACATGAGGGTCATTGCTGTCTCAATGGGTTAATAGCTGTTTTATTAAGGTTGAGAAAATAAAATATGACTGTGGTAAATTCAGGAGAAAATGGGAGGAGGGGGAAACAAAAACAGCATTTTTTTTACGAAGAGAAACAGGGAAACCAGGTGGTTTCTTCAGAGGGAATTTGATGTCCAAAAAGATTTTATGAGTTTTTAGTATGGGAGATATTGTCGCATTGGGGTATGATGATGATGATGATGATAATCCAGTTGAGCTGGACACGTTGATAATGTAGGGTTGAAATGGGTCCATTGCAGGGGTCACATCTTTGAATAGATGGGATTCAGAATATAAGTAGAGAGACTTGCCTAAGAAAGCTGTATGGATCGTTTCACCACCATAGCAGAAGAGAAGGCCAAGTAAGGCAGGGTTCCAGCTAAAATGGTAGATGTGGCTTTGGGGGTGCATAGAAGTTATTTTTGGTTTGCTACTGCTTGTTCAGTGAAACGAGAAGTATGGATATCAATAAAGAGTGAGGATTTGGAGAGTAGACTTGATAGTTTGAGAAGAGTGGAAATTATTGCTTCTGATACAGGAAAAAAAAACTAGGGAGAAGGAGTAGCTTTCTGGGCAGCAATAAAGCTCACTTGAAATTAATACTTAAAAACTTAAAATGATGTTTGCTATGGCTATTTTTTTTCAACTGCATTTAGAGGAAGTGGTTCTGGAGTTGTGTAAATAGAAGTAGATGCCTTTCTGGGTTATGTAAGGCCAACTGGTCCAAGGCAGGGGAACGCAATCAGATTCACAGGTTGCATCAGACCGAAACTCTCCGGACCACCCAGTTCCAGAAACTGACCTGGGGACTTTCCACCCGGCCCAGCCTTCCTGTCTTTCGAGGGGCGGGACTAACGGTCCCCCACGATACCCTAAAAGACCACCAAATAAGGAATACCCTGCGCCCTCCCGGATTCACCACACCCCTTTCCCTTCTTCCCCTATAAATTCTGCCCAAACCCTCGCCCGGGCGCAACTTCTCTGGCCCCTTTCTCTCGGACCAGTGAACCTCGCCCGGGAGCGCTCCCTAATAAAGCTCACTTGAAGCTTTCCTCTGTTTCGTGGTGCCGTTTGTTAAGATACGACCTTACAGGTTAAATCTATTTACAGTTAAAAAATTCAAATATAAATGTGTTTGGGATATATGAGGATTCCTGAAATACTGTGCTGAAGGTCACTGAAGTATAAAAGCCATTCACATGGACCTTATTACTATCTGCTGCCAAGGGAGCTGACAGAAAACATCTAGAAGAAAACTGAAAGGCCCTTGTAAAATATCTTACAAAACAAAGGGAAATGACTTGAAGTTAGTCAGATGATGTTGAAAGAAAAAAGAAGTGAGTAGTTTAACCAGCTGATGTTATGTTCAAAAAGAAAAGCGACATTAAAGTATGCCACTGGAGTATTTTTTCTGAAGGAGTAGTGTTACCGACTCCAAGCTCGCTCTGCTCGCCACCCGACAGGCCAATGAATCGGAGACGAGGTGTCGAGGCAAGGAATACGACTTTATTCGGAAAGCCGACAGACCAGGAAGATGGCAGAGTAGTGTCTCTGAAAAACCAACTTATGGGGGTCTGGATGCCGGTTTCTTTTACAGAATCCGAGAGGGAGAGGCAATGAGGAAGTAAAGTAAAAGGGCCATCAGTCTTGCAAAACGTCTCCAGTAATGACCATCCTTGGTTGAGGGGATGTGTTAATTTCTTCTTTCTTGCAGCAATTCACAGGTGGGCAGGGTCAGGTTGCCTCCCTGAGAGCTGAACAGGAGAGGGGCTGGGTTCCCTGAGGCAGGCCATTATGAATGATTATAATAACAAAAGCAATGAAAAGCAAAGGTTAAAGTCAAAGAAACAGATCCAATATGGAGTCTGATTTAGCTCTTCCTTGTTACATTAGTAGCGTGAATGTTAATATCTCTCCCTTCCCTACTATATCAGAATCCATAGGAGCAAGAAAGTGTTTAGATTTATAGAGTCATGTAGAAAAAGAGAGTGACTAGGGAAAAGGTGTGAAAATGGTCAGTTGTTCATAAGTGAAGCTATTTTTGGAAATCACTTTTAAAAGTGTTACAGAGAATGGTAGGAATTAAACTAGAACATTTGTTTACTCACTGGGCAAAATGTTCTCATAGAGTAAATAAGAAGTGGTGGGAAAGTAAGCAGAAACAATCGCTTTGAAGAGCAATTTTGTATTAGTTAATAGAGTTAAACATGTGCATTCACTGAGATCCATCAATCCAACTTCACAGACTGCGCTCCTGAGAAACCCTCATATATGTGGAAGAGGAAAAGGCCGTGAGACGCTCTGAATCTTCAGGTTGACAGAAAAATGAAAACAACCTAAATGGGAATTATAAATGGTCTGAATAAATAAAGATGTTATAGTATTATAGGTGATAGCAGGTAAAGAAAATAAACTATATTTACACACATCAACATGAATGAATCTAAAGTCTCAGGTGGATTAAGACACCAGTGGCAGGAAGGCACACACACAATGATAGTAACCTAGGTAAATTATAAACAGACACAAAATGATATCCAATTTCAAGATTGTTTATGTAGACACATGTGTTTTGAAAATATAACTGCTAAATAGAAAGCATACATAGCAACTTCAAGATGATGGTTATTTCTGAGTAAAGAATGAGTATGGGACCAGAACATGGTTCAATGCTTTAATTATATCTCTTCGAATACATTTTATTTCTTAGAATGAAAGAAAGAGAGAAAAAATATAGAAAAAAAGAAACAGAAGAATAGGCTGAATAAGGAGCCTGACATTTGCTACATAATACTGGGAGGGAGACTTACCCAGGCTCTTTTAAGCTGATGAAGAGTTGTCCAGCTTGAAGAGATTAGCCTTGGATAAATCCTTCACGTCTGGCATTGATTTCTTATTTCCACTAGCCTTGCTCCATTTGCTGTGTGACCAACACGTTGAAAAAAATTTATACTGTTTTAAAATAATTTAATTTTGCCTTTATTTAAGAAGTATTTTGCCTGAAAGTGTCAAGATATTCTCACTCTAATGACAGCTACAATAAAAAGAAAAAAAAATAAAATAAAAGCTAGCACCAATTGGGTAATTTAATGCGATGAAGTTAGTTACTCTGTGCATTCAGTAGAGAGCCAGTGCTAAACTCTCAATTTTTTATATTTTTTTTTATTTAACCTTCCCTATAGGCCTATAACCTCAAATACTTTTCTGCATAAGACAAGCACATGATTTGGAGACGGCAGCTTCTTAATTAACTGCCATGGGAATGTTTAGGTGTGAAATTAGTCACCAGAGGGAGCCCATATTATTCCTCAAAAGCAATCTCAAAAGACTAAGGACAAATGAAAATACATGTAGAGACTGGGGCATAGAAGTTCAAGGAGAGTACAGAATGTTCTTTTACAGTTTCTTAAATTGCAGTTTCCTCTCAATTTCAAGCTTCAGAATCAACTAACTTTGATAGATGCAAAGGCTTTTTTATAGCAAAGACACAGGAAGAAACAAAATACCTTTTTTTCCCCTCAGTGGCCATTTATCCATTAACCTTCATGTTTACTTAACATGAAAACTACTTTTGTATATTCTCATTCAATTTACCCATGAATAAGACATTTTATTAAGTTTCTGGGCAGATTAACTGTGATCATTTCCAAACAATGCAAGTGTCAATAATTTGCCGGATTCTTTTCAAAATGAAATCAAGATTGCCCATGTATTTAGCAAATCAAATTGTCTACATTTTGGTCTTTTAATCTAGTTTTAAAGAAAGCACAGTTTGAAAGCAGAAAAAACTCCTCACTCCAAAGTACTTCCTATTGTGAAATTTCATAATTTTATGATTCTATGAGATGGAATCTATAAAAAGATTGTTAATCAATCAATTCAAGCTCGCTGAGCAGTGTAGCACTTTTTTTAGAGAAACTCGGAACAAAATTCAAGCAGGCATTTTGGTACTCCACAATTGAATCATTTGTATGCTTGAGTAGACTGAGATGGAACAAAATGCCGTATGCAATATACTGTATGATCTCTATTGGCTTTGTTTACCCAGATATTAAACTCAAAGAACTAGAGCAAGATCATGGATTATTCAGATTTTTTAAAATGTTAAACTCTCATATATCTATCATTGAAAATATGACTGAAACTCTACTGGAACCTGTATAACTTTTCAGTCTGTAACGATGACTTAAGTTGACTGACTTGCCTTTGCATGTTGAATTCTGCAAATACTGTCTTTTTTTATTGAAGTACAGTTGACTAACACACAATGTCATATTAGTTTCAGGTGTACAGTACAGTGATTCAGTTATATCTATATCTATATATCTCACTCTCTCTATATATCTTCTTTTTCAAATTCGTTTCCCTTATAGGTTATTACAAAATATTGGGTATAGTTCCCTGTGCTATACAGCAGGTCCTTGTTAGTTATCTATTTTACATACAGTAGTGTGTATATGTTAATCTCATCCTCCAAATTTATCCCTCCTGCCCTTCCCCATTGGAAACCATAAGTTTGTTTCCTATGTCTGTGGGTCTATTTCTGTTTTATAAACAAGTTCATTTGTATCTTTTTTTTTTTTTTTCAGATTCCACATATAAACAATATCATATGATATCTGTCTTTATCTGTCTGGCTTACTTTACTTAGTATGATAATCCCTAGGTCCATCTACATTGCTGCAAATGGAATCATTTCATTCTCTTTTTATGGTTGAGTAATATTCCAGTGTGTGTGTGTGTGTGTGTGTGTGTGTGTGTGTGTGTGTGTGTATTACATCTTCTTTATGCATCCATTTATCGATGAACATGGAAATTTAGGTGGCTCCCTTGTCTTAACTATTGTAGATAGTGCTACAATGAACATTGGGGTGCATGTATCTGTTCAAAGGAAAGATTTCTCCAATATATGCCCAGGAGTGGGATTGCAGGATCATATGGTAACTCTATTTTTAGTTTTTTAAGGAACCTCCATACTGTTCTCCATAGTGGCTGCACCCATTTACATTCCCACCAATAGTCTAAGAGGGTTCACTTTTCTCCATATCCTTTCAAGCATTTGTTATTTGTAGACTTTTTGATGGTGGCCATTCTGACTGAGTGAGGTGACAACTCCATCCTAAAATTCTCAGGCAAATGGAGTGAAGCCTGCAGCTACTGTGCAAACACTCAACTTTTGAATCCTAAATGTTCATTTATTTTACTCTACTGCTTCCCACCCATTTAGCAACTCATTTCCCACTGCTGCCTTTCCTATGCCTATTTGGAAGAAAGCCGTAGCTAAAGTAGACCATGCATTTGGCCCCATTTCTGAATCTTTATGTAAAGTGTAGTGTAGTGGTTATTGGATATGTGTTCTGGAGAGAAAAAGTCTTGATTCCTGATCTTGGCTGCAATATTGTCTACCTGTGTGTTCTTGGGGAATTTACTTAAACTTTCTCTTTATTTTCTGATTTTAAAACTGGGTTACTAATAGTTCTTACCTCATACAGTCACTGGCAACATTAAATAAGCCACCTACTTGTTAAGAATATTGTCAAGAACATGGTAAATTCTCAGTAGATGTTATTTGTTGTTATCACTGCTTGTCTTTTCATTATCACTGGTAGTGTTGTTGTTATATTCAATGAAGAGCCCAATTTTGACCATCCCATAATCTCCACATTTCACTCTCCTCAAGCATACATGCACACACAGACATACGCATAAACACACATATTCATTGCTGATAAAATATTAAATGGATGAGTGTGCAGCAGGAGACTTGTGTAACTTGATGCATTTGAAGCCATTATCTACAGAACTGCTGCTTTGGGAGTCATACAACACAACTGTGGTAAGAAGCTTAGATCTCAATCTCAGTCCGGTGAACATGGATCTGACCTACAAGATGGTGGTTGTGGAGGAGGTGGGGAGAATGATGGAGGCAAAGGGCAATTGTAATGTGATAGGAAGAGATAGAGAGATCAAGAAGGATCTGTACATTTCAAACCATTTTTACCACGTGTCTACTAGAAGATGTCTGATTGACAAAACTAGCTCATAATGGAAATTTAAAACAACAACAACAAAATTACAGTGATAGTTTTCTCAATTAAATTTAGCAATAGAGTAAACATAAACAAATACAATTATATTTTCCTCTGAAATGCTATCCAAGGAATTTTCCCCTGATTTGTAGTTGTCATCTATGACCACAGATGTCACTTCAAAGTATAAAATTCTGTATTCTTCTAATCTTATAAAAATTAAAATAATTACTAGTGGTTCATTGAAAAGACTATTGATACCTTCTGTTTAATTTTTATGCTATAGCATAAAGTTTTTTACACAGAAAAGAAGCTTTTGGGGTTCATCTCGTATTTATTTATCTTTCATGCTTGTGAGGGCTTGGGACGTGAGCTGTCCTTCGAGTTTTTTTTTAAAGAATAAGGAGTCATGTATGACACTGAAAGAGTTTTTTAAATTTAATTTAATTTAATTAATTTATTTATTTTTGGCTGTGTTAGGTCTTGTTGCTGCACGCGGGCTTCTTCTAGTTGCGGTGAGGGGGGCTACTCTTTGTTGTGGTGCATGGGCTTCTCATTGCAGTGGCTTCTCTTGTTGCGGAGCACAGGCTCTAGGCACGCAGGCTTCAGTAGTTGTGGCTCATGGGCTCAGTAGTTGTGGCTCGTGGGCTCTAGAGCACAGGTCCAGTAGTTATGGCTCATGGGTTAGTTGCTCCATGCCAGGCATGTGGGATCTTCCTACACCAAGTTTCGAAACTGTGTCCCCTGCATTGGCAGGTGGACTCTTAAACACTGACCCATCAGGGAAGCCTTAAACAGTTATGATGGTAACTATATACACAGGCAGTTCTCACTTCTCTGGCAGTGCCAGATAATAAAATACACACACAACTGAAATTGTGTAAAGTGATCTTAATCAATGGGAAAAACTATGATTATTCTGTGACCTTTAAAAATGTTTGCCAACGGGCTTCCCTGGTGGCGCAGTGGTTGAGAGTCTGCCTGCCAATGCAGGGGACACGGGTTCGTGTCCCAGTCCGGGAGAATGCCACATGCCACGGAGCTGCTGGGCCCGTGAGCCATGGCCGCTGAGTCTGTGCATCCGGAGCCTGTGCTCTGCAATGGGAGAGGCCACAACAGTGAGAGACCCACGTACTGCAAAAAAAAAAAAAAAAAGAAAAAATAAGAAAGAAAAAGAACTGCCTATAGGTATATTGAGACTTATCTTAATCTGTTATCCATTTCCTTGCCACATCTATTGGCCCAGGCAGAGTCTCCACATGCACATCTCAATGCTCATAAAATATCCATAATTTATCTCTAGTATAGCTGAGTAATTATTATACCTATCCTCAAGAACTTCACAGTATCTGTAGAGACATATGAAAGATATAATATAAACCACCATAATTATTAAACAATCTACTAGGTGATAATTGCTACAGAAAAGAATAGATATTTAAATGAGGAAAAAATAAAAATAGCTGACTAGAATATGGTCAACTTTTAGACACTTTTTTCTGTCTGCTGTTTAGTAATGAGAAAAATTGCTTATGAGTAAATTCTAATGTTTGAAACCAATTATAATTTGTTTGTTTTTACCAATTCAGGATAACCCTATCAGAAATTTAGGGAGGAAGTAATTTCTCCTTTGCATTAAGATCTAGAGAAGATTTATTCAAGACAGGATTTGATGCCATCTCCCATGTTTCAGCCAGTTAGAACTGTCTCATTTTAATCTATCTGCTTTTGAAGAACTGCAGATGAATGATCTCAACATCCTGAAATCTTTTAAGTGCAAGCAAATCACTGCTAGGAAAGCTAAATTTCTTCTTTAAGAAAAAAAAATCTTGCATCTCCCTTCATCCTTTAATTGGAAGGCAATTAGTTTATTCACTGTTTTCACTACTGGTACTTGGAAAGAATCCTTTCTTATCTTCACCTTCTATTTTGGAGGTAGGGTGTGCTTATCCAGGCAGAACTTACTGGCTCTCCATCTACACTGCTATGCGTTCTAACTTGGCCTGACTTTGTGTGTATTTTTCATACTGCCTATAATAAAAAATGTATCCATTCCTTAGTATATTCTGTGGATGTATCTCCTTCTGCCATGTGTTAATGGTTTTCTTAGCATGATAAGCACAGAAATTAAGTAAAATGCTTTCATCTCCCAGAAGGACTGTATTTAATATCTCACATTTGATTTCAGATATAATCTGAAGCATTTTAAGAGACTCTATTACTCAATAAAAAGAAACGATCAGAGGGCTTCCCTGGTGGCACAGTGGTTGAGAGTCTGCCTGCCGATGCAGGGAACACGGGTTCGTGCCCTGGTCCGGGAGGATCCCACATGCCACAGAGCGGCTAGGCCCGTGAGCCATGGCCGCTCAGTCTGCGCGTCCGGAGCCTGTGCTCCGCAACGGGAGAGGCCACAACAGTGAGAGGCCCGCGTACCGCAAATAAAAAAAGAAATGATCAGAAATAGTTCCAGCATGCTAGTTAAAGTTGGCTAATGGAACACAAATGTTAGTACCAAAAATTGTTATATTTTATATACTCAGATTTCTGAGGATTTAATATACCATTCAGTTGAAATTTTTCTAGTGGATCATATTAAATTCCCAAATGAGATTCTTTTATTTGCAGGGAAGAAAGTGAAAACATAAGCTAATAAGCTGGAAAAAAGTACAATGTATATCTGTGGAAATAAAGATATAAATTTGAGCTAATGGCTCTATTCATATGGGACACTAAATAATCTTTTAATTATATTCTATTAAATGTGCTAACATTTCAAAAGACCTGCTTTTTACCTGATATTGTGTTATTTTTTTTTAATATAATGATGAATAAACATAGACTCTAATTTCAAGAAGATTATACTTTTCTAGAAAAAAATGTACATGCCAACAAACATTTGAAATGCACATTTATATTTCAAGAAGTGGTGGGGGAAGTTAACTTTCTGAGTCATGAGAAGTGGGCTGATGCAAGTGAGGGTTCTATCAAAAGTGACAAATTTGCAGAGTTTGGAATGAGGGAAAGATTACATGAATCTTTTACTTTATAGAAATTTCCTTTAGTATAGAATTTTACCTTACAGAATGTTCCTTTTAGTTTGTAGAACTTTTGTAATCAGTTTGGTTTACAGTTGTGGATGTTCCACAAACTTTTATCTTCTCCCTCTCCTCAAACACTACTAAAAATGCTCTACGTGAATTAATAAAAAGAGAACAAAAAGGGAAATTTCAGCAAACAGTCATTTAAGCAATTTTTGGAAGACTGAAATCAGCTAAATTAGAACAATTGACTTAGTAGGGTAGAGGAAACTTCATACTAAAATTCTTAGAGATGGAGAAAACCTGAAGACTTGAGGACAAAAGAATTATGTACTGCAGACCTGATATACATGGACTCAAACAAAAATATACTCTGAGCCTTAACTCCCAAAAATGAGGCAGGAGGAAAAAAATAAGTTTATTCTCAAGGAAATCCGAACTGGAAATGCTCTGAACTCAGGTGTCTCAGCCCAGCAATGAACAAAGATGAGCCTGAAAGCTAGAAGCATGTGGTGGGTACAGGAGAGTCTGAAAGCTGACCAGGCTTCTTCCCATTGTCTGCTTTTAGAATCAGTCAACCACACAAACCCTCAGAAAGGAGACTGGGAGATTCTTCTGTGGAAGATTAAATTGCTCCAGAAAAAGATTTTGTAATACAAGTATTTAAGGGCTCTTTAATGCAAGCTATTTTTAACACAGGCTTTCCACAGGATGTCCACAATCAATAAGGTCTGCTTAAACATTTGGCTCTCCCAAAACTGTTTTTAAGACAAAATATCACATGTTAGAGGAAAAAAATCAAAATGTACTGTGTGGATGGGAGGGAAACTGTGGTTTATAGAGGTAGATATAAGAGATAAGTCTCTTCTACTATAAAAGAAAGCAAATAGGTAAGTGTCCGTATTTGATAAAACAAGGAATAGCAACATATGTGTACTATAATATTTATAAACATGCAGGTACAAACCAGAAGAAACAGCTACACATAATGGTCTGCTAATTTTTATTTTAGATCATATTTTAAATATATATGATATTAATTTGATAAAATAAAATTGTTTAAAACATTTTCTACATTGTCATATAAATAGGCTATTTTTTTCAATGAATTAATTTCTCTCTCTTTGCTGTTCATTTATACTTTTAATCAATCTGGATTTTATTTTAGGATAAAATTAATAGCTTAAGGATCCAACTTTGTCTTTTCGGTTCCAAAGAGTAAGTTAGTCACATAAACTCCATTTTAAAACCATCACATTCTTTTCCCAACAATTTGAAGGCCTACCTTCATCACATACTAAATTTTTTTATGTGTTCTTGGTCTTGTTGTAGACTGTGAATTCTGTGCCAATTATCTTCTTGAATAATTCCATGATAAGCCCTCATTATTTGAATCACTGTAAGAACATATTGCTTTTTGATATACCCATTTATTTGTTGTGCTGTAGTGGTCAGAAAATCCTCATGTAAAATAAAATGAATGCCAAAGGCCCTTGCCCTGGTTTGGAGTTAGGGTAGTTTAGAAAGGTGACTTGGTTAATACTTGAGCATGTGATGAATCTGGCAGCAGAAATAAGAAGACAAAATATCATTTAAACTGATCCTCCTTGAGTTTCATGGACAAAAAAGGGGCCTTTAGAAGGCTGCTACCTCCTTACCATGAGCACATTTACCCACTCACTTCTTTACCTCTAACTACATCTTCCAGTCTTGAACTATGGATACTTTCAAGGGTTAACTTCTCCATCTGTTCATGACACCCTCTCCCCACTCACCTAACAAGGACATTGTTCCAATTACCCTCATTTTCCTTTCCACTGGATCACACCCATCAGCAGGCAAACTTTGTGTAATTTCTCCATCCTAAATAAATATTTAATTAAATAAATTAAGTAATAAAGAGCAAACAACTAAAATAAAAGCTCTTTGGACTCCCTGTTTCTTTCTATTTTCTATCCCGTCTCTCTTCGCTGTAGCAAAATGATTTGCTTCTCATGATTTTTCTATCCTCACTGACCCTGGATGTTAGATTCTTATCTTCTATTAAACTCTCCCCGATAATACTGTTGCTTTAATCACTCTACTAAAGTGTACTTTGCCAAGATCACTGCTGACAACTCTGTTTCCACATCTACTGGTCAATTCTCACATCTTTCATCTGGTTTGACTTATCAGCAGTGATCATTCTCACTATCCTGAAACGCTGTTTTCAGATAGCTTCTTAAGGACACCACACTCTCCTGATTTTCCTACTTCCTCAATTGTTACTTTCCTTACCTCCCAATCTCTATAATTTGGCATGTGCAGAACTCTGCCTTTAAACCTCTTCTCTAACTCTGCTCACTCCCATGTGATTTCATCTAACTCCATTGATTTAAAAGTCATATACTCTCCAGTACTTCCCAAATGGCACACCCTTCCTTCCTAGATCTTCTTGAATTCATGAATCAAATTATCAATTGCCAAAATTACCTGTATTTTAATAGGCCTCTCCAATTTGAGCCTTGTTATTATGTTCTTGACTTATGATGCATTGCTGGACTTTCTCAAGTCTTTTTGCCCTGTAATTATTCTGTCCCTCCAACTTTCCCATTGTTTAAACCAAATATTTTGCAGTCACCTTTTATCCTTCTCTTTATCTTACAAACTTCATCCATTTGTTTAGTAAATCTTGTTGGTTATTAGTGAAATATTCAAATTGGTACCACTTTTCATACATCCAGTGTTTTCTTCCTGGTCCAAGTAATCATAGTCTCTCACCCAGACAACCATGGTAGTCTACTAAATGGATACTTTGTTTTTAACTTCTTTCTACTCTCAATATAGCAACCTGAGTGGACTGATTGTGTTTATTATTTCACAATGTGTATATATATATATATATATATATATATATATATATAAATCAAGTTATATACCTTAAATATATACAATTTTAATTTATCAGTTATCCTTCAATAAAGCTGGGGGAAAACAATCTCTTGGTTCAAGCTACTTCTCTTTTCAAGTACTGTAAATGGCTTCTGACCCCAGTCAAAGTGAAAGCCAATGCCTTCCCATCAGGGCATAGCCTTCTGTTACTGCCTCTCCCCATTGTTTCACACTTTCCCTCAGTCACTACACTCTAGTCTTCACCTTATTCTTTAACAAGGCAAACCCCCTCCAATATGAAGGCCTTTACACATGCTCTTTGTTTTGCCTAGAAATAACTTTCTCCACATTTCTAGTTCTCCCCTTTCAGGCTGCTACACTGCATCAAATAACTAATTAAGTGCTACTTATCAATCCGGCCATTCCTGATTATTTTTTTCAAAAAGCCAACATCCCCAAGTTTTGTTTACAGAGGAAAAGTAGAAACAACTTGGAAGTACAGAAAGTAAAAAAGAGTAAAAGTCCACACCAAACACACAGAGTCTCCTTTTATAAGGAATGACCATATTAGTGAATAAGCACTCCCAAGTTTTCTCATGAGTAAAGCCTTTGCAAAATATTCTTTCCTAAAAATTCCATCTATTCCCCTTTATTTTTCTCCTATTTGAGAAAAATCATTTTAAAGGCATTGTGTCTTCCACATAACTGTTCTTCAGGTATTTGTAAGAAATTATTTTTGTCACCTCTTTATCTTCTCTTCTCCAAAATAAATACCCTGTTTTTGACTGCTTTCTATTTCTATAAATTTAGAAATAAAATATGTTGTCATATTTGACTTTTTTTCTCCATCACCTCTAAATAGAAATAGTATTCTCAGCTTCCCATCTTTAAATTAATTTAGCAATCTGTGAACTTTTGTCTGAGTCGGTGTACAAAAATTAGGTTGGAATTTTCCTATAATATTCAAATTACCTAGAATTTAAATGTACTA
This sequence comes from Orcinus orca, assembly GCF_937001465.1. Taxonomy (NCBI): domain Eukaryota; kingdom Metazoa; phylum Chordata; class Mammalia; order Artiodactyla; family Delphinidae; genus Orcinus; species Orcinus orca. The sequence continues at coordinate 17,821,664 of NC_064571.1, forward strand.
TTTATCATATTTTTCTACTGTTTTGAACTTTCAGTATATTCTTGCAAGAGAAGATTAAAACAAGGTTTGAGTTCACTCATTCTACCTTCTCATTTTATTCTATTTATGTTGTATTGCTGAAATTTTTTCCATACAACAGACCTATCCCTCCTACTTTTTATTAATCCAAACAAAACAAACAAAAGCAGATAAACAAATACAACTTCTATGAATTATGTTTGTAATATTTTATAAATTTCAGTTCATTCTGGCTCTGGTTTTAATCCAGGCTCTGGCTTTCTTTATCTACACCTCCTTCCATGAATAAAATCCATCTCATAATTTTCAGGGATGCTGGGTGTTTGATGTGTGCTTTGGCCAATTTTTTCCTGGGATAATTTGCTACTATATGGTTCAAACTTCTTTCTTTAATGTTTTTAATATCTTTTGGTCAATCTTCCATATGAGAGCCTCATTCACTGTCACAATACAAATATCAGGGTTTTCAATATGGATCTGGGTCCAATTCCCAGCTCTGATGTATGTAAACCTGGACATTCCCCACAATCTTTGTGAATTTTATATTCTTGAACTACAAAATGATGAAAAAAACTTATATCCTGTGATTTTTAGTGTTTTTGTTTACACTAATATTTAAAAATATCTTGGACAAACTAGATGTTCGATAAACAACATGATATAGCCATGAGATTATATATTTTATGATTTTAATTTTTAATAATAAAGCACATGTGAACTATGTTTTAATTACCTCTGTTTATTTTTATTACTATGTTATTTTTTATTTTGCTGCTGAGAACTTCAAGGTGGCTATCTTAGTCAGTTCAGGTTGCTATA